>NW_017729027.1:25506820-25522297 GCF_001723915.1 Gavialis gangeticus | reverse complement strand
GGACAGTTATACAAAAATATAGGACAAATATACAAGCACCAGAACCAAAACAAACACTCCAGTTCTGACCTCACTATCCTCATGTTCATACTGTTTCAAAAAATGAGCCTGGAAACAAAAAACTGTAAGCTGGCTAGACCCTAATTACCAAGAACTGAACACTGATGTTTACCTTGCAGCATACTATAATCTCCCTGATTCTTGAAAATATTTCTTCATACTATAGATGATAATGACTTTCTTCCCTTTTGGAAGATCCCAATCTTTTGCAAATAATGGTATCTTTCCTACTGTTAATTGTTTGTTTGCCACCCCTGGGGATTTCTCTGTCCTCCAATTTAGACTCCCCCCCCCCCATTTTTAATCATGCCTGTGCCTGCTGCTTTTCTCAAACCAAACGAAGAATGCTTCACATTCAAAATCTTGTCTAAGCCTATCTCAACCATGCAGTTGGTTCAATAAAAGATAACAGCCAATAAAACACATCATTTTACCTGTTGTATGATTGCTGGATGATCATGGCTACAATATCATTCCAACATTATTACATTATTAATATCTGTGGTTATCTGAAAATCTACCCATTCTTTTAAAAGGTTAGTTAATTCTTTCAAAGGAAGGCTAACACTATTTCCCCACAATTTCATTTGAGCAGCTCAATTAATCTATTTTCCAGCTGTTCAGCATGGCTGACCATAGTAAAAATACCAATGAAACTTTTTTTCAATGAAGAATCCATGTTGTTTACTACCCATACCTTTTTTATATGAAAAGTACATCTTCATCTATCATAAGCAGCAACAGAAGCCCATTTCTACATTTTTTCACCAGGCAAAACTTAAATTAAGTTCAGTGAAGGTTGAATACGAAGTTGAAGAAAAGCTAAACAAAAGTGTATTTTTCTATCCTAAATTATGCAAATTATTAGATGGATCTTTTTTGTCTGCTTTTTTTTTATCTTTTCAGCCA
The DNA here is from genome assembly GCF_001723915.1 of Gavialis gangeticus. Lineage (NCBI taxonomy): Eukaryota > Metazoa > Chordata > Crocodylia > Gavialidae > Gavialis > Gavialis gangeticus. The sequence continues at coordinate 25,521,328 of NW_017729027.1, read as the reverse complement.
GATATCTTAATAATGAAAAATAAACAAATTCCCTTTAAACTATGCTAGTTAAATAATAAAAAGAAAGAAGGCAAGACTACAACAAAATAAGATCTGTTCTGTTACCACTTCTTGTCTGTTCAGTATCTTGACTATGTTTTACGTCACAAAAATACAACTTAATTGTTATTTGATTAACATATATTTTTCGTGTTCCCAAAAACCTGAATTTATAGTGGGGTCCACCATCATAGAGAAATAGAGCTAGAAAGGACATCCAGAAATCACCCAGTCCACCCCCCTACCTGAGGTAGCAATCATCCCTATCCAAAACATCCCATACAAGCATAATCCATAATCTACATAAGACTACCATTAGTTCTGACACAACATAGATATAACATCCTAATCTGCCACAGATAAAGCAGAACCACAGCAGACAATGTCCTGCTTCTAGAAAAGGCTGTCAATATATGTGCAGTAGGTCTTGGGTACAGGGCCACACCTCCTGCTACAGAAGCAGGCAAAATGCCCCACAGTCCATACCAATCTGATCATTGTATAAAATTCCTTTCTGACTCAAAATATGATGATCAGCCTGACATTGTTCAGAGAGGCAAGACCCTCTAGCTAAGAACTTCTGCCATCTTTGCTCCTACCAGGAGAACTGGCACATCCCAGTTAAAGTCCTTAGCCTTAGCTGTAGCTAATAACCAGTGACTCTGGGAAGACTTAAAAACACCATGACATATATATCAGAAAAAGGAGGGGGAGGGGACAAAATCAACCAGCAAAGCCCAGAAGCATGGGAAATATCCATGGTAGAAAATAGGCATAGCTATGCCAAGATCATCCCCAACCAATGGCTGTCCAACCTCTTCTTGAACACCTCCAGTGATGGACAGTCTGCAGCTACCCTAGGCAGTCTATTCCACTGGCTCACTATTCTAATCGTGAAGATTTTGGTTTTTTTTCCTCAGATATTCAATATCTGTTGAAAGTTCTGTGCATTGCATTTTGCTGCTTTTGGTGTTTTGAAGCAAGGTGGATGTTCATAATGGATTTGACAAGACTGTGGTTTGTCCAGCAATCAACGCCTCGTATAACTTGCATGATATGGACTCCATAGACTGTAACAATAACATAGTAAAGAAGGTGCCAGTGTTTAGAGATAGGGTTTTTCCAGGTCAGATTGTGTGTGTCAGCCTGTCTGAAGATGGTGTTCGTGTTCACAAGACTATGCTCCACATATTTGCTCAGGCAAAGTGTGCCATGAGAGTTGGCTTTCCCTATTTCTTCCTTCCTAATGGTGCCACTCCACGGTTCCAAGTCATCTCCAGTTCTGGCACTGAAGTCACCAAAGAGAAAGTTCTTTTCCTCTTTTAAAGTGTTATTCAGTATTTGGTGAAGATTGGAAAAGAACTGTTCTTTGACATTGCCATCAGCATCAAGTGTTGGGGCGTATGCACTGATGACAGTGGCATACTGGTTGTTGCTGAGCTTAAGACAGAGGGTTATAAGACCTTTATTAATGCCCACAAGGAGCTCCATAAGTTGACTGATGAGCTGATTCTTGGTGGAAAAGTCAATGCTATAAACACATCTGTCCTAGGCCAATTTACCCTTCCAGAAGAAGGTGTAGCCTTCATCCTCTTCCCTCAGCTAACCTTTATCTGGTCATCTTCTCTCACTCAGAGCTGTAATGTCAATCTTACTATTGTATCTTACTAGTTCCCTAGACAGACACTACAGAAGTCTTTCTTTCTGGTCATTATGATTTTAGTGTTCATCCTTCAAAGTGAAAAAGTTCCATGTTGTGAAAATTGATGTATTTTTATGATATTTTTGACTGCAGAGGGTGTGATGCCAATGGATGTGGTTATCCAGACAAGACCACGTAAGGCAGTTTAGGTTTAGGGCACCTTTTCTAGCCCTTTCCCCATGTGAGATGAGCATACAGGATCCTGAATAGTTCTGATCAGTCATGATAGTAGCTGCAAAATTACACCCCTCTCTTAACCCAGGTGCAGAATGACAATCAATCTTCTGCCATCTACATGCAGATGGATTGATGGTGACTTCTGGATGTTCTTTCCCACAGCAGAAGCTTGTGTGTGACTTTGTTTAATGTCAGGAAGCTGGTGTATATAAACAGCAATGACACAATCTTGAAAGGGTTAAGATTTGAGTCCAGTGGCAGGGAAGAACCCCAGACAAGAGGAGTACCCCATCTTACTGCCACCTTTTCCCATGTTTACAGACATTGAGATCCTAACATATTCTTCTTCCTGAACCTCTGTTGAGGACTTGGGGTTGGACTGTGGAGCCTTTCCTGAAGCTTGTTTGCCAGGAGTGAACCTGCCATGAGTTCCAGACTCCAGCCAACATACCTCTGAGGATCATTAACACACACAAGCCTCTTCAACATTACAAGGTCCCAGTCCATGGAAAGGAAAAACTTGACTATATAGAAGTCAAAACTCTTCAGAGTACAGTGACCTGAAGTGGACTGTGTCCTATAAAAACTAACCACTCTCATTAGTTGGGTCCGCATGGGCATTTGGTTCCCTGGGGACAAGAAGCAGCAGCACACCTTGTGCCACTGCTACTGATTCCCCAGGTAATGTCTCTGCCAAGAGCCCTCTGGCGTGTGGCAATTTACCACAGGTGGGGTAGTGGAGGTTAGGGCCAGCACTAGGGTGGCCCAAGCAGCATTACCTGGGGTTGTGGGGGCCTCCTGGGGCTGAAGCAGTGGTGATCTCCCAGGGTCAAACCCCCACCCCCCTGTGCTGCTACCTTGCAGCACAGAGAATAGATGAATGTGCAGTATGTGACACCACAGAAGTGTCTGTGATGCCACATACTGCATAGCCACACTCATCTGGAAGCAGCCTTATGGTTTGGAATATTTGCAGTAGAATCAAATTAAGGTTACATGGGAGAACTTAGTTTTGACATTTCCTAATATTTGTGTGCTAATAACTTTAATGTTCTTTTAATATAGGTCTTTATGGGTAATAAGGTTTGTTAAGTATGGGCAGGGTGGGGGAGGCTGGTTGTGTGAGGTATCTTTAATTAGTATAAACAAGATGTTACTACAGCATTAAAGCCAATCAGAGTACATGAAGTGTCCATTTATTGTCTTATAAATACAGTAATAAGCACTTTAAGCTATTTCAATATAAATATAATGTACCTGATCCTTCATGTTAATCACAGAGGTTTCTAAGTAAAGTGTTCATACATAAACTTTATAGCATGCAATTTCTATATAAACAGCCCTTAAATGAAAAATAAATGCTATCTAAACAGTTTTGTTCATATCCATGCATATTAGTTTAGTGTTTCTTTGTTTTCATCAGCACTACAAGTTTTCTTGTTTTTCATGGTTCCAATTAGTTCATGGAACACTGAATAGATGTTTCATGAAAGATATGTTAGAATAACAGAGGAATGTCTATGAATATTCATAGGAGTAATTATTATTCTTGTTCCTTGATTGTTAGGTAACCTTGGAAAGCTTGTACATCAAACAATAATGTGAAATGAACAAAGGTTCTAAACAACGAGGAGCCTTTAGAGTTTGTGAACAGTTCCTAAGAATCTTCATATCCTATAAATGTTCTGAAGTATGGCTTAAAAAGAAAGGATGAGTTAAATTTGAAAAGCATACAGACTGTGGATAAATAAAAGAATATTGAATATATTGTGAATTTCTGGGTGGGCGCACAGTGTGATGTAATGTTAAAAACCATATTCTTGGAACTGTGTTCCTCTTCCCTTGTTTTCTCTCATCTTATTGGTGGTTTTCTAGAGTTGGCTAGAAACTTAAACAAAAGAGCACAGGGACATAAATGAAGAGAAAATCACCTGCTAAATTGATATGTAATGTATCTGGCTGCTATTTAAAGCCACTAAAAGGGAATTGAATTAAAATGTTTTCTCTAATCAGAATATGTATTTATTAATCCATTTTCTTGATTATTTGCTACCGGTCAAGCAATATGTTCTCTAAGAAATGCAAGGTCTCTCAAATAAGAATGTATTCATGAGGCAAGTAAAATGCAAAGAAGACATTTTCTTTTCTCTCTTAAAAAAACAAACAAAACAAAAAACCTGGTATACTGACACTTTAGGTTTTTTTGAATGCAAGGAAAACTCTTTCTGAGGATAAATAAAAGATTGAGGTTCTAGTACATGCAGTTCTGAAGCCACTGTGTACTGTTTTGGCTGTTTCTGAAGTGGAATGAGAAGATAATATATCTGTGTAGTAATGGCATGTCAAGATATTTTTCCTGACATTTAGCTATAAGAGATGTGGGATGATTTCTCAAGGGCAATTGTTGAGGTTCCATCTTTTGTGTTTTTCATAGATAAACAGTCCAATTGTCTACTATGTCTTCTCTACAAGAACATTAGATAATCAAGGACTTTTATCATGGATACCTTCAGCTCAATCTTAGTGTAATCTGGAAAATTTAGGCATGAATCTTGGTTGCCCTCAAACTGAACAAGAATTTACAATGGAGAAAACTGGTTAATAATGGGCATGTCTACACGCGACACTACATCACTGTAGGAATGCAGTGCAGTGATGCAGCATCCGTGGGTATCTGCATGTCACCAGCAGCTACTCAGATTCATAGATTCATAGATGTTTGAAGGGACCTAAGCAGATCATCAAGTCTGACCCCGTGCCTTGGGCAGGAAAGAGTGCTGGAGTCAGACGACCCGAGCCAGGTGCATGTCTAGCCTCCTCTTATGGTAGAGCACTACCTCCTTCAGAAGCCCATTCCAGATTTTGGCAAACCTTACCTTAAACAACTTCCTCCTAATGTCTAACCTAAATCTGCTCTCCATAATTTTGTGGCCGTTGTTCCTAGTTACTCCAAGGATTGCCCTGGTAAACAGAGCATCTCCTATTCCTTGCTGCCCCCCGCCCCCCCCCCAAATGAATTTACAGGTGGCCACAAGATCACCTCTCATCCTTCTCTTGTGGAGGCTGAAGAGATTGAGGGCCCTCAATCTCTCCTCATAGGGTTTTGCCTACAGGCCCCTAACCATAAAAGTGTACTTCCTCTGAGCCCTCTTGAAGTTGTCTACATCCCTCTTGAAGTGTGGCACCCAAAATTGGACGCAGTATCCCAACGGCAGCCTGACCAATGCTGCATGAAGGGGAAGTATTACCTCCTTCAACCTGTTTGTGATGCATCTGCTAATGTATAATAAAGTGCAGTTAGCTTTACTGATCACTTCATCACATTGACAACTCATATTCATCTTGGAGTCAACAGTGACTCCAATATCCCTTTCCGCTGCTGTGCTGCTGAGAAGGTCCTCCCCTAGCCTGTAAGCATGCTGGTGATCCCTTCTTCCTAGGTGCAGCACCTTTCATTTGTCCGAATTGAACTGCATTCTGTTCTGTTCCACCCATTTTTCCAACCTGTCCAGATCTGCCTGGATTCATTCCCTACCCTCTGGTGTGTTAACTTTACCCCATAATTTGATATCATCTGAGAATTTGGACAATTTCTACACCCTTATGCAAGTCACTAATGAAGGCATTGAACAGCACCAGCACAGGAAAGATGTGGGCAGTGGAGTCCCACAAGGCAGGCGTCCAAGGATTGAGCCTTGTGGGACTCCACTGCCCACATCTTTCTAGGTTGATACCAACCCATCCACCATCACTCTTTGGGTGCAAACCCTAAGCCAATTTGCCAGCCACCTGACCATGTAATCATCTGCATCACAGTTGCTCAGTTTATCTATGAGCATATAATGAGATACCATATTGAAGGCCTTCTTAAAATCCAAGTAGATGACATCCACCTTGATTCCTGCATCTAAGCATTTTGTGACCCAGTCATAAAAATAAACAAAGCTAGTCAGGCAGGGTCTACCTGCTATGAATTTGTGCTGGTTGCCCTTTAGCACTGCTTTCCTGGCTGGACTCCCACAAATGTGATCCTGAATTTTTTCAAAGGTTTTCTCAAGGTAGAGGTCTGACTAACTGGTCTATAGTTACCCAGATCCTCCTTTCTCCCCTTCTTGAAAATAGGGACCACACTGGCCCTTTTCCAGTCCTCTGGGATCTGACAGGAGCACGAAGAGTGCTCCAGCAGCTGTACCAGTGGCTCTGCTATGACACTGGCCAATTCCTTCATCCAATTCCTTGGATGAAGATCATCTAAGCTGATGGGCTGGTGTCCCCACTGTGCCTGTCTGTGATCCAATTGGGAGGTGTGTCCTGATTTGAGTTCAGGAATACTGAGGCAAAAAATTCATTGAAGAACTCAGCTTTGTCCCCCCTATCTATCACTAATTGCTCTAGTTTGTCTTGTACGGGGCCTATGCTTTTCCGCACCTTCTTTTTGCTCCCTATATACCTGAAGAAGGACTTTTTGTTGTCTTTAATTTTTGTTGCCAGCCTAAGTTCCATTTCTGCTTTGGCCTTTCTAACTGCCTCACTGCACGTACGGGCAAGTAGGTATGCTCCGCTTCGGTAGCTACCCCCTGCTTCCACAGCCTATATGCCTCTTTTTTTGCCCCTAGGCTTTCTTGGACTTCCCTGTTGGGATCTCAGCTGAGAAGGTTTCTTGGCCCCCTTGCCCCATTTTTGTGTAAAGCAACTGTCTTCTTTTGTGCACATAGGATTGCTCCCTTTAGGAAGCCTTTCCTGGACTCCTATTTCACCAGTTCTCTTGTTCTTCAGCGCCTTGCTAACTAATCTCCTGAGCACACTAAAGTTAGTCTTTCTGAAGTCTAGCATTTCTGCTTCCCTGGGTATAGTGCACCACTAGGGCAAAGTAGCTGCTAAAAATAACTTTGCATCACATGTATGGCACAGTAACATTGTCACCACAGCAACACATGTAGACACACCCAATGTTACTCTTCCCTCTTTCTCACCATAGCTATCCAGACAGCAATATCATATAGTTGGTAACATATAGCATATCATGTAGCTTTTATAATCTTGTAGTGACTTCTCCATTTATTCCATAAATACTTAATTAAATTGTTTTTCTCTAACCTGTTTTTTTCTAGGTTCTCTGATGTCTCGTTTTTCTCTACTTTTTACCCCTGGATCATAATTAAGGGAATCTGATTAGTATAGCATAAAGGCAATAGAAAGCTATTGTTCATATAGTGTGATCACAATGCAACATTTTCATGACCTGTGTTAAAGATTTACAACTAGTTTTTCAAGGAAAATCTACAACGAGTTTAAATAAATTTAAAGATATTTATAGTGAAATATATGCTATAACTGTTTTTCTTTCTCTAGATTTTCATATGTATCTTCTTTGAATTCAGGCTACTTTCTCCTATGGATTATGAAGATCTTCTAAATGAGTCTAATATGATGTAATTTGGAGATTCAGAATTAAAACCAGGAATTCAGCAAGAAAAGTAACTAAAACTATATTACACATCATCATTGGATTTGGCCCAAAGTTTCCAGATGCAGTTAACAATTGTTGATATCAATCTTAATGAGACAGCTGATCTGTTGAAATCAATTTTTCTTATTTTGAGATATGAAGACTCATGTGCCCTCAGCATATAACCTTAAATGGTATATATATTTCCATGTGTTTGTCTTTGGTTTTGTTGACAAAATAGGTTAGTACTTAATATTATCGGTGTAGTAGGTACTGGTGGTCCTATCATAGACCACAAATCAAACCAATACACGTCTGTAATAGGTAGAAAGAAAAATTATAGTGTACAGGGAATTCATTTAATGAGATATATGCTAGATGGACCATGCAGCCAGTAGTAAAGCATTATTCAAGTTTCTAAAAAAAATAAATAATAATGTGGGCAAACCCAGTATCGTTCAACTACAAGTATATATATTATTGGTGCTTCAAGAGCCACCCCTGGACAGCACTCAAGAGCACTCAGCAGCGGGACATGGCCAGGGAGTAGGAGCCACACACAAGGCACTTCACCACAACACCTGCAAAGAGACACTGCTCAGGGTGAGCTGCAGCAGGATGCAGTTGCTGACTCTGCTGCCAGAGAAACAGGCAGCAGCCCATAGGAGATGTCAGGGCTGGGCAAGGGATACAGCTTGCTGCAGATCTCTGCAACACTCACCTATGGCCAAGTAGCAGCTCTGCAGAGGGAACAGGCCAGGCAGAGGCAATCTGTGGCCTGTCCAGGGGGGCACACAAGGCCTCCTGCACTCCTCAGCAATGAACAGGCTCTGGTGTGTGTGCCCCAAGGCACTTAATGACTTCTATCTTCTATACCTGGTGGCTAGGGGCTGTCAGAGAACAGTTGAGCCCTGGAGTAAGAGAGATAGCCAGCCGGAGCCCTGGAGTTGGACTCTGGCTGGCCCCCTAGTGGCTAGGCAAATCTGGCACTAAAGTTAGTGCTGGATCTCATCTACATATGTGTTACTGTGCATTAAGTAATCATGACTAGATCTGATACTTGCATTTGCAGGCATCAGGTATCAAATTTAGGTACAATTAGCGGAAATTACTGTGCAGTAAGGGTGTGCACGTGTAGATGCATACCCATACTGAGCAGTAACTTAGGTTAAGGTGAATCAACACATCTCATGTAGATGCCCCCATATATGAACTACTCAAGCTGTTAAGCTGGAAATGGCAGGCTGCCACAAATAAAAGCATAGGTGGTGGAGCATAGGGATGGTGGGTGGCTACCAGGGCTCAACTCCCACATATGCAAGACAGCAGGTATAGCTGTCGGGCAGCCTAGCCACAAGTTGATGCATGCATACTCAGATACCCTGCGCAGCTAGGATCACAGCCCTGATGTGTGGCTGCCCAAAACAACTGGTAAGTTTCAATCTACTTTCTTTGTGACTAGGCTTCGGTGAAGAGGGGGGGTGTTGTTCAAGACCTCCCACCTTGCAGGAAGGAGTGGGGCAGGGGCAACTAATTTACCCCTGCCGCACTCCAACCTGCACTGTGGGGATTGTCCCAAGACCTAGCTTGCCTGGGGCCCTATTCACCATGACTGGGGCCCAGCCGGGCTGAGTTGTGGGACAATCAGAGCCCAGCAGTTTGTCCAGTGGCACCAGGGGGAGGGGTGGGGAGTGCTCTGCCACTGCATGTATCGCAGGGAAGTCAAGGGGGGGCACATATCCCCTCGATCTTTGCTCGGGGTGAGGGCAGGCTGCCATGCTTTGAGAGTGGAGCAAGTCCAACATGATGTGCATCCCTGCTGGCAGCCTGCCTTTGCCCCATGAGCAGATCCATGCCACACACCCTCCCATTTCCCCCCAAGATCTGTGCAGCAGCAGGAGCTACCACCCCCTCCTCGCACCAGGTGCCCTTCAGAGAAGCTGCTCGCAGCCCCATCCCACACCCTGCCCTAGCTCCTCTCCAGATCTTTAAAATGAATCAGTCTCTTCCACAGGCTTCAATGAGGTTTGGACTTGGCTTTGTATTTTGAATGGGCTATTTTAGAAAAGAACTACAGCAGTGACCTCTGTTCCTATTGAATGGTATAATTTTGCTAAACTGCAACTGCAATTTTTTGTGCTGTGAAGGCTTCATTTTGAACCACTGAAGTCAAAATCTGCTTTGCCATTGACTTCAGCAAATGAAGGCCCTAGCTATAAATGATCATGTGCAATATATTGCAAAAAGTAATTTGCTAATGATGAATGAAACAAAAGTGACGCTACTTTCTCTCCTTTCAGCATGTAATGAAAAGTTAAATAAGAAAAATTACAAAGAAAAAAATGTCGTTCTGCATTTTATGAAGCATAAGGTGATGTGATTGAGTGATAATAGATAGCATAAATAAACTGCATGCACTTGAAAAATCCAAAGAAGATAACAACCTATTGATCTACAACATTTAATAAAAAAGTTGCAGACAAAAGCTGGTTTTGTGCTTGATATAATAGGACCTTAAAATAGAACTTAACTAGGTAAGGTAATAATGCACATTTTTTCCTTTCTGTTGATATCATGGTGAGAAATATCACAAAATCATTGAAATTATAGTTAATAATAACCCCTTTTTTCCTATTCCTTACCCTTTATTCTGATTCAGTTCTTCTTCTTTCATTTTCTATTATTAAAGAGCTTTTTCTTTCCCTCTCAACATCTGCTTTTTCTTGCTAATGATAATATGTCCTGGCATGGCAATCCCAGCACATCCATGTATAAACTACAGGCACAATAAAGATTTGTTAGCAGAAGCAATCATGAATAGTCTAGAGAGGTCATAGAATGTAATTCTGTCCAAAGAAAAGCCACTTAACTCTGAAAAGGCAAGTGATCCTCAAAAGTGCAATCAGTGTGACAGATCTAATATGGTATGAGAGATGTTTGTGAAACTGAAGTCCAAGCAAGTCTAATCAAAGTTTATCTTACAATCTTTTTCACCCTCTTTTAATAGCCATTAAAGATCCTGAATGATAAGTTAAATTGCTTCTGCACTAAAATTCTACGATGCTTTACAAAGTTAATGTAATGATACCATATTGTTCAGATTTTGGATTCCATTAACACTGTAACATAATTAAATTGGGAGTTACAGATTTTCTACTCTGTATTTTTTTTAACTGCAGTAAAACTCTAGTAAAGCCATATTCTAAGAAAATGGAATGTGGATTGGCAGTACAGCTAGAATTTGGGTTTTATTCTGAAAGAGAATAATTAATCATGATGTTCAAAATCAACAGTCATTTCAAAATAGATTTGCGGTTAAAATATTAAATGTAAAGTATGTATGAATATATATATATATGTATGTATAAGCATGCTGTATATATTAGTATATACATGAATATGCATATATATATATATGAAATATACATGAAAAGTGTTCTTGGTATGCTGAAAATAAGCCTTTAATATATAAACAACCTAAGTGGCATGCTTCAAAGAAAGAACCTATTTCAAATTAAAGGTTCTATGTTGCATGTGGACGGGAGCAGGTTAGGGGCAACGCAGAAGAAAAAGGCTGGTTTCATTCAACAGTCACCCCCATTATTATCATATGTTCCTAGTAACTGAGGATGACAATGTCACAGGGAAGTCATGTTAAACTCATTGAATGTGCTGGCCTATGCATGTCAAGCATTTTTTATCACGCAGCTCAAAGCACTGCTCAGTGTATGCTTCTGCTGCTAGTGCTGTTTTTCGTGTACTCTTTCCCTACTCAAGGGCTGTCTATCTTCCCTCCTCTTGGCCTTCCATTTCTGCTTATCTGAGAATCAGAGGCTCCAGAGTGAGGCTCCCTCTTGCTGTTCTGGCTTCCTAATTCCTCAATTTTTTGCTGCTCTGTAGGACAGTTTCAACAGGAGGAGTAGGGGCTGGCCTCAGTCCATCTTATAGTATGGTAGTTAACATTTACCTGGAAAGTATGGATAGTGGATTAAACTAATTAAATAGAAGAAGTTTCAAATCTAGGTCTCTCATTTTCTGCCTATTAGCCAAAAGGTATATGGGTTGTCAATCTTCCCTTGGCAATAACATAAGTTTATGTGGTCTGCCTGACTTCTGAAGGACAGAAAAATCAGCATGATGACATACACGTACACTTCTGCATTTCCTGTTGCCTGACCTATGTGTTGTATGCTGGCTGGTGTATTTCACTTCAAGGTAAGTTTTGAATTTCGGAATATGGGCAACCTTGTGGGCACACACTCAAATTTTAAATTAGACATTGTTTAGCATCTCTGCAACTCTATCCTTTGTACAATTTGGACCTTAAATTAGGGAATTATTATTCATAAGTAAATGCACTTAAGAAGTCAATTAGGATCTGGGACCTAGGGATGACCTCCCAATCAATACTTACATGGTCATTTAATGGACTACCAAGGTATGTAAAATCAGAAATGTTCATAAGTTTAGTTCCATGGATGGATATATAATTGGTGCAACATATTTTTTCATTACTGGAAAAATTGCCCTTGATTTTCTTGAACTGAAGGTTATCCAAACCAGTTGCATGGGCAGCAAAATAGTCTACAAGAAGCTGAATATGGTCCCTGGGTGAGTCATCAGCACACATTCATACACATGCAAAAGAATTGCTTAGTTTAGAAAGGGTTGTATAGTTCAGTTTCTGGGGAAAATAAACCACCATCTTGAAGTCTAGAAGTGAATTCCAATAACTGCACTAAGGTCACAGAATTGAAAGACATTAAAATGTCACATCCAAACTATGTCCAGAGAGTTATTTTTAGACTAAACCAGCCTTTTTTATACTAAAATGAGCTGCAGAAAAGAAAAGAAAAGAAATAAGTTCTAGGCCTAGTTTTTCCAGGCTCTCTACCCTTCATGTAAGCTAATGATTTACAAGGTAAAAATACAAAGGCCTAAAGAGGGAAAGAGACACTGGATTTATTAAGCTTTGGCACTTATCTTAGATCCTAGACAGAAACAAGGTCAGAAGGCAGCTGCTTCTGAAGTTAAGGTAGCGTTTGTTCTATGTCTAGTTTATTACCTCATGTTAAATAAGCATGAGTTATGTACAGCCTCAAAATAACCATTACATTAAGAAAATATCTACTTCTACGTTACCAATTTGTCCTGAAAACAGGACACTTGTCTGCTACCACTTAACAACAGAAGAATAGATACTTACATATGTTAGACACTAATTTCTTTCTATCTGTATTCCAGATAGTTGATAACTTATATTGTTTATTTCGTTTCTGGTACACACAAACACTGTGCTAAGCCTCCTAAATGGAGAAGTGTACATGAATAAGAAGCTTTTGGACAAGTAACAGATGCCTAGATTAAAACATTAAAATATCCTCATACATATAGTATTGGTGATTCTTGAAACAGCAGGATATTGATTCTAGCCAAATTTTTCAAACCCTGTGTAAAATTTTCAAATAGCTATCAGGTTCCCAATTCTCATTTGTGCCTTAAAAAAATTCCATTTAGATACCTCAGTTTAGTGTTTGAAATCCAAATAAGGTGCCTAAATGGAAAAGACCTGATTTTCAAATTTATGTATGACTTGCAACTCTTATTGGCATCATTATAAGCAGGTTGTCTTAGTACTTTCAGTACTTTCAGTCTTCACAAAAAAAACTCATCTGCAGCCACACATGTAATAAGTGATTCTTTGGATAAGGAAGAGGACAAACTGAAGGATGACATAACAAAAGAAACAGTCAAAGAGCTTTTAATGGGTCTGGATAAATTCAAGCCAACAAAGCACAATGAACGTCATCCCAGGGTACTGAAGGAGCTCGCTGAAGATCTCAGAGCATTTGCTTATAATATTCATGAGTAGGGCCCAAACTAATTCATGCGGGCTTTCGCCTAAACTTGCAGGCAGAACACAAGTCCAGGCAGCCATTTCATCCATGGGGCACAGCGGACCCCACTATGCCTCTGAATGGTGGAGGGGGCCCCAACCCTAGCTGCTGATTAGCTGCAAAGGCTGCCTGCCATGTGGCTGTGCCCTGGCCACTGACTGGCTGCAAAAGTTATTCATCATGCATCTCCATCCCCTCACCACCAATTGCTGGAGAGGGGTGGAGCCATATGACAGGCAACCCTCACAGCCAATCAATGATGAGGGGTGGGGGTGGCAGACCCCTCCTCCCCACCTTTCCTGTTCCTGGCAAGCTACCTCTGTGCTCAATAAGGTTGTTGCCCCACCCCCACGCCACCCCATGGATTTTCCAGATTCCACAGATTTCATGGGTCTTACTTAGATTTTGCAGTCCTTTGCAGGAAGTGCTGGATTTTGTGGAATCCGTGAAATCTGAAAAATCATGAATTCAGTAGGTACCCTATTCATGAGGTAGGGAGTGATGGGAAAGGTACCAGAGGACTGGAAAGGGGCCATGTAGTGCCTCTCTTTAACAAAGACAGAAAGGAGGACCCAGGGAACTACAGACTGGTTAGCTTTACCTCAATATCTGGGAAATTACTGGAGCATGTATCATAAGGAAGGACATTTAAAAGCATCTGGGAGAGGAAAGAGTGATCACAAGTAGCTGTAATGGATTTACTAAGAACAAGTCCTGTCCAACACACTGCATCTCCTTCTTTAACAAGTAACTACTTGGATGGACTAAGGTAATGCTATTGATATAGTGTATCTGGACTTCAGCAAACTCTTCCCTGGCTGCTACAGGTGTCTGGAGTTTTTTTTAAGCCTTCCTCAGAGGCATTGGCTGCAGCCAAGTCTGGAGATTTTCACTGGCATGTACCAATATTCTTGCTGGAACTTAAACCCAGACGTTATGGCTAGAGGGTCTTGCCCTTCTGTTCAGGGTTACACTGATCTCCACATTTAAGGTCAGGAAGGATTTTTTTCCCCCCATGCTCAGATTGGTATGGACTGTAGGGATTGTTGTCTTTCTCTGTAGTGGGAAACCTGTCCTTCTTCTTGGGTGTGATTTTCCTAAGAGGTTAGACAGTGGATTAGTATAGGATGGTTTGGATAGGGATGATCCTGACACAAGTCAGGCGTTGTTTTAGATGACCTGTTGAGGTCCCTTCCAGCCTTACTTTTCTATGATTCTATATGATAATCAGGCCATTCATATGT
>NW_017729027.1:25500557-25501820 GCF_001723915.1 Gavialis gangeticus | reverse complement strand
AGGAAGGATTTTTTTCCCCCCATGCTCAGATTGGTATGGACTGTAGGGATTGTTGTCTTTCTCTGTAGTGGGAAACCTGTCCTTCTTCTTGGGTGTGATTTTCCTAAGAGGTTAGACAGTGGATTAGTATAGGATGGTTTGGATAGGGATGATCCTGACACAAGTCAGGCGTTGTTTTAGATGACCTGTTGAGGTCCCTTCCAGCCTTACTTTTCTATGATTCTATATGATAATCAGGCCATTCATATGTAGGGATGGAATTTGTTTTAATTTTTAAGGACATCTGCTCTTAAGCCAGATAGGTGCTATTGGAAATCCCAGTATAGGTATCTAAACATAGGTACATATATTTATATTTAGAAAACTGATTTTTTGTTTTGTTTTAATGGTATCTGCTGCTAGTCTGCTTTGTCTTACTTGTATATTTCTAAACCTGAAAAATGTACATATGTATTCTTTTGTTGGTTCTCAGGCACTGCAAAACGGGACAAAAATAATTTAGGAATCTTGATCACTTTTCATCTGTCTTGAGATTTTTTGGTGAAAATATTCAATAAGAATTTCAAATTTCCTAATGTATAAAATTTGAGTTAATGTGTAGTTTGAAGGATGCTGATGTCACAGTTTTTGGATAAAAGGTAACATATAAGAGAAAAATGCCAAAACAAGGTAATTGGGAACATAGATCATTATATTAAAAGACATGAAAGATAAAAAGACACAATGAAGTAGAATCCAGTTAAGCCATTAAATTAGGAGAGATAAAGGAAACAGATAAAATGCAGAATACTGGACAGCCTGGTTCAATCATTAGACTAGAAAAACGAAGTACATAGAGATAAAAAGACAATAGATGCTCAGTTGACAAAGTTATTTTATAGAAATTTCAGAGAAAAAGGTAAGTTACAAAGGACCTGCAGTTATTCTTAATGAAATCAATGGAGAAACTCCAGTTGATTTCAGAGACAACAGAAACAGACCCTAAATTAATAAATAAAAAACATGGAAATATTCCAGGTCCCCATTAGTTTTGGGGATTCATTAAATGCCAACAGTTTAGGCATCTAGGATTGTATGAGACATTACTACTACAGATATAGCCATTTAGAGATCATTACAAAAATATTTGGATTAATAAATTACAGGAAATTAAGTGTATGCATTTTTTTCTGTATCTATAAAGGGATATTCAAGATGTATTCAAGTCAGCTAGTCCGGATGATCTCTACCCTAGAGTACTAAGGGAATTGGCTGAGGTCATTG
>NW_017729027.1:25496236-25499389 GCF_001723915.1 Gavialis gangeticus | reverse complement strand
ATGATCTACTCAGGTCCCTTCCCACCCTAGAAACTATGAAACTGTAACTAGGTGTGAAATAGGAATAGCTAAGCTCAAAACACTTTACTGAATAAAGAAGTCATAAGAAAGCTTAAAGTAGATGTTGAAATGTATGTCTATTACAGTTGTTTCTATAGCTTCTATAAAGCTGTCTAAAGCCATGGTCACATGGTCATTTCTTGTGCTAAGAATTTCACACGCTTTTCAGGCACTGCCCCTGGTGCCTTGCTCACTCACCGCCATACATATGCTAATGTGAAAGGAGCTGCACCTCTTGTGCAATAATCTCAGGGAGCACCATGGAACTCAACCTCCTTCCCTCATACACTGCTGGGTACAAGCCTGCCCAGCTTTTGTGGCTGTGCTGCATCTGCCACAGCAAACACTTCCAAAGGGTGTGGAACTGCATTTTGGTATGCAGTGAGCTTGCTTTTCACTTACAGCAGCAGCTGCCTCCAGAGTAGAGAGAGATGGAGCAGGTAAGACACCACCCTTTTTCCCCTCCTCCATGTCCCTTCTCTGGTAGGCAGCATTTTGCCTAGTGCTGCAGAGACTTGCTGCACCTCTTGCCCTCACTTTACACCTCCAAGCAACCTGGAGGTGTGCACGGGGTGGACGACAGGTATGCCTGAGGCTAGAGCCCTTCTGGAATCCTTGGTGAGAAGTGAGGAAATTTTCCATACCAGGGTCATATCACGGTATTAGGGAGTCATTACTGCCCCTCTCTCTTTCTTCCTTGGAGGGAGGGAGAGCAGAGGACTGTGTCCTCAATACACAAAAGAAATATACAATTATTCAAGTTGAGAGTGGGAAAAAAAGAGATCCTCCAGGCTGGAAGTGATCTAACTTCCTTGTGGAAGAGCCAGAACTTGAAACACTGAACAACTGTATACCCTTTTTTGTTCGGGAAAAGGCTTTTTCCCTGGCCAAATCTAATGCCTGTTGATGACCTAAGACTTGCACGGAACAAGAAAATGTTGTCTTTCTTTTTTATAAAGCCAGTTTGATTATATGATTATATATAATGATAATATTTTACCAATTTTACACACTATTGGTGAAGTCCTGGTTTCACTAAAGGCAGTGGCAAAACTTCTGATTTCAATGGGCCTGGGATTTCAGGTGATGAATATGAAAGTTTCTGACAGCCTATAAAGGGCAGAACTCAGTATCCTTCTACAAAGGATAGCGTATCTTTAAGATAGCTTCAGTGTAATTATCTGAATTTCCCGATCTGTAAAACAAGTATAATAATATTTAATCTTCCTTGGAAGATATTTTAATCTTTTGAAGAAAGGAGAAATGAAGAAAATAATTAATTTTACTATTACTGTTAGATCTAAGAATTGTTGAAAATGACTATGGTAGATAAAGCCTATACAAAGCTTTTGTAAAAATCAATTAATCATCCTGGCTATTTAAAAGAAATACTAACTCTTTAGTGAATTCACCAAGTCAAATCTCTTACTCTATTTGTCTCAGAACTCATTCATATCTACCAAAATTAGGCTCCCATTATTCTTCTATTTTATGACAACATTGGAAGAAAATATTGTAGTGCTGGTACAAGGTGAACACCATTCCTACTTGGTCAAAACGAAGGCAGAATACATGACAGGAAACAGGCACTGTTGGTGTTAGATAAATCACAACTCTGCTGAAGTTCTGGAGGAGGCTTATAGAAATACTCTTTATTGATTGCATTATGTACAGAGGAAATAAACAATGAAATGTTTCATTTTATTAGTTTAACAGGATTTCTGTTTTAAGAATTTAAGAATTGCAATCAATTGATTGATTTTTCTGTCTCCTCCTTTATTACTTCATCTTGATTACAAGTTGTGCGGAGATGTTGCTTCAGGATGGAAGTGCAGCCAAAGCGGCATTTTCTATATAATGGATTTTATTGATATATGCCATTCACTTTACCTAATCAATATTAATGTTACTTTTAAGAATGTCGCTGAGTTACCTTAAAACTGAATGTACTGTAGAGTGTTCCAAGCTTTAAGCAGCTGCTGTGCATGCTATAATAGAATTACTTTTATTCTAATTGCTATGCTTATTTATTAAAGGGTTGTGTGCAACCAGGTACAAGATCATTCCACACTGGGCAGTGATGACAGCTAATATGGCCTAACATATGTCAATGCTGCATTAGCAAATTCAACGTGGGTGGCAATGCCCAGGTCAATGAGGCTTTTACCCTAAATCACTTTGGGCAAGTTCCAAGAAAAGGAGCATAGACACCTAAAAGGGCCTTAGGAAGCTTTTAAACATTAAAATAAAAATTGCAAGCCCTAAAATCCATGCTTAGTTGCTTCCTAATCCAGGAGAAGCCTAAGTTGTGTAAGTACCTCTCCAGGAACCTCTATTTCAACATTAAACATCTTCAGATACTTAAAGTTCTGTCTCTCTGCATGACCAGAAACACCTGTTTTAAAAATACTAAGCAACTTGGGGCCCAATTTTTGCCAAAGCATGGAAGTCACAAAATAGGCATTTCTCTAAGTGTCTCACCTGGAAGACTCTATCTGCTGGTCATTCTCAGAATATATCTGACAGACATTGTGGGGAAGGGAGTCCTGGCTGATTATAATTCCTTTACCTTCATAGAAGGCCGAAATATGCAGTTAAATGTAGTTCTGGCCAAATTTGAGGAGTACTGCATGCCAAAAAAAAAAAAAAATGATGAGAGAGCATTGAAAGAAACAGAGTTTTTTACATCTCCACACAAACAACAAGACAGACCATAGATCAATATGCTACTAAACTGAAGAGACTAAGTACAGTGTTTTTGGCAACCTGACAGAATCTCTGTTTAGAGGTAGGATTATTTGTGGCATTACAGACATTGCATTACAAGAAAAGCTACTGGGGCAGATTTGACTCTCTAGAAAACTAAAACCAAATGTGTAGGGCAGTAGAAACTGTGAAGGCTCAGGCTGCAGAGCTAAATGTACCAAAAATGTTATCCATGCAGCAGGCATGAAAGTGTGTGGCCAGAAAAAGCTGCTTTACAGGCTGCTGTTCAGATGCCCCCCACAGGGTGGAATTGTCCATTGTCAAGGAGAAAGCTAAGAGAGAGCAAACAAGGTTCTTTGGGTAAATCTGGTATCTTTTATTAGATCA
>NW_017729027.1:25495779-25496225 GCF_001723915.1 Gavialis gangeticus | reverse complement strand
ATCTTTTATTAGATCAACTCAAATAGATGGAAAAATTCTTCTTTGCAAGTTTTTGGGTGTAAATACCTTTTGTCAGGCTGGAGAAGCACCTGCAGTTGGTCTGTGCTCCACCTGAATGGAATGAATAATAAAGAAGCCAAAGACAAACAGATATATATGAAGTGTGAAAGGCAGCAAGGTACCAAACATTCTGTTGCACTTGGAAAGCTCTGTTTAAATGGTTGCACAAGGTCTCATTTTTCTTGGTGCTTCAGATCCCCAAACGTAAAAATCCCCAGTGTACACAGTGCGCTTGCCGCAGCAGTGGACTAGGTTCTTTCTTTCAAAATGGCCACCGACAGGGGTGTTTGCTCAGAGCTCTGAGAGCTTCTCCCTGTTTTGTGAGCTCTTCTCTTTCTCTTGTTTTGTTTTCCCTGCCCCAGACAGTCTGACCCCTTTCCCACCAC
>NW_017729027.1:25486264-25490779 GCF_001723915.1 Gavialis gangeticus | reverse complement strand
TGCTTCAGATCCCCAAACGTAAAAATCCCCAGTGTACACAGTGCGCTTGCCGCAGCAGTGGACTAGGTTCTTTCTTTCAAAATGGCCACCGACAGGGGTGTTTGCTCAGAGCTCTGAGAGCTTCTCCCTGTTTTGTGAGCTCTTCTCTTTCTCTTGTTTTGTTTTCCCTGCCCCAGACAGTCTGACCCCTTTCCCACCACAGCCCCCCACTTTTCATTACTTTTTCCTGCTTTTTTTCATGTTTTTCAGCTCTTTCTGCTGCAGTTACGCTCTCCCCTCCCTCTGGGTTTATTTTGTTCCCCATCCCACCCCACCCTTCCCGCTGCAGCTGCTCTGCTGCTTATTCCTTTCTCTTCTCCTCCCAGGCTTATTGCTCTCCTTTCTCCTCTCCTTTGGTGTTTGTTTGTTTGTTTTCCAGCTTCTTTGTTCCCTGCCAGCAGAGGGCTGCCCATCCCCCACCCCTCCAGTTCCTTGCTGGGTTAACCCCTTTTTTCCTGGAGTGGCTGAAGGCAGATCCCAGCAGGTCACTGTTGGAGCTTCTGCCCCTCTGAACCAGAGCTTTGGTCTTCAGCTTCATTCCCCTCCTTCCATTGGAGTCGAGGGGTGTGCTGCTGCTGTGGAGGCACTCGTAGGCTGCAAGCATGTCCTCTATGCTGCCCCCGTGAGTTCAGTCCCCATCATGTTCCTCAGTTCCTTTGCTTTAGTACATAATGTTGTGGTAGCAGGTGTGTATGTTGGGTGCTGACAGCCACGGACCTCTTTGGAATGAACATCAGGCTCATCCCCTTGGACCAGGAGACAGCCTGTGATAGGGTTATCCACAACTACCTTTTTCAGACCCTACAGGAGGCCTTTGGCTTCAGACGAGTCTTCACCTCCACCCTCTGGGTCCTGTACTGAGGTGTCTCCAATCTTTTGAAAGTGAATGACACACTCTGTGCTTCATTCCCAGCTTGCAAAAGCATCCGCCACAGCTTCCCCCTTTTGGGAATGCTGTACACTCTGGTCATTGAGCCCCTGTTTCATGTGTTGTGATGGCGCCTGACTGGCTTTATACTTCCATTGACCTCTGGTTTGGATGGTGGCCCACTGGTTACGCTGATGGTGTATGCAGATGATGTCACCATTCTCTCTGGAACCCAGGGTGATGTCCAGTCACTGGTGGAGTGTCAGCATGCTTATGAGCACGCTTGCTCAGTTTGCATTAACTGGCCCAAAAGCAATGCCCTGCTTCTCAGTGCATTGACCAATCATTTCCACCTGGACCTGCCTGGGGGTCTCACTTGGCAGAGCAAGGTCTTAAAGCTCTGGGGGTGTTCCTTGGCCCATTAGTCTTCCCAGCCTAGAATTAGGAAGGCCTTAGCAAGGAGGTGGAGGCACACCTATGGCTGTGGCACTGCCATTTACCCAACTTCCCCTACCATGTGCAAGTCCTCATTGTGAACAATTTGGCAGTTGCAACATTATGGCACCAATGTGCTGTGTTGCCCCCGCCAGCCCCGCCAGATTTACTTGAGCAGATTCAAAGACTGCTGGTGGACTTTTCTGGGACAGATGCCACTGGCTCCCCTGAGCTGTTCTCTATATACCTACAGCTGAGGAAGGCCAGGGCTTGGTTGACTTGGTGGGTAGAGTAGCTGTTTTCCATCTGTAGGCTCTCTAGGTACTCCTTTATTGTGAAGGCCACCCTCCCTAGCAGCAGCTGGCCTGTGTATTTCTGCGCTGGGTTGGGAACATTGGGTCTGACCAAGAACTCCTTCTCCTGGATCCTGGCCTCCTGAATTGGGGCACCCTCCCACCCTTCTACTGCAGCCTGGCATGGGCCTGGCGGGCTGCCTTCTGCCTTCAACCATGGGCCAAATATCTGCAATTTCCAAAATTGCTGCAGGAGCAATTTATCTACAACCCAGCCCTAGCCCTTCTGACTCTGTCACCCAGTCATGTACGATCTGGCTAAGCCACCTTCTTGATATGGCCCAGTCAGACTGGCTGTCAGCTGAGGCTATGGCTGCCTGGTTGGGCATGCATTTGGTCCACTTTGCCTCCCATTTCTTGTGGGGCATGTGGGCCACCCTCCCAGTGGAGGCAGTGGTTACCATCGAGGATTACCTCCGAGCATGGTGGGACATCCATGCCAAAGATGTCTCTGGAGAGCCCTTTCCACCACTGCCCATTGTCCTGCCCTTGAATAATGATCTAGGCAGTGGGTCTGGTACTTTATTGACTCTTTCCATGCCTTCCGACAGCAGTGCTGGGATTCACTTTTACGTGTTCCCTGGGAAAGACCTGTATATATGAGTGGTATGTGTCCTCCATGCTCATGTCCTTGTCACTTGACCTGACATGATGTGAAGGCGGCACCTACTGACACCAGCGCTCAACCCAGCCTTGCATGGCACATGCCTTGCGTGGCACATGCTTTATAAGCTACCCATTGCCAAATGGACTGGCAACATCCAGTGGTGAATGCTGCATGCGATACTAGCCACTGGCACTCTCATACACCACATGGACCCGACTGCATCTGCAGCCTGTCACTTTTGCCACAGGGAGGTAGAAGAGGATTTATTCCCTGCCTTCCTTGGGTGCTCCCAGCTGCTGCCAGTCTTTGCTGCCCTTGGTACCTTTTTACAGGTACTAGACTTGGACCTCTCCAAGGCTACCTATTTTTTCTCTTTCCTATACCGGGTGGTAGAGGTGGGTGTCATCAACCTGGCCAACTTTCTGCTTGGTCAAGCCAAGATGGCCACCCTCAAGAGTCACGGGAAGTAGCTCACTGGGGCCAATTCTGATGATGCCCTGTGACTCTTTCAGTTCTTGGTCCAGGCATGCCTGACACTGGAATTTGAAAATGCAGTCCTCCAGAGGACAGTACTCACCTTTCAGGCATGGTGGACCATTCAGGGGGTGCTCTGTAACATTGAGAGTATTCGTTTAGTCCTCATGCTGTGATGCTGCTTGCTCTATCCTGGGGTACTGGCAGGGGTCTGAGCAGGCTGCTGTTGAACTAGCTGTTTTTGTTTTTTAGACTGTGAGGGCAGGACTTGTGGGCCATAGCCTTAGGATCTGTCTGTTGTACCTGGACCCCTCCATGGGCAGCATTCTTTTTTTTTTTTTTTTTTCATTGGATTGTTACCCCTTTTTCCGTTAATAAACCTTTACAAAAAGTCAAAAGTATTTTCCTTCCTTCTGCTTTGGATGCACTGGACCAGGCTCTCTTGGAGCTGCGTGGGGTGATCCTGAGTGTAAGACTGCCTGGATTCCTATCTCTTTTCTTTTCTGACTCCCACTTGTCTAAAGGTCTCTAGCTTCTGTTTATCTCACTTTCTGATTCTTTTCTTGCATTTTTGTAGCATTTTTTTCCTTTTTCTCTCCTCTTTCCCTCCTCCCCCCGTACTTCCAGTTTCTTTGTCTGTGAGTTGCTTCTTTACAGCCTTCTTTCTTACTGTCTCTTTTCCCTTCTTTCTCTCTTTTCGTTTTCTGTTTGCTTGTAGCGGGGAGTTATCTTCCATTAGCTTGCCTTCCGCGGGGTGCTCTTAATTACCTCTTCTTCCCCCACCCCTTTATTTTCTTCACTGAATCAATCCCCAGCCTTTTTTTTTCCCCCCCCCCTTCCCCCCCCCCATCTAGAGTTTTGTGGCTGCTTTCCCAGACACTTATCTTTTTTAGTTAGTATAAACTTTTTTGTTGTTGCTTTGCTTAGTTATAGTTGGAAATTAACCCTGTTCTAACAGGAATGGCTGCTCCTACACCCAGCAGCTTGCATGAGGATGCCTCCCAGAACCTCCCCATTACCTATGGTTTGAGGGTTCACACCCCTTCCTTTGTCGGGGTTGAAGTCTGCGTAGATGCTCTTGCTAGTCTCTTGGGACAGCATACCATACGTTACGCAGGTCGTGTCAACACAGTCCCGATGATTTATCTGAGCGATCCCACCCTAGTTAACAGGGTGTGCGCAGAGGGCCTGGACATTGCAGGCGCACATTATTTTGTCACACCCCTAGACACCCTAGCAGTGAGGGAGGTGATTTCTAATGTGCCCCCGCATGTGACCGATTGAGACCTGACCAAGGTACTTGAGCCCTATGGGGTTCTTACAAGTCCTTTTCGCCGATTGACCATAGGGAGTATAAACCCCAAACTGAGGCACATCCTATCTTTTCGAAGGCAGGTTTTTATGCTTTTTAGGGAGGGCCCACCGTCTCTGCCTCAGTCCTTGAGCCTCATGTTCAATGGGCGGAGGTATGTGATCTATTTTTCTTTTGGGGAGACCACGTGTTTTCAGTGTGGGAGCTCTTCCCACCTGGCAGCTCAGTATCCACTGGGGGGATTGGCCAAAACCTCGGCGACTACAGTGACGCCGATGGATGGCCCATCCACTTCTGGGACACAGGCCCCACCCAGTGAGGCCAGGAACCTTTCCCGACCTTCTTCTACCCCTGTTCCATCTGAGGGAGCTGAAGTCTCTGGCGTGGGAGTGTCGTCTGGCGGAGGGGCTGGGACTAGGCCCCTCCC
>NW_017729027.1:25480386-25481264 GCF_001723915.1 Gavialis gangeticus | reverse complement strand
GGGTCCCTGGAGTAGAGTAGGGCACGATAGGCCTTTTTTCTGAGCTGTCTCTGCCTTTGCTCTGCTCTTGGGGACTTGCTCTTTTGTCTACATCTTACCTCGCTCTTCCTCTCCCATACCCACATCCATGGCAGCCACAACCATTGGCACTTTTAACATCAACGGCTGTCGAGATCCGGTGAAGCTGGAGGCCGTCCTGGAGCTCTTGCACCAGAAGCAGCTGTCTGTTGCCTTCCTCCAGGAGACACACTCTCACAGGCACAACCAGTTGGCCTGGCACGCTGCCTGGCAAGGCCAGTTGTTCTTGAGTCATGGCACCAACCTTAGCGCCAGGGTAGCGACTCTCCTATTGTCACAACTACAGCATGACACAGCGGTGGCATGAGAGATTGTCCCCGGTCGCCTGTTGACGGTCCGCGTCACTCTAGCACAACACCATCTGTTACTCGTCAACATCTATGCACCTTCTGATGGCCAGGAGAGGGTCACTTTTTCTGAGACCTTGGCTGGCCCTTTGCACAACTTCAGTAAGGATGATGACCTGCTTCTTGTAGGTGGGGACTTTAATTGTACCACTGATACCCCACTCAACTGTACGGGGCCCGAGCCTCACCTGCCCTCAGCCCGCAAGCTGGAGTCCGTTTTGGAGGTTGCAGGCCTCACAGACGTCTGGCAAGCCCTGCATCCCGACGCACGCCAGTACACCTGGGCTAGAATGAGTGCCAGGGGTCTCACTATGCCCTGCCTCGACTGTATTTATGTCACCAGGCACCACCTGCCACTCCTACACAGCAGCCACATCATGCCCTCAGGCCTGTCAGATCACGGCCTGGCTTATTGTGAATTGAGCCTGCCAGGGAGAACCTGCGCACAAGCGC
>NW_017729027.1:25475176-25475386 GCF_001723915.1 Gavialis gangeticus | reverse complement strand
TCCCCACTGAGGCCTTTCTCAGCTGGTGCTGGGGAGGCCCCTGCTGGAGAGCCCGGCCCTGCTCCGGCTGTCATGTCAACAACCCTGTTGACCGGGGATGAGGGCAATTTGGAGGTGGGGGAGGCGAAGACAGGGGTCATTAACACCTCGCCTATCTCCCAGCTCTCAGTTATGGGTGGCAGGAAGACGTATGCACAATGTCTCTCTTCT
>NW_017729027.1:25450823-25470176 GCF_001723915.1 Gavialis gangeticus | reverse complement strand
CGTCCTGGAGCTCTTGCACCAGAAGCAGCTGTCTGTTGCCTTCCTCCAGGAGACACACTCTCACAGGCACAACCAGTTGGCCTGGCACGCTGCCTGGCAAGGCCAGTTGTTCTTGAGTCATGGCACCAACCTTAGCGCCAGGGTAGCGACTCTCCTATTGTCACAACTACAGCATGACACAGCGGTGGCATGAGAGATTGTCCCCGGTCGCCTGTTGACGGTCCGCGTCACTCTAGCACAACACCATCTGTTACTCGTCAACATCTATGCACCTTCTGATGGCCAGGAGAGGGTCACTTTTTCTGAGACCTTGGCTGGCCCTTTGCACAACTTCAGTAAGGATGATGACCTGCTTCTTGTAGGTGGGGACTTTAATTGTACCACTGATACCCCACTCAACTGTACGGGGCCCGAGCCTCACCTGCCCTCAGCCCGCAAGCTGGAGTCCGTTTTGGAGGTTGCAGGCCTCACAGACGTCTGGCAAGCCCTGCATCCCGACGCACGCCAGTACACCTGGGCTAGAATGAGTGCCAGGGGTCTCACTATGCCCTGCCTCGACTGTATTTATGTCACCAGGCACCACCTGCCACTCCTACACAGCAGCCACATCATGCCCTCAGGCCTGTCAGATCACGGCCTGGCTTATTGTGAATTGAGCCTGCCAGGGAGAACCTGCGCACAAGCGCCTTATTGGTGCTTCAATGTCAGCCTGCTTCAAGACTCTTACTTCCGGGACTGCTTTGCCAACTTTTGGCGGGCTGGGAGGCCACAAGACTGAATTACTCCTCCTGGAAGCTATGGTGGGATGTGGGCAAGGTACTGATCTGGGCTTTTTGCCAGCAGTACACTCAGCTGGCCACAAATGAACTGTGCCGCCGTATCAGAGAGCTGGAGGAAGATGTGGTAGAGCTCGAGTCTGCCCTGCTGGCAGCTGGCAGTGATGCAGTGCTGTGCGAGAGCCTCTGGTTCCGTAGGAAGTGCCTGTGTGACTTGACAGAGATTGCGGCCCATAGAGTGAGGATCCACGCCCGCTGCCAAGAGCTGGCCGAAACAGATGCCCCGACCCGCTTCTTTTTCAACTTGGAGTGATGGCAGGCAGCGAGCAAAGTCTTAGATCACCTCAAGACCTCTGAGGGCCAGGTCATCACTGACCCAGGTGAAGCACGTGAGCATGCTGTTGCTTTCTATCGTGACCTGTTTGCTGCTGAGCTGTCCTGCCCTGAGGCCATGCGGGAACTCCATGTGGTCCTGCCACGCCTTGGTGCCCTGAAGGCCGGCGAACTCGAGAAGAAATTGTCTCTGGAGAAGCTGGCAGTGGCTGCAGCTGGCCTCACCTCCGGCAAAGCCCCAGGCCTCGATGGGTTACCTGCTGAGTTCTACAAGACTTTCTGGCCTCTTCTCGGCCCCTGTCTCCTGTGTGTTTTCCAAGAGAGTCTTGCCGACAAGGTCTTGCCAATCAGTTGCCGCCGTTCAGTGCTCACGCTGCTACCCAAGAAAGGAGACCTTGGCTGCATTAAGAACTGGCGGCCAGTCTCCCTGCTGTGCGCGGATTACAAGATTCTAGCCAAAGCGCTGGCCACCTGCCTCTGCACTGTCATGGCCTCCATCACTGGGCCTGAGCAGAGCTACTGCGTGCCGGGCAGAACAATCCAAGACAACCTGTTTTTGCTGCGCGACCTACTTACAGCCAGTGAACTCTTTGGCCTAGACATTGGCCTTATCTCTCTGGATCAGGAGAAAGCCTTTGACCGGGTGGACAACGCCTACCTCTTTCAGACCCTGGAGGCCTTTGGCTTTGGGCCCCTTTTCACTGGCGCCCTCCGGGTCTTGTATTGAGACACTTCCAGCCTGCTCAAGGTGAACGGGGTGCTCTGTGCCCTGTTCCCCGCACGCAGAGGTATCCATCAGGGCTGCCCCCTGTCAGGCATGCTCTATGCCCTGTCCATTGAGCCACTGCTGCATGCACTGCGGCACCGCCTGAGCAGTGTGGCCTTGCCACCAGCCGTGGGCCTGTCCATTGCCCCTCCGCTGCAGCTATCAGCATATGCAGATGACGTGACCATCTTCCTTAACACCCAGGAAGATGTGGAGGCCCTGACAGCCTGCCAGCGAGCCTACAAATGTGCCTCTTCAGCTCGTATCAACTGGGCCAAGAGCGATACCCTGCTGCTTGGAGAGTGGATCACCATGACCCCCCCAGACTTGCCCGGGGGCCTCACCTGGCGCCGCGAGGGCCTTAAGACCCTGGGTGTGTTCCTGGGGCCATTGACCTTCATGGCACGCAACTGGGACGGCCTCAAGGAAGGAGTGGAGGCCTGCCTACAAAGGTGGCACTAGCGCCTACCCAGCCCTTCCTACCTTGGATGCATCCTCATCATGAACAACCTAGTGGCAGCGACCTTGTGGCATCGGTGCACCGTACTGTATCCACCAGAGGACCTACTCGAGAGACTCCAGCGCCTCCTGGTTGACTTTTTCTGGGATGGGTACCACTGGCTCCCACGACCTGTCCTTTATCTACCTGTACCTGAGGGAGGCCAGAGTTTGGTTGACCTTGCAAGCAGGGTGGTCGCCTTCCGCCTTCAGGCCCTTCAGCGACTCCTGTACAGCGAGGAGCACCTACTTTGGCAACACCTGGCATGCTGGTTTCTGCAGAGGGTGGGGGCCCTCAGCTTTGACCGGGAGCTCTTCCTGTTGAACCTTACGCTTTTGAACTGGGCAGTGCTTCCAGCTTTTTACCGTAGCGTGGTACAAGCCTGGCAAACCGCTTTCCACCTCCAGTCCCAGGCCCATCACCTGCAGTTCCCACAGTTGCTGAGGGAACCCCTGGTGCACAACCCAGCGCTGAGGCTCCCCATGCTGAGCCTGGCCTCTGCCAGTCTCACGGCCGCTCTCATTCAGGCGCGTGTTCTCCACCTGAGCCATCTCCTTGACCCTGCTTGGTCAGCCTGGCTCTCGCCCAAGGCCTTGACCACCCGGCTGGGCATGCGCTCCATTCGCAGCGTGGGCCGTCTCCTGTGTGACGTCCGGGCTGCCCTCCCATTGGAGGCAGCAGCCACCTTGGAGGACCATCTCCGGGCGGGCCAGGTCCACTGCACTGAGGATGCCCCGAGTGAGGCTTTTCCTGCTTTACCAGTCACCCCAGCTGTGGCCGACGATCTGGCCGGTGGCCCTGGCACCCTGCTGATGCTCCCTGTGCCTCCTGACAGTGACATGGGTTGTCCTTTTGCTTTTCTGTCATGTAGAAGTTTATACGCCTGGGTGGTTTATGTCCACCATGCCCAAGTGCTGGTGGGCCGCCCCAATACACCGTGGCGACAGCGCCTGGGGCCGCCAGATTCCCCACCAGCCCACCCAGCATGGCACACATTGTATAAGCCGCCAACCACCAAGAAGACTGGCAACCTGCAGTGGCGGTTGCTGCACGGCATCCTATCCACTGGCACGTTTGCATCCCACTTTGACCCAGCTGCCTCGACAGCCTGTCCCTTCTGCCCGGGGGGTGTTGAGGAGACCCTCTTTCATGCCTTCTTTGACTGTCCCTACCTGCAGCTGCTCTTTGTCACCCTCAGGCTGCTGCTGCAGGCGCTGGGCAGGAGCTTTTCGGAGACCACCTACATGTGCTCCTACCCGTATCGGGCAGCTGAGAAGGGCCCTGTCTGCTTGGCCAGCTTCTTACTGGGTCAGGCCAAGTTGGCCATCCTCAAGAGCCGCTGAAACCAGCTTGCTGGGACTGGCTCAGATGATGCCCTGCGGCTTTTCCGCCTCCTGGTGCAGGCGCGCTTCTCACTGGAGTTTGAGCATGCTGTGCTCCGGCGGGTGGTGCCCGCCTATGAGACACACTGGGCCCTTGAGGGAGCACTGTGCCATGTGGAGGACAGCTGTCTCAAATACGCGCTCTGATGTCATGACTGCTCTGGGCGACCGGGCTGGCTTGGTGTCGAACTACGACTTCCAGCTTGTGCCGCACCCTGCGCCCTCACCAGGCTGCTTTTTTGCTTTCTTTTTGTGTGCAAAGTTGAAGGTTTTGTTACATGTTTGATGGGATGGAGCAGGGTATGAATTGTTTCTCTATATAGTTATGACCGTGTGGCCGGCATATCGACCACATAATTAGCAAGTAAGACACGACATGAAATGTAGCGAAGGTGTCTGTCATGGTGTGATGTGTTGGATGTGGTTTGGTTTGGTTTGGTTTGGTTTGGTTTGGTTTGGTTTGGAAGTAATTTGTTTGTGTTTTCACTTTGTAAGCGGCCACCATTTTTGTATCCCTGAACCCCTGAATAAAGTACTTAAAAGTCAAAGCCAAGTCCTTCTTTCTTTCTTTCTTGATAAATTAAGCAAAATTTATGACAGTGGCTAGATGTTGCCAGTGGAAGTGCAAGGAACAGTGGTTTCATTTAAATTAGACACAGAAACTCAGGTTACAATTTTATCAGACCACAAATATAGAAAATTAAAATTGAAACCAAAAGTGAATTCAGCAAACATCAAAATAGCTAACTATTTATGAACAAATGTACCAGTGGAAAGAAGATCCATTGCTAGCATTTATAGATTTCATAGACATTAGGCTGGAAGGGACCTCAGAAGATCATCGAGTCCAGTCCCCTGTCCAAAGGGCAGGAAGTTAGCTGGGGTTATAGGATCCCAGCAAGACAAGCATCCAATTTTCTCTTGAAGGTGTTCAATGTAGGTGCTTGAACAACCTCCAATGGCAGACTGTTCCAGACCTTGGGGGCTCGGACAGTTAATAAATTCTTCCTTATGTCCAGCCTGAAATGGTCTCGTAGTAGTTTATGACCGTTTGACCTCATCATCCCTTGGGGTGCTCTGGTGAACAAATGTTCCCCCAGATACTGGTGGTCACCCCTGATAAACTTGTAGGTGGCCATCAGATCACCCCTGAGCCTGTGCTTTTCCAGGCTAAAGAGCCCCATGGCTCTCAGCCTGTCATCATAAGGTCTGCTTTCCTGACCTCTGATCATGCGTGTGGCTCTTCTCTGGACTCTCTCAAACTTCTCCACATCCTTTTTGAATTGTGGAGCCCAAAATTGGATGCAATACTCCAGCTGTGGCTTCACCAAGGCCGAGTACAGGGGAAGAAGGACATCCTGGGATTTGCTTGAGAAGCATCTATGAATGCAAGCCAGTGTTTTGGTCACTTTACTAGCCACAGCATCACATTGCAGGCTCATGTTCATCTTGCGGTCAGTGATGACCTCCAAGTCTCTTTCTTCCATAGTGCTAGCCAGCGTAACACTGCCAAGCCTATAAGGATGCTGCAGGGTTTTTTTTCCCAAGGTGGAGAACCTTGCATTTTTCAGTATTAAACACCATCAGGTTCTCATCCGCCCATTTGCTGAGTCTGTCCAGGTCAGCCTGGATCACCCGCCTGTCTTCTGGCATGGATGCTTGGCCTCAAAGGTTGGTGCCCTCGGCGAACTTGGTCAGTCCACTCCTGACTCCAATGTCCACATCATTAATGAAGATGTTGAACAATATGAGTCCAAGGACAGAGCCTTGGGGGACCCTGCAGGTCACAAGACACCATGATGAGTGACTTCCATCAATTACAACCCTCTGGGTCCAAGCACGGAGCCAATTTCCCAGCCAGCGGATCATGGTGGACCCAAAGCCACAACTGGCCAGTTTCGCCAAGAGGTGATCATGGGATACCAGATCAAAGGCTTTTTTGAAGTCAAGATATGTGACATCAATCTCTTCTCTCTTGTCCAGGTGATAGGTTTTTAGTATAAAAACATGGTATACAAATACTTATTCATTCTGGTACCTGGGAGGTGACACCAATTTTAGGTCTGGCAGCTTGTGAGAAACTGAATCTGCTTAAGTGTGTGTTTGCAGCATACAAAGACATAGCATTCACGCCTCCTGATGATCCTCTTGGCCATCACTTTCCAAATCTGGGAAATCTAAGGAGAGCCCTGCCTAAGAAATAAGCCAGTTTTTCTAAAATACAAAAAGCAACCATGTTCTGAGAAGAAAAACATATATGGATCCAAATGCAAAAACTATTGTCAGAAATCAGCATCAATGGTCTGTAGCTAAAGAGCTTTTTTTCTATATGTACAAGCAGAGATGCTAAAAATACAAGTTAATTGGATCCCAGTATGAGGACTCAAATCTTGCAAGAAGTTCCTACAAAAAATATCAGGAACTGAATCTGCTATTTCTCGGAGGAAAGTGAAACCTCCTGAAAGACTCACAGACTTGTTTAAAGAGCTGTAAATAAGGGGAATAGGAAAGTGAGTGGTAAAGACTTCAGAGTAACATTTTACTAACCTACCCTCTGTAGATAGGAATTAATGGATTTGGGGCTTAATTGATTATTGTAGTTATGTTAAGAGGGAAGATGTAGTGATAAAAGTTATAATTTATAGCTGTTCCCTAATTTAGAAGAGTTGGGAATTTGGGGATCATTTCTCAGGCATCAGCTATTTATTAGTTAGAGGGAGACAAAGGGTCTGCAGAGATTGTCTATTGCTACCCAATAAAATATTTTTGTTTGGCTCTTCTCATTCAGTGTATACCTTTACTTATTGCGACCAGTGATTGCTATTAATTATAATCCTTCCAAACAGAGAAAATGACATAAACAGGTATTCTTATATCCTGCATAAATTCTATAACCACTGAGATATTGAAGAAAGGGGGACTAGGACTTACTTTAAAATAAAAATGCATTTTTTTATGGTGAGCAGAGACCATATGGAATTATACTATAACCTACTCTTTTGGTATCATTGGCATATAAGTGAATGTGAGTGCTGTCATTGATTTCAAGGAAGTCAGGATTTCAGCAACTAATTTACTATTTGAATTATTTAATCTATTTACACTAACCACACTATTCCAGACCCTGTAAAAATAGAAAAAAAGACATGGTCCTTCTTCAAGTAGCTCACAACTCAACTATAGAATGGAGAATAGAAGGGAAGCAACAATGTGTGCAGTTAACGGTAAATGAAAATCTTGTACGTCTAAGTTTGTATTGATTATTAATGAAGTAGTAATAGTTGCTGTTAATGTAAAACTACAATGTGATTTAAAAAGGTATAGAGTATTTTAGGCAGATTCATGAAAAATGAAATTCTATTTTTTTCTATTTTATGTTATAATAAAACACTACAAAGAAGTCAAGATATCATTTTTCAAAAAAATCCCATTTATGTGAAGAATTTATTCTGGAAAAAAACAAACAAATAACTATAAACAATAAGCATTTATTTTATGAACACCAGAGAGAGAAAAAATTACTTCTGCATAAATTAATTTAAATATTTCCTTTATCACAGCAACAGAAAAGAATGAATGAACTGAAAATAAGAAAAAAGAATTGACATCCCAAATAAAGCTGGGGAAGGACACTTTTTCCCTTTGTGTCTCCAAAAGGCAGCTCTCTAGCTGTTAAATGGTATTTTTGGCTCTTACATTCAGGTAGCAATCTGCAGGGCAGATACATAAGTGTGCACACATAGAGAGTGTACAGACATTTGCTCTCCCAAGAGAAATGCTCCCAATATGATTTAACTTAGGTTGTTCCTGGGTTATTATTTCCTGGGAGAAAAATCTTGAATATCCTGTACACACATTTGAGAGAGTGAGAAAGAGAGAGAGAGAGAGAACAATTTAACAGATACAACAGTTTTCAAAATTTTGAACATTTCCATTCTTTTCATTTTTTTTTCCCTTCTCTCCTCTCCTTTCCAGTCTTTATATTAATTTTTAGGCATCTCTCTGCCTGAAGGATTTGCCTTTCCTAACATCTTTTATATTTCCATTATAATGTTACATGCAGGTTAGGCATTGGTCCTATCAATAACACAGTAATTATAAGTTGACAGTTTCCGTTTCTCAATTATAAGGTGACAGTCACTATTTCACAAAGTATTTATTGCTTTTATTGTTTCACTAAAATTTCCCTTCCCCTCTCCTTCCACCTCCCCACTTCCTCCCAGTTAAGCTTAGCCTGGATCACCGCATATGACTTTCCCCAAACTTCGGAGAAATCTAGTTCTGCTTCCATATTTGGGTCCAAATTTTGTGACAAGGTGTAGCCAGCAGCTCTGGGCCCAAGGAAGCAGCACAATGTCTGGGGCAGCACCAGCTGCTATGGTGCCAATTGTAGCTGTGCTATTTTTGCATCCCTTGCGATAAAGGTGGCACCGAGGGCTGCTGCCCCAGTTGTGCAACCCCACCCAGTTGTGCTATTGTTTTGTGATGCAAGCCTTTTGATAGACTAAAAATAATTGCCATATGCCCATCCCTCTCCCCCTTCCCAAATCCAAATAAGTATAGACTTTGGAAAAATTCATATGTTGATCCAATTATCAGTATTACAAACTATCAATTATATTTCTGACTCCAAAATGTATAGCTTGGGATAATTTCTAACCATTGGGTTAAATATTTTGACCAGGTGAATGAAGTGGAAATGTAGAAAAGTCTTGGTGGAAATAGCTTCTTATTTTAACACTGAAATCTTTGGATTTGAATTTACTGTGAAATACATTTGTATTGATGGAGTAAGTAAATGAAGAATTATGTTAAAGTACATGTATATAGAGCATCCTAAGAATAATTAATGAAAAAGTAAGTATTGAATCTAAAAAAGAAAAGAAGTGAAAAATCCAAAGTGCATGCACACACACAAACATGCGCACATGCACACACACAGTCACACAAAAGAAAAAGAATCTTCAATGAATTCTACAGCTTTAGTGTCCTGTTAATTTTCTCCATCAGTTATATGTATTTGAAAATATTCATATAACACTAGCTGTTTGTAAGAAATTTAATCAAACATATATTATAAACACATTTCCCTTCCTTTGTCTTTTCCATAATCAAAACATACATTTTAAGAGTCATTTGTGAAAAATGTCTGAACTCATGAATATTGAATGTAGCCTTTTCTGTTCTGAAACTATCCTCTCACGCTCAGCAAACAAAGCTGACTATATCAATGAATAAGGGTCCTCAACTCCCCAGTGCTTTTTCTCAGGACACTAAAGTCTGTTTATGTCTTTGGCTTTGGTAGCTATAGAGTCTGCAGCATTATGTATGTGGGGCTCGAGCAGAATGTTAATGATACTGGATATTTTAGATCACATTACATCACAAAACATGGTGCAAGCCAGCATTGCACTTCTGCATGGTTGTAGTGCACGTATAGCAAAACTGAATGTAAATGACAAAGACATAATCATGCTGTTTTGTAATCACAATACAGAATCACTCTCGGTGACTATGTAACAATACGCAGTCTGATTTATTTCATTTGTAGCACAAAAAATGTTAAATGGATATATTCACAAAAAAAGGTGGGGGAAAAAGAACTAAAGTGAATAAATCTTGAAAGAACAGCAAGATTTTTTCTTTTAAAAATAAATAAATAAATAAATAAAATCATAATACAGGCTAAGTGCTGTTCTTTTGGCAGTGCTGATTTGGTAAAATATTAATGTCTTCCCAAACAATAATAATTTGCTGTTGCCTCTTTACTGATATGATTTTTGAACTCCCTAATTTCATGACATAATTTTAAGCATGACTTGTCAGTTCTATTTAAGTTTCCTGTCATGGATGGCAGCTCTCAATCACACTGCTGAAGAGAGCACCTTGGTGGGTAGGTGACATTGGAGGTGAATGTTCTTTCCCTGAAGTCTTCTTTACTATACAAGCATGTATCTCTTCCTAGCAGTAAGATACTTTTTTTTTTCTTTAACACTTTTAAATTTAATATTGTATTTTGCTTTCATCAGGACATTGAGTGTTTAGCCATGCTGAAAATCATTTTATAAACAATGACAGAGTAACGACTAAGATTCATAGACATGTCACAGCATCACAATACATTGTTCCAGCATCACGCTCTTTCTAATATTCGGAGTACAAATCAGATGAGATAAATATCTATTGGTCAAATCAGAAGCGTTTGTAAATTTTTAATTTCAATTAGTGATTTCATTTCATTCTGAGAGAAAAAATGTAATAAACATTGGTTTGATGACCAATTTAAACAGAGATTCTGACACATTACCAAGCTAGGATTGACTTATCCATTCTGAAATTTTAAAAGATAGGAAAGCCATGTGAGAGAAAAAAAAAACCTGATTACCTTGTGATCTGCAGGTATTTTAGGTAGTTGATAGAAATTTATCACATATTACCATGGCAACAATGGACTATCTGAATAGCTGTATTGCCTTGTGAGGAGAATAAAGTCTCATGATGCCTTATAATGCTTCTAGTTATTGCTTAGAGTTATATAGTATTGCAAAAATGAAAACCACCCAACTCTCTCTATTTTTTCACTCTGTCTATTAATCTGAAAAAATATTTTATTTAGAAATCTTAGATGGATTCTACCTGTGATAAGTTGCATCAGAGCTCAATTAGTCCACTAGATGGAGCATTTAACATTGGGGAAAAAATGGTATTCAAATAGATTCAGAAAGCTCATTTTCACAAGTGCAATCTTATTAAATCTCCCTAAAACTGAACGAAAACACGTAACTTATAATGTATCTAAACTTCTATTGATTAGCTCACCCCCTTTCTACCTGATCCACAAGAACAAAAAATATTCCACATGCATGAAGAGAACAGTGATATCTATTGGAGATGTATTTGAGGAATGGCTGAATAAAAGGGGAGGGCAAATGCATCACTGAAAAGATTTCCAATAAAGATTTCAGAAGCTTCCTTAATTTTGTGCAATTTGACACATGCTTCACTTTTGAAATGTGGGCTACAGATATCCTAGGAAGCTGCTGGCTTTAAAGCTGCGAAAGAATCATTTCTGTGGAAAAAGAAAAAAGATAATGGAGCCTGTGTGGGCTTGTGTGGGTAAGAAAAGGGGGGAAAAATGAAAGATGCGCTTCAATGAAAAGGAAACAGCGGTGGACATTGTACTGCCATAGGATGGCTGTGAAAATCAAGCAGGAGTTCCAAAGAGTTCTTTCAGTTCAGCGAGCACTGAGAAAGTAAAGCCGAGCAGCTGTGAGTTCTGAGGTAGGTCAGTGCTGATCCGCTCAATCCACAGGCTCGGACAAACCAATGATGTGCATCGTTTGTGAGGTTCAAATCAATAGGACACTTAGTAAGAGTACCCCCTCCCTTCCTTTCGGCATTAGAGACAATATATTTACTTTAGGCAGCTAAATAAGAATGGATTTCCTGAAAGCTGGCTTTTGGCCAGGTTAATTTATGCATACACAAACTTATGCTTCACCAATTTACAAAAACCCATCATTTAAGCCTG
Source organism: Gavialis gangeticus (assembly GCF_001723915.1). Classification (NCBI taxonomy): domain Eukaryota; kingdom Metazoa; phylum Chordata; order Crocodylia; family Gavialidae; genus Gavialis; species Gavialis gangeticus. The sequence goes on along the minus strand of NW_017729027.1, from coordinate 25,458,889 downwards.
TTCAAATGTGCAGCTGTTTAAATGAGGTTGGAAGTAATTTTGCCACACGATGCTGATGTCAGTTAAAAGCTCAGTATTAGCAGAATGGGAAGGCATCAATGGAGTGTCTGCTACTCTGATCTGTGTTCCCCAATGCCTAATGGATCAGGGAGACAGATATGCCTAGCTCATCGGCCTGTGAAGTTAAATTCAGATCTATTACCTATTACACACATGCACGTATAAGAGGGGAAGCATTTAAAGTAGAAGAATAATTAGTATGGTTCTGGCAAGCTTCCAAGGAAAGACTGAATGGAGACTTTCAGGAAAAGCAGGATACAAAAGTGCCAAGCATGAAAATGGTTACAAATGGCAGTTCATGTAAAAAAACAGTGCTGAGAAATTTAGAGTTGTTAGCAAGACATCCAGTTAAAGGCATGCATTTATCATGGAACAATCACACAAAAAAACCTGTTGTATTATATAAAAGATACGGGTAAAATATGTAGCATAATAAAATCAACTTTTCGAATCAATTAACATGGAAATTATATGAAATAAAAATGAGTGATCAAGAGTATTTTTTTTATAGCTGTGAATTAGATAAATGGATATTGTTTGTTTCTAGTTAAACTGTGAGAGAACAATGGAACTATGGCTGCATTTTTACCTACATTGGCCTACTGTGTCCAGAACAACTAGGGAAATGCAGGGGGGGAAAGGCAGGGGTGGTGGTGCAGATAGTAAGCTTTATTAAGGACCAGTTCTTTTACAATCTCTGTGTTTTAAGATTTTAGGTATTAGCCAAGACCTCTATGTACTAAATTCAAATAAATTATATAAATAGATAACAGGCTCTAGATCTGGATATGCTCCTGCCATAACATCAGAGGGATGGAAAGTATATCTTCTCAGTAACAATGGGTATAATAAAAACTGTAAACACTCTGATTATTGATTGCCATTTGAGAGGATATGAAAAAGGATTAACATTTCAAGGAAAGATTAGACTACGTAAAATGAATTTCTTAATAAACCTATATAGGTTCTTGCTATCTGTGAACAACGACAAATGTTTCTTTTTAATACACTTGTGATGGGATTCTGTTCCCCTTCGTGTGTCCAAATGGCAGTTTTATAACAGTCTACCTGCATGCTTTTGGCTCCCACATTGTGTGCTTTCATCACAAAAGCCTGTGTACATAAATTACCCACTGGCTTTACATGTATGTAGCTATGTGCATTCATACCTAAGCAGAAATCCAGGGAAAAAAGTAGGAGGCAAAGGAGCCTCCCATGTTTTAGCCCAACTAGTTGAGTAGCTAGAGCACTTGCGTAGGAGCCTGAGCCTCCTTATCTCATAAAAAATTTGAACCTCTTTTTTACTGACTTTTAAGCATGGTGCTCCTACAGACATAACACAGGTCAGGCATTTTCCAGACCTCCCTCCAAGCTGAGCCACTTTCCCATGTAGCTACTTGGTAAATGAGTGGAGGCCAGTTGGAAAGGTTCTGCCTCACTGGGAGCAAAAATCCAGATTAAAAATGGGGGCCTACTCCTTTGATGGCAGCAGCCATTTAACTGAACAGCACACTCTCCACTTCGTTCTTTTTCTCCTGGACCCACACATCTCTGTCATGTGGCTGCCTAGGGAGCCACTTTCAGGAGGAGTATCAGAGGAGCAGCTGGTTAATGATCAGACCATGGTGTGGTGGCTACAGCACTATGCTAAGTAAGTCAAAGAGATGAAGGTACAAAACTGATCTGACTGCAGGGGCCTAGAACGGAAGTCTCTGATTTTGTGGGAAATGCCTATTCAGCTACTGGGGCTGAAAGGGAGGAAGGTCTCTTGCAGTATAATACCTGAAAGTCCAAGCACTTAACCTTCAGCAGTGTAACTTCGATCCTGATGAATCTTGGAAAACTGAATGCCATTCATAGGAAGTCCCATATAAATATTTTGTGATAGGTCCACTGCAGAAGGTCCCTGGCTTTGACCTCCTGTCACACTCATGGGCAACTCTAAACTGCATCCATGGAAACCATTAGAGTTGCAGACAGTTTATGCACAAATGGAAAATTAATAACTCTGTAGTGTGCAACTGTAGTCACCCAGAATGGACCGTGGAATATATGATGACTCAATGCCCAATCTACAAATATGGTGGAAGTATCACAGTGATACGCTCTAATGCTTCTGATGTAACTGTCTGGCTCAACCATAAATGCAAAATTATAGTTGCTGTTCTGTGTCTATATCAGTCATATGAAAGAAGATGACCTGAACACTAGGGGGTTCTGGCTGGTTGCATTTTAAATTATTTGATGCCAGTACCCACAATGGGTATAGTATATGGTCACATATATGCCCAGCCAGTGCATATTCTACACCCTGTGGTCAAACAACACATGGCTACTTAGGCATCAATGCTGCAGCAGAAATGAAATATCTATTTGCATTTTTGTTGGCACTTAAATGACTAGAAAACTACCATGTAGATGTGGAAGGGGAAAAAGAATTCCACCTTATATTTGTATCATGTGTGAATTTAGAATAGTTAAAGCTACAAAGCCAACATCAAGATGGAAAGTTAAAGAAGCACCCTTCCTTAACTGGCCCTCTTGTGCCAACATTTTGCAGTTTAGTGCTTTGTGGGATATATGTTCCTATCCCAGTATCACAATATCTAGGTAGGGTATGTCAGAGAGCTGAACTACTGCAAATCTTTGCATTATCACTTCACAGTGAGGTGAATTAAAGATACCTTGGCACCATTGGTTCAGGAAGTTTAGGGAGAGATTGATCACATCAAAAATGGCCACCTTATCTAGCTTAGTTCACCCAGGTGTGGACTTTACACTTATATTGACCTACCTAGGGATCAAAGTGCAAATTGTGCAGAAGTGCGGGAAGTTTAGATCCAAATAAAAATGGCCAAACTAATCTAAGTTAACTGTACCTCTGAGGTAGTTTAACTTAGGTGACATTGATCTAACTGAACTTCTGTACAGTCCCTAGCAAACCCCAGGCCTGGGAAAGCCCAGCCACTGGCCCCAGCCCTGAAGTTCACTTTTCCTACCCACCCCTGGCACAAGGCTATTTTTAGTCCCTCAGCCTCTTGCCCCTCTCCCCTTCCTCAGATGGACAATCATCCCCAACACCCCCCCCCACACGCACACACAGGTCAGGCATCACCACTTCCCTGAGCCCGGGAAGCCCCTTATCTTGCAGGCAGCTCCAAGGGCTGGGAGCCAATCAAACTAAATCAGAGTTGGGGAGGGGTGGGCAGGTTTGGAGGGAGGTAGTTTTGCAGGGGTTGTTCATCTGGTGGTGGAAGGCATCAGGAGGGTACAAATAGCCCCTGGTCCCACAGAGGAGGGAGAGAGATCTCCTGTACCCCAAACCCCATCCTACAAGCCCTCCTAGCCCAATTTACCTTAGATTGGGTGGCCATTTTAAACTCTATCTGACCTCCCTCTAACCTCCCCAAATGTTTGTACAAACCTTCTATGTAGTGTTTCCTTACCACTCTGCTTTTTTGCTTTCTTCATCCCCTTGGGGTCTTCCAACCAGATTAATCTCTCACATGAATTAATGGGGATCTTTTCACTGCCTTCAGTAGAAATTGGATCGGAAACTTTGAATACAATATATGTTCCATTGATAGTTTTAAAGCCAACATTAAACAAAACCAACCCACCAAACAAAAACCTTTGGATCTAAGGCCATGTGTAGACAAAATGAGGGGCATGTGTGCACATCATTTTAAATTGGGTTAAATGCTTTTGCATTGCTTTAATGGTGTTAATTTTGCATGCATTGGCGGTGTATTGCACAGTAATTCCAGCCACTGTAGGAAATTCGGTGGCGTAATGCACCTTAAAACTCCTCTGAAGACTTTTAGTTTGCTGCCCTGCAGCTGCAGAAAAAAGAACCAGGCTCTGTGCATCTCAGGGGCTCTGCAGGAAGCCTATGCAGGCAGCCTGGCAGCAGCCCAGGGAGGCAGGCTCCACCCAAGAAAAAAAAAGTGGCAATCTTTTTTTTTTTTCCCTGGAGCCTACATGCTTGCCTGAGCTGAGCGGTGGCCCGGTGCTTCCCTCTGTGGCTGTGGTGCCCCCTGGGACTCCCCAAGCTGGGTGCCTGTGGGTGGGTGCTGCATAGGGCGGGGTTAGGGGGATGCCACTGCTGCAGAGGGAAGCACCAGATGCCTCACAGCCCAGGGACAACTCCACCCATTGGAAGCTCACTCTCCCCTCCCCACCACTGGAAAGCCAGGAAAGTGCATGGGTGTATGTACTAGTGGTATTTTTAAAAATCCACCACTTCAATTTAGGCCCCCATTTCATCACATGTGCCCTAAGGTAATGAAATAGAAAGCAATAGTCTCTGCACTTTTTAAAATTTAGGGCATTGACGTGCTTGGTCATAATTACTTCTTTGAAGCTATTACAATTTTGCATAAATACATGTTTAGGGACATTTGAACAAAGCAGATTATTGACTCAGCAGACCATGACTGGTTTGAAGGATTTATAGTATGCACAATAAGAATGTTAACCAAAGCATGTATATCAAAAACAGAATACTGCTAACCACTCATTCTCAATCTCTACATTTATTTCCATGTTCTTTAAAAAAAAAAAAGTATGGCTCTGGGCCAATTAATTTTAATCATTCAAATAGCTCCAAAAGCTTCCAACTTGTGTCACTCCCACAAATAGATAGTGGCAGCAGCTAATTATGGAAATTATAAATTAAGGAGTAAGTCCTGCCCTCCATCAAAGGGCTTGGCTTCAGCAGAAGTGATAGTGGGGAAGGATGCTTTTGAGAAACTTTGGTACACCAGTCATGCCCAGGAGCTATTGAAACCAAAGCAGCTGCCAGCAAATTTCAAGTGGAGACTGAGGGCTGGGCAGCCATTTTTATGGGCTGAGGTGCCCCTCCACCCCATGTCTCTGATTGGCCAAGGAGCCCCAGATGTCCTAACTCTCCTTACAAATTTCAAGATGGCTCCAAACTGCCACTTGTTAATAATAATGCATCAATTAATGACTTCCATGGGCTTAATCCCCTGATTAAAACTATGGAAGCCATGAATTGATGAATTATTAAGAATTCTAAGCAGCCATTAGTGGCTTCCATGGGCTTGATCAAGCCTGCAAAGCCACTAATGGGTGCTTAAAATTCTTAATAACACATCAATTAAGGGCTTCCATGGTCTCCATCAGGGGATTAAGCCAGTGGTGGCCATTCATTCATGCATTATTAAGAATTCTAAGCACATCATTAAGGCCTAAAATGAAATATCTTAATAAAATAAAGCAACACACACCCTGAGTTGCAAGGAATATCAACTATATACACTTTATCAACTAATAGCAACTACATACAGGAAACCCTCGCTATTCGCAGATTTGGCATTCGTGGTTTCGAATATTTGCGGTGCCATGCCAACCCATGCTCTCTCCCTGCTGTCAGCATGATGACACTGTTACAGCACTGGTGGCATCTGTGGGACCTCTGTGCTTGCCACTGCCAGGCTCCCGCTGCCACCAGGGTCCCACTGCTGCCAGTGCAGCCATGCACTGCTAGCTGCCGGTGGCATGCACCATTCCTGACGTAGTACAGTACATATTCATGGCTTTTGCCATTTGCAGGGATCTCTATGCATCCCCTGCAAATGGTGAAGGTCTTCTGTACACTCAGGGGTGGCACCACCATCTTCCTGGTGAGGGGTGGGAGGGCTGAGGTGAGCTAGACAGGAAATTTGGGGGGAGCTGTGCAGACAAAGGTGGTACATGAGCCCATGGGTTGCACCGGGCTGGGAACACAGGACCTCTGCAGGCTGTGGGAGAGAGTGGGGCAGGCTCTGGACAGGGGTGATGCTGGAAGGGGTGGCTATGAGGGGAAGCTAAGATGAATTTTGGGGTGTCTATAACCCCCCTTCCCTGGTCCCCTAGTGCCATCCCTTCATACACTTTATTAAATAATAACAACTATATATGCTTTTAAAACTAATACCATCTAAGCACTTAAACTCTAATCTGAAATATCTTATGAAAATAAAGCTATGCACAACATGAATTGTAACTAATAGCAAATATATACACTTTATTAAGTAATACCAACTATACACTTTAATAAAGGACACTATAAAAAGGAATTTACTGAAACTGAATGCTAACAGGCAACTCATGCTACATATTAAATGTGAGCATACTGCACCCTGCCACAGTGGCTAGAGATATTCTCTGTCTCTGTAGGGAGAACTCTTGGCCATACACTGAAATGGTATGCTTAGCATCCACCAGGTTCATTGAAATGGTGAGACAGCATATTGGGGACTAAAGATGTGGAAACTTGTCATAAACAGAGTCCCATAATACAGGAACAGGCACAGGCATCTGGCATTCTGTGATCAAGTTCATGTAAGCAGCATGTTCACTGTCATGCTATGTCCCCATCCCAGGATTGCTTTCAGTATCTGAGGGTCAAAACTCAGAAAAGACATCTGGTCAGGGTCCAAAATGTGAACAGCACTAAGGTAGGGGGCAGCTGGTTGTCTGAACCATGGTGGCAGTGACAGGTTGTACCTATAGTACTGGTTCAGATTCACAGCTATTGCCTGGAAGAGGTCCCTGCTGCACTTGTTTTCCAAAGGACAGCTTGACAGTTCTTCTGATGCTCTGTCTTTGACCCAGCTTATCATATCTATCACCTTGTTGTGTGCATGGTGGGTTACAGCCTGCCATCCTTCAAACCGCATCAGGAGCTTCATGAACAAGGTGGCAATGTCATTTGATTTTCAATGTCACCTCACCCTAAGAGATCACAAAGCTTGAGCATGCACTGTGTGTTGGGGTGATTTCCAGCTCCTCACTGCAGGTGACATGAATAGCGTTGGGCAGCATTCCTTGGAGCACATCAGAGAAAGCCTTGCATATGTACATTGCATTGTTGGACAGGAATGCTGAGATCTTGTTAAAGTCTACACCATAACTGACAATTACTTTCACAATGGCTTGGGACAAGGTAGAAAAATTGGCAGACATGAGGTGGACTGGCTCAGTTTGAAACACAAGGGAGGTCCAGTTGGTCCAGCTCCCTCGTACAAATAAAATGTTCAACACATTATTTTCAGGGTCAGTGGTTTCATCAGCCACCATAGAGAAGGAATGATACTCTGCCAAGGCAGCCTTCATGGACTGTACATGCAAAGCAATAACTGCAGGGAGATAGTCTTGGTGAAGCTGGTTGGCACACAGAAAAATTCCAGTATTTTGGCACATTTTGGTTCATAGTCCCTTAACTTTGGGTGATCAATTTTCTCCACTGGAATATTCACTGTCATGAAAGCCTCCATGAGGTAAAATGCCACCTCTTGTCTTGCCAAGTTGCTTTCTGTGGTCATTTTAAAGAGGAAGGACATGATTGCTTCCTTCTTGCTCCGACCTTTAACCTATACAGCAGCTTTCCTTTTCATGTGTTCCTTGGATTACAAGTGCTGATCTATGCTGGTTTTCCCAGACATATACAGAGTCACACTGCAGGAGGTACAGAAGAGTCTGCCTCCATCTGCATGCAAGTTCCCTGCAGAATCCTGTCTTGCACAGTCCAGTGCTGAAACGTATTTGGCCAATTAGAGGATTTCTTCTCATGCTAAAGAAGAATTCTCCTCAGGTTGAAGCATAAATGATGGAAGAGCATGCCTGTGGGTACTTTAAAAGACAGTGTCAAAACCCTCCCACTTTCCTGACTGGCCCTGGACTAGCTCTTGGACTGAGCTTATGTCAGGGATGCTATTGGACAGTAATGTTGGTTACTGTGCAGTCATTTAATACTTGGGTATACAAGTAGTAAATGACTGTGCAGTCAGCATCTCGTGTAGACACAGCCTGTATGTAGGAATGGGAGGTGTTCTTCCTGCTGTTTTTCTGGGAAATGTTATCACCCTGGCGTAGACATGCTTTTTTTGTCTCAATCCTTCAGCATCACTGCTATTAAAATGTAAAAAATATACTTGTCACGGGGGCATCTACACAACATGTTTCATAGTTTCATAGTTTCACAGTTTCTAGGGTCGGAA
>NW_017729027.1:25441458-25450812 GCF_001723915.1 Gavialis gangeticus | reverse complement strand
GATTCCCCGTCTTGTCCTGCAAGGGCCCCACATTTCCTGTTTAATGTACAGTAGACTAGTTCTACTGCACATTGGCATGTCATGGCAAAAGCCATGCACTAATGCACAGTATAATTAGTTTACTAGTGCATTAAGTGTTCATTAAGCAACACACTTTGCTACTGAACAGTAGCACCAGCTACTGCACATTTATGTGGTACCCCATATTAGAGGTACTAAACTTAATGCTCAATAGCAAAGGCTCATTCATGCATATGTAGAGAATAAAGAAAATAAAGTCAATTGTATACTAAAATAGGTAGGTAGTTTAAGTTATTGGTTGTCCATACACAGTTCACTAAGCAGTATTAGAAGTAGCCTTTTCATGCTCTATATTATTCTTGACATATATTCTATGACTTAATTTTTTGTTTAGGTTTTTTTTTTAATATTCACTGAAAGTAATCAATATCTGTCTGGATGTCTAAATAGACATTTTTGGTCATGTGCCACACATTTTCAGCACATATATACCCATAGGAATTCAAATTCTGGCCTAGCCCTATGTACGTGGAAGACCACACACAAGTGCATTGTAATTCAGACTAACCATGCTCAGTAGCTCCTTGTAGATACATAGTATTTTAGATGCCTTATAGTCATGAGTTTTACCACAATGGCTAATATAGAGTATCCCTATGTGGATTCATAGAAGCTTTTTATGCCAAAAAATGGACTCAGGAAAATCCTGTGACTACCAAAAATAGCCTCGGGAGTAAAAAAGGGGATAATGCACTTACACACATGCGGCAAGTCTTCTCCGATGTGTTGGAAATTATTTGAGTTTGCTGGAGCACATCATTGATGTGCCTGGCACTGTGCTGGGTGCACATGTGTAAGTGGCACAGTGCATGCTAGCACTGAGAAAATGGTGGGTGTTTTGCTTTGAACTAAAATACATCAAATATGTATTTTAGTTCGAAGTGAACCACCACCATTAACTCAGTGCTGACATGTGCTGAGCCACTTATACACATTGCACCTGATGCAGTGCTGGGTGCTTTTAATTAGCACTAAAAGTACCCAGTGCTGCATCAGGAACACATGTAAAAAGTCTCACTGTTTTCTGGGGGGTCAAGAGGGAGAACACAGCACTGTAGCACACTGGAGGGCTGTTCTGTGGCATCTCGCAAAAGAGAATGTGTACAGATATTTGCTTTCTCAGGAGAAACTCTCTTAGAGTGATTTACTCCTGGTTGTCCCCAGGTTATTTTTTTCTCTCAAGAAAATCCTGAACACCTGTATACTCATAGTTTATCCTGGAGGAGCAGCAATTCTCTCAAGAGAAAATGAAAGTTTGTACGTAGCTGTTATCAAATCTGGAGAGAGTTTGATTCAAATTCACCTCTAGCAACAGCCAAAGATATATAGGTTTAGATGTATTTTTCAAAGTAATTTTCCTCATATCTAATCTTTAAACAAATGGTGGCAAAAATTGTTAACTATTCTTTAAGAATCTGCATAATTCTAAATAATGTGCATTGTTAAACAATGATCTCTGTACTGGGTACCCATTGTGGAGACAAGAAGCAGCAGGTAACAGGATAGATACAGAGATTGTCATAGAAAATATTTTATTCCTATGGATACAAGTATCTCTTGCCTGAGTTTGGAGGACAATTTAGAGGAACATCCTCTGTAAATTGTTTTTCTGCATAATCTCCAGAATGTAGTTATGTTAATTTTCCAAAGAAAAGAGTTATGTCAGCTTGTGTCCTACAGGAATAATATACGCTTCCGATGACAAATAAAGGTGTCATCAGATCAATGATGCCCATGGTCATCTGTGAAGGGAACAATCAAACTTTGAGGACAAGATAAGATCATTCAGGCTGTGAGGATCAGATCTTACTCCATGTATTAAGTGCCTAAGTGGACTTAAATGCCTAAGGTCAATTCTACATCACCCTGCTCAAATCCCTAAAAGGCCATTAATGAATCGACTCTTGTAACAACATTATCACCCTTGAGATAGTATCACAAAATAGCAATAAGGAGGAGGAGGAGGATCCACCTACCTCTTGAATAATCAGTTTTATAGGGACTTGAACAGGGTGAAATAGAATTGCTTTTAAATGCTCAACTATATTTATCTGCCTAATATGTAGAATAAACTCTGGGCCAAACATGCTTATGAACACCCAAATAAAGTCCCACCCAAACTGAAGGCTACAATGGGATGGACAAGAAATGCCCCAGATGCTTTCCATTCCACATTGACTCCAAGATGAACATGGGTCGGCAGTGTGGGGAGGCAGTCAGGAAGGCCAACCGTACCTTGTCATGCATCCACAGATGCATTTCAAGCAGGTCAAAAGAGGTGATCCTCCCCCTCTATGTGGCACTGGTCAGGCCACAGTTGGAGTACTGCATCCAATTCTGGGCGCCGAACTTCAAGAGAGATGTGGACAGCATCGAGAGGGTCCAGAGGAGGGCAACTCACATGATCAGGGGACAGCAGGGCAGGCCCTATGAGGAGAGGGTACGGGACCTGAACCTGTTCAGCCTCCACAAGAGAAGGCTGAGGGGGGGATCTTGTGGCCTGTTATAAACTAGTCAGGGGGGATCAGCAGGCATTGGGGGAGTCACTGTTCCCCTGAGCACCGCCAGGAGTGACCAGGAATAACGGTCACAAGCTGGCAGAGGGTAGGTTTAGGTTGGACATCAGGAGGCGATATTTCATGGTCAGGGCGGCTAGGGTCTGGAACCAACTTCCAAGGGAAGTGGTGCAGGCTCCTACCCTGGGGGTTTTTAAGAGGAGGTTAAATGAACACCTTGCTGGGGTTGTTTGACCCCAGTACTCTTTCCTGCCATGGCAGGGGGTCGGACTAGATGATCTGCTCAGGTCCCTTGCGACCCTAGAAACTATGAAACTATGAAACTATTTTAGACTCATCTTACCTTCCTGAATTTCTGTACAGTTCACACTTACATTGACCTAAGTAAGTGTAGGCTCTGCACCTGGGTGAACTAAAATAGATTGGGTGGCCATTTTTAACATGATCTAACTTTCCCCTAACTTCCCTGAATGTCTGGATATACCCTTTGAAAGCAGGTTTCCCACCTGCTGGGGACTCACTTCATCTAAACCAGATCTCTCTCATTTATTTATGAGAATATCATGTGAGATTGTGTCAAAACCTTAACACAATCCTACTTTTTTCCCTTCCATTCATTTGGCCAGTTACCCCTTCAAAGAAGCAAATTAGATTGGTTGACTCAATTTGCTCTTGACATTTGCCATATGTAGATGTTTTCTTAACATCATATTATCCCTTAGAAGAAACTGTTCTTAGCCAAAAAGAATTTGAGGAATCACTTGAGTTAATGTTTTCAGAGGCCATTACTTTTTCACGTCTTAAACATCTTGTGGGCAAACAACATGTTAGGCTACTTTTACAATTCATATAGTAGAAGGAATGTTTACAGAATATGCTTCATCAGAGATGGTAGAGAGAGCAATTGTAGAAAATTGGCATATAAACTTCTCAATATTCAAACAAAACCATGGAACCCCATATATTTCAGTTTCCTACCCTCAGGGTAAGCCACTCACAGATTTACTCTAATTTTGTCTCCTATTATTTCCTTCCTATGTTTCCTCTTCTAATAGAGCTCCTTCAATCATTTTTACCACATACTACACATTTTTCCCCTTTGCTTCATACACTTCAGGTGAGTTGTCATCTCTTAGTTTACATCTAAACTGGAAGGATACCTTTTCTATTTCTCTTGTCCTTTTGTATTTATCTCATCTACAAGTATTGCATCCACAGGTGCATCTCGAGTAGAGCCAAGGAGGTGATCCTCCCCCTCTATGCGACGCTGGTCAGGCCACATCTGGAGTATTGTGTCCAGTTCTGTGCGCCCCATTTCAAGAGGGATGTGGACAATATGGAGAGGGTCCAGAGGAGGGCCACCCGCATGATCCAGGGACAACAGGGCAGACTCTACAGTGAGAGACTGCGGGACCTGAACCTATTCAGCCTCCACAAGAGAAGGCTAAGGGGGGACCTGGTGACTGTCTATAGACTCACTAGGGGGGACCAGAGGGGTTTGGGGGAGACTCTGTTTCCCCTAGCGCCCGCTGGCATAACAAGGAGTAATGGGCACAAGCTGATGGAGAGGAGGTATAGATTGGACATCCGCAAAAACTACTTCACGGTTAGGGCGGCTAGGAGCTGGAACCAACTTCCAAGGGAAGTGGTGCTGGCCCCTACCCTGGGGGTCTTTAAGAAGAGGCTGGATGCCTACCTGGCTGGACTCGTTTGAGTCCCATTTCTCTTTTTGGGGTTTTTTGTTGTTCTCCCGCCCTGGCGGGGGGTCGGGCTAGAAGATCTACTAGGTCCCTTCCGACCCTTAATCTATGAATCTATGAATCTATGAATCTATGAATCTAAGTACAATATGCTATAATATAATAAAAATAAACCACATCATTTATTGGAATTCTTAAATAAAAGTGGGAAGAAAATGGGTATTTGGGCAGAAGTACTCATGAGAAATGTTCCTTTTGTATTACAACCGTCAAAAACCAGGAAAACAGAAATATTTTGAGGACTGAATATTCAAGCTTCACTTCATTGTTTTGTAGAATTGCAGGAATTCAAAACAAATATCACTTATACTTGCTCTTCTCACAATCAGCTCCTCTCCCTCAGCAATCCAAGTGTATTTGCTGCTGTTATTGTTGTTGACATCTCCCCCTAGACAGAATGTGTGCCCCTAAATGACATTCCAGAACAGATGTCCACCACTGTCCACTACCTTGTTGCCTTTAGAGAGGCCTATGCAGCAGATGGTGCAAACAGTCTAGCACATATCTGCTGAAGCAATATAAAAAAGAGCTGCCAGATTGCTGACTTCTTTGGCAATATGCCACATGGTGCCAATGACAGGTTAGGGAGAGAGAGACTACATAGTAATAACTACAACTAAACTTTTCTGCATGACTCACCACTGCTGCCTCTGTGTGTGTGTGTGTGTGTGTGTGTGTGTGTGTGTGTGTGTGTGTGTGTGTGTGTGTGTGTGTGTGTGTGTGTGTGTGTGTTTTTGAGAGTTTACTGGCAGCATCCCATGTTACAGATTTTTCCCCAATGCTTTGGTTCCTAATTACTTTGTTCTCTCTCTATGAATGCAATGTCTTTTTCTCTTGCATGCACTCTATTTTTTATACTCAAGTTTTCTACAACTGACTGCTGTTGTCTTCCTGTTTTACCTGTGTAAGTTTAGGGTTCTATGTCTTAAAGTTGTGTAAGAGGATTGACCGTATAGTGTTACTAACAGGTTACAGAAGGATTTTAATGGGATGGTTTGATAAGAGATTATTCTGACTCAGGCAGGGGATGGACTACATGACCACTGGTCCCTTCCAGCCCTACTTATTCAGGATTCTATAACTGTCCTCAAGTAAAGAGTTAGAACAAGATGTATATAATATTGCCTAAAGTGAAATGAAAGAAGAGGGAAACACAGCAGAAACTGACTGGTTTCCTCAGGTTGGAAACAGCAGAGATTAATATTCTTTACAAGCTACATGACTAGCCAACTACTACTTCTGTTTTCCAATTTAAGTGTAATCATAAGTAGAAATGAGTCTTTAAGGGCCTTAGCTCGGGGCGGGCAATTATTTTGGGCAGAGGGCTGCTTACTGAGTTTTGGCAAGCCATTAAGGGCCATATGCCAGGCAGCCCAGGGCAGATAAATATTAATTTTCTAATTTTCTAATTCTTTTAGGGGCCCTGTGGCCCTGTGGGCCAGATAGAATGGCCTAGCAGGCCACATGTGGCCCCCGGGCCACATTTTGCCACCCCTGCCTTAGCTCAAGCACCCCTGCTGCCATTTTGAAGCAGGAGGATGCTGAAATGTGAGATGTGTGAAGCTGCTGGAGTGCAGTAATTACTAGGGCTGTCTGAAATTTCTCCCAGTGTTTCATTTCGAAGTTGCTTCAATGTGTTTCGAGCTTGAAACAGTGAAATTGAAATGAAAAAAAGTCTTTGAAAAAGCTTTGAAATGAAAAAAAGGCCTTCAACATGGTTTGAAAGTTTTGAAATGTTTCAAGTTTTGAAGCCAGGCTTACTTGGCTTCAGCGCCAGTCCCAGCTGGCAGCAGCAGCCTCCTGTCATCCGGCATGCAGATTGGGGGCCTGCCCAGACCCCTGGGAGGGTTGCAGATCTGTGCCAGACTCCTCCAGGGGGTGCAGGCTTCTAATCTGCCTGCTGGATGACAGGAGGTTGCTGCTGCGGCCTAGGACACATGTGACATTCAAGGGGTGCAAGGGGGGAAGGATCTATGTGCTGCTGGCACAATCTGTATTATGGTGGGGATACTCACAATGCTGTCCTGCAGGCCATGTAATATGGGCTGCAGGGTGGGCAGCCCCGGGGCTGTACACCACTTCTTCCTACACCCTGGATGGCAGCAAAATTGGACAGCCTTGTAGTAAGCTAATGTTGGCTTGTTGATCAAAATATATAAGTATATAAACAGGTATAAATTAAAGACGCTCTAAAACACTTTGTGGAGTTAAAATTATAGCAGTCTAGAAAAAATAAAGGAAGAGATCACTCTCTCTATATATATATATTTTCTTTTGCTAGGAAATATATTAAGAAATATTGAATAAGTATAAATTGTTGAAGCTGTGACTGTATAGAGATACACAATCTTTAATGCGATTTTGCTGAATTCGACATTTGTAAGTACAAGAAATGCTATACTTTGTACAGTGAGTATGAGTGTTTATGACAGCAAAGGGAAAGTTTGATGCAGACCACATACAAATAGCACAAGAAAAAAGGTCTGAAACAAAGAGCATCAGCTTACAAAAAATTCCAGCCCTGAAAATGTGCAATTGCAATCTGATCAAAATATTTCCACAAGGTTCCCACCCCATTAACAAAACAAAAGGAAATATCTTATAAATGCATGAATCTAAATAAAGTAGACACCACTTAGCAACAGAATCATTAAATGCATTGAAAAAATGGGGAATAGATAGGAACAAAGACAAATCACAGATAGTTCTAAGCTGGCATTTCTGATTTAATTAAAATAGGAAAAGACATCAGTAAAGTAAAAATGAAGAGTTAAAGGAATATAATGCAACTGTGACAAAGTCAAAAATATCTACAATTCCTTTAATTTCACAATGGAAATATAACATGTGGTGTGTAATTAAATGGCCTTGATAGCTAGCCGATGGGGCACCCTGCCCCAGGGACACACCACGCACCCTGTGACTGGGAGCCCCATCAGCAGATTAGAGCTCATCTGATGGGCTCCCAGCCACAGAAGAGAAGGCTGCCAGTGCAGGGGAAGCCCAGAATCACAATCCCAGATTCCCCCAACACCCATAATATGGTGTGATGGGATCCGATGCATATTTGGTATGGCAGGAGACATGATTTTTGGGATCATAAATCAGATCCCACTAAACCTTCTTTTTAATTTCTGTCAGTGTCCGAATAGCCCATCAAGCATTGAGTTGTCATGGAAGTTTTCCAGGCTCTGCTGTCATCTGTCCCTAGTGGCATTGAACAGGAATGTAGCAGTCTCCCTGCCCTGTCAGCCCCTGTGGCAGTGTCAGGCCATGGCAGGGTGCAGGCAGTTGCACCAGGAACTTTAAAGGGCTGCTGGTAGTTTAAAGTTTCCAGTTGTAAAGTTTCAGACTGGAGACTTCTGGGTCACCCCTATACTTACTGCAGTGGCCTCTGCTTTTGATCAGCTGTTGTCACAGCAGCAACATCTGATTGGGAGAGCATGTCAGTGAACTTGTCTGCTTAGGAGCAGCCCCCTATCACTCCCTAGCACAGAGCATGCCTTTGGGGCATTTTTTGTTGTGGTCCAGCCAAGGGACTAGGCTTGTCTTCAGGCCTCCACCATCAGACCATTTGCACACATCCTCCCTGCAAGGGTGACCATCTATACTGCGCGCTCCTGATCTAAACTTAAGTTGATTCAAATAAACCACATAATGTAGACCATTTTTTCTCCATGCTTTATCAATGTCTGCATCTATATCTTGCTTTCCTTTTATGTACCTTTTCTAGTTCTACTGTATCCTTTTGGAGGCTGAGGGACTAGAAGTGCATGCAGTATTCAAGACATGAATGTATCAGGGATTTATACCAAGGCATAATTACTTTTTCTGTTTTGTTTTCAATTCCCTTCTTAATAATTTATAAGATTCTATATACTTTTTAAACTTCCACTGAACACTGGACTTCTGTTTGCAGAAAACTATGCACAATAATTCCAAGATTTCTTTCATGAACAGTTTCATTATGTTTTGGTCCCTTTGAAGCTATTTTTAACTGAATTTAGTACTTGTTTGAAAAAAAAAAATCACCCTGCTCAACTTTAATTACAATTATGCAGGTAATTAAAAAAAAAAGAAAGAAACGTTTGGTTCACACTTCTTTGAATGAAGTCAATGGCACTACTCATTAATTTCAGTAGAAACAAAATTAGTCTTTTGATGAGCATTTGTTGAAATCCAGTTATTTACAACTTAATGCATACAAATATTTAATGTACTAAATATCAGAATTTAGTAGAAAAATCCTATGACTGATAGCCAGTTTCAGTTTGGATTTCTTATTTTCCATTTTGATTAGGATTACTGTCATTCTTCGTCTCCATTAATATTACTCTTTAGCTCGATAGGCTAGAAGTCTTTACATATTTCCATGTAAAGTGTTAACATCTGATGATACTGTGCCTTTGGGATCCAAATTATGGCAGTTATAGAACCATTTAGCATAATCAAAGTAATAAAAATATATTTATTCTTATGAAAAACTGACATTTTGGCAGTGAGTGGGATTGCTATCTCTACATTTACCTTAGCAAAGTCTGCTTTTAGACAAACTAGTCTCTAGCATTTAATGTATCCACAGTAGTTTAAAGAATATTAGATAAGTTTTAAAATATTATTATCCACAGACCTCTGACAATAGCAAAAAATAGTTCTTGCATTAACATTGCAAGATGGAAAAAAAGAGTTATTGCAGGTTAGTACTTAAACATAACATAATAATTTTCCCCACTACCCACTACCTGCGTTGCTAATGGAGTGGATCCTGGAGAGCAGCAGAATAGAAAATGAGAGAGAAAGAGTTCTTGGATCTGGTGCTGCTTATAGCCAGTTTGAGGGGACATGTTTCTCTTTTGTTTGGATTTGTGTTATTGTTGTTGTTATTTGTTTGATTTATTTTTGTGTGTGTGCTTTATAAAAAACATGAACATTTGGCAGGGGGGAAGAGAGAGTTGAAATAGTACCCAGTTGCTTTCTTATAAAACAGATATATTTTT
>NW_017729027.1:25425828-25436458 GCF_001723915.1 Gavialis gangeticus | reverse complement strand
TCCTACTTTACTGCCAGGTTCTGATCTAGGCCACAAAACTCCTAACTAAAAGTTACCCGAGTCTCTATCACCAACCTAAACACAGATTATTTTTAGCATGTAAAATGAGGCACTTCAAATTCTAGGAAATGATTTTGATTACCTTGATTCAGGTGCTTTATTTAAAACCTGGAAGCAAAATAAATAAATAAATAAAATTAACCAGCCTTTTATATATTTTACTATTGAACTTCACTATTAGTATAAGTCAAGCCACCAACACTAATCCATATATGCTTCATGGAAAAAATAAAATGTATAGTTCCTTGTTCCCATAAGCTATGCACAGGGGAATTTTTGAACTACTGGAATTAGTAGACAAATTCTAGTTTTATAGATGTATCTACAATCAGAATGTAGTCCAATACCTTTAATTGTGTACTTCTCTAACATACATTCCAATCTTTCAGATACAACTCTACCCTCTCTGTAGCCCTAGGAATCATAGACCTATAAGCAGGGATCCTGGTTTTCTCTGATTTAAAAAAAATTCCCAATTTTCGGTTTAAAGAAAGTAACGCCCCCGGCCCCGCCATAAGGATTTTTTTTTAAATCAGAGAAAACCAGGATCTCTGTCTATAATAGCTAGAAATTTAAAGCTTTCCTTAAAACAGCTAGACATTTAAAGTTAAGAAATTAATTTTCTTCCCCTAAAAGAAATACCTACAGAAGCAAATTTTAGTTTTGTTTTGTTTCACTTCAAAAAGGATGAAAGATTTCCTGGTTGTTCTCTAATATCTGCACTCTCAGAAGGATATCCAGATAAAGAATCTTGCAAATGCAGGAAAGTCTATAGTGTATAGCTAGCAAGTTCTGGTTTTTTTAAAAACACATAATTAGAGATCACAATACTTCAACAAATAACATCATGGGGTTTGTAAAACACTATATGGACAGTCTTTAAGATATGCAAATATGAAATCCTCAAATCAAAGGCATTAAAACAAATAAAACAACTACCACTAACACAGGGTAAACTCTAGGGCTAAGTACAGACAGTCAAATAGCCCAGGGCTGAATCAGTTCAGTCTTCATAGGTTAGTCTAAATTTAATAGATTTCGTAGACATTAGGGCTGGAAGGAACCTCGGAAGATCACCGAGTCCAGCCCCCTGCCCCAGGGGCAGGAAGTCAGCTGGGGTCATAGGATCCCAGCAAGAAAAACATCTAGGTTTCTCTTGAAGGCATTCAAAGCAGGTGCTTGAACCACCTCCGAAGGCAGGCCATTCCACACCTTGGGGGCTCGGACAGTAAAGAAGTTCTTCCTTATGTCCAGCTTGAAACGGTCTTGCAGTTTATAACCATTCAACCTTGTCATCCCTTGGGGCGCTCCGGTGAACAAACATTCCCCCAGATCCTGGTGAACACCCCTTATAAACATATAGGTGGCTATCAGATCGCCCCTGAGCCTGCACTTTTCCAGGCTGAAGAGTTCCATAGCTCTCAGCCTCTCACCATAAGGTCTGTTTTCCTGACCTCTGATCATGCGCGTGGCTCTCCTCTGGACTCTCTCAAGCTTCTACACATCCTTTTTAGTTGTGGAGCCCAAAACTGGATGCAGTACTCCAGCTGAGGCCTCACCAAGGCCGAGTACAAGGGGAGAAGGACATCTCAGGATCTGCTTGAGAACTTCTGTGGATGCAAGCCAGGGTTTTGCTTGCTTTGCTAGCTGCAGCATCACATTGCAGGCTCATGTTCATCTTGTGGTCAGTCCTGACCCCCAAGTTCCTCTCGTCCATAGTGCTAGTCAGCATAACACTACCAAGCCTATAGATATGCTGCAGGTTTTTCCTGCCAAGGTGGAGAACCTTGCATTTTTCAGTGTTAAGCACCATCAGGTTCTCATCTGCACATTTCCTGAGCCTGTCAAGGTCAGCCTGGATTACCCCCCTGTCCTCAGGTGTCGCTGTTTTACCCCAAAGTTTGGTATCGTCATTGAACTTGGCCAGTCCACTTCTGATACCAATGACCACATCATTAATGAAGAGGTTGAACAAAATAGGTCCAAGGACAGAGCCTTGAGGGACCCCACTGGTCACAGGGTACCATTACAATTGACTTCCATCAACCACCACCCTCTGGGTCTGACCACAGAGCCAATTCCCCAGCCAGCAGATCATGGTGGACCTGAGGCCTTGTGAAAGACTGATGCAAAGTACCCATTTAGTAAGTTGACTTTTTCCTGGGTGTTTGTTGTCAGTTCTCCCTTCTGGCTTAGCAGCGGTCCAGTGTTCCCCTTCCTTTTCCTCCAGCTCCGCACATATCTAAAAAATGATTTTTTATTGTCTTTGATACTTAGAGTCAGTTAGAGTTCCATTGCAGCCTTGGCTTTCCTGATTTGCTCTCTGGAGGTCTGGACCAGTGTAGTATATTCCTCCTTAGAGGTGAATCCCATCCTCCATCCTTTGTAGGTCTGTCTTTTTAGATGCAGGAGGACTGCTAGTTCCTTGTTGAGCCAAGGGGGCTCCTGTGCCCTCTTGCTGCCTTTCCTCCAGGATGGACTAGCCTTAGCTTGTGCATCTAGGATTGCTCCCTTAAGGAGCAACCACTCTTCCTCGACTCCCTGGACTCTCTTCCCCTTGGGGTCATGGTCCCTTAGGGCCATCGAGTCTCATAAGCTTGTCAAAGTCAGCCCTCCTGAAATGGAGGACCTCTGTTCTGCTGACTGACTTAACAGCTTTTCGGCAGATGGTGAAGGTGATCAGCTTGTGGTCACTATCACCCAGCTTCCCTTCAATCATTAGGTCACTGATTAGGTCATCCCCAGTTGCCACTACCAGGTCGAGCAGCGCTTTGCCGCTTGCTGGCCCATAGACTTCTTAAGTCAGATAGAGCTCATCCATGCACATGAGGAAGCTTTGTGAACATTTGGATTTGGCTGAGTGCTCTTCCCATGAGATATCCAGGTATTTGAAGTCCCCCATAACAACCATAGACTGGGAGCATGCAGGCTCAGCCAATTCCCTGGTGAATAACTGGTCAATCTCTTGATTCTGGGAGGGAGGTCTGTAGTAGACGCCCACCGTTGTATCTCCTGTGCTGTATTCCCCATGGATTTTAACCCAGAAGGTCTCTAGTCATCCACCCTGGGTGCAAGTGTCAGCTTGTAGGCATGTGTAGCTCTCCTTGACACAGAAAGCTGCACCTCCACCCCTTTTGTCCACTCAATCCCTCCTGTATAGGGTATTGCCATCTCTACCCATGGTCCAGTCATGGGTGGAGTCCCACCAGGTCTCCATTATCCCTATGACATTGTAATTGTTTGTGTTGAGCAGGAGAACAAGTTCCTCCTGTTTATTCCCCAAGCTCCTGGCATTGGTGTATAGGCATGCAAGTGTCCCCTTGGGGGCCCTTGCCTTGCCTGCAGCTTGCTCTAGGGCTGGCGCAGGGGTAGGCTGCCTTAAGTGCCTTGGCCTGCCGGCTTTGCAAGGGTTGCTCAGTCAGCCAGCAGAGGTGGTAGTACCCCCCGGTGGAGCAGGTCAGTCAGTCTGGCTGAGAAGATCCTCCTCCCCAGTGGAGACAGGTGGAGGCTATCCCTTCCCAGCAGCTCACTGCCTGTCTCACCAAAGAGTGGACTGTGGTCATGGAAGCCAAAGCCTTCCCGATGACACCAGTGCTGCAATCTTTGGTTCACTACCTGGATTTTCTTCTCCCTTCTCAGCCCATAGCCCAAACTGGAAGGATCAAAGTTGCGTAGATAGAAACAATAAACAAATGAACAGACATTCATTTTGATTCTGGAAATGCAGCCATATGCCTGCAGTGGCCCAGGCCAGAAGCTGAGGGGTACCAGAGCATACTTTCATGCTCGGGTCAAAGCTAGTCTGCCCGCTCTGCAAGGGGGGAGGGGGTTGCAGGGAAGGTGCAAAGCATCCTGGGGTGCTGGAAGACTGAGTTAACTTGAATCTGGAGGGGATCTGAGACAGAAGTTCAATAAACTGATTTAACCTAAATCAGGTAAGTCTGATACTACATCTCTCCAGGTTTATTTTAAGCTGGATTCAGCCCACTTGAAAGAGGTTTATGTGCACTGAACTTCTTTTGTGTTACAGATTTGAACACAAAGTTTTCAGTCACTTATACTGGCTTATGTGTAATTTCTGTCCCTAACCTAAGATTTACAAAACATGCATTATATGCTGCATAACAAGTAGTTTAAAATCATATTGATTTTAGGAAAGAAATTATAGCGTATACAAATTATAAAATGTACATTATTTTATTGCATATTTGCACATGTGTGCAGTGGGTACATCATTTCAAATAATGTGCTGATATAATTTTTGTATATGATTTCATGTATATCTTATAACACAAAATCAAATTAGTTCATCTTTACACAGGATTTACTTAAACTCAGAAAATACAGCATCCACAATTTATGCTGTGAATATTTTTACTTACCTTATTGTTTAAGATATTAGGAACAAATACAGTATATTAAAGTTGCACAACATTTTAAAACCCCTACATTCTTTAGCTGCAATGGAGAAGTCTGAAAGGGAATGCTACCCAGAAGTCTTTTTATTCCTACTTTGGGGATATTTAATGCTTTAGGAGAATTTTAGTACATCATATTAATGCCTGGGAGGTATAGCAAAACATGAAAGGAAACATCCTTGTTAAAAAAATAAAAAGAATACTTTAACATTGAATTTACTCTGCTCATTTATACTGACAAATGTAGTTCAGTTTTAATTATTCATGACTATATTTCATGATATATTAATAAATATACTACAGCATATTTTGTAGAAATAATATAGCCACAGTATTATGAGGCCTCTTTACAGCACTATACAATTAAATTATTACTGAAAAGTGAGATAAGGGAGCCAGGATTTTTTTTTCAAAGAATATGTTTTCAGGTTGTATCTATGGACATTTTCAGTCCAGGATAGGTTGAAAAGTAGTACTATGTAAAGACTTGATCAAATAAAAACAGTTGTTAATAGCATAATAACTCAAGAATCGAGATACAGCTATCTATCATTGTATGACATCCACAATAGTGAAAGAGTATTTTTTTCCCCAAATCATTCAGCTACCATTTAAATGGTAGCTTTTATATGAATGCCCATACAGGTCAAAAGCAGTTGCCTTGAAAAATGTGACATTATTAGCAATTTTTTTTCATTTTGTCTTTCTCAAAACTAGTACTTACAGCATTTAAAGGATTTAAATCACTTTCAACAACTATCCAGACAATTATATAGTATGTTGAGAACTACCAAAACACAAAATGTATGGAACACCCAAGATATTAAAAAGACAAGAGTTCAATAAATATACTCATGTTTGCATTGAAAGTTCTTGTATTTTGTATCATATAAACTGTCTTCTGGATCTTTTGTAATAGCTGCAGAAGAGCAGTAGACAAAACACTATTAAATCAGCAAGGATTGTACATACTCTGCTTAAATGAATGTGGTAGCAATACTAAACAAATGACAACAACAAAATGCTTCAAGACAACAGAGTAGGGCAGAATATTTTTGTGAGCTATGCTGTTATGACAGTGAAAAGGTTTGGCATAATAAGATATCTGCCCATACCATTCCAAAGATCTGAGACCATTCCAAAGATATTTGGGACCATTCTAAGAATTTGGGACCATTCCAAAGATATCTGCCATATGTAGGATGGGCCTTGATTTTTTAAGCTCTTGATTTTCTTTCCATGTAAATGAGCACTATGTTAAGGAAGCTGAGGTTGCAGTATAAAAAAGAATCAGAAGAAAGAACGGCTTTTAAGCATCACAAGTTTTCACATACTGACTTTATCTATGACTTTTTTTCCCCCTGAGGCTTTTCATGGTAAGAAACATAAAGTCTTTATTTTTTCAAGAGCAGTGGGTGAAAAAATTTGATTGCATTGATTTGTATCATGTAGACATTTCTAGTTCTATTGTTTAGACACTTATCAACCTACAGCTACAAAGATTGAAACAGTATTTAAAAACCAAGCTGCAGATGGGCTTATGGCCATGATATCACATGATTCATTATTTGCAAACGTCTGAGACTCATCAACCACTGAGGTGAAATTAAGCTGAATAAATTCTATGATGCATTTGATATGAATTTATGCAAATTATGATGTTTACTATAAAACTTCATAATGTCTTATCTAGAATTCCTTGCAAGTAAATGTGTTGGTAAAGAAAGAGCCAAGCCTATTTTGTCTTACATGGAAATTGTAACTTGATACAATATATTTTTTTAAATTGGAACAAAACAACCTCTAATTGTGAGCAGATTATACCAAAATAAACTGACGCATGACATCAGGAGTTAAAAGGGGGAAAACATAGGTACCTTAAACCAATATAAAATACATTGCATTATTGTCTTTTTCCTTCCTTAAAATATCTTCCCAAATGTCCATATCTAAAGCCATACCAATATCTCCTATTGTTCTACAGTAGATTCTTCCACAATCCAGCTATAGAACATGTTTAAAGTAGCTGCCACCCTGATTGTATTTAGAAATAGAGATGTTAATTACGGAGCCAAAATTTAGAAAGATCTCTCAATCTACAAAAGGATTGAATTTGGGACCATTCCAAAACAAACTGAGAAACTTCCAGTCTAAAGTACTGAATTTGCCTTTTCCTGCAAAAGATTTCCATTGGTTTTAGGGAAAGATTATGGCAATGACACAAAAAGGTATCTTTCATCTCTTATTTAGAAGTTTTAAGTAATGCTAACTGTATTCAGCAGAAGTCTTTCTACTGATATCAGTGGGTATTAGATCAGGATCATAATGCAGGGGATTTTCTTATCTTTCTGTGAGTGTTGCACATGAGATTTTGCAGTCTCAGGTTTGCAGGCCCCATTTGGTTAAAGAACTATAGATCATTTATCAGACACAAGAAGAAAGTTCACTTACATAAACACTCCCTCATTCAAAAATTCTGACTGTTTTTAGCTTTTTCTTTACACTACACAAAAATACCTTTCTGAAAATGTTCACCTGGCATGGAATAGAAGATCTCCCAGTATTTATGTATGAGGTGAGCCATGAATATTTTTGATGGAAAGGCTACCAAATATGGTTGCATCACATGGATGCTACACATGCCTTCATTTATGATAACATTTATTCTCTCCTGCACTGAAATGATTTTCACTCCAACCTAGCCAAAAGAATGTAATAACTTTCCCAATGTGATTTCCTTATATTTGGCATATGCATGTACATGGAATACATAGAATTGTATTGATACTATATTCCCACCTGACACCCTAAGCATTCACACGCCAGGGACCAGAGACATTAATTTAAGATGTGCTTACTGATACAAGCAGCATATGTGTTTTTCCATGTTTACAAATTCAATGTTTTAACAAGCTTGTAGTGTATTGTGCAATGTAATAAATTGTAATGCCTTCTTACATCATTACAGAACTGTCACAGTCACAGTCAGAATTCTAACCATTAAAAATATATAATACATTGCTGCATCTTTTTAAAAGTATCTGTATTTAGTATACCATAAGCCAAAAATTTTCACAACAAACAGATTAAGTATATAGAAGATAAATATAATTAGAAATACAGTGCTAAGTATAAATTTAACACAAATTGTAAGATGTAAATTAGGTAACTTTTGAAATTATTTTCATATATTTATTTATTTATTTACTCTAGAAATATATCAACACAGCAAAAGTGCATAACTATCTCAAGCTTCCATTGACATGCTCCTGGAGTATATAATGACATGAGAAATCCTCAAAATATTATATCTTTGGTTTATTTGTTTATTTGGGGCTTTATGGATAAGGTTGCTGTTTCCTTGGGGAAATGTTTTAATTAATTAATTTATTTGATCTATACATGCCCTACAGACTCAGATCAGATTATAGTAGTAGACAAAACAACGCACAGATAGGAAACACAAGTTGATCTAACGAAACTTCTAGATAGGAAATTGTTTACTACAGACAAAACAATTGAGACTGTGGTATTTAAGCAGAGTTTTTGTGTATACCGCTTTATTCCATTTCCTTCTTTTGATATCTCTCTTATATTTTTCCTACTAATGATTTGATTGGAAAAGGTTTTGTTGTTAAGATGGAAAAGTACAACACAAACATGTAGCAGAGTAATACTTTAACACTGAAATGTAGAAGATACTGGGCTCATCTGCATGTGACACTATATCGCCATAGCAACATATGATGGCAACATAGTGTCGGTAGACACAAACCATGACGGAACAGCTACATCACAGTATCACACTCCCTCTTTATAGCACATTGCTACGGTGATGTAGTGGCTAAAAATAACTAAAAGGAAGTACTAAATGATGGCACATTAACAATGGCACCATAGGAGCATGTGTAGATGTGCCTACTCACATTCACAAAATTTAACTATAGCTGACAGCTGACAACTATCACTGAATTTATAAAGAGACCTCACACAATATATTAATTTATAGTGCTTATAGTTCTGTTACAAATAAGGTATTTCACACTTATATACAAACTTATACCTTTTTTGTAATTTTCACAGGACAAGAACCATTAGAATTAAATCACTGTAAATGGAGATTGCCTCTTCTCCATGTATTACCATTGAGGCTGAAATCAGCTGATACACTTGGACAGTCAATGGGGTAACTTCTGTATTAATTTCAATGAATATCAATATTAAGATAAATTTAAAAAAAAAGATTTACTTTATTCATTTATAGGATTCTTTAGGAATAGCATTCCTGCATTCATGCTGGTGGTTGGACTGACTAACCCTCCAGGTCTCTTCCAAACCTATGACTGTATGACCTGTATCATGTGAGCAACTCAAAATAATTCATATAATTTGTCTGCACAACATGCCCAGATGGAGAATTATTATACTAACTGTGTGGAGAGAGTATAAGAGAGTAAGTATATCAATTTCAGTCATAGAAATTTTTTGTGGGGTAAGAAATACACAAAAGCAGACAGAGGAAATGTTTATTGGGCAAATCAAAGGATGGGAAAAGGTATCTAGGACGAGGACATAAGTTGGAAAAATAGAGTTACTTTCTCTGAATTTGGAAGATCCATAAAAGGGAGTTAATGAATTGGAGGAAGCCATGTTGGTTATAGGATTTTCATCATAGATGCCTGAGACCAGGAGTGGAAGAAATAGATGTTAAGAATGAAACAGGTCTGAAGAAGATCCAGCTGCCTAGTCAGTCAGGCCAGGTGAGAAGCCTGCAAGCTTTGTTCCAAATCAGTGGCTGAGGCTGAGCAGTGTAATAAAAGACCTTTGTGAATGCAAGAAGCAGTGAAAAGAAGAGAAGATAAGCTATCAGAGGGAGTTTTCTTATACATTTGTGTGAGGAAGTTGTGTTTTCTTTTTTTTTTCTTTTCACTACCCAGGGATTCTCAAGCAAACAATGAGACAAAAATGGAGAGATAATTAGCAGTGAAAGGCACCTCATTCATGTTCTTTCCTGCAGGCTAAGTTGACTTTGCCTGCATCAAGTACAAGTTGGCGGTCATCTTGGATGAAAAGTATCAAGGGCTGGAAGTGCAAGTATCCATGCTATAAAGTAACAAAGGGTGCATTTATACAAGATGCTTTACTGCACAGTAAATTACTTTGCAGTAAAGGGTCAGCATCTACATGTGTGCAGCATTTACTGTGCAGCAAATTATGTTAATGTAGTTGTCTCGTACCAAGAAATAAAGGTACTAGATTAGCTGAGCAGTAGTGCTCAGTAGTGCACATGTAGACAGCTGACTACAGAAAGTTGCTCCTTGTCAGCCCAGACATCAAGGGGTCAGGGTGGGGGGGGGGCAACTGTACTACTTGTGGGGCAGATCCCAGCCAGCCCTGTGGCAAGCTCAGTATGGGGCTCGCAAGGAGCTGTACAACAAGTGGAACAATTCCACCCTGGCCCAGGCCAAGCCAGGAAAGTCCTGATCTGAGTGGGACTGGCAGGGAGTTGCTCCAGAAGTGATACAGCTCACCTTCCCTGCAGGTCAGGCCTGATGCCCACGTCCCTGTCAACCTAGAGCTGACACCTAGGGGAAACTGGAATTCTCCCTGGCTTCTGCAGGGGGGCAGACCAGGTCTGGAGCAGCTCTGCACTGAACTGCTCACACTGGAAGCAAATTTGCTCCCAATGGGCATGTCCATATGAGTACACACGTGCCTCTTGCCCCGCCTCAAACCCCTTTGAGGTGGGGCAATAGGCACATGTGGGAACAAAAAAATGTTCCCTACATTGCAAATTTGCACTGCAGGGAGAAAATTAGACCCCTGGATATCCAGGGGGCTAAAAAAATTCATATTTAAAAAAGCAGAGGCAACTGGAGTCTGGGTCCTTCATGGAGATGCTCTGGCTGCCAGAGCATCTCTATGGTTGGTCCTCACCCTGGTGCCAGTGAGTAAGGGGTAGCAGGGGCTGGAGGGGGGGAACACTGGGGGGACCACTGAGAGCCCCGCCCAGTCTCCCAGCCCCCCTGACCCCTGCTGGGGCTGGCCACTCCCCTCACCAGACCCCTGAAGCCCCTGAAAGCTGATGCTGCCATCCCTTCCCCCTGTCAGCCCCCCCAAAGCCCCTGACCCCTGCTGGGCCTGGCCCCTCC
>NW_017729027.1:25421608-25425682 GCF_001723915.1 Gavialis gangeticus | reverse complement strand
CATGCTCAGTCTACAGACTGCATGATGTAATCAGACTAGAAATTTCTTTAGAGAAGACAGCCTGATTGGCTACCCGGTTGTCATAAAAGACTTGGGGGCCCTTCCCAAAGGGGGGTTTTTTGGGTTTAGCGAAAGGGAGAGTGAGAGAAAGTTGCTTCTTTGGTTCTGACAGCGGTGCTGACAGGGAAGATCCATCCTGAGAGCAGAGGCTGGCCTGACAGGGACTGCTCCTCAGGAGGGCTTTAAGCCCACTGGTCTCCTGTCCGAACCCTGAGAGCAGAGGCTGCTAATGCAGGGACTGCTCCTCAGGAGGGAGACCACGCTCGACCTGTTCAACAGATACTGCCTTAGCAGAGACTGTCTCACAGGGAGAGATCGACCCGATCCTGAGAGCAGAGGCTGCGGCTGCAGGGACTGCTCCTCAGGAGGGCTTTGGGCCCACTAGTCTCCTCACAGCTATGATTTTGTGATTTATTCAATTCGTCTTGATCTGATTATTCCGTATTGATCTCTGGCTAACGAACTCATTTCCGGCTTCAACCTCAACCACGATCCCACATCTCGACCACTGGCTATGACATTGTAACTCCAACTTCCACATTGACTTTGGCATTTCATCGACTACCCGTTTCTTTCACTTTGGACTGGCATCACACCGTTCTTCACGTTACAATTCATTGTTCGTCTCCCAATTAATGATCTGTTGACCAGTCCTGGGACTATCGAGTTGGGCAGCCGCACCTACCCCCAGGGGTAGAAAGTAAGGGCTTGGCTCGAGAACCCCGTGGACCAACAGACCCCTTTTGTCATTCGTTATCTAACTGTAACCGAAGCAAGCTTCTCTGCCTATGCTACCACATCATCTGTAGATTAAGTGAATAAAATCCACGTGTTTTGAAACCGCACCGTGTCCCGAACCACTCAGACTCCTCGCCACTAATCCCACCTGTTCGATCCGATCCGTACCCCGGCCCACCGTGATCTTGGGGCTGCTGTTCCCTGACACATGTATTTAAAGTTCACATTATTATTATGATAAGGGACTTAGTTTAACACTGTAAGACATATCAATAAAACATTGTCCAACTAAATAGCTGTCTCTGTCTTGCTCTCTGTCTTTATACTGGTCTTTTGTTTTACTTGTGGAGGAATATGGATTTGGGGTTATTTTACAGAGTGACTTGGGATTTTTTTTATAAGGCATTTTTCAGTTTTCCAATAGGGAACACCAGAATTCTTGCTAGGGAGGCCAGTGGCAGGACCCTGCCTGCTCAGAGCTGGCATCTTGGACCCATCTGACTGTGGCTGACCTCTTGGCTAAATTCAAAACAGGACACTACACCTGGAACATCTTCTGTGTGATATCTGCCCAGATGGCTGGGCAGGGGGCACAAATGGCAATAGTGCCAGACAAAGGCCAACCCTGAAACTGCAGTCCACTGGCAGCTGACCCAGAGAGGCATATGCCTCTACTGGCTCTGCAGTCCCCATCCAAGTCTGGCAGGTGTACAGCAGGTCACAGCCAGGCAGCAGCCCCCACTGCCAGACTGCTGCAGTGGATAGAGGGTGCAGGGAACTCTCAGGGCTGCTTCAGCAGTCCAGCTGGCTCAAGGGGTATTGTCCCCAGGTACCAATTGGCTGGTCCCCTACTTGCCAGGGCAGCTTTTTATACTGCTGGGGACAGCACAGATGCTGGCCCTGGGCTCTAGCTCCCCCTGGTTGCAGATCCAGGAGGAGCCAGGCAGGGTTATTTTGCCCCAAGTGGCACAATTTGCTCCACAACAAAGTGCATGTCTGAGCATATGCACTGAAGCAAAAAGCCCTGGCTCAAATGTGCACCGCTTCTATTTGAGCTGCTGCAAGGGCACATGCTTGCATGTGTGGATGCACCTAATTTAAGCATGTGTAGACACATTCCCAGCCATATGCTAATGTGCCTTATGATACTGTGTTGTAACTTTAAATGTGCATTAATTCATGTGTAGACACATCCAAAGAGACCTAAAATTTTCTGGATATAGGTCAGGAGAAGTTACTGCAGGAGTTGCTGAAAAACAAGGAAGTGAAGTGGCAGGATGAAACTGCTGGAAAAAGAAGGGTCCTCAGAATCCGTGAGACACCGAGGCTGTGTTCAGATGAGTTCAGACATTTCGCTCCCCGGGGACAAGTAGTAGTGACTCACAGCAGCTACTTGTCCCTGGGGAATGCCTGTGCTACATGTGCTTTGGCACTCAGCAAATTACCTCAAGGGGGGTAGAGGAGGCTGAGGCCAGCACTGTGCTGGCCCAAGAAGCCAGGAGTCCTGGGGGTCCCCTGGGGCTCTAGCACAAGCAGTCCTGCTGGGCTGGCAGCCACAGTAAGGCTCCAGGTGCCACAGTAAGGCTCCAGTTGCCCCAGCTCCACTTCTCAGCATCATGTATTGCCCATGTGTGTGCTGCTTCATTTTTTTTTTTCTGCAGGGGTCAAAAAACCCCACAGATATCCAGATGTAAAAAACCCCCACAGAAAAAAAGCTGGAGCAGCGCACACATGGGCAGTGTGCTCTTGCAGCATGGAGAACTCCTGACGGTACAGTATGTGGCACTGCAGATGTGTTTGCAGTGCCACATACCACATGGCCATGCTCATCTGGATGTGCCCAGAGAGTGTGTCCACACATACAGGCATGTGCGCTTGTGCCTGAACATGTACTTTGGTGTGGGGCATATTGTTTCACTAAGGACAAACTGACCCTGCCCAGCTCCTTCCAGATCTTCAGCCAGAGGGAGCTAGAGCCTGGGTAAGTAGGGAGGTGGTGGTGGCTGGACTGTGGGGAGGAGGACTGTGGGGAGGAGGATGTTATGTGGAGAGACGGTGGGTGTGTAGGGGACTGCTCTGGCATGGGGGTAGGTCCTGGACAGTACTATCCTACTGTAGAGTTCATTAAGTTAATTAATTTACTGCACCCTAATATGGGGGCATGTGTACAGTAACACTTTACTAGGGAGCTAATTAGTCAACTCTGCAGTAAAGCACACATGTAGATGCATCCATAGAATCATAGAATCATGGCAAAATAGTCTGAAAGAGAATGTGTCTAACTTGCAATTAAAAACGTTAGTGATAGAGATTCCACAGCATTTCTGGTTAATCTATTCTACCATCATAATTATTTTTTTCCTTATATCCTAACTTCTTGAGCTATTCCTAACTTTGTATTTATAAATCCAATTGTTCTTTCTTAGAAGTAGTATTTTCATTTGTCTGTACTGAGATTTATCTAATTTGTTTCAAACTATTTTTAATTTGTCCAGATTATTCTGAATCCTAATCCTGCCTTAAACCTCAAAGTGTCTTCAATCTCAATTAACTTTGTTTTGTCTACAAAACTGAAAAGTGTTCACTCACTTCCATCCTGCAGCTCATTAATGAAGATACTAAATACAGGTTCTAGGGGGCATTATTCTTTGAACATAATGATCAATTACAGGTTTTTTATAAAGTAGTTGTGCAACTTTAAAATTTAATAGCTTTGGAGATACACATGATAGAAGCAAACTGTGAATGACGATTGAAAGAATAATTCATTACGTTTTAGTATAGTGTAAACTATGCATAGTGCAAGAATCACAAATACAGTTCATGAAGTCACTCATCACCAACTGGAAAATATTTTCTGACTTACAATATCAGATTGAATAATGCAACATGAAAGATGGTGGTTATGTTGAAGCGTATAAATTTGAACTGTATTGAGTTAAAACTTAATGTATTATGCTTTAAATTGCTTTTACAGTTCACTTCTGTCATGTGTTATTAAACTTTAAAGTTGCACAATGACTTTATAAACAGCCCATATTTATATATAATCATTACTGGTTCTGTGATGGGTCTTACTCAATATCATTGTGGCAGAAAGCCACCTTGGTTTCTCCCCAACAATCTCTGCCCTGTGACACTGTGATTTAAATCTATGTGCTGTGACCACACCCTCAGTCTGTCTCTTTAGGTAACTTGAGCTGGCCAACAGCCAACTGGAGCTGGCCTCCACGGTCCCAGGTGTATGAGGTCACAGGGGCTATATAAGTTAGGACT
>NW_017729027.1:25394436-25416608 GCF_001723915.1 Gavialis gangeticus | reverse complement strand
ATCCTGTACCCTAGTTTACCCTACCCCCTGTAATCAATAAACTTCTCCTTTTTGACTGGTGTGGGAGACTTATTGAGGGGTGGGTCTAAATTATGCCTAAGAGACCCCTTAGGTCTGTGGACTAAGGGAGACTTTACTTTTTGCCCCTGGACTTGGAGAAGTACCCCAAGTGCCTGTATTGGGTCGAGCACCCGTAGGACTTTAGGCCTGTGTTACCCCAAGGACACAGGGCCGTGAGATAGTCCGTTCTTGGGGTGGTGGCAGCTACATTACCCCCAGGCTAGCGAGTGTGCTCCAGGAAGGGGGTCAGCTGGACATAAGGCACCCCTAGGGAGGCATTCGGAGCCTGGCAGGTGGTCGGGCACAGGGAGGTGGGCGGCTCAATGCAGGAGCACCCCCTACTGGCCTGCCACACATGGTGGGAGTGATGGGATACGAATACCCTGCTGTTTTACTGCGGTGGGATCCCTGCACCCACCACAATCTTCATCAACGACCTAGAGGATGGGATGGAGTGCACCCCTCAGCAAGTTTGCAGATGTCACCAAGCTGTGGAGAATAGTAATAGATACACTGGAGAGCACGGCTAGGATTCACACAGACCTAGACAAATTGGAGGACTGGACCAAAGGAAATCTTATGAGGTTCAATAAGGACAAGTCCAAAGCCCTTCACTTAGGACAGAAAAATCCATTGCACCAGTACAAGCCAGGGGCTGACTGGCTAAGCTGCAGCTCTGCAGAAAAGGACCTGGGGTTTACAGTAAAAAAGAAGATGAATATGAGCCAACTGTGTGCCCTTGTTGCCAGGAGGGCTAATGGTATACTGGGCCACATTGGTAGGAGTATTGCCAGCAGATTAAGGGAAGTGATTATCGCCCTCTATTCAGCACTGGTGAGGCCACATTTGGAGTACTGTGTCCAGTTTTGGCCCCCCACTACATAAAGGATGTGGACAAATTGGAGAGAATCCAGCAGAGGGCAATAAAAATGGTGAGGGGGCTAGGGGGCATGACTTATGAGGAGAGGCTGAGGGAACTGGGTTTATTTAGTCTAGAGAAGAGAAAACTAAGAGGGGATTTAATAGCAGCCTTCAACTACCTGAATGGAAGTTCAAAAGAAGATGAAGCTAGATTTTTGTCACTGGTGGCAGACACTACAATAAGGAGCAATGGTCTCAAGTTGCAGCAAAGAAAGTTAAGGTTAGATATTAGGAAGAATTTTCTCACTAGGAGGGCAGTAAAGCACTGGAACAGGTTACCCAGAGAGGTGGTGGAAGCTTTTTCCTTGGAGGTTTTCAAGACCCATCTAGACAAAGCTTTGGCTTAGTTGGGGATGAACCTGCTTTGAGCAGGGGGGTTGATTAGGTGACCTCCTGAGGTCCCTTCCAACCTTAATTTTCTATGACAGAGGGAAATAAATTTTGCTCCCTTAACACTGAGGGTAGAACATTTGGCGAAAAAAAGTTTTAAACAATTAGAAAACAGAATTAGATCAAATCTCAGAGGCAGGGTTTGAAGGGAGCTTCTGAGTTGTAAGAAGAATAAGGCAACGTAACAAGCTGCTTAGGAAAATGTTTTTAATTTCCTTCACTGGAAATTTTCAAGGAGAGTGTAGATGGGCATCTATCTGAAATGATTTAGGAATAGTGAATCCTGTGTTTAGGATGGGGTCAGACTACATGACATTGACATACTAATGATTCTAGTGTTGGTATAAATAAAAGAGCTAAATATATAAATCTGTTAATGTTTTATGCTTAATGGTAAAGAATCAGGTTTTTTGTAGCTGTTCTATGCACTATTAGATGGCACTTATTAAAATGTTAATTGTTTTTGGAAGCCCTTCATATATTAGTTTCCACCATTGCATCTGAAATGGAAGCTTCTGGAAGTAAATAAAAATGATCTTGCAGACAACTTTCAAGTCTTGTCACATTATAATGGTCTCTGTAATTCTCATTAATGTGTTAAAAGGCCAGGTCAAATGTTCTGAAAGAAGAATCTCTTCTCTGAAGGATGACTTTCTATGGGTCTGTGATGGAATACAAGGTAGCAGTGGAAAGGGGAAAATGGCATCATCCACTAGGTAAGAGAAAGGGAACAAAAAGAGAGGGATTTATGTCCATTCTGTGGGACTTTAAGGGTGGCATTCTACACTTTCCTGGTCACCTAAGTTGCCTTTTTCTGGATGTCTGCAGGGCATTTGTGATACTTACATATCAAGAGATATTATATGCTTGGACATATAGCCCTTCCTCTTAGAGTGTTGTGCTAAGTAGTTAGAGAGACCCGGGTTCAAATCTACTCTAGGTTAATGTGGGCCAAACCCCAGTATCTTCACCTTGCCGACTGTATGCTCTAGCCTCTCAGCTTGTTAGGGGAAAATATAAATCGTTGGTTTCTCTCTTTCACTTTGTTGCTGCACGTCTGGGCACATCCAGTGCTACACATCCAAATGTCATCATGTGTTGTTAGTGTTGCTGCTCCTGTTATCCTTTGCCTGGTGTTACTGATGTGATATTAGTGTTGAAGTCACAGGAATTGTGGTGTCAACAAAATTGTAGCCTGGAGATTCCAACACCAATCTTGTTTTAAAGAATGACCACAGGCTTGGTTTGTCAAATATTTGGCCAGGTTCATTGTTTAAAAGCACAGCCCTAACATGTCTTGGCTTAACAAGTACATCAGACAAGGTGCTACGTCAAGGGTCAGCAATGTTTTTGGGCAGAATGCAAAAAACGCCCATCATCTCAACTTGTAAGATGATGGCATGCCAGAGGAAGATGGAAGATGAATCATGAGAGGCCTAAACCTCAGTGCACCCCTATCCCATCCCCACTATCTGACCCTAGGTGAAGGTGCATCTGCTTCCAGCAACGAGCTGGGCCAGGGCTCCACATACCTCTGTGCAACCATTGGCATCTTCCCAATCCAGGTTTTGAGCAGGCCTCTGCCACCTGCAATGGAGTCTGGCCTGCTTGTAGCAGAAATTGGGGAGGCTTCAAGCAGCTGCATCAAGGTCTGTAGAGGCCTGGTTCAGCTCGTTTCTGGTGGCAGGTGCACACACACACATCTCAGGGCAGATGGCAGGGAAAGGGCTGGGGCTACAGTGCCACAACAATGATCAGGCCTGTCATGGCTCCCCTGCTGTTTGCCCCACGATGCACATGCCAAGCAAAATGCCTTCATGTGCCATGGTCTGGCACACATGCCAGGGGTTGTCTACTCGTGAGCTAAGGCATTTGTTTCTGTGACAAGGTAGCCACTAGCCAGTGCAACACCATGGCAGGCTCCCCCAGGCTGCTATAAAGTTTTCCTGCTTTCAAGTCTTCATTTATACAATAATCAAAACAGATTACAGATTGCATGTGATGTGTATCTTAAATGTTTCAAACCATTCTGTACCAGGGGCTTGTTTCAGATTTTCACCTGGTTGTTCCCATTTCAGCCTTATCATCCTGGTACTGAATTTTTCTAAACCTTGTACTGCCCTTTCCCCCCCCCCCCCCCCCCCCCCGCCTCATTGTGGAAGTGCTCAGTTGGCCCATGTGCTACATTTTGTTTATGTAAGAAGTTTATACAACAGTAAAGTTTGCTAGTGAGGCCTACTTTGGCCAAAACTTTAGCACAGCCCTGGTGTAAACAATATATATTAAACAATATTCCAACAAGCCTTTCACCAGGAAAAGAATACCTATGGATGTGTAAGTACCAAAAATGGCTTATGAACTTAAAGAACAGAATACCTCCTTTACAAGTGGGTATTTTTTCAGAAGGCAACACCAGAGACATCCAGGGCAGAATCTTATTCACCTTACACAACTAAATGGCATTTACCCTGCTGTGTAAGTGTTGGTTTAAGCATTTACATGTAGTTTGCAATCCTATTTTATATGCACTCTGCATGCATAAATACCCAGGAGGCTACTGAACATCTGCAGTAGGCTTTGCTCTAGCTGGGCAGGTATGTGGCTCCTTACGTACATACCTAAGACAAAGGCTTGACATTCTGGGATGGCAAAAAACAGTAAGAGAATGCCCTTCCATATTTTAGCCCAATAGGCAAATAGTTAGGGCATTAACTCAGGAAACATGCCCTGGGATCCAGCTCCAGATCTCAAAGCTGTTTTTGAATTCTGTATTTTATATCATGGAGTCTTAGCAGACCTTTCCTTCTTAATTGGATGTCACAGACCAACTGGGCACTGTGAGTATATCAATTCAGCCACTCAGCTGTTTGGTTTGGGATTGAGGAGGCAGAGTTGGGAGTAAAATAATGGCAATTTTATTATAGCTTACACAAGCACAACAGTTAACAGAAAGATAAATGCAATACGCAGATAATGCAGTATTAAAGAGCTAATAGTAAATAATAACAACAGATAAATAGATCAATCTGTTGCAGGCCAGCTAGGCACTGCAAGGGTATCAGCCCCTGGGCTGTTCAAAACAACAGATAGACAGGCATGGGTTGGCA
The DNA here is from genome assembly GCF_001723915.1 of Gavialis gangeticus. Taxonomy (NCBI): domain Eukaryota; kingdom Metazoa; phylum Chordata; order Crocodylia; family Gavialidae; genus Gavialis; species Gavialis gangeticus. The sequence continues at coordinate 25,412,130 of NW_017729027.1, read as the reverse complement.
ATTTATCGGCAGTCCCTCAATGCCAGGTGCGTGCCAGGTGATTCCAGCAAAGTTAGGTGTCCCCAGTTGATGCTGTCCAAAGGATTACCAGGGAAGGTCCCTTGATCAGGATCCGAACCTCACTCACACCAGGAGTCTGGAGTCCGGGCTTAGAACAGCAATTTCCATCCTGTTCCCTTCTTCCTGTTGGTCACCTGACACATGCACTTTTTATACCTAGTCTTATGCTAATCTGCTGGCCTTAGGGCCATTCACAATCTTGTTTTATAGCTATTACCCTATGGGATTAAAAGGTGTTAAAATTATTATAAAAGTTTACTACCAATACTTGGGTTTATCTAATAAGCAAATTGCAACACAGCATCTTCAGGTTTGAAATTAACATTAACCTGTCTAAATCCAGCCCCTTTAGAACTCTCTGATTATGCTTTTTTGAGATGTCCTTTCCTGGAATGTGCTGGATATGTACTGGATAAGCTAGGCAGTTGAATCCAGTTTTTATCATCACCAAGGCTAAATTCTGAACAAGAAAGAACTATTAGGTCAGCTAATTAAACATCTATAGCTTTGTCTTTGAGGCCTAGTCAGTTCCACAAAGAGTTACAAGTTACATTTGCGGGTTCCAAAATACAAGCTTTATATTAGACAAAAGTTCCAAATGCCTCTAAGAAGCACATATTTATTGCTTAGTAATTTCTTTGGTTCTGACCATCACAATTGGACAAAAGGAAGGTAGACTTGGTATTGCATACATCGTAGCTGAAAGGGTCCTAGAACCTTGGATTCCTCACATCATGGCGGCATACCCTAACCACTAACTTTAGATGGGAGTCTCTACTACCTTTGTTTTTTCTCCAACTAAAATTTCAGGGGCTTACATAGAATTTTAGACTTCCCAGATAGAATAGGATTGCAACCAAGTATAAGTTTTGAGCATGCTGAAAAAGATACATTGGGCATATCTACATGAGACATTTACAGCAGAGTAGACTAATTAGCTCCTCAGTAAATGTCTCATGTCTACACATGTGGCCCTGTTAGCCTGCAGGAAACTAATAAACTCAGTAGCAGGATAGTAATTGTAAATACTTTACTGTTGCAGAGTGTTTTTTTACCACCCAGTCCCCCTGCCAGCTGGGGTTCCTCTGATATGGCTCAGTATGCTAAGGCGGAGCTAGTAGAGGCAGCCCCCACACTGAAGCACCCCGATGCCTCAACCAGCTGTGTCAGCACCTTCACGTGTGGTGCTGCAGAGTAAAAAGCTCCACAGCAGGATAGTTTACTGTTTAAACACTGTTTAAATGTGACCCTGAGAGCAATAAACTCCAGCATGGTATGTTCTGGAGTTTATTGCTGCATGCTAATTGCAGATGTAGTAGCATAAGTGGATATAGGTTCTGAAATCTGCATAAAGCACAATTGCCTTTTCACTTTTAAATGCATAAGTAGAATTAAGATGCTTAAAGGTTAAATTAGATTTGGGTCAACATTTTGGGTCAAAATAAAATAAAATAAAAGAACTGGATAACAATGAGGACAGACTAACTGAATGGAATAGAAAAAAATTCAGTAGTACAGAATGCAAAATCATTCTCCTAGGCAATAATAATAGGGATTTCTGCTTTAAGCTGGGAACATATCATCTGAAAATAACTGAGGAGAAAGACCTGGGTGCATTAGTCAATCACAAAATGTCTATGAGACAGCAATGTGATGAGATCATGAAAAAGGGAAATACGATTTCAGGAGGTACCAGCAGAGACAGGGAAATATTATAACACCATTATACAAGGATCTGATAAGACCTCATCTGAATACTGTATACAGTATTGGTCACCCATATTCAAGAACAATGAGTTCAGTCTAGGTGCAGAACAGTTTGGTTTGTTTTGCCTAGCAGAATGAAAGCTTAAAAGAGATTATTAATTCTGTCTATAAATGCATCAGGGAAAAAAGCAACAGGGAGGGAGGAGAGGTGAAGGACAATATTGGCACAAGAATAAACGGGTATAGGGTGAGCATGAATGTGTTTACATAGGAAATTAAAAGAAGGTTTCTAAGCATCAGAATATTGTTTCCAATGCTCCTACCTTGATTACTTTTGAGAATAAGAGATGAGTGTGCCACCTTCAGAAATGCTGTGGCACACTTCATTTACCTTCCGTACTAATTTGAAAATATCTGTTTATTTGGTTTTTTGTTTTGGATTCATAGGATTTTCTCTTTTTTCCTTTCTTTTTGGTATGTTATTTTTTTAATTTTTCTTTTCTTTTTGGTATAAGCATATTTTTTTATCATCAAACACTCCGACACTCACTTTTCAAGGACTACCTCTAGCACTGCTGTTCCGAAGATTTTAACACCTACTTTCTATATAAATGATGACATTTGTTTGCAGATGCAATCAGGTCTGGAAAAATGCATTTTCTGTGTTGACTTGTACAATGTCGGTGGGGAAGCAAAAAGTAAGCCTGAAGTCCATTTGAAAATCATGCCCAATTCATTTGATAAGATATCAAATGTCTCTTCATTTCTACATCCTTTCAAATCTGTTGAAACATTTTTCTCTACTGCTGGACTTCAGCTAAGATGCAATACTTAATATAGGTATGGACATAGGCTAAAAGATGAAAAGCCTTGTCCTGGTATTTTGGGAGTGGAGGGGAGCTTATCATATCTATAGTTTTTATGGCTTTCCTACTTACAGTGAAAGCAACATCTGAAGATGAAGTTCCTGTTTTTATGCATTTTAATAGAATGTTTGTATTAGAGTTTTCAAATTCAATGTGCTGCATTTTGCAACAAGAATTTCCAGACTACAGTATTAAATATCCCACATGCAACATGCACACTATATATTGACAAGTAAAGTTTTTCCCACCAGCAAATTTTGCCTTTTTAAATGCCAATGCTATTACAAAGCAAACTGGAACTTTCATGCAATTTCAGATCTGAACTGGACTTCTGGTTTTCTCTGTTGAACATATTTCCCCTTTTCCCTCCTTTTCCTATATAGTGAATTATATGTATCTCCAGATGTAAATAAATAAATAAATATTTCATTTAAAGTTTGTTATAAGCCTAGGAGTGTCATATTCAAGTTAGGATTTCACACTGGGGTTTTCTTCCATGTCCATTTGCCATTATGTGTCTACTCTTGATCATAGGTGACATGTAGCAGGGGCATGGGGGGGCATGTGCCCCCCTTGAGAATGCTGGTGCCCCACCTAAAATTGGCTCCTCAAGCAGCAGAAGTGCCAGCACTTCCACAGTCACTGTGCCACTGCCGTGCCCCCAGCAGCCAGCCGGACACTCCTGCCCTGCTCATGCCAGCTGGCTTCTGGTGAACCCTTACCCCCCAGTCATGCCCTGCTGGTGCCCACCCCCAGACTTGGGAGGCACCAGTCGCCCATGCTCTTGATACACTTTCCAGTAAGATTCTATGCAGAATGATGTCCTGATGTAAACCTGGAGATGCCAACGGTATTCTTCCTTATACAATGGAGTAATTGTTAACTCTGTTAACAAATAAGATCTTCTTTATTCTAATGTTTAATTTTGATGTATATCTTCCTTCATTTGGCATCTACCCTTTGTCCTCCATCCCAGTCACCCATGTTATATCCTTAGACTGCCTTTTCTTTCTCTTTCTCTTTGATTCCCTTTGTCTCCCTCCCCTTAAAAGCAACAAAGATGTTCCCCGTCTTCCATCTGTGACCTCAACTTTCCCAAAAATGCTCCAAGAAAATTGATCCTTCCTTTTGAAAACCTGTAATTTACTAATCTAGAAGTTATTAAGTTATGTATCAGTAGTTTAGTGAGAGGTTTAGAGCAGCAGTTTATCAGTTAGACTACTTTGTAACACTCACAAAGTCGGGTCACAATCTACTTTCTTAAAGGCTATAGAGACATTATTCATTAATGAGAATAGGCTTCCTGAACTCAAAGAGTAATTGAAAGTTCCTGCTAGAAGCTGAGACAAGTGTTCCTTACAGAAAAGGTAAAATTCATAAGAAAAATCCATCATTTGCCCTTTTGAAAAGATTTTTGTGCTCCACTTAACTCCACCTCTTAAATTAAACTTTTCAGCAGATCTCTTCCATTTGCTCTAAGAGACAGAAATTCCTTTGAGACCCTAGGTTGCTTTGACTAGAGGAATCTGATAAAGTTGTCATTAGGAATTATAATGGAAATTGTTGGGGGGGAACTGTGTTTCTACAATTAATATTTTAATATTATATTAAAGCTGTGTTATCTGGCACTTTACCATCCGGAATGCTCTATTAACTGGCATCTGGCATCTTATGTACCACCTGCCAATCAACACAGCAAAAGTGAAACCGGAAGTCCCACTTCTTCCTCGTGGACCATGGCCCGGGGCAAAGCAGCCTGTATGGGAACCCACCCCCCCTCTGCCCCGGCACACTGATGCCAGGGAGTGAAAGCCCTGGCACACTGGATGCAATGGGAGGGGTGGCGGCCTGAACAGGAACCCACTGGGCTGGAGATAAGTATAACTCTCAGATAACCAGCATATTTGATTAACTGGCACCCCCCATTCCCCATGGATGTTGGATAACAGAGCTTTTACTGCATAAACCCCCAAATATGATTAGTATTTTATTTTATCCCATGGTCAGATTGGTATAGACAGTTGGAGAAGGGGTTGCCTTCATCTGTAGTTAGAGGCCTTGTCCTGTCCCTTGGGTCTCTTAAGAGTTTTTTAACAACCCGTTGCAGCAGCAGGTGAGTCGCTCCTGCTTTATTTGTGCCAGCATAGGGAGTGATGCTTGAGGCCTGTGTGACCTCTGTAATTAACAGTAAGTTAGACAAGGATTTTTCTGGTATGGTTTGGATAGGAATGATCTTATCTCAGGCAGGAGATTAGACTAGGTAACCCTCAGAAGTCCCTTTGAGCCCTATTTTTCTATGCTTCTGTGATCATATGTTTTTAATACTGCCAGCACAATCACTGCCTAGGTCCCAATCCTGATGAGCAATTCTGAGCACTATAATCTACTGGAGGAGTTAGTTTTCATAAGCTACCTGCCTCTTGATGTTTTTCCAATTACGTGGTATCATCTATTTTAAACCCCACAAAAACAAGTTCTTTGTTATAATTAACTAAATCCCCTAAATGCCTTCTGGTCTCAGTTGTACTGTTAACAAGACTGTGTTGAGCAATCTCCCCAAACTTATTTCTTTCTGGATTCCTAGGGAGATCATGTCCCCTGGTACACACTTCCAAAGAGTTCAGAATCAGTGAGAACAAGTATCCAACCCTAACTGCATTTTGATGTTGTTCAGTGTCTCCAAGAAGTTTAGAGATTACAGCATTGTTTGGCACCTCACATATTTCCTTGGATTAAAATGGGTCAGTTCGACATAGCTGGTCCCTTTGCACTTTTTTCACCCTGTTTTAAGTACTTATTAGTTGAGGTTGGACAGTTCAGAATCTATTCTCCTACTCATTCCAATTTCTTTTTTATAATCCCATTTTGAGCATAGATCATTACAGGGCACTTGATTCTAGACTCTAACATATTTTATATGAGAAACATGAAAGAATCTCTAGAGACTTAGGTTTCAATTATGCCAATTACTGCAGTTGAACAAAGTTTGGAATAAAATGTAATTTTGCATTCTTCCATATTATAATCATCAAAAGTAAGTCATACTTAACCAACCTGAATATCTTCTTTGTCAAGGTGTCTGACTTTGGATGGGGGAGATCGGGGATGTAATGCACATTGATTTAGCAAAGTTTCTGACACTATCTTTCACAACTTCCTCATAAGCAAGCAAAGGGAATACAATCTAGAATAAACTACTGTAATCATAGAATCATAGTAAATTGGGATTAGAAGGGACCTCAGAAGGTCATCTAGTCCAACCGTCCACTCAAAACAGGACCAGCTTCAACTATATTATCCCAGCCAAGGCATTATCTAGCCAGGTCTTAAAAACCTCAGGGGCTGAAGATGAATATTCCATAACCTCTTTGGGTAACCTTTTCACCAGTGTTTTCCTACCCTCCTAGTGAGAGAGGGTTTTTTTTTCCCTAATACAGCCAGCTCCCCTAGGCTCCTCTCCCCATCAGGCTGGCTTTCTAGGGGATCCTGCGCATGAGTTCCCTGAGCAAATCAAAGTCTGCTCTTCTAAAGTCCAGAGTCCTTACTCTGCTGCTTCCATCTTTCCTTTCCTCATGATCCTGAACTTTGTCATTTCTTGGTCACTGCTGCACAAGGTGCCATCTCCATTACTACATTCTACAAGAAGGAAAGCCAAGAGCTCCCCAGTCCCAGCGCCGCTCAGCTCTTGGCTCCTGTGGAAAGCCAGGAGCTGAGCAGGGCTGGGGCGGGGCGGGGCGGGGCACAAAGGAGCTACCCCATCCCACTGCTGCTTGACTTCCAGCTCCTGGGAGGAGCTGGGAGCTGAGCAGTGCCAGGAGTAGGGGAGTTCCACATCCCCTGTGGCCCTCTGGTGTTGGGGCTGACCAGGAGCAAATTTGCTTCCAGTGAGCATCTACTCATGCACTACTGTGCAATAACTACAGTGGAGTTAATTTAATACCTGTATTTAAAAGTAGTAACTAACTGCACAGTAATTTACTGTTTAATAAATGGTACACACATGTAGATGGTGATGCTTTACTGCACACTAAAATAGTCTACTGAACAGTAAATTATGTTGTGTAGACCCACGTACTGAGTTGTTCCATAGCCCTCAAAACCCTCTTGATTTAGACCTCTTACTAACCCACATATACATCATTTTGTATTTTTTCAGCATATTTGGTATTGTTATCTATAGTAGACATGTGCTTCTGTGAAATTTTGAGGGAAGCAAAAAACAAGAAAAGAGAGTAGTATAGACAAGACTTTTCTGTTTTCCTTTCCTTTACATATACAATAGTATTTCTGATTATTTGCTTTTGGACTAACATTCCATTCTCATTCCCTTGCCACTACCCAGGACACATGAATTGACTAGATTTTTATGCTAATGCAATTTTTTTGTTTTTGCTTCAAACAGTCCTTTTCCTTAATATTATTTTGTAAGCACTTTCTTGAACCTGGTGTAGAGAGGTTAAATCACTGAGTCATTAATATTTAAGGGAGACTAAATGGAAAGAGATGCTTATAAAGTCCAGACGTCTTTGTCACTGATATAGTGGTATAAAGAGACAATTTCTCTCATAAGAACAGGATGGTAGTTCTGTCTGTTTCATGTTAGATCATTTATCTCTGTTACATTGATGAATTCATTTTGATGACAATACTTTGTCTGAATAATGAAAAGCTGGATGAGATAGCCTGATGGTTGAGCTGGAATACTTAAATTTGCTCCCAATTACAGAAAAGCTTATTTTTTAAGACTCACTGTTCAGATAATCCATCGTTCTTCTTCTGTGAGGCGTATACACTGACTTTTTTATAATTGTTATTATGCTGCTGGGGAGCCGATTAACATAAATCTGAATTGTTGTTTTGCTGATGTTGACTTTTTTTTTTCTTTTTTAGATAATTATTTTATCTGCTAAGTTTGCTAAGCAGGTCACCATTACACACTGATCATTCTCTCCTCCCATGATTTTTTGTAAGAAAAAAATTTTACCATGTGCATCATATATACTGTTAGTTACAACAAGTGCATCATATATACTGTTAGTTACAACAAGTTGCAGGAGTGTAACTCAAAGCAGCACTGTCTAATGACTCTTATCTTGATGACAGTTCAAAATTACAAATTTAAATTTTAATATAAGCCAAGTCGTTGAACTCTGTGAGACAATATAATGATGTACGTAGATGTATAGATTTTGCAGCCAGATCATACACTAGATGATCTAATTAAACTTCCTGATTAACATACATAGGCCACATAATTTGTGGCCTATATTAAGCTTAATAAAGTGTTTGGCTAAAGCACATCTTTCATAAAGGCATCCATTCTTATCTTGAAGCTATGAAGAGAGTCTACCACTTGCCTTCTTATTTTCTTTCAAAGTTTAATTGCCTTCTCTGTTAAAATTTGTCTTAATTGAATTTGTCTAGCTTTACCTACCAGGGCCATTTTTTAAAATGTCTTTTTCGTTAGATTGAATGCTCCTTTCACAACACAGCATTTTCTCTCTATGAAGGTAAATTGACATTTTAAACAAGTCAGTTCGTTTAGTTTTCTTTTAATACACTAAATAGTTTGGCATGCTTAATAAGGAGAATGGAAAGCCATATGGATAATATGGCCCCAATGTTCTCTATGAGTTATATCCAACAGCTATTAAATGAAAAATGCAGAAATACCATTAGGGACAGAAGCCATAACCCAGAGGCCACTCCATTTCAGGAAAGTAGCTATCACACAGTCACGGACCAAGGCCAGAAGTGACTTGCTCTCCTTCTTGTCCAATATATCTTCCTTACTCAGCTGCCCAGTAAGATGGGGTTAAGGGCACACTTGATTATACTTAGCCCAAGGCCCCATGATAAGGTCATTATCTTGAAAAGTGAAAAATGAAGTTTAATTCCTCTCTAGGTGCAAGGGGGAGGGAGGGGGGTGGGAAGGGGAGTTCCTAGAGACTGTACTTTGAATTCCATTGAGCAAAGGCCTGAAACCATAGGTTATGTTAAAACATGAGAAGCCCTGTTTTTCTGTACCTAACTTTAGCTTATAATTGCTATATAACGTGCTATACATACTATAATGTGCTACATAAAGCTAAAGGGGGGTTCCTTTAGACCAGAGATTACCAGTTAGTTATGGAACCCTTATTTGCAATGGAATCACTGAGTTCACAGAACTACCCGTAACTGATCACTATTGGATTAAATTTGCCACTATGCAGAGACCAAGCATGTACTACATAAGTGACACATATATCCTAATTTGGAAGAATAAGGGGTGCCTGATCCTTGTTTGAAATCTTTGTGCAAATATGAATTTCTCTTTAATGATTGCAGAGCTGGGGCTATAATCATGCTATATTTTTTCAAACAGAAAGATTCTAAGGAATAACTTTAATCATATTGTTACAGTTTCTACATGATTGTCAACAGCATCATCTCATGGCTTTAGTACACCTTCAGAAACCTACACTAGTTTGACTCTTAGTTCTCAATACTGACCTTTTTGGTTTCTAAACTCTTCTCACAAATTCAGGATTCTCTCTTCCTTTTTCTCAGGCCTTCCTTCTGGCTGAGTTTTTTTTTCCTTTTAAGATATCTCTTCAGCAACTCTCTGCCTGTTATGAAAGCTACCTTCCATGTTACCTACTCAGTAATCTAATCTTTCTCAGTAGGGGTGCATGGATGGAGAATTTTTAGACCGATACCATTGGCTGATTTTTAACAAGCCATATTGTCCAATACCAATCCAATTCCCATAGGCATCTGGGCAGCATGGAGAGCAGCATCTATCTGGTAAGTCTGTTGTAGAGGAAGGAGCATTGGGGGCAGATGGAGGCCTCTGTGGTGATGGAGGGAGTGGGGCAGGGGCAGGCACTGCACAGCTGGGGCAGAGTAGGGGATAGAGCCATGAGCAGGGGGTGCAGGGGAGGTGGCTCCCACCACTGCACACGCCCTAGGAGTGCCTGGAGGCCCTAAGATGTGCACATGGGGTGAGGGCGAGCTGCCACCGAGGGCTGGGGCTGGGGTGGTGCTGGGCTGTCCTTGGCAGGGAGCTGAGTTGGATTGTGCTAGGGGTGGACAGTGGCAGTGCTGGGAAGGGGCTATGGAGGGGCTGCAGGCACCCCAAAAATTGCCATAGATTCCTCAAACTCCCCTCCCAGCAACACCGCTGCCCACCATAAATGCACCCTGGCTTAGCCCCCACTGGGAAGAGCCCAGTGCCACCCAAGATCCCATCCTGCAGTGGCTCACCCTCACCCTGTGTGCAGCTCCAGGGGTACCCCCCATGTCCTCCTAGGGTTCACATAGCAACAGGGGCTATGCCCCCCCCCCGCACCACTAGATGAGCTGATCGCATCTCCATCCCTTGCTCTGCTCTGGTTGTGCAGCACCTTCCCCTTCCCCTTCCCCTTCCCCTTCCCCTTCCCCAGCCCCACTCCTTCCCTCACTGCAGAGGCCTCGATCCATCCCCCCACCATACCCCTTCCCTCCACAGACCTACAAGCTGAACCTGGCTGCTCTCCACACTGCCAGGCTGTGGTCTTGGCCACCTGCATGCTGCCCTGTGGCTGTGTGCATGCATGGGGAACTTATTGGTGGCATTATCGGCTACATTAGGCAAAAAAAGCCAATTGCCAATTCAGTCAATTTTCCTTATATCGATGCCAGTCTGATATGGGATCAATGTATCAGTGCACCTTTAATTCCCAGGTATCTATAATAAACCCAAGCTTCTGACTCTGGTGGTTGAAAGACAGAGCAGACGTGTATACATACTCAACAAATCTCCATACACTAACCAATTCCTGGGACCATTTTGCTCTTTCCCAGGGGCTGCTTCATATATTTTTGGATTTCATCTAGTTTTCTGGACATGGGAAAGAGTATTTGGCTTCATAAATCACCTTTTTTTCACTAAAATATCTAGCATCCTATTGCAATGATAGGCAAAGGAAAATCTCAAGAACTTGGGTTCTGTAAGATTATTTGTCTTTATACAATCAACTACTTTATACCTAGATGTATATATAGTCTACCTTATTTTTGAGAATTCAAGGCAATCATTAAATATATCAACTCTACTGATACTTTTTCTTAGTCATTAATTTATATTCATTTTCTTCTTTAGAAAAGTAGTGATTCTTTACTTTTAAAAAGACATTTAAATTCCTTTTAGTGTCAAATTTGAAGGAATACACTATGCCTATCAGCACTCCTAGCCCCACCCCCTAAACTCTTATAATAATTGTCCTTCCAATCCTCATATATAAAACTTCTACATATCTCTGACATTGTTCCTATTTATTTTTATTACAGTATCTTCTGCTAACTCTAAACAAATAAGAAGATAGTGAAGTTCTAAATAAACATTAAAATGAAAAAAATGCATTATATAGGGTGTTTATAAGGGCCTTGTGCAACTTTATACTTTAATAACTTTGGATGTACACATAATAGAAACAAACTGTAAATGGCAACTGAAAGCGTAATTCATTAAGTTTCAACATAATACACCTTAAATTTTATACTTCAACCTAACTGCCATCTTTTGTGTTACATCATTCAAGCTGATTTTCCAACTCATAGAAAACATTTTCCAGTTGCTGCTGAGTGATTTTATGAATTGAATTTGTGATCCTTAGCCTATATATAGCTTACACTATGCTAAAAAACTTAATTATGCTTTCAATTGTTGTTTACAATCTGCTTCTATCATGTGTATATATGTACTTTCTTCTGTTGAGAGGATCATGATTTGATTATAAAATATGGGAATTTATACATCAAAAGAATATCAATGTGATTATCAATAACTACTTAGAAGGCTGAGTATACCTTATTAATTCCCCTAACAAATGTTCAAAAGTATAAGGAGAGGTTGTCTTGACATTTCCTTAACCATTTCAAAGTTTTATTATCTTTCCAGAAATATAACCTCAATCACTTAATTCTAATTAAAAGTGATACCAATATTTAATTTCAAACATTCTTGACCATTTAATTGTTAAATAATCTTACTTCTATATTTATCATAATCCATTATAACAATGAAGTACCCTTTATCCATGGGCTTAATTATAATGTTATCATTGCAAAGTTCCTGTATTACTTCTTTTTCCTCTTTACTAATATTATTATAAATTCAGTGATTAAATATCATTTTCAATCAATCTCTGTGAACTAATTAAGTATAAGACTTTACCAAATGATAGGAAGAAGGAAACATCTACTGTGAAGCTTACATTTTTATTTCCCAAATTCTCAGTAGGCTCAGAAGCTTCCCTATCAAGCTTCCCTATTAATGTTATTATTAACAGTTGATTTAGAAACATTATGATCATACAGATTTTCAAAATCAGTCTTCTCCAAGTGAAACAAGTAAATATCTATGCAAAACCTTAAACATTTAATAAAGTAACTAATATTACTTAACTTACAATAAAATTCTTTTGTTTTTGTTTTTCCATTGTGCAATTTATGGGGTGAATAAGATATATGGTAATGTATCAATGGTAATATTTGATTTATGTTCATGTACTCCAAATTAAGCAAAAGAATGAAAACCACTGTATCTCGGAAGAATAACAAGCAACCTCTGATTTTGGTTTAAATTGTCAGCAAAAATTGTAGGGAAGGATTTATTTTTACCTCAGAGTAAAATAAAACACAGTCAGTAAGTAAAACCTTAGACTTAGTTACCTCACTTTTTCTACATTGACATTACATTGACTTCTGAAGAAATGTCAATTTTTGCCCCATTTCAGGAAAGCACACAAACACATTCATCATATTCATATTTAAGTACTTTGTTAAATGGGAATGGACTCTCAAGTATATGTAGTTGTGTGCTTATCTGAATTTATCCTGTTATAAATTTCTATAACCAATATACTTTTGGATTTAGGAAGTGTTTATATTATCTCTACTGGTCACAACAGTCAATACATATATCAAACATTAATACAAATTGTAAATCAAGAAACAGCACTGAAAAACTATCTATTATGTATAGCAAATATCTAACCAATGTCCATCTTGTTGCATGAAAATGATTAATCTTTTCCCAAGACCTATGTTCAGAAATGTGGGGAAACACATAAAAAGGAAGAGGGGTCTTAAATTGGTTTTTGTCAACCATTTTTCAAATAACATCAGTGACTGGTGTTTTGCCTGCCAATCTAAAAAAAATAACTAGAATGCATCAAATCTGTTTTATAGTTTACATTCATAGAGGGTCAGTATGGAAATGATATCCTATTTCTTGATTATCTCCACCAAGATTGTCTTAAGAAACACACTATCAACTTTCTGGTGGCTTCTGCTCAATAAGCATATTTTAAAATCATTTTATGATATGCCTCATCAAGCTGCTGCTTCATTTCTTACTGCATAATTTTGACAGGACCGTTTGGAAAATCAATGCCTCAGAGCTGTGTTTGGATTTACTGCTGAATCCAATTACAGTGTATTATCATAAAAAGCATCAAAGTGAAAATTATTGATGGTGCTTGTTTAGTGAGCGTGCAACTGTTAACTCTAAATATAAATATTTTAATGGCATGATTTCTCACCATTACAGAAGAGCTAAGAGAAATATGCTTTGTAATCTGGCATGACAAACCACTTAAACTCAGATTTAAACAAAGACCTAACATGAGCGCTATGCTATAGAAAAGTGTAGTATTTCTAGAAAGACCTCTCAGACTGAAGCACAGTTTTAAAAATCAATACTAATGATGATAATATTATTATTGTTGTTTTTTTTCTTTTTTTGCTATTGTTATTGATATTGTTATTCTTGTTTCTATTCCTAACATGAGAATCTAAGATACTGAAAATATATACTATTACCCTCTCCAATACCTATGGAACATTCGAAGAGTCAAAATATATTTACCTCTATGGAATGACCTTTCCTTTAATCTTGGAGTTTCCCCCACTTACCCCCACTTCTGCTGGTTGGTGGAGGGGCCCCATTGCCCAGCCACTTGCTGCTTACTTTTGATGGCTGGGTAGCAGCAGTGGAGGGAGGAAAAACCATGGCATATTTAAAACTGTGGTTTATGCCTCCTCACCATCAGAAACAAGTGGCAAGCAGTGGGGCTGATGGGTCACCACCACCAATCAACAGTTGAGGGGCACGTGGGAGGAACTCCAAGATTAAAAGAGCCACAATGCTGTGAGCTGGGCCCATGACTTAAATCAGGCCCTATTTATAATGTATGGATTGCTGCTTGGCTAAATAGACAAGCAACCTGTAGGACACTTGCTCCCTATAGAATTTTACCATCTGAACTTTGCAAAAACTTTCTTCTGCTAATCAAAACCAATAGGAAAACCTGATACTCCAGTCCTATAATGAATCCAATACAGACTGACCTTTTGACAAACAGGAAACATTTGGCTTCAATAGGTCTGTGCCCAAAGCAAGGATAGACATGCACAGAGATAAATGCAATATCAGGAGGATCTTAATAACAATTTGATCATAAAGGCTAAGTACAGACAGTCAAAAAGCCTGAGGCTAAAGGAATTCAATCTTTGCAGGTTATTCTAAACTGCATAAAATGAATCAATATGCAAATGAACAGATATTCACTTTTGATTCTGGAAATGTAGCCACATGCCTGCAGTGGCCCAAGCCAGAAGCCAGGGGGTGCTAAAGCATGCATCCCTGATTGGTTGAAGCAGACAGATTGGGCCAAAGCTAGTCTGCCCACCATGCAAGGGGGCACCTGAGTGGGAGGTGCAATACATCCAAACATGATGGGGCACTAAGAGTTAACTTGAATCTGGAGGGGATCTGTCACAGAAGTTCAATAAACTGATTTAACGTAAATCAGTTAAGTTTGACCTATCTATCCATGTTTATCTTAAACTGGTTTCAGCCATTTTGAAAGTAGTATATGTGCACTGAACTTCTGTTGTATTACATATTTGAACTGGTTTCCGACCACTTATACCAGTGTATGTGTAATTTCTGTCCCTAGCTGGAGTGCATTGAAGCCAGATTAAAAAACATAAATTCAGCCCCCAATAAAGCTCAGGGAAGCATTTGACAGTGGTCAAATAAGACCATCAGAACAGGCTTCCGTGAATATTGGATATGTATAATTGTTATAATCAAGCTTAAGCACAAAAGCTTTTGGCTACTAAAAATCCAATAATTTCCATAAGGATTTGAGTCCACAATACTAAACTTTGCTTATAAGTAGCAATGACATTTGTACTGGAATAGAACTTGATCCCCAAAAGAGAACAAACAAACAAACAAAACCAGAAGTCCATTTGTGAAACAAGCTAATTTTAAAAAGCAAGCAATATATTATAGATTTCATCCTGCAGTATTTATACATCTCTAATAAACTAATAAACAAGAGCTGATCTATGTATCAAAGTTACAGTTTTATCTTGGGTAAAGGCCGAGCGAGAATAACACTGTGTCCTTTGGGATAAGCTTATCAGGAGACAACTTGAGAAAACTCACTTAGCTCAGCCAGACACCGAGACGAGTTGCTGTCAGACTGCCAAGAGCCTGGTGCAGGGGGGCGGGTTGATCTGTATGTGATTTATCAGTATATAAAGCAGCCTGTGTTTTACTCTTGTTGAGCATCAGCCACCTCTCGCTGTTCTCCCATGGCCATGTAAAATAAAGCACTTCTGTTAGCCAAACAGTGATCCTATCTGAATTTCTACATCATCCTGGCGCCCAGTGTGGGGCTGTCCTTACACAGACCGCCCCGAGCAGGACCCTCGTCTCAGCTTTTCGACTCTGTCACTGAGAAGGCTCTCCTCAACTCAGTTCTTTGGCTCTGTGACTTTGACACTCCAGACCCTGATCTACCATCTGCCTGTTTGGCTCTGGAAAAATCCCTGGCCAGGGTGAGTACCTGCCTGTTTTGGTGTCAGTAAGTCCTAGGCGTGACAATGGGTAGCAGGACCTCTAAGGTTCTGCAGCAGGATCCCGCCCGGTTTATGTTTCTAAAATATGGGCCCTGGTCAACTCAATATCTAACTAAATGGAATCGGTATACCGATGCTGACCCCAAATTGTGCTGGCCCTTAGGTGGGTCATGGGATCATCATATCCTCAAACAACTCTGAGACAATTTGGAAAGTAAGCACCCTGTTCAAATGAAAGCCTGGTACCTATGAGAAGGCAAGTTCAAAAAGCACCGTAAGCACACCCTTGTGGCTTTCTATAAGGATAGTGAAGAAAAATTTAAGAAGCAAATTGATCATCTTCAGAATCAAGTAAAAAATCTCCAGTATCAGGGGCCGACCCCATCTGCCCCTTGTTCACCATATCCGGCTTGGCTTTACCCTGCTTTGCCTCCACCACCAGAAGATCCACCCCAGGATGATTTGTTGGATCATTGGGTCCCGCTCCTGCTCCCGCCACCACCTGTCGATCCCATGGTCTCAGGTGTTGCTGCGTCCACTGCACTGGCTTCCCCGGCAACTCCACCAACCCTTACCCCTGGTTCTTCATCTCCCATTACCACCGTCACTTATGATTCTCCCACGGGGGACTGGTTCAAAATTGACGTCCCCCTCTACCCCCCATGAAGGGTGGGCCATACATACAGCTTCCGTAGATCAGCAGAACAACCCAGTTAAATTGACCATCTGGAACCAAAATAATGCTACCACCGAAGTGGACTGCCAGAGGACCCCTGTAAGGAAGGCGGCTAGCCGGGGTGAAAAGCCTGATGGGACACAGTATCCCCTCCAAAAGACCCTGTGCCGGGGGGCCACCCATGGTGGTTCATGTCCCTTCTCACCTTCAGAAATTGTCTCTTGGTCGACCACCTTCCCTAAACTCCGTGATGACCCTACCAGATTTGCTCAAAAACTCCAAACACTCTTTGAGGTTTATAAGCCAACTCACGGCAAGATACTCCTCAGTGGTCTTCTTCCTGGAGACCAGAAAGACACCCTCCTTAAAGCAGCCAACTGGCCTCTTCAAGACCCTGGCAAAGACCATCTGCTGAACCTCTATAAACAGGTTCTTGAGGCTGTCCCCAGGGTCTCCCCACAAAAAACAGACTGATCCACAATTTCCACTTGTAAGCAATAGCCAGAGGAGCATCCTGCCAATTACTATTCTCTCCTGGTCCAAGGCTTTAAATCACATTCTGGCAACCTAAGATCTCTGAGTCCCTGCAAGGCACTGTGATTGGGTGGGAAACCAAACCCCTCCCTGAAATTTTGGCTGCTGCCACTTATTTCTATAGTAAAGCCCAACAGCAAAAATCAAAGGCTCAGGACAAGCTGATGGCTTTGCAAATCAGAGATCTCCAGGGTGATGCCAAACCACAGTGCCCCTCAGGACCGTTTCACTCGACCCAACCACCCAGTCCCTCTGATATTCCCAATGATTTTTGCCGCTACTGTAAGCAAAGAGGCCATTGGAAGAATGAGTGCCCGAACAAACCCTGGGGTCTCCCACTCTTAGCTAGTGCCCATTTCAGCCAGGTGCCCACCGAGCTCCACTGCCCGGATCAGCTCCTCTCCAGTTTTTCAAAGGTGAAAATCAGTATTAGGACAGCTGAGAGGATCCAGAGACTCTAGCCCCTCTACTTTCTGCCTTTTCCGATGCTACAATACCTGTTACTGTGGGAGGTTGAATTGTCCCCTTTCTTCTCGACACCAGTGCTTCTTTCATAGTTTCATAATTTCATAGTTTCTAGGGTCAGAAGGGACCTGAGTAGATCATCTAGTCTGACCCCCTGCCATGGCAGAAAAGATTACTGGGGTCAAATGACCCCAGCAAGGTGTTCATCTAACCTCCTCTTAAAGACCCCCAGGGTAGAAGCCAGCACCACTTCTCTTGGAAGTTGATTCCAGATCCTAGCCGCCCTGACAGTGAAGTAGCGCCTCCTGATATATAGCCTAAACCTACCCTCTGCCAGCTTGTGACCGTTATTCCTGGTCACTCCTGGCAGTGCTTGGGGGAACAGTGACTCCCCCAATGCCTGCTGATCCCCCCTGACTAGTTTGTAACAGGCCACTAGATCCCCCCTCAGCCTTCTCTTGTGGAGGCTGAACAGGTTCAGGTCCC
>NW_017729027.1:25390586-25394246 GCF_001723915.1 Gavialis gangeticus | reverse complement strand
CCCATCCACCAAGACTCTCTGGGTGTGGCCCTCCAGCCGGTTGGCGACCCAATTGACTCTGTGGGTGTTGACACAACAGTCCCCCAGTTTCTTAATGAGAACACAGTGAGAGACAGTGTCGAAGGCCTTCCAAAGGGAAGACTATGTCCACTGCTACCCCTGCATCTAATGATTTGGTGATCTGATCATAGAAGGCCATCAGGTTGGTCTGACAGGACCTGCCACTTATGAACCCGTGTTGGTTGTCCCTAAGCATGAAATCCTCTGATGGCCCCTCGTGGATGTGTGCCAGAATAATTTTCCCGAACAGCTTGCCTGGGATCGAGGTAAGACTAACTGGCCTATAGTTTCCTGGGTCCTCCTTCTTCCCCTTTTTGAAGATGGGAACCATGTGGGCCCTCTTCCAGTCCTCTGACACCACACCAGAGCACCATGAGTGCTCGTAAAGCCATGCCAGGGGTCCTGCAATGACCTCAGCCAATTCCTTTAGTACTCTAGGGTGGAGATTGTCTGGACCGGCTGACTTGAATACGTCCAGTCCCTCCAGAAGCTCCCTAACTAGTTCCTCACTTTGTCTATGCTTAGCTCTGATTTTGTTACTAAGGTTCCCATTTCTGAAAGAGTAATCACTGCTGTAGGTATTGGGGATCAACCCATTGACCACCCCGTTAGACAGCTGCTCTTGTTTACCTTTGGTCCCCTTACTGAGCAACATGCCTTTTTGCTGAGTCCTTGCACCTCTGTAAATCTGTTGGGGCGAGACCTCCTTTGCAAATTGCGGGCAACAGTTCACCGCTTTCCAGATGGGGTTTTTCTCACATTATCTCAGGCTCAAATTCCAGCCTTGATGATGACACTGGTGGAACAGGAACCCGAGTCCAATTCTTTCTCATTGCAACAGGAACTATTGGCTCAACTTCCTGAGTCCTTTTGGCCCCACTCCACAACTGATGTGGGACTTCTCAAGGGTGCCATCCCAGTTAAATCAGGAGTGTCTCCCCCATTGATCCCGCAATACCCGCTATCAGTTGGTGTCTCCAGAGACACTGCTTCTCTAATACAAGGTCTCCTAGAACAAGGTGTCCTTGTACCTGCCCACTCCTGTTGTAATACCCCGATCCTTCCAGTGTGAAAGAATGAGAAGTGTACATCTGAGGGGTTGCCTTTTTATCATTTTGTTCAAGATTTGCATGCTATTAACAATTTTGTGATTCCCTTGACAGCCATGGTACCCAACCCTGCCACTGTACTTTCTCAAATACCCGCTTCTGCTCTATATTTTACTGTGGTGTATCTCTGTAATGCCTTCTTTTCTATACCAGTTCACCCCAACTCTCAATACTTATTTCCTTTTACTTATCAAAGCTGGCAATATACCTTCACCCGTTTGCCTCAGGGTTTCCGTGACTCACCCACCATATATAGCCAACTTCTCAAATCTGACCTCAGTTCAGTCCAGTTGCCTCATGATTCTGTGCTAGTTCAATATGTAGACTATTTGCTTCTTTGATCTGATACCCTCCCTCATTGCCAAGTTGACTCTGTTGCCTTCTTGGAACAACTTGCAGCACGGGGCCACAAAGCCTCCCGCTCTAAGCTCCAATTCTGTCAGACTACTGTTACCTACCTGGGATACACTATTTCTCACAGTACCTGTCACCTGTCTCCTGATCGCCTTTCTGCTGTTCTTTCTCTTCCTCGCTCACAAACTAAACGCCAACTCCTTGGTTTCCTAGGTGCTGCCAACTACTGCCGGCAGTGGATTCCCAATTATTCTGGACTTTCCAAACCTCTCACCCTTCTCACCTGTGATTCTTCCCCTGACCCGCTCCCCTGGGAAGACATCCGTGAATCTGCCTTCTGTCAGCTCAAGCAAGCCCTTTCTTCTTCCCCCACTCTCGGTCTGCCTGACTACTCTAAGCCTTTCACGTTCTTCTACCATGAACACCAAGACACTGCCTCTGGTGCCTTGACCCAGCCTTTTGGACCCTCCCCACACCGCCCTGTTGCTTACTATAGTGCCTCCCTTGACTCAGTTGCTTTTGGGTTTTCTCCTTGTCTCCATGTCGTTGCTGTTGCCGCTCTGCTGGTTTCTAAAACCGATAACCTTGTTCTTGGGCACCCCCTTACTGTTGCCGTCCCACATGCTGTTGTTGCCCTTCTCCTATGCAGCAGAACTCAGCACTTGTCTCCTGGCTGTCTAACCCACTAGGTCTAACCCACTATGAGGTGGTTCTCTTGGCTGTGGACCACATGACCCCTGTCCGCTGTGATCCCCTCAATCCTGCTTCTCTTTTTCCTTCACCCACAGATGGTCAACCCCATGACTGCACTCAGCTTGTGGATTTTGTTTCTCTTCTTTATCCTACTCTTTTGGATACCCCTCTGACTAACCCTGACCTCATTTTCTATGTTGATGGCTCCTGTTTTTGAGATGATCATGGACTTCTCTGAGCTGGCTATGCTGTCTGCTCCGATTATGCTGTTGTTGAATCTGCTCCTCTTTCTGTTACTAGTGTTCAAGCTGCTGAACTTGTTGCTCGCACTTGTGCCTGTCACCTTGCCACTGCACACTCTGCTAATATCTACACAGACTCTTGCTATGCCTTTGGTGTCTGCCATTCCTTTGGACGGATCTGGAAACAGTAAGGGTTTCTTACTTCTGCTGGGACTCCCATTTCTCACCATCACCTTATTACTGCTCTTCTCAATGTTATCCTCCTCCCCTCCACCCTTGCTATCCTATAGTGTAAAGTGCATACTACTGATGATGATCCTGTGTCTCTGGGAAACAATAGGGCAGATGCCGTGTCCAAAACTTACACCCTGTCAGAATTCTGTTCAGAGATCCTCGTGTCTGACACCTTTTGAGATTGTTATGGGTTGACCCATGAGGGGACTCACTGCACCTCCATCCCAACATCTGACTCATCTCCATGATTCTTTATTAATCTACTGCCATGGGCTCACCAAGGCCCTCAAGGTTATCTCGCTGCAGATTAAAGCCACAGCACAGTCTCTACATGGTGACTCAGTTGACAACCTGGTCCAACCGGAAGATTGGGTCCTGATTGAAGTCCACCAGAGGAAGGATTGCCTGCAGCGTTGGTGGAAGGGGCCTTTCCAGGTCCGGCTAATCACCCCAACTGCTGTGAAATTTGCCGAGGTTTCTGCTTGGGTCCATATCTCCCACTGCAAGAAGCTAACCACCCTGATGGAGTGGAAGGCTTCTCTCACCAGTGATACCTCCATGAAGACAAAGCCAACATATTTAATAACTTCTTTGCCTCTGTTTTCCTCAGTAAGGACCAGAACTGCTGCCTCCCTTCTGGGCCCCCTTCGGGCCCCAGGGGGGGGCTCACTTGGGCCTAGAGTGAGTGAGAATTTAGTTAGGGAGCTTCTGGAGGGGCTGGACATTTTTAAGTCAGCTGGCCTGGATGATCTTCACCCTAGAATCCTAAAGGAACTGGCTGGGGGCATTGCAAGTCTCCTGGCACGGCTTTATGAACACTCGTGGTGCTCTGGAGAGGTGCCGGAGGATTGGAAGAGGGCCAACGTGGTTCCCATCTTCAAAAAGGGGAGGAAAGAGGACCCAGGGAACTACAGGCCAGTCAGCCTTACCTCGATCCTGGGCAAGCTGTTTGAGAAAATTATTCTGGC
>NW_017729027.1:25353030-25385586 GCF_001723915.1 Gavialis gangeticus | reverse complement strand
GATCTTGTGGCCTGTTATAAACTGGTTAGGGGGGATCAGCAGGCGCTGGGGGAGTCCCTGTTCCCCCGAGCGCCGCAAGGAGTGACCAGGAACAATGGTCACAAGCTGGCGGTGGGAAGGTTTAAGTTGGACCTCAGGAGGCACTACTTCACAGTCAGGGCGGCTAGGGTCTGGAATCAGCTTCCATGTGAGGTGGTGCAGGCTCCCACCCTGGGGGTTTTTAAGAGGAGGTTGGATGACCACCTTATTGGGGTCATTTGACCCCAGTGCTCTTCCTGCCATGGCAGGGGGTCGGACTAGATGATCTGCTCAGGTCCCTTCCGACCCTAGAAACTATGAAACTATGAAACTATAAGATCGAAGGAGTTCCTGTGAGTGAAGATTAGACAATGAAATCTTGAAGAGGTTCCTTGTGAGTGAAGGTCAGACAATGAGGTCTTGAAGAATAGCCTACATGGCTAACCAAGTTTTATTTGTGGCTATGAACTTTTGTTTTATGTGTTGAATTGCCTTTAGTACTTTAGTATGAATCAGACTGACCCTGGGAAGTCACAGATAATTATGTAGATTTAGAAACTCCTCAGGCGGTAACACTGTTCTGTATTCTTGTGGTCAGTATTTTATTGATGGTAGTGTGCTGGAGGCTGAAGTTTTAGTCAAGGGTAGTCCCTTAAAGTTCCCAGGGACAGCAGCATTTGGGATACCACTTGAGAAGGCCCTGAGATGTTGCCTTTTATTTTATTCTGCTTCATGCCCAGGGTTTTAGTTGGGGCATGGGAGGAGAACAGTATTATGTTCCTGGGGCGGAGCATTGCTAGTGCAGCCAACCTTATGAATTGCTGGGTGTGCATACATGGGCATACACACCTAGCCAAAGGAATCCCAGTGCTTGGGGTACCGATTCTCCTTGAGGAAACAGTACCAATACCAGCTTCGTCAGATTTTCCTCCCACTCTAGTAGAACATAGCAGTCAATCCCTGAATGATGGAAAAAGACTCGGGATAGCTGGAAACCATCATTTAGACTTGAAGCAGCCCTTTGTTATAGGTCCAATGGGAGTGGTAGGACAGGCGAAGCTGGTTACTGATTGTGGGGCATTACCCTAAATGTCGAGTAACCTTTGATTATCACTCCCATAATATGTCTGGGATCCTGCTGGGAAACACGTCCCTTCATTGCACCAATGGGATTGTCACTATTCATAGAACCCTGGAGGACACTTATAGTCTGGTAATGAATGGGTCTGAATTTTACGTGTTGTTAGGTTCTACTTCCTGTAACCGATCAATAACTTGATACAGGTAGGTGGGGAGCACATGTGCCCCTTCTTATACCTTACAGGTCAATTGGAAATGCCAAATTGGGAGCACTACCTGTAGGAACCTCAGCACTGTAACCGCTCCAGGCTTGTTCTGGCTATGCAGGAATGATGCCCGCAAGATCTTGCCCTGGCATTGGGTTGGCACCTGTACCCTAGGAAGACTTGTCCCCGAATTTGACTTACACCCAAGCCTCTCTCTGCATGGGATGTCTAAGCTCCCACCTGGCTTGCCCAGATCTAGGTGAGCTGCTGAAAATCCACTAGTTTGCTGACCCACAGGATTCCATCAATTTACTAGGGCATTTCTCCCTTGGTTGGGGGTAGCTGAATTAGAAAGAGTTATTGTAAACATTTCGAGAGTTACGGAGGAATTGTTTAAAGCCAGCACCGATGCTTTAGGAGCTCTTAATGATGAAATTACCCAGATAGGGCAGGTGGCTGCTGAAAACCGTATGGCTTTGGATTATCTCTTAGCTGCCCGGGGTGGGGTCTGTGCTGTTATTAACCACACTTGCTGTACCTGGATTGATCAGCACCAACGCGTGGAAAAAGACCTCCGCACCATAAGAAGGCAGTTGCAGGTGATCCATGCGGTTGCAAAGGAGAAACCCTTTGATTGGTGGGGGTGGCTACCAAATGTAGGGGGATGGTGAAATCCCTGCTAAAATGGTGTATTCTGAGTTTATTACGCATTTTTGCCATTTTCATTATTATCCAAATGATTCTGTATTGCTTATGCTGTTGTCTATCAAAAACTGCTCAGAGTGTTTCTAGGCTCTCTAGGACCAAGTTACAGATGACAGTGCTCAAAGAGGTGGCCTATGAGTGTAAACAACAAGAAAATGTCAAAGACCTTATGAATATACAGGGGTAAGCACAAGCGCTTACAAGGGGGAAATGATGAGGAATAGAAAAGTACTGAAAGGAGTGTTTTACTGTGTTGGGTCAGGATGAGGGGGAGATGTGATGTGGGTAAAGGCCAAGCGAGAATAACACCATGGCCTATGGGATAAGCTTTTCAGGACACAGCTTGAGAAAACTTGCTTAGCTCAGCCAGACACCGAGACGAGTTGCTCTCAGACTACCAAGAGCCTGGTGCAGGGGTGCGGGTTGACCTGTATGTGATTTATCAGTATATAAAGCAGCCTGTGTTTTACTCTTGTTGAGTATCAGCCGCCTCTCGCTGTTCTCCCGTGGCCATGTAAAATAAAGTGCTTCTGTTAGCCAAACAGTGATCCTGTCTGAATTTCTACATCATAGCCTTGTCTACTCTTCACTTCATGTTACTAGTTGTTCCTTTGGTCATGGAATGCTGTGTGTATTGATTTGTACATTTTGTTAGGAATCCTTCTACATGTGCAGGAGATGGGGAATGCATTTCTTCTTTAAAAGACATTTTAAGTACTTTAGAAATCTAAAACCTTACAAACATTTACCCTAATATATGTGAAAGTCAAAATGAGTTATTAAACCAACTAATTATACCTTATGTTGTGCTTAAATACTTGTTAAACTGGTCATGAAATTTTGTTTAGTTGCCTTCAGCATTAAAATCAAATTTTCTTCTTTAAGGGTTACTTTTTGACTACAAAATTAGAGTACTTTTTAGTACACTAGGGTAGAGCAATAGTGACACCCAGTGACCCAAGCAGTAAATCTGCTTTTGTTTAGTAAAGTATCATATTCAGAATCTTCCCCTCCACCCCCAGCTTAAAGGTTATCATCTAAATTTGCATGAAATGCCAATAACTTGCCAAGTTCAGTACATTTCACCATTATGTCTTTATTGATTAATTATTTATGGTAAAATTATGCAATATTAATTGTTATTAACCAAGGATTATTAAAATTAGATATAACTGGCCCATTATCTGATCACACACATTAAAACAAAAAACTAAGCACTTAATTTATCACAAGTGTCTTAATTTGCTGTATGTTGTCTGTCCTAGGGGACTGTATTGATTAAGGGAAAGAAGCCAAATGTTGGAAGTTAAAATTGGAACTGCACTACTGAATTAAAATAATATGCAAGTGCTGACTATACGTACTTACTTCTTTAGCACAATCAGCATCTAGAGAATTACAAGTCACTTAAGTGGCAGTACTGCAAAACTTGAAGATGTTTGAAACACTAATATCAAAGCTCTTTAAGTGTATTACTGGTTTGTAGAATAATCCCCAGTCTAATGTATACCAAAAATAATACCCATCATATTGTTCCATTTATTCATTTTTCAATACAAAAAACATGAGCATGTACAAAAGAGGTATTCATTATTACCTCTATGTATATAGTATTTAAAAACATAAGCTACTTTTTTGGAAGTGATAAGTGTAAGAAGAAAAGTAGAAATGAAGTATGTTGAAATCATTATTAAAAGGAAGATGGGGTATCATATAGGAAGAATTGGATTTATTGGAGTAAGAAGTGCCATACTGGGCCAGACCAATCTGGCCATACTGGTCCATCTAGGAGTATCCTGCCTCTAACAGTGGCAAAAATAAATGCTATACAGGGAGAGTATCGTACTGGACGAGACATAATTCAGTAATACAAAATGCAGAATCAAACACTTTAGAGAATAAGGAAAAGAATTTCTAATGAAGAACCAAGAATAACCAGTGTGATAAGGCCATGAAAAAACAAATATTATATCAAATTGTATCAAACAAGATATTTCCAATAGACATAAGTCCATATAATTGTACAAGGCTCTTGTGATACCTCAGCCAATACTGTGTACAATTCTTCCTATATACATTTAATATTCAACATTTGTTTGATAATAACTTTTATTGGACCAACTCTAATGTTGGGGGATGTGCTAAGCAATATCTCAGACACCCTTCTTCAGATCTGGGATAGCAACTGATACAGCCTAAGATAAATACCAGATAGAACAATTACTTTGTTTAACCCCAGCCTGTAAATAAAAATGATAATTTTAATCGGGAGGTAGGCAGTAAAGCAAAGAGAAATTATTTACCGGTTAGTTAATTAGTTACCAGTAGTAATAGACCAATTCAAAAGGAGTTGAAATAGATAAAGTTAATTATGTAAAACTATTAGACCACTTGAAAGGAAAGGAACATTGCTACTTGTGAAGAGAAATCTAATTCATGATTTTCTCAAAAGTTGCAATTTTTTGTCCTCAGGCTCACTTTCTGGAGGTTTTCAGTTAGTTTCTCTCAAAGATAAAGACTGTGATGTCAGTGATAAAACGTTACTTTTATGAAAAGTGTTCTTCAAGTGGTAATTGGGTGTTTCCTTTATCATTCTTCTGTGGAAGTTCATTCGGGAGTCTAGCAATGATTTAGTTTTTCACCACAGAGTTTATAGGGGCATTTGGCACACTGGATGAAATGTATCAAGTGTGTGTAAATATAAAATTATGATGAAAAATATAGCTTGATGGACACATCTACATGAGGTACTATGTCACCATACTGAAGAGCTATGTCGATGTACATTGTCACTATGGTGAGGTAGCATTGGCAGGCACTAACCATGATGCCGCTGCTACTGTGCAGTAGGGTCAGAAACAACCCATGCGCTGCCAGGACTATGCGGTGCCAGCAGGTAATGCAGAGTCAGGGGCATATGTAGATGTGCCCAGTATGCACATGACTTATTTCTGTAAATCTGATTTTCCACTACCTTGTACCTTGCACATCCAAAGTCACACAAAACATTAATGCCATTATAGCATTTGTGAACATGGACAAAAACTTCTGCTGTTTTGGTTTGAAGAATGGGCATATTTAAGGTTTTAGATATACCCCAAGCATGCAGGATCAGGCCTCTCTGTTGCATACGCATTTCTACCCTAGCTTAAGAATTCTGCTTTACAGTCTCTAAGGCATGGTCTTGAGCAACTTATAGCTTCTTGTCAGCTGTAGGATGACATTTAGGCAGCTTTTTTGTAAATGCCTGCCATTGGAATCTTAAGTGCTTAGGACATATAGGTGGCTAAAAGATATGAAAAAATGTGCTTTACCCGGAAGAGGCAGTGCATTAGTTCAGCCTGGCTCTGCAGCATCTGTACCAAAAAAAGTCCAGCTGAAGCACCTGATCTATATAGACTTTGGACAAGTTGAGTCAAACTAATGCAATGAGTCTTCTGGGCATGTGCTGAGTTCAGTGTGGGGGCACGCCAAGTTTAAAGTAAAGCAGCATTTTGTTTTATTTTATTTTTATATCTGTAAGCAAGCATAGATATCAATGGGACTAGGCAGCTGAACACTGGTTTGGGAATGTAAGTTCCATCTTAGCTGTAGAAAGCTCAGGGGAGATGAACTGGGATATGAGTTTATGAGCATTATATTCATGCTGGCAGCTCCCCACAAACCTTCTTTATAACTAATACAAATTTTCTAGATTCAATTTCTGATAATACTCCACTACCGTATAATTGTCTAGAATCAGGAATGAGGAAAGCTCTCTTCATCCTAACCAACACTGGTGTATACCATACTCTTTGCTTTAGAGTTGCTGATGGTTGCATCCCCTGAAGAAAGGTCCCAACCTTGGAAATACTTCCCACTGGAAACAGTACTTATTCCATTCAGCACTTCCACTGAGGTTGCCTTCCAGATGTAAATAATACTTTGCCTGTAATAAATGTTTGCAAGCTCAAAATCCAGTTTTCATACAAGCAACTTGAACCAGGTAAAAATACTTAATGAAAAAAGAAACAAATTTGATGTTCCTGCTATATAATTAAACTCAAATCAAAGAACAACAAACCTCACTGAAAAACATTACTGCATTATAAAATAAAAGAGTTCAGAGAATACTATGACTGCCCTGGTATACTTGGCCTGTTAAATTATATAAACTGAATCAGTTGAGGGAAAAGACCAGCCATACACTTGCCTTCAAGTTTCTATGAAAAGATTTACATACAGCAGACTGTTTGTTTACATGAATGATTATTTGTTCCTAGAAAAGTGAAAACAATTGTGTATTCATTTGAGCCCTGATTCATGATTCATATGAATATAAATAAATAGATCTCAGCAGTAATGCTATACATCGGTTATAATTGAATGTACAGTTGAAATAACCACATGCACAAAAGCAGATTGAGGAAAGACAGACTATGCTATTGTACTGAAAAGAAGGAGCTGAGTGTTACAGTAGACTATAAGCTGAATATGCACCAATGGCATGCTCTTGTTGCAAAAAAGGCCAATATTAGGTTGTATTAACAGGAGTTTCACTTGCAGGAAGTATATGGACAGATTGTAGAGAGTTGAGCATAGAGTAACAAAGTGATTAGGGGTTCGGGAAGCAAGACTTATGAGGGAAGTCTGAAAGAGCTAGCATTATTTGGTCTGGAGAAGAGAAGAAGGGTGGGGGGAGTGTGTTGATAAGAGTCTTCAACTACTTTAAAGGCAATTACACAGAGGATGGAGATGGGTTTTTCTCTGTGACCATACGGGACAGGACTAGTAAAAGTGGCCTCAAGCTGCAGCAGGGAAATTTTAGGTTGGAGATGAGGTGGAACTTACTGATTGTTAGTGTAGCCAAGTGTTGGAACAGGCTACCTAGAGAAGTTGTGGGATCTCCATGCTTGGAACAATTCAGGATCAGGCTGGATAGACACTTAGCTGGTTAAATCAGGGATAATCATGCCTTGAGTAGGCGGCTTTATTAGGTGAACTCCTGAGATCCGATAGATAGATAGCTAGATAGGCAGGCTGTTCTTTTAAATTTACCAATAAAATATTTATTTATTGATCTAGGAATAAATGTCTTTCTTTCTTCTTCTTTCTCTTTCTTTCTTTTGCTGTTCACCAACAGACTGCCTTTCTACAATATGTATAGATTCATAGATTGTTAGGGGATGGAAGGGACCTCACAAGATCATTGGGTCCAGCCCCCCTGCACTTAATCAGAAGATTACCAGTATCCCCTGGCTCAATTTATTCTGGAGGTCCACAATTTGCATCTCATTTCTTTGACATGCACATTATTAAGAACCCTAGTCATGTATAAATAAGCAATATCTTTTAGACTTTACAAATATATAAATGCTACAATACCTGTCTCAGTATCAGTATGAGCTATTTTATCTGTTTCCACATTCCTAGACTTCCTTATCTTACCCATTAATTGCTTTGTCCTACCTTCAACAGATTTAAAAATGGGACTTCTGTCATTCATTTATTTCATCTGGTTGATTTAGACAAAGTTTTGCTTATGGACCCTGTGCAGTTCAATATAGGATATTGGTTAGTAGTGATTTATAGTAAGGTAGTTATTTATTAAATGATATAATATTATAGACAAAATGTGTTAAAGGAAATTTGGGTACTCAAGCACTCAAAAGTTAAGCATTGTAAGCTTTTCAATCTTAATTTGCCCCATATTTGTATAGGAGTAATGAGGCAGTTTTTTATTGATCTTGTTGAACACTATTATTTCCAAGGATACTTGGCTCATTACACAGGAACTTCTGGATGCCACAGCAGCCCCTGACAACCAGGATGAATAACTCCAGTAACAACTTTTACTCATCCCTTTCCACACAAGGGACAAGACACACTTAATTACTCTGTGGAGTCCAGTCACATATAGGAACTGTGTGAGGATAGAAGTCAGAGAATACAAGATTGTCAAAGAATTTAGCTGCCAGCTTCTAACTAACCTTTCTTTTGACTTTCATATAACTAAGCCATTTTGTGAATATTTGTCTTAATCAAAGAAGTAAAGGAGTTTGTAAAAAAGAAGTAAAGGAGAAGAGGTGTCTGTTTCAAGATTTTGCTGGAACCACTCAGTGAAATGGTTGAAATAATTAATGGCATGGATAAAACAATTAATGGCATCCTATTGTTTCTTGGTCTTCTAAGTGTCTAGATTTGGTCATCTGTGTGACACTTTCATTTGTCCAAATGCCAAAATTGCATATGAGGGTGTGTATGGGGGAAACTCCGAGGCTAAAGAAACTGAACTTCTGGCACGAGTACTGGAGACCCCTAACTGTAAGTGATTACACAGACTGGACATGTACAATAGTAACCAAGGCCTATTGGAGCACAGCTTTTGGATGTGTAGCAGCCCAAAAGTACTCAGCTAAAACCCATGACTGATGAAAAGAAAAAGTCTGTTTGTGTGTACTTATTTTTTTCCTCCTATAGTTAAGTCACTAAGGCATTCGTATTAGAAGCATGTGCACGTGCCCTGAATTTAGATTAGCAGGAAGGAATGGTATTCTATTCCATCCAATGTGTTATCCTTTTACATTTTTCCTCAGAATTTGTTGAAAAAGTTTAGCTGAAATTAAATGGTTGATGTATAATAGTGTTCAAAGTAAGTGAAAACAAGGTTCTTTATTGGAAAGTGCAAGTCAATTATCCCTATAAGTACTATTCCAAAATGTGTCAGTGCTCTCAACCCAGCTGCAAAAGCTTGATTTTATGCCCATTGAAGTAAGTAGGGTAGGGCTAGGATTCAGAGTAACCTAGACAAATTGGAGGATTGGGCCAAAAAAAACCTCATGAGGTTCAACAAGGGCAAGTGTAAAGTCCAGCACTTAGGAAGGAAAAATGTAATGTATCAGTACAGGCTGGGGGGCTATCTGGCTGGGCAGCAGATCTGGAAAAAAAGACCCAGGGGTTACAGTGGACAATAAGCTGAATATGAGCCAGCAGTGTACCTGTGTTGCAAACAGGCTAACAGTATACTGGGCTGCATCAGCTGGAACTAAAAACACTCTGGCTGCTGTAAAATAGAAGAGAGACATTACTAGAAATAGCTAGTACCTAGATATTACTGGGAATAGAATGAAATATATATATTATACACACACACATACATAGAGCAAAAGCCTTGTTATCCAGCACCCATGGGGGATGCTAGATAACCAGACATGCTGGCTATATGAGAGGCCTGAACAGGCATCTTTGCCTGTTCAGGCCATCACCCATCCTACCGCATCCAGTGCATGGCTGTCCCTCCCTGGTATCAGTGTGCTGTGGGACAGGGAGGAGTGCCCATGAAGGCTGCTATGTCTCGGGCCATGGGGGCTCAGCAAAATCAGAAGTGCCACAGTGGATTCTTCCGGTTTTGCTTTTACCACACTGACCGGTATGCTGGTTTGAAAGGTGCCAGATAAAGTGGCTTTTGCTGTATATATGAAATATATACAATAAAATTTATTCAGGTTTATATTTATTTGATATCAGGGCCTTCAGTCTCTCAACACAATGCTGGCTGATTCCTGTATGATGCATTAGGATTGCTTTTCCCCTTTTGCATCTAAACAACAATCAGGCACAATCTGGCCCTAAACTATAACACATAAAAGACAAAAAGAATCCATGATAAAGCCAGAATGAAACCATAGCCACTTCTACTCATTTCAGCAGGGTACTTTAATAAGTCCCCAGGGAAATGCTACTCGCTTTCACCAGTCTTTAAGAAG
Source organism: Gavialis gangeticus (assembly GCF_001723915.1). Taxonomy (NCBI): domain Eukaryota; kingdom Metazoa; phylum Chordata; order Crocodylia; family Gavialidae; genus Gavialis; species Gavialis gangeticus. The sequence continues at coordinate 25,375,832 of NW_017729027.1, read as the reverse complement.
AAATCTTTAAAAACAAAATACTACCAAAGTTGTGAGTAAATTGTTTTTGCAAGAAAAGGACAAGTGACTTGTAAGACATACAGTTCACTCATCCATAAGCACAGCTGTACACACTAATGTATGATGACTGACTTTAGATGTGCTTTCTCCCAAAACAGTTAACAATTAAGCATTTTCTCTCTCTCTCTCTCTCTCTCTCTCTCTTTCTCTCTCTCTCAATGTCTGTTATCTATTCCTAGTACTATCTCTCTATTTCACAGCCCTGTAGAGTGTTTTTAGTTCCAGCTAAAAAGCTTAACTCAGCTGTCAAACAGAATTTTAACTCTGGTGTACATGAACAGTAGCGCTGTGTGAAACAGCACTATTCTGTTTCGACTTCTTTTTTGATGTTTCAATGGGACAGTGTTTCATTTCAAATTTTGTTTCATTTTGAAACCACTGTTCTGTTTCATTTAGTCAAAACTATTTTGCTGTTTCAACACTGTTTTGACATTTTACCCATAGGCTATAATGGGGAAGCATGAAACTGCCTATAACTTTGTCATTTCTTGCCTGATTTGGATGGTGTATAGTATATGCCAGAAGGTATAAATGTATCTGTGTTCCTATATACGTTCTATAAAATGTGTAATATATACTGTCAGGTATAAATTTTTCTGCGTTTCTGTATAAATTCTATAAGGTGTGTAGTATATGCTACATGGTATAAATGTATCTCCCTTCCTATATAAATTCTATAATGTATGTATATGCTGGAAGGTATAAATGTATAGAAATAAAATATAAATGTATGTCTCTTCTTATATAAATTCTATAGTGTAATATCCAATATAATTATAAAATTAAAAAGAATAAATCAATGAATATAATAATAAAATAAAAGAGTCTAGGAGAAAACAAAAAGTATTATAGAATCCCACTTACTAGGCTAGCAAGTAGAAAATCATTCAAATCAATGCTAGTAGTTGTCTAATGCCTTTGTTGTCTAACGTTCCTCAGCTGCTGGAAGACACAGGTCAGTAACTGTCAGACCCCAAGGAAGAAAGCAGTCCAGTTCAAATACTGCTGCCTTTTATGCTGTTTTTCCATCCCTCCTCCAGAACACTGGGATTGGAAGGGATCTCAGGGAAGGATCACAGTCACTGGCCGCCTACACAGTCAATGCAAGAGCAGTCCTTCCCCGCTCTTTCTCCCTCTTCCCCCTCCCTCTCTTTATTTTTTTTCCCTGAGGCAAGCCCAGCTTGAGCTTCAAAATTGAAAACATTTCAAAACTGTCTAAACATTTTGACTGCCTTCATTTTGTTTCAAGGCTGTTTCGAAGCCCTTTGTTTTGTTTTGATATCACTATTTTGAGCTCAAAATGAGCTGAAAAAATATCCAAATGAAATAGCTGGTGAAATTTTGCACAGCCCTAATTAACAGTGAAATGTTGAATGCATTGTCATAATGCTCAAGAAGGCTAGGTTTTGTATTACAAATCCAAGAAAGAGATCTACACTTAACTATAATGATGACAGAACTAATGAAACAGTATCTTTTGACTATTTTTGCCTAATACATAGTTGTTGTTGCTGTTTTTAATTTAATGTATAATATAGCATATTAGTGCTCATTCCAATAAAGTTGTACATAGTTTTGTGTTGATCTTAAATGGAATGATATTGCTCTGGGCCCCTTGCGTTTTAGTAAATCTTCTCAATTATTCTCAAGTGTGGAAAAAATAAATAAATAAAAAGTGCTGTTTGGATATGCCACACCATCTGCAATGCTCTTTTGAAAATCATAGATCTGCCCATAACTACTGCCTTCCATTTCCTAGCTTGCACAGCCTCTTTTCACCTTGTCTCACCTTCACCTATCTCTTCCAGATCAATTTTTATGTTATCTTCCCATTGCTGCCTTGGTTTACCTTGAGTTCTGATATGCTCTGTCTGTCAGAACCCCTGGTCAATCAGGCCTAGCTAGGCTGAGCTGCTGAGCTTCCACACCTGATTTTGATCCCAGGCCCAGGTAACTGGATTGGCTGCTGAGAGCACCACCCATCCCTCTTAAGCACAGCTATCTGTTCTACCCTACTGCTAACAAAATTGCCAATCTATTCCTGATGCGTATGTTCCGCTTACGCAGTTCCCTGTTTCAGGTGTTCTTCAATCATGACCCCCAGTTTGCTTCTCATTTCTGGCACATTTGGTAAGAACCTGGGCATGGAACCTCCTTAGTTGTTTGCGTATCATCCTCAAATTAATGGACTACAAGAGTGTGTAAATCTGGCAGTTAGACAATACCTCAGGTTTTTTTTAAACTTCTACCAGGATGAGTGCCCTTGCTTTCCATAGTAGAGTTTTTATATAATACTGCTGTCAATGCATCTAAAGGTCAGATCCCCTTCCAGAGGCCAGACCCTCTTTTTCTACAACTATGGATTAAATCTCTGTTCCAGACAGCCAGCTCCCTACCTTCCCATAGGTTTCTTTGGTAAATGAGCTACCACCACATCTCCAACAAATTCAGCAGGAAATAAAAACTTACCTGGATGCTGCCAAAGCCATGTATAAAGCCCAGGTAGATTGACACCAACAACCCAACTCCACCATTTTGGTTGGTGACAAGGTCTGGCTCTCTTTAAAGAATATTAAGGCCACAAGACATCAGTGAAACAGGACCATTAATACCTAAAACCTTTTAAGAGAGTGAAATAAATAAACCCATGGCCTTCAAGCTTCAGCTACCGGAGACATTGAAGATGCACTCCCTTTTTCATGTATCCCTACTCAAAACTTCTATTGAAAACCTCTTTTCTGACCATGTGAACCCACCTCTACCACCCATGATAGTAGAAGGTCATGAAGAATATATTGTTAAGCAGGTTTTAGATTCCAAATGTATTCAAGGAAAGCTCCATTATTTGATTGATTGGGGAGGCTATGGTCCCAAAGAACAATTCAGGGAGTCAGATGACCATGTTCATGCCCTATAAATAATGAAAACCTTCCTTTAGAGGTACCCCAAGATCCCCATCCCAGGCTGCTTGGAAGATGGCCCTATGATGTGAGGAGAGGAGATGGGGTAATTTTAGGGCCTCTGGTCCATCAGGCCTGGGCAGGCCAAGCTCTTGAGCCTCCGCACCTGACCTTGATCCCAGGGTAAGGTAATTTTCCCAGTTCTCTGTAACTGGATTGGCTGATGAGAGAGACCATCAGCCCCTTTAAGCACTCTACTCTGGGATCTTCTCTAGAATTCAGAACCCCACTCTCTGATTATCTAGGCTTCTGATCTCAGCTTTCACTCTGAACTACATCTCTCAGATCTCCCTCTCAACATCTCCTTGGACCTGGCCCCGTGTTCTCTGCTCCTCTGATTCAGGTGCGGACTTGATGCACTGGTAACCTGTACCTCCAACCAGCTGACCTTCTGGTTTGCCTTCAACGCCTACCTGCAAGCGTGGTCACCCACATCTGTACCAAACCCTCACAGTACCTCAGCTTCCAAAATCTGTCTCACATGCTTTCTGTCATTGTTTCTTATGATATGTCTTTTCCATTTCATTCTCTGTACCCATTTCATAAGACTGTTGCTTAAGACATGAGATCTTTTGTAAAGGTCCTCAAGCTCTTGATTATATCTTCTGCTTCATACTCTGTTTTCTTGTACTACACCAAGTATTTTCCTTAGTAGTTCGTTTTCAAACACTTGTAGCCTTTTTCCATTTAAGTTCGTTAGCATCCAGGATTAACATACTTATAATAGATTGAACAATTGCACTATAAATCTGGATTTTAAGGTTTCTTGACATTTTCTTGGATGCCAATATTTCACAAACCTCAGCAGGCACATATTAGTACTGTAAATTCTTTCCCATGTTGATGTAGCTGAGTAGCTTTCATATCTCTGTAACCCTGAGAGCTATATCAGTAATAGCATGGTGTAGCTACTAGCAAGGCCTCCCATGCTGACCAAATTGAAGAGTGGGGACCAGACTAACAGGAATACACTGATCCTTCAGGTTGGGGGTTGGGCATGAGGCTAACAACCTCATCTCATGAAAAAAGCTAATGTTATGAAACTAAAACTAAAGCCTTGGACAAAAAATAAAGAATTCATATATTAAATAATCCCAAATTCCTACTTATATCTGTTTGCCTTTATAATATTTTACTTGCATTGTTAATGTAATTCTGATTTAATTTATAAATTAAGTCAGAAACATATAACATTTTTATTATCCTATATATTCTATGTGTGTTAACATCCTTGTGGGTTACATGGTGCAGCAGCATCTTCCCTCCACAGAACTGCGCTGGGATGATATTTTCAAAAAATTCAGAAAACTGTTTTAATTTATTCCTGTTTCATACTTTTTCCCCCATGAATTACACTAAATAGTGTGTGTAATTCTGCAGTTTACAGAGTAGGGATCAGAAGTAAGATCAGCTCAAATGGTAGATATGAATTACTGTATTATTTGACATCAATCTGATAAACATAACAAAGATTTGTTGGTTGTGGAGACTTTAAAATTGTAATGGAGGTGGATGAGCAGCTTCAATACATGCATCTTCAAATTAAAAGATTCAATAAAATAGAAAATGCCCTCAGATGTGTTGTCCATAAGGGTGGTACTGACACAGAATGGATTTCAAGACAAAAGAGAATAATTTTTTGAACTTGCACATATATGTATACAACAGGATTTTTTTATTATTATTTTGATTCCAGGCAGTTTTGAAAACTATTGAGTTTATCCTCTTTTTGCATGGTAAACAAAATAATCTTGATTCCTTACTTTTGGCCCTGAAGGAGGCCTGTGTTCTTCCTTCCCATCTGTGGTCAGTCTCTTCCACAAAATAAATGAGATCAAGAAATGGGACATTCTGTCATTCTGTTTTTGTCTTCAGATGCTATGACTCATTGTCTTGGAAGTTTCTTTTCTATCTTCCTTTTTTTTTTTTTGCTTGGGGAAACCCGGCTGCTACTATGCTACTGTTTGGTTTCTTTTCCCCTTTCTGCTGCACCAGTGAATAGCCAAGTGTGAGACCCTTGTTTCCAGCCATCTGCTCTCCCAGAAGACTAGATAAAAATGAAATCTTATGATTTGATTATTAGATGTGCTACATTGTAATTCTGCAAAAGAAAAGAAAAGGAGTGACTGAGTTAGAGGATAGGAATATTTCATTAGCTATCACTAAAATATTCCAAGTAAAAAAAAATAAAATTAAAGAACAGAAGGGAACATTATATAACCTGATTAATACCTTTGTGGATGTTACAAACTCTGTTTTTCATCCAGTACCTCACTTTGCCCATTATTGTATGATGATTATGATAATGGTGTTGAATATTTATATAACTATAACAGAGTCATAGTAATCAAATAAAAATAAGGACCATACTGCTCTAATAAAGAAATAGGCACATTTCCCCATCCAAAGAATAAAAAAATCTAAATAGAGAGGACAGACAAATGGGAAATGGCAGACAATATGTTAGCAAAATGTCAAAGAAACATCTGCTGTTAGTATGTCTTTATCAGTTTCCTCCCAAATGAACCATCCTTCAGTTTATCCCTTCCCCTAGGTATCTCAACCAAACAACAATATTGGTGGAACCAATATGCTTCCCAATTTCAGAACCAACCCTTCCAATCCTCACAAAGAAATTGATCTACCTTGTGTCTGTGAGAGAAGAAAGAAAAGACTTAATAGCTAATCAAATTATGTGACTCAGTAGTATGCACAGTCACAGCGCGCATATAATCATGAGTGTGGATGGAAGTAACAACTGAAATGTTTTCTTGCATACCAACATGCCCAGGTAAAAAACACACTGTTTTTGAGAAAGCAGAATGAAAAAGGTGAAAAAAAAGAAGAAAACAAGTCTGTCATCCCCCTCCCCTTCCTCCCCCCTCCCCCGAATTATGGCACATACAGCAATGGCAAAGCTGTATCAGCTCAATCACTCTCCCGTTTCTACTCAGGCAAAACAAAAACAAAAAAACCCCAGTATGGCTACCTTTTCCCAGCTGAACTGTCAGCAGTTCCTAGCTGCTCTGCCAAAAGCTGAAACTATAGTTGGGCATAAAATCTATACTCTGGGCATAATATCAGCTTCTGCATAAGATACACCTCCCATTTTCGGAAGGTTAATTTTGAGGGGAGGGAAGGTATGTGAACTATGTAAGGAAATATGGTATTTGAAACACCTTCCATATGTTCTAATTGCTCTTTTAAATGTTACGAAAGTGGCTGATTTTAAAGCACTCTACCCTTGGGGAAACATAGAGGATATGCATAGGTCCTGTGGCTGAAATGGTACCATTTTGAACTGTTTCTAAGGCTTTTGCAGTTGGAAACATTTCAAGCATGGCCTGCACCCTCAGCCTGCACCCAATGCTGTATTCTCTGGGCCAGAGCAAACTTATACATTACTATGAGGTAAAGGACAGAGGAGTTTTAGAGTGCATTACCTACTTCACTGGACCTGACAATGTACTTTATAGCACCTGACAATCATCCTCTTCATTGGTAAATAAAAGCAAACTGAAAGCTAACCACTCTTTTATTGATGAGCTAAAGACTCTGATTTCATTTTAATTTACTATGGAGAAAGACAATGTATATAGGCAGTTACTGCAAAGTAACTGACTCTATTAATCTTCACCTTTCTGTACCTCATTGTAACTTATTTGTGTGCTCATGCCCGCTGTCACTTTCTTGCTCTTAGTGAAGAGAGGTAGGACTTAATTTGTTGCAATAACTTTTGTTTTTATTTTTTGACTTTACTGTTATGCAAGTATGTTGTTGTTCTGGATAAGTTAAATCAGAAAAGTGTGGTTAGGATTTGTTCTCTGGATGCTCAGATTCAAGGTCATCCTAATATTTTCTAGGACTGAGTTGCATATTCATAAGCCAGTTTTTGAGGTTTTTCTCCTGTATTCATGAATTTCACTTTTCAGGCTGACAGTTCTACTGTCCCAATGGACTGTAGCTACTGTGGGAGGATGTAATCATACAAAGTTTGCTGGTCCCTTAGGTAACTCTAACCATTTTCAAGACTGTAAAAAACCTTGAATTTGGCTGTGTAAACCAGAGGGATTTAGTTCCAATCCTAAGGGTTTAGCAAGAGGTTGAGATGATGTGCTGTTTTACTGAGTTTACCAGCTGCTGAGCCAGCTGCTGATATTTTAATGTACACAGTTTGATATATAGGGACAGAGAATAACAATAATGAAAATTTACAGGGCAGTTCTTCACCATTCCATTGCCTATCTTACTTATTAAGACTGCTAGTTTCTCTTAGGTTGTATGAATGTAGATCATACTGCCTTGTAAATTCAACTCCTGGTCTCAGACCATGGGCTAGGTATTGCCCATGGAAACCCTCCAGCTCTCTTTTTCAAGCTTGTCTTTGAAGCAGCCAGGAGAAGAAATGGTGTCCTAGTTTCTGGCATCTGCTTTTTTTCCTGCTTCCTGTGGTACAGAAACTGTATCACTGCTGAACAGCCATTTTATACTGTGAATATTAAATGTAAGGCTCAGAAAAGATCATGGATTATTGCACGGACATTTTTCTGGTAAGTTGGAGATGCAGTTTCAAACCACTTTTAGGTGCATGGGAATTCAAGCATGCCCACAAGAATGTTAACCTACAAGGTAGGAGGGTTCTAATCTTCTCTACCCACTTCCCTGTTGCAATGTTTTTTTTATCTGACTGTATTTGATATGATTTCCCATAGCATTCTCTCAAGCGAGCTACCAAAGTACAGATTGGATAAATGGACTGTACGATGGATAGAAAATTGGCTCAATCATCATGCGCAACAGGTAATAATCAATAGCTTGATGACCAGTTGGCAGCTGGAATCAAGTGAAGTACCCCAGGGGTCTGTCCTGGTGCCGGATTTCTTCAGTATCTTCACAATGATCCAGAAGAAGGGATAGAGTATACTCTCAGCAAGTTTGCAAGCTGGGAGAAGTAGTAGATATGTTGAAGGGTAGGTCCAAGATTGAGAGAGGCCTAGACAAATTAGAGGATTAGACTCAGAGAAATCTCTTGAAGTTGAGTAAGGACAAGTGAAAAATTCTGCACTTAGGATGGAACAATCCCATGCACTGGTACAGGCTGGTGACTGACTGGCTATGCAACAGCTCTGTGGAGAAGGAGCTGGGGGTTGGAGTGGACAATAGGCTGAATATGAGCCAACAGTGTACCCTTGTTGCCAAGGAGGATAACATCATACTGGGCTGCATTAGCAGGAATGTTGCCAGCAGATCAAGAAAAGTGACTATTCTCCTCTGTTCAGCACTGATGAGGCCACATCTAGAGCACTGTCTTCAGTTTTGCCTCCCCCTTCCCTCTCCCCTCATCCAAAAAAAAAGGATGTGGACAAATTGGAAAGATTTGAGCAGCAGTGGGGGGTGGACAAAGAAAATTGTTAAAGGACTGGGCCACATGATTTATAAGGAGAGGCTGATGGAACTGGACTTATTTAGTTTGGAGAAGTGAAGACTGAAGAAGGCATTTACTAGCAGCCTTCAACTACCTGAAGGGTGGCTCCAAAGAGGACAGAACTGGACTGTTCTCAGTGGTGGCAGATTACGGAACAAGGAGCAATGGTCTCAAGTTGCAGCAAGAGAAGTTTAAGTTAGTTTTTAGAAACAACTTTCTCATCAGGAGGGTAGTAAAGCATTCAAACAGGTTATCCAGACAGGTGGTGGAATTGTCACCCTTAGAGGTTTTTAAGACCCAGGTAGACAATGCATTGCCTGGGATAATATAGTTTGAGCAGGAGGCAGAAAAGGGGGATCCTGGGATCCCTTCCAACCCTAATTTTCTATGATTCTATGATTTTTTTTCAATTTATGGGCAGCTATGTGTTCACTCAAGTAGTCCTATTTCATCTCAGAGAATGTGGTAATAATAAAGCCTGATGAATATGCTCAGAAGAGGAAATGTGCAGTCAGCATAACTACGCAGGTGGAATAAGATCTAAAATCTGTTTAAGTGTCAGAACAAATACTAAGAAATCTACTTTTGCTAAGTAGCACTTAGGGATAAAGGTAAAATAGTATAAAATTCTGATCATCCCTAACACCTGCCTAGTGTAACAGGAAGTCTTTGCTCTTTGGCATATATTCCTCTAAACTTTTTATGGACCTACAAAGTTTTTCAAGACTCATCATGTCACTACCTCTTTTAAACAGTACAAAAAAAATTCTTTCTTTGCAAACTTTCAGGTCTAAACACCCTTTGTCAGGCTGAGGAGAATTCAAAGAGTTGTGAAATCCCAAGAATAGCCCAAGGGTTTTGTTTATCTCTATTTCTTAGACCAATATGGCTACAACATATATTCCTGAAACATGGAAGATATTGTATTTAGCTGTTTGGAAATGTAAATGTCATTGCTTACCAAGAAAAAAGAAATTTTCACTTTCCGGCCTAACATCTGACACCTCCAGGGAAGAAGCCTAACTAATCTGCATATCACAATACAACTCTTTCACAAACGGACTCTGAGTAACCGAGGGGAAAAAAAACTTCCACCTTTTGCCTCCCCTGTACAAAATTAAGTTTCTTTCCTACCTGGGAGATCTTTTACAGTCTTTGAATTCTTCTCAGCTTGACAAAGGGTGTTTAGACCTGAAAGCTTGCAAAAAAAGAATTTTTTTTGCTAATATTTATTTGGTCTAATAAAAGATATTGCCTGTAGCCCAGGAGTTTTGTTTCTCTCTATTTCTTAGGCCAACATGGCTATAACATATATCCCGGAGTTTATATATATTTATCAGATAATCTTGCCTCTGAAAAAGTGATGGCCCAGGTATTGACATTAGGACATATTATAAATAATGTTGAGTATGAAATTATATTTAGTAAAAATGAACATTATTAAAAACTTAACTATAGCTAGCAGTCAAATTATGAATTGTCAAAACATCCAGAGCCCTGTAATTTCAGTGGAGTCTTCAGGGTGTGTAAGAAACCCCTCCTTTTCAATTGCTTGGTTAAATTGGTGAACTATTTCAATTTAAGATTACAACTGGAGGATTTACAGTTAACTTTAGCTCATGATAGTATTTCCTCATCTTTCTTCCCCTGCTACCCTGCTGCTGCTTCTTTCCCAAAGCATAAAAAAGGAACAGAAAATAATCATTTGAAATAAGTAAAATTACAATAACTCTAGAAGATGATAAACACATTAAGACTGTATGTCAGAAGGAGATTTGAATGTTAAAAGGTAGAATAGAGTTCTTGCTGAAATAGTTTTAACTCCATCACTTGCAACTAAAGAAGAGCAAAAAATGTGTGTCTGAAACATTGAATTAGATTGAATCCATTGACATATAACAGGTTTGTCAGAAATGTTCCAACTTGCATTAATCATCCTGCAGAAAAAAATAAATTCTAAAAGAAACATTTTGAGTTTTTGATTCAGGACTGTTTCATTTAGAAATTTAAATCCATACTACTGAAAGCTAAAAGCTGAGAAACATTTTAAAGAACAAATGGTTCTTTTTGTTCCAACATATTTTGATCCAGCTGAAACTAAGTTTTAAAAGATTTTCTGTGTACTAGAAAATTTGAAACATTTTCATTTACTGACAACCTGACATTATTTTCTCTCATCTTTCATTTATTTGTTTGTTTGCTTATGTTAGTTGTTGCTCTACCTGAGACAATTACAACTAGCTTGATAAAGTATATATTTATTTATTAGAGAAAAAAAAACCCTCTATTAATGTGGAGACGTACTGGATGACCTAATCAGGCTTTCTTCTCTTCAATTTCTTTCTGTGTGTATATGGCTATCCAGATGTTTAAACAAATGAAAAATGAAAATAACAGGTGTCTAACATGCAGAATTAGCAATGGTTTGGAAAATGCATTTTCAATGTGCTGATGGAGTAGAAGTTATATTTTTATATACAATTATTTTGGTTAAGAGATGTTTTCTTGTCTGCTGTTTTACAGATAGAAATCAGGAGGTAGAACGGTTTATTTCATTGGTAGGAAGAGAACAAAAGGAATAAGACCCAGAAGGATTTTACAGCATATGTTGAGTTGAAAGGCTAGATTAAGTTAAATATGTTTATTTGTCTTCCATGTTGGTCTCTGAAGACAAGTGTGAGTGCTTTGTGAGTGTAAAGTAGTTTTGTTTGTTGTTGATTTTTACATGCAAGAATTCTCAATTCCCTCTTGAGTGATTCCATACTGGTAAAAGTGCGCTTTTTGTGAAATGTCAGGATAATGAATAATTTTTGCCATGAAGCATGAAAAATGTGCTACAAATATTCCATATCTGCAAAACTGAAAGAAGGTGAAAATACCACTATAGTATTAGTAAGAGTAATATGTCTTCTCAGCAGAACAGGTTACCATTACCATAAGCACATGAAAACTATCTTCTGCTCATTAATTTACAGATTCAAATAGTTAAAGGCTAGAAAAGACCATTTGATTATCCGACCTGACCTGCATATCACAGTCCAATACATTTCACAGTTTCTCCTGTATTGATTCTAATAACATGTATTTGTCTATCTTCCAGCATAGTTTCCAGAAGTGCATTCTGTCTTGCTTTGAAGACTTCAGTTTTTACTTCAACCCTTGCACCCCCCTCCACTAGTTAATCACCCCCCACAATTAAAATGTGTGCATTTTTTCTTATTTGAACTCCTCTCATTTCAGCTTCCAACCTTTTTTCCTATAATTTACTTTTTGCTGTTTAGCAAGCAAGTTCTACCTCACCAATTAAGATGTCTGATGTATGAAGTTGTGTTGTTGCAAGGTTTTGCAATATGAAGCACACTACCCTTCTAGGTTCATTATATAAATAAATATAAACCAGCAGTACTTAGTATGGAGTACTTGGCATTAAATTTTCCTTAGTGACTAATAATGAATAAAAATAAAATATACAAAATTATCTTTCTACTACAATAAAAAGTGAATAAACGTACAAAGAAAATATTTAAAATTAAAATATGACATTGCCTCTTGGTCGTAAATAGATTGCAAAGCAGCTTCACCATCCCTTACTACTCCACATATTCTGAGTCCATAAAAGAAAAAACAAACATATAAACTAGCAGGTGCTCCTGGACACCTCTAGTCTTTTTCAGGCCTTAATATTTAGTTCATAACATTTTTGCCTGAAACTGAAGCTTATGCAGAATTCACTGCCTCTTACTGGGGCTCTTCAACCCTCTGAGAGCTGATCTCAGTTCAGATTGAATCTATCTCTTCTGAAGCCTCTGGATGTGTCCAATGCCCTTGTGTTATTTATTTATATACACATACATATAAATTGACAGTGTTAAAAACATTTTGACCCTGTTGTGATCTTCCTAAGTTCTCTTCAACAGAAAATTTTCTCTATTATTTTGTGCAGTCAAAAAAAAAAACAAGTGAAAATGAAGAGTTAGCATTTTTCAAGGGGTGCCTTAAGTATAACAAGGGCAGACAGAAACATAAAAATGGTGAGAACCACTGGGTTAGGCAAACAATTTTCCAGGATCATTTTAAACCTTGTTACACATTGGACTTAGATCTGCTCAAATGTTGATCAATGTTAGTGCTAACTCGAGTTTGAAGTAATCCCACCTCAAGGTTAAAAACCTTCTCTGAGTGTCCCTGACCTGCACAGTAGGGCTGTATGAAGCTTTGGTTCCTAATTTGATTCAGAGGAGATTCAGCCCAATTTAGTGGCTGAATCTCTGAGTCCAAATTGAATCAGAGGACCCTTTAATCTCTCTGAATTGAATCAGAACCCTCCATATTGATTCAGGAAGATTCAGAAAGATTCAGAGATTCTACAATAGACACAGCTTTAAATGATTTTTCTACATACCTTGAGGTACCAGCGCGGCTCATGATCACTGTGATGCTGGGGCAGATAGAGCATCCCACAGCAGTGTGGGGGGGCCCTCCACATGCTCAGCGCTGAACCCGGAAGTGGTCTGGAAGTACTTCTAGTCCACTTCCAGGTGCTCTTGAGAGCACACTGCCCCCCCCCCCGTGCCCCCGCCCTGCTCAGCGATTGGCCATGGGGGGACCCTGGATGCCCCCCCCCCAGACCTAGGAGGCACCAGTCACCAAGCCAGGGAGACATGGGGGGGGGGCTGCATGCTCCCCAGTGGACTCAGAAGTGGCCCAGAAGTGAATCATAGCATTCACAAGCCGCACTGGTACCTCGAGATATGTAGAAAAAACATTTAAAGCTGTGTCTATGTCCAAACTGCTGTTTCTCTGAATCAGCTTCACATCTTCAGATTAGGATTTGGCCAAATCAAATCAGGGACAGTGATTTGAATCAATGAATCAAATCAGTGTCTCTGATTCAGGCCGAATCTGAATCCAAATCGAATAGGGCCCGCTTTGCACATCCCTACTGCAGAGCTATGAGTTGCCACTAAAGGGCTGGTAAACAGGGGCTGGACTAGGAGCTATATAACTGTGAGTTGTCACTAGAGCTAGTGAGCCAGGATAGGATTATATTTCTACTATAGGTAAGCATGTGAGAAATGGTGGGGGGAGGAAAGAAACAGAAATTAGGAGGCAGAGATTTGGGGGTAGGTTATGAAATGGGAGCTGGAAAGGAAATGGGGTTGGGAATGAGTGGTGAAATGAGGCAAGTCAGCCACTGAAGGATGAATAACAAGAAGCAAAAAAAAAGGGGGCTTTAAAAAGAAATAAAGAGGAAGTAAATGGAAGAAGTTTTCTTGTTTCAATAAATTACAATTAGGGTATAAGGGGTGCTAGTTGTGCTTCCTGAGATGGTTAGGAGATGGCAGCTGTAAGGGATTCAAACTCTTATCAGTTCTCCTTCTTTGGTGCACTGGACAGCTTCACTGTAGATGCAAAGCTAGTTTATGTAGGACAGTGACTAGCTGTACTTTGAATAAAATGGACTGAAAAATTCATATTTTTTTTAGTATGAAAAAGAAAATTTACACTTAGAATGTATCCACACTCCATGTAATTGATAACTCCATTATGAGTCTAGGATATCTTCTGATGCTCAGAATAGGATTGAGATTGGTGGGATAAGAATATAATGATAATTCAAATTGTTATACTATGTATAACAATATAGTATGGTATAATATAGAATTAAAAAGGAGAATACATATGATCTTGGACATATTTAAGGAAAGTGGTAACATGCATGTACTTCGGACAATTTGTCTTGGTTGTGGGAGGCCATATTTATATTTATTGCAGTGTGAATGTGAGGATTTTTAAAGTTATTCTTAAACACCTTACTAAACAGCATTGATTAAATCCCCACAATACTCTTATACATGGTGCATCTACAGAAGTCTTTTTCTGTGCTGCTGACTAATTAACTTTTAAAATACAAGTACTACCCTGCTGCACAGTTGTTTTGTGTGCAGCAATGCACGTGTAGATGCAGCCCTGGCTGGCTGTGGCACAGGGTGCTTCAGTGAGGTGTTAGCTGGCAGCCAACCCCCATGCTGATGCACCCCCGTGCCTCTTCAGCACATGGGGCCCCATTAGAACTGCCCATGCTGGCAGGGGACCTGGGTGGTCAGCCTGCTAACCCAGGGCTGCTCCAACAGGGCTCCATATGCTGCACGTGAGTAAACTCCAGAGCAATATGCTCTGGAATTTTTTGCTCCATGGTGCATGTTGCAAATGCACTCCCAGGAGCAACAAATTCCAGAGAGATAAGCTCTGTAGTTTATTTGTGTGCATCAATAGTGTGTGTAGATGTGCCTACTGAATACTAGGAGATTATACAAGTATAATTATACTAGATTAAATGTATATCTAAATGTATTCCAACATAACATTCTCATGTAGACAAGCAGTCAGAAAAAAAGACAACTCAGGCAGATGTTAGCAGGTATCTGCATCATGAAGCAAGGGAGGCAGATCTCAAAAGACTCTGGTTCATATAATCCTTCCCTAACTTGCCAAAGCAAATGCAAAAAATATGCATCCTACCTCAGAAGGGGATCCACTTATATAAAGTAAGACACAGAACTCTCTTATTCCCTCAATGGAAACCTAATGATTTGTCCTCTTTGGACTAATCCAACTGCACCCTGAATAAACATATAGCTCTCTATTTTGGATAACAGGCATCCTTTGCCAATCCTAAGCTATCTAGGAAAATACATAGGTGTGACTACATGATTAAAGCATCCGACTAATCATAAGTGTGTTGTTTAAACAAACAGTACAGAGGATAAGTAGAGCCTATGCAGCTTTCTTCCCTATAGCCTATGGTCTAGAACACTTGCTCAGGAAGTGTGAAACCCAGATTCTAGGCCCTTCTCAAACAGTGGGCTTCCCAGAAATTTTCCCTAGACACAAAGCCATGTATTAGGAAGTTAATTTTAGCCTTTGAGAAGTCATGAGGAAAAGAGCTATGGAGCCAAGAAAAGACCAAGACCTTGCAAAAGGAAAGATCTTTCAATGGCCATGTCCAGAGCTCAGTGTGACTGCAGAGCTGAGCAGGGAGAAAGCCTGTTCCCCACTCAGCTCTGCAATCATAGAGGTGAACATGGAACAAGCTCACCAGCTGCCACTCCATGACTGCAGAGCAGGGTGTGAAACTTTCCCAGTCAGGGGCAGGTCCCAGCCCTGCACCTCAATTGGGCCATTGAGGCATGGGGCTTGAAAAGAGCAGCAGGGGTGGGACAGGTCTCAGCCCCTTGTCCTAATGTGCCAGCAGGGCAAGTAGCAGAGAGCCCCCAGCTGGGTGGGGATTCCCCTCCCATCTGGGGGCTTGCTGCTAGCTGCCTCACCAGCACATTGGAGCAGAGAGTGAGACCTGTCCCTCCCCTGAAGGTCTTTCCGAGTCCCTTGCCCCTATAAAGAAGCCAGAGCTGG
Organism: Gavialis gangeticus; assembly: GCF_001723915.1. NCBI lineage: Eukaryota > Metazoa > Chordata > Crocodylia > Gavialidae > Gavialis > Gavialis gangeticus. The sequence continues at coordinate 25,359,974 of NW_017729027.1, read as the reverse complement.
GAGCTCCCTTCTCCTGGGCAAGGGGCCATTGTCTCCTGGCCTGGTGATCGCTGTCTGCCCCTGGGCAAGCACCTAGGGAGAGCCTAGAGCCCCCCCGGTAGTGGCAGAAGCCCAGTGCAGGGCTCCAGGAAGTGAGAGCAGTTTGCTGCCATTAGTAGCAAATCTACTTCTGCTTCCCTACACATATAGATGACTGCCTGGGAGTTTATTCATGAGTAGTTTATTTATGAATAAACTGCTCCCGGATCTAATGCATGTGTAGACATGCCTAAATCACTTTAATTGCATGTGTAGATGAGCCCACAAGGAAGTATCTCATGGTACATGCTGCTTGCCAGGCAAACATACTGTAAAGATAAACTCACAACATCTAAATACTAAATGGCATTAAGGGACACATTTAAAAATGTGTCACATAAAATGTTGAAAGTTATAACAGAAGTGCAAAAACCTACATATTATAAAATGGCTCTAGACAAGCTAGGGAGAGAGGAACTATAAATATGCTTGGATCCAAGAGATGTGAACGTCGTAATAGTAAGAACATTTTAAATTGCCTGGAGTAGAAGAAATCACTTTTGAGCTTGGAAAAACTAGTTGAGCTGTTTTACATGCTGGTAGTGGATTTTGACAGGTACAGGAGGATAACAAAAGTTCTAGACTTTGTACATTTAACACACCATTTATCAGGTAAGAGCTTACCCAGCTTCCTTATCTGTTCAGCTCATGAAGTGAAGCAAAGAGAGATGCAACAGATATTTGAAAATCTGGCAGGTGTTGAATGTTATGTAGGTGACATTCTGGTCAGACCATAGTGACGTGCCTGGAAGGATTTTGGACAGGTGGTATGAGTTTGTAACTAAATAAGAACAAATTCAAAGTGTATTTCACAAAGATAAAATATTTGGCATGTTATTTTACAACCCCCCCCCCCCAAGGTCTAAAACCTGCTAATTCAAATACACTGCAGTCATTGAAATAGCAACACAAATCTGCAAGGTGAAATTGCAAAGTTTTATGGGAATGGTTACCTATGTGGTGAAATGCATTTCAGTTTATTTCAATGACACCAATATAAATATAGATGCTATGCTGGGTCAAACCATAGATCCATTTTATCTCAGAATTCCAGTTCTCAAAATGTCACAAAGCAGATGCTAAGGGGAACTATATTTATGAAGAACCTATCCAGACTTATCTGCCCCCTGCTCTCTTCCCTTATAGTTTCCATCCTTTAGAGGTAAAGCAAGTCCTAATTTGGAGGTTGAAGACCTACTATCATCTTTTATGAATTTGTCTTTTTTTAACAAGGATAAATTGTCATTCTCTACAACATCTTGTGTCAATGAGTTCCACAGGTTCATTACATGTTGTGTGAAAAGCAGGTTCCTGTATTAATTTTAAACCTCTTCTCTAATCATTTTCTTATATCTTTTTTTGTTCTGTAATAGGAAGAAATAGTAAACAGCCAATCTTTATTTACTTTCCCAACATCATTATTTTGTATCATCCATCATATTCCCTCCTTAGTTTTCTCTTCTCTAAGCCTAAAGCAATTGGGCTATTTAGTCTCCTCTTAAATGGAAGCCTCCATAAAATTGCCTTTCTCTGTGCCTTTTCTAATTCTACTTTATCTTTTTGGGGGAAGGAGACCCAAAGTACACACAATATTCAAGGTGTGGCCATACCATGGATTATGTACAGTGACATACTGACATTTTTTATTTTGTTTACATTTCCATTCTATCATTACTCCTGAGATTCTATTTTTCACCCCGATGATTTTTTTCACAGGACAAGCCACAATAATTGCAAGATTGCTTTCTTGAGCAGTTTCAGCTAATATAAAGCCATCAACACACATGTGCATCCCATGTTCTTCTTTCCTATCACTTTTCCCTTTTCAACATTGAATCATGTGCTGGATGCCAACACATCACATGGCTAACAAATATTTGAAAGGATTGCTTACAAGAGAACTAAAGCTCTTGTAAGCAATCCTCTTTTATGAGGTATTTTCTCATAAAAAATAGTTACTATGTCAGTGGACGGCAGTTTCGTCAATTTGTATGGTTGCAAAAGGAGTTCATGTTGCTCTGACCATGACACAACAGAGCTATGCCCAAATACACAAAGAAATAATAAGTGATAATGTTTTGCTGTTCTCAATTTCATCAATACATCTGAAAACCTTTGCATAATGTCCCACCAAGAAGTCAATGTTGGTTGCTTACAGTGCAAAAATGTCACCTGGAAGTTGTAAACAGATGAGAAAAAAAGTTAGCAAATTCTGACCCTTATTCATATTGTAATTCTAATTTCAGAGTAGTGATGTTAAAGTATCTTTCATTAAATCCCATTTGTCAATATCAGCACAGAAATTTAAGGACTTACAAGGACCAAGTCCCGCTCTCAGTGTGATCTAGCACCGGGGAGGGAGAGTCAGCCATCCCCAGCAAAATGTCAAAACAGCTTCAAAACCTTTTTGTTTTGATGGAACAGAACAGCTCTTTCAAATCAAAATGAAATTTGAAACAGAATGCTGTTCCCTAGAACCATCAAAACTCAAGGTGGAACAGTGCCATTTCACACAGCCCTACTAGATAATCTCAGAAAAGGGATTTTAACTATTAAGTCACTTGGGCACATAGTTAAATTGAAATCTTGAGATAAATTTTATTGGCATCCATGCATACTAATGGATGAAAACCCTGCCAAGCCAGTCTTTGTTGCTAATTCTGAGATGGCTGTAGTGAAATCTGCTGACAGTGATGACACCAAACTAAAGAATCATGAGGAGATTCCAGCCCACACCCTGTCCTGGAAGGGAAAAGAGGATAATGGGGATTTTTTTCCCCTGTTTGGAACTACTGATCAGGCGCTTGAATAGCATTGATATTGGGTTGGACTAGATGACCACCCTGACATTATCCCTTCCTGACTATCCCAGCAATATCCAAACAAATCAACCTGCCATCTTGCTACTTAAATACCCTTCTCTTATTTCTCCTGACTAAATTATCTTCATCCTATCAGTGCCTAGGGCCAAGACACCCTGAGGGAATACCCTATGTGGCTGGTCACCTAAATATTGGATGAGAAGCATCTCACCCACATTCTGGAAGCATCACTAACCATTCATATGTCTGGCTGGATATGTACACATGGTTTCCTATTTCATCTATTCCAAGTGTGTCTGGTCTTTTTCATTACCTTTTCCTGTCCACAAGAAAGGTACTCAGAAGGCAGTGCTTTGAGCATTACTACACAACCTGTGCATGTAAGAGCAACATGCCTAAAGAGGAAGTAATAGTGCCTTCTTCTCTCAAGTCCCTCACTGCCACACCCACTGCTGCTGTCTACCTCCACCATCTCTTTGGGACTAATACAGGGACTACCCATTCCTTTCCTGTAAGTATACATTTGCCAGTTCCATTACGCCTCTGGCCTGGTACAAAGCAGGCCTTTGAATGTCTGTGAGATGGAAAAAGGGAGGAATGGTTAGTGATGCTTCCAGAATGTAGGTGAAATGCTAGTCACCCAATGGGGTGTGTGTGTGTATGAGTGTGTGTGTGTGTGTGTGTGTACACACACACATGGCAAGTTTCCAAATTTTAGGGTCTGAAAAGCCACAGGGGCTGAAGGAAGAGCCTTCATGCGGTTTTTTTGCCTAATATCTTAGGGTGTGTGTAGATGAAATGGGGGCCCTAAATTGAAGTGGTGGGTTTTAAAAAACACCACTTCAAATCAGGGCTGATTAAACCCCTGTGTCATGCACACCCCCTGCTGACTTACCTGCCTCTCCGGCAGGGAGGGGAGAACGAGCTGTGGGTGGGCAGAGTGGTCCCTGGGCTTCTGGTGGGGTCTGGTGCTTCCTTCCGTGGCAGTGATGCCCGCCCCCCCCCCAGGAAGCACCCACTGACAGGCACCCAGCTCGGGCAGTCCTGGGGGGCACCGCAGCCACAGATGGAAGCACCGGGCCCCTGCACAGTTTAGGCAGGCAGGCAGGGTCCAGGGGTTAGGAAGGATCAGGCTCGCCGCTTTTCTTGGGCAGAGCCTGCTTTCCTGAGCTGCTGCCAGATTGCCTGCAAGGCTTTTTGCAGAGCCCCTGAGCTACACGGAGCCTGGTGCTTCACTCTGTGGCTGTAGGGGCAGCAAACTAAAACTCCTTGAAAGAATTTTAGTTTGCTGCTCCCCAAGTCATTTAAGGTGCATTACACCACTGAATTTTCTACTGTGACTGGAATTAATGCACATTACACCACTGAAGCGTGCAAACACCAACACCATTAAAGTGGTGCAAAAGCATTTAGCCCACTTTAAAGTGTCATGCACACATGCCTCTCATTTCCTCCACACGCGATCTTAGGGATTAGGGCACCTGGCTAGAGATCAGAAGTCATGGATCATAAACTCCTCTCACCCAGAACATGTGATCTAACCACTTACCTGTGTACTAGATATTACTCAGACCCTGCTTCAGCCTTCCTCTTGGTGCTGGATCACTAGCAAACCAAATAAAAGAGAGTGGTATCGACTGGGAGGAAAACTACAAGCCTTTAATTTAATTAGACAGATGCCATTTAGTGAGGTAATAGAAAAGAGGGGTCCCTGGGTTCTAGCCTAAGTTAGGCACTCTTGTTTTCCTTGGGCAAAACTGCCTCCATGATGTCTATCCAATAGGGAGTAAATGCAAGGCATTGTGGGCCTGCTTTAAGAAAAGGGCCTAAAAGGGACCTGGGCAATGTCTATCCTTTGTGCTTGTGGATAAATAACTTTGTAGAGATGCAGGTTTTTACTCTCTCAGGCCAAGGGGGCCTGGAATTCACATATACCTGGGCTACTTGTCATAATTACTAGAGTTTTTGGCTAAAAAATAGGAAGGTTCTCTTAAGCCAGTTTGCTTCTGGTATACAGGGCAGTTCTAGTTTGCCACCAGACAAAATACAAAACTGTGCAGACGTGCCAAAATCTGCTGTAATAAAGCTGCAAATGTGCTGCACACATACCATTTAAACACATAAAGTTGAAAAGACCTTTGATGGAAAGTAGAAGATGCATGCTGAAATCTTCTCTGCTGAGAAAGACCTAAAACATGGGTCATACACTCCCTAGGTAAGTCCTATAATCAATAGTCTACTGGGCTAAACAGAGTTCTCTCCTCCAATAAGAAGTTGGTAGTTGTGCCTTTCTTCTGACTCAAGATATGACTTAAAAAAAATGTATACACTTTTTTTATGGAGGATTATGATGGCCACAGAGCATAAGTGAAGGTAGATACCTTAATGGATATCTTTTGATCATGCCTGAAGGCAAAAATGGAGACATAAGAAAGCTAAACATCCCAGTGCATAGGTTCACATCCTTCGTAGACCTAAAGCACCCCTTGGAAAGTCCCAGCTCTTAGTTTCCCCCCCCCCCTTTTTTTTTTACTACAGAACAATAATAGAATAATTCTTCTGTTGCAAAAAATGCAGAAGGACCACAACAGATCATGAATGTTTTTGAAACTATAGTGGTTTTACTAACAGGTTAGACAATAGATTTCTGTAGAATGGTTTGGATAGAGATGCTCCTGTCTTAGGCAGGGGGCTGGATTAGATGACCTCTAGAAGTCCTTTCCAGCCCTCCTTTTTCTATGATTCTATTATTCCTTTTTTAAATATCTGGGTTCTTCTTCTGAATTAAATTTGCACACCTAACAGTGCTTCAATGTACTCTGCAGTGTCCTCAGGCAGTTTTGAGGTACCCCAGGGTGCTGCATGACTCTGGTTGGGAATCACTTTCCTTGTTTCTTGGTGGATGTTGCATAAGTGGAATAGATTAATAGATTCATAGACATCAGGGCTGGAAGGGACCTTGAAGATCATCAAGTCCAGCCCCCCGCCTCAGGGGCAGGAAGTCAGCTAGTGTCAAAGGATCCCAGCCAGAAAAGCATCCAAGCATTTCTTGAATGAATCCAGAGTAAGTGCCTGCACCACTTCTGGAGGGAGTCTTTTCCAGGTCTTGGGGACTCAGACAGTTAAGAAAAGTTTTCTTATGTCCAGCCTAAAAGTCTTGGAGTAGTTTGTGACCATTGGACCTTGTTTTTCTTTGGGGCACTCTGGTTGACAGACATTCTCCCAGATAAAGATGCACACCCCTTATGTACTTATAGACAGCCACCAAGTCCCCCTTGTGCTTGCGCCTTTCCAGGATGAACAGTCCCATGGAATGGGACTCTCAGCCTCTCATCATATGGCTTATTCTCTTGCCCTCTGATCATGCATGTGGCTCTCCTCTGGATTCTCTCAAGCTTCTTGACATCCTTCTTGAATTGCGGAGCCCAGAAGTGGCTGCAATACTCTGACTGCGGCCTCACCAAGGCTGAGTACAGTGGGAGGATGACATGGATGCAAGCCAGAGTTTTGCTTGCTTTACCAGCTGCAACATTGCATTGGTGGCTCATGTTCATTTTGTGGTCAATCACGACCCTCAAGTCTCTTTCAGCAGTGCTGCTAGCAAGTGTAACACTGCCAAGCCTATAAGTATTCTGCGGATTTCTTTTCCCAAGGTGGAGTACCTTACATTTATTGGTATTGAATGTCATCGGGTTTGTATCTGCCAACTTACTAAGTTTATCCAAGTCATCCCGGATCACTAGCCTGTCTTCAGGTGTGGATGTTATGCCCCAAAGTTTAGTGTCATTGGAGAACTTACCCAGTACGCTTCTGACACCAATGTCCACATTGTTGCTAAAGATGTTAAAGAGAACCAGTCCTAGGACAAAGCCTTGGGGGATGTCACTGGTCACAGAATACCATAATGATTTGCTACCATTGACCACATTCAGTGATGCGGACAACATTGAGAGGGTGCAGAGGAGGGCCACCCGCATGAACTGGGGACAACAGGGCAGACCCTACAATGAGAGACTGCGGGACCTGAACCTGTTCAGCCTTCAC
>NW_017729027.1:25325908-25348030 GCF_001723915.1 Gavialis gangeticus | reverse complement strand
CAGAGGGTAGATTTAGGCTAGATATCAGGAGGCACTACTTCATGGTCAGGGTGGCTAGGATCTGGAACCAACTTCCAAGGGAAGTGGTGCTGGCTCCTACCCTGGGGGTCTTTAAGAGGAGGCTTGATGCCTACCTAGCTGGGATCATTTGAGCCCAGTTTTTTCTCCTGCCCAGGCAGGGGGTCGAACTTGAAGATCTACAAGGTCCCTTCTGACCCTACTTCCATGATTCTATGATTCTATGACCACTATTCTCTGGTGTAGCCAAGGCCACAGTTGGCCAATTTTTCCATGAGGAGGTTATGGGACACCAGATCAAAGACTTTTTAAAAGTCCAGATATATGACATCAATCTCTTCTCCCTTGTCCAGCTGATATGTCACCTGGTCATAAAAGGAGATGAGATTGGTCAGACAAGACCTACCTGCGACAAATCCGTGCTAGCTGTCCCTCAGGATATTGCCCTCAGCTAGCTTATCCAGAAGGGTCTCCTTGATAAGTTTCTCCAGAATCTTATTGGGGATTGAGGTCAAGATGATTGGCCTGTAATTCCTGGGATCTACTTTCCACCTTTTCGTGAAGATGGGTACCACATTGGCCTTTTTCCAGTCTTTAGGTACTTCACCTGAGCGCCACAAATTTTGAAAAAAATTTGCCAGTGGTTAAGCTATATCACCTGCCAGCTTCTTGAGTACTCTAGGGTATAATCTGTCAGGACCAGCTGACTTGAATGTGTCCAGCCTCTCGAGGTGATCCTTTACTAGATCTGCACTGATGCTGGGTATAAATACACCTTCACCCTGGCCATCCCGTGTCTTGTTAGCTAGGGTGGTCCCATTGGACTGATGACAGATTGATGTGAAGTACCCATTAAGCAGATTGGCCTTTTCCTGGATGTCGGTTATCAGGTGTCCCATTTGGTTCAGCAGTGGTCCAATGTTACCCTTGCTTTTTTTTTGACTCCCTACATATCTGAAAAAAGGGCTTTTTGTTATCCTTGATATGGGAAGCCAAATGGAGCTTGGTTGCAGCTTTTGCTTCCCTGATCCACTTCCTGCAGGTGCAGACCAGTGCTGAGTACTCCTCTTTGGGGGTAATTTCAGCCTTCCATCATTTATAAGTCTCTCTTTTGAGGCATAGGAAGTCCTCAGGTTCCTTGTTGGGCCAAGGGGGTTGCTGTGCCCTTTTGGAAGGTACTTCCTCCAAGATGGAATGGCCATCCCTTGTGCTGTCAGGATCAGTCCATCAAGGAGCAACCACTCCTCTTGGACTCTTCTTCCTGTCAAGTTGTGGTAGCTGAGGGCCTCAACAACAAGCCTCCTGAGCTTGTCAAAGTCAGCTTTCCTGAAGTCAAGAACTTCTGTATTGCTGACTGACTTGCCAGCTTTACGAAGGATAGTAAAGTTGATCAGCTCACTTTCCATTGATTCTTAGGTCATTGACTAGGTCATCCCCTTTGGCCAGTATCAGGTCCAGCAATGCTTTACCTCTTGTCAGCCCATAGACTTCTTGGGCCAGGTATAGCTCATCCACGTACGTGAGGAAGCTTTGTGACCAATCAGATTTGGCCGAGTGCTCTTCCCATGAGATGTCTGGGTAGTTGAAGTCTCCCATGGCAACCATGCACTGAGAGCGTGCAGCCTCAGCCAGTCCCCTGGAGAATTCCTGGTCCAGTTTTTGTTTCTCGTTATGAGGTCTGTAGTAGACTCCAACTATGATGTCCCCTGTGCCATGTTCCCCACGTATTTTAACCCAGTGGGACTCCAGTCATCCTCCCTGGGTGCCAATGTCAATTTGCAAGGATATGTAGCTGTCCTTGACATAGAGAGCTACATCCCCACCCCTTTTGTCTGCACAATCTCATCTATACAGGGTATAGCCATCTATACCTGTGGCCCAGTCATAGGTGGAGTCCCACCAGGTCTCCATTATCCCTATGAGGTCATAGTCATTCTTGTTTAGCAGGAAGACCGGTTCCTCCTGTTTATTCCCTAAGCTCCTGACATTGGTGTACAGGCAGGTGAGTGTCCCACTGGGGGCCCCTGCCTTCCCCACAGATTGTTCTGGGACTAGCATAGGGGTGAGTTCCCTTAAGGGCCTTAGCCTGATGGATTTACAAGCATTGCTCAGTGGGTTTGCAGTGGCAGTAATCCCCCCCAAATTCCCAGCAGGCATAGTTTAAAGCCCGGTCGAGCAGGTCAGCCAGTCTCGCTGAGAAGAGCCTCGGGTTATTTCATTTAGTGATTTAGATGCCTTCTAAAAGTAGATTGGGATCTTTCCCTATTAGTTTTAATCTATTAGTCCATGTCATTTTTGTGCTTTTCTCCTTGTAGTATTCTTCCTTTACTTTTACTGTGTGGTCAGAAAATTACAGAATATTACCAGTGCAGGTGTCTAGGGAAAATAGAGTTAACTTGGTTTAAAATGAATAAACCTTTAATAAAAAATAATAATAATATGAGCCAGGAGCTAGACAGAAGAGCAACAAATAAGTTAGCTACAGCAGAGGAACATACATATTTCAGAGAGAAATTTGGTTCAAGTGACAAACCACATATAGGCAATATAAATTCAAAGTAATGAAAAAGAATATGAAACCAATTCTATGCATTCATGTATAAAAGAATAGCTAAATACTGTTCTTGTCCAATAATGCAGACAGCAACCCAAACCACTATGTCACACGCTGGCCTACCTTTTCAAGTACTTGAAAATACTACGTGAGTAACAGAATCCATGTATCTTCAGAATCAAAAAGGATCATTAAAACCTACAAATAAATTTTACAGACAAACAAAAACAAGTAATGCATTTCATGCTTGGTTATAAAAAATACTCATGTGTTTACAGCTTTACCTCTCAAAATATGCATTTTATGGAAGCTTTATGAATTCCACAAAAGGGCAATTTCTGTGTGCTTTAATTTCAAGTCAAATATTTTGCAAAGCTCTAATGAGAATTTCAGTTCTTTAATATTATACCAGGGATGAGAGATTGAACTAAATTTAAAGGGTACAGGCTTTCTGTACCAAGTGACCTTTACTTGTCTAACTATTCTAAATGTCCTTATGAGATATGTCTCTCATGTTTGTATAATTTCACCAGCAGTGGCAATGGGAGACCTGTTGAACTCACAACACAGGTGACATTTCCATTAGAACAGTTGACAACTTTGAAGGTTAAGTGACACATAATTTAAGCACAGAAAATATAGAGCTCTTGCACAAAAGTATGATTTTTCTTCAGCTTCAACATCTAAGGCATTGGAAAGGGTAAAGTTTTCCTCTTGTCAGTATGTTGTCTGCTTCCTTCTATGGTTTTTAAAGTATGGAAAGTACTTGAACCAAAAAAAGAAAGGAAAAGACAATTTAATTCATGAACCATTGATACAAAGAAGGGAAATACATTGCAGAAACCTCTTTAATACTGTATCCTAATATTAATTATTTGAATGTGTGTTTGGTTTCTATATTGCATTAAAAACTCTTTTTGTTTGAGTGTAGTATGCACTGAAGTGTAAAATTATGTCAGCTCCTACTGTTTTGATCTATCAAGATTATAAGTAGAAAGTTTATTTGAAAAACTATCTTTAGTTAAAAAAAATGCAAATAAAGGCATAGAGATGATTTTAAGTTTCACTTGCTGCTCAGAAGCTCAGTTTATCTTTTGATTTTAACCAAATAATTCTGAAGAAGAAAACCTCGATTATGAATACTGTTATAACTTCTTACATACCAGTCTATTTACAAGCTCTTATAAACTGTTCTTAGAATAAATGCATCCCCTGACATTAACTATTTCTAAAATGTTATCAGGGGAATAAAATACATGGTGAATATCTTCTTTTATATAATCCAATTTCAAGTAGTGTGGCAAAACACCCAATTTGGAGGCATGACCTTGTACTAAAATAATATGTATAGACATGGACAGTGATTTTGCAATTTCCATTTCTAGGTCTGCATATTTAATAGGTAATGGGGGGATTGGCCAAAATTCCATGTTATCCCTTAGAAGCTTGAATTAATTCATAAGCAGCATTCCCTCTAAGCTGTGTAGTGTGCGCGGCCAGCACAGGTGCTTCTGGCAGCATGGCATGAGCACGCCTGCATAGCTATGCACACTGCTCAGCTTAAAGGAAACACTGTTCATAAGCATGAAGAGCATAAGTATAATCCATTACCTATATTTCTCATCTAATTTCTGGAACCATAATGGGAACTCATTGTTATGTCACTGTCACATCAGATGCAGAATGAACATTATGAAGATAGGACTACCCTTATTTCATGAAAATGATACAAATTATATTTTTAAAAATGAATCAATGAAAATACAGCTAAATTTGGAAGAAAAATGTTGTCCATTCCTAGTATCTGTTGTAGTAGGTGTTTCGCCCATGAAAGCTCATGTTTCTCTGAACCACTTAGTCTCTCCATTTTAAATAACAATAAGGCTAATCAACTGGCTTTGTGGTATATATCAGCATTTTGAGCCCTGATAATCTTTGGATATGAGCTAATTGCCATAATGATGTTATCTAGGAAACAATTAATGACACAGCCTGATAGACAAGTACTGAGTGATGCCAAGACTAGAAATAGATGCCACCAATAGAAACAGAACACTATGCTGGGATGTGTCCTGGCACAGCTGATCTGCTTCATTTGGTGAAATGTTTATCACCCATTGTCCTGCCTGTTGATATAGTGGGACAACAACATGTTCTCCTGGGACTTGAGAGGTCTGGTTCTGCAGAACCCAGAAATTTCTGCAGAGGATCTGACTCCTGAAGTCCTGAGAGTACCATCCTAACTTTCTCAGTAGGCAGGGAAACCTCAACTACCCCTCTTACTGAGACACACCCTAAAGAGCCTCAGGGCACATTTTTGTAAGCAAGGCCAGGGGTGACTGGTGCCTCTTGAGTCTGGGATGGCACAATTTGTGGGCAGGCCCGGAGGTGAGCTAAAAGCCTCATATCCATTCCTATACTTCTTTTCTGTGGCTTAGTGCCCCTCCTCACCTCCAACATGCTGCCGGCCTGAGTGGCATAAAAACTGCCCCATCCTGAGTGCTGCCAAGTTGAGGGCCAATCTCAGAGGGGCAGATGCTTTTAATGCTAAACTTTACATTTTATTACTACATTTTGCTGACAGGGGTGTAACTGTTTGAAAATTTGAAATCTTTGTACAGGCATTAAAAAAATGCCCTTTTTGTGTAACTAGATAGGAAACTTAGATTGCCCGAAAAAAAATCCTTCAAAAATAGAAGCAATATTTTATTTTATTTTATTTTCCTTTCCCTCTCTTCCATTGCAAAATAACTTCTTTTCAGTATTCCACTCCTTTTTTTTCATCCTTCTGTTCTTTCTCCCATTTTATCCATTCCTTTCTTTTCTCATCTTCCCCGCTATCCTAAACTCTATCTTGTTTCTTTATTTCCCTTTGCTCATCATTTTCTTCTCCAATATTGTGTGGGCCTCTTCTATATATAGGATGACCACTTCCACAATCGTTTCCCTTCTTCATTTTGTTTCTTAAAAGTTCTCCATTTCCCAATATCTTTTCTATTTACTGTTACATTCCCCCATCTGAATTTTCTTGAGGTTGAAGAAGATAGTTTTGTCCAGTCATATGAAAAGTAATAGATATATAATGAAACAGACATAAAAAGGATGGTTTTGTTATGTTAAAAGGAGTATGTAACTTCTTTTTAACATCAAAAATAATGAAACAAAAAGATTGGACTCTTCTTTAAAAAAAAAGAACAATACAAAGCAATCCGAACAAAAACTTCCTTTATTCTGATCTTCAACAGAAAAAGTTGATGGTGAAACACACACATATATATTAGATAATATATATAAGCAGGTCTGCTGTCTGTTTATAATGTTTGGTGTTTGCTCTCTGTGCCATCATATTCTGCACCTCATCTTTTCTATTCACCATTACATTCCCTCCCATCTGAATTTTCTTCAGGATGAAGATAGTTCTCTCTGGCCTTATGAAAAGTAATATAAATATGATGAAATAAGATGAACAATAACCTACTGATCAAGAAGTCATCAGATGTCTAATTTCATGAAGGTCAATAAAAGAGCACTTAGGTCATTTCTGGTTAACAAGGGATGAAATAATGCCACTTAAAATAGAATTAGAATGACTATGAATAGCTTAAGAGTGTGGGCCCTTGAGAGATGCCGAGATTTGGGGAGATACTGGTTTAGGTATGTGCTAACTATACTTCCTTGTAGTGATGAATGAGGAAATTTAGTAGAAATGAACATAGGGTTTATGGGCTACTAATGAACATGAGCAATGATAACTATATTTAATTAACACATAAAATGATATATTAAAATGATGGCAAGGTTGACAGAAACACAAATCAACTAAAGTAGGAAGGTGCAAGGGGAAACTTGACACAATATCCTGTGAGGATCCTAATGGAGGTCCTCCAAATAAAGGTAATAGGGGGTTAGTTTTATTCTGCCTAGGCACTGCAGTTGGTGTAAATTGGTGTGGTTTCCCTAAAGTAAAACAGTTTACACCTAGATAGGCATCTGAACACATTCTTTTCAATTGTTATGTAATCTTGAATATTCTGGCTGGCTTTAAATTCTCAGGTAGTTACAATGTCCTGAGGAAGTTAGTTTATATATTAGTTGCTAAAGTTTGTAAAGCACCTTGGGATAGAAAAGTCCATACATTATCATAACCCTTATGGTAAGGAAGATTATTTGCATTGTAATTTTTAATGTATTTGAAATAAAAAGCACTGAAAATCTTCCAAAGTAAGGTCAGTCCTACTATTTCTGAGCTCATTTTGTAGTCTAACATAGGTTTGAAATAACTATTCAATGCTCTTAACCTTTGCAGTTTATCCTTCTAGCAGAGTCAGAAGTATCATTGTTAGATAACTTATAGTTTGAGACTCAGTCCTAATTTTATATGGACTTATTCTCAGTGATTTATGTCTTAACCTTAAAAATTGATATAATAATTTCTATGTATATATGGTATTATTTTATGTAACATAGTTTTATATTTAAGGCTCCTCACATTTCCTTCTGATACTAATTTCTATATACGTAATCCCCAATACTTTCCTCCAGAAAGCAATTTCTCTTATTATTGTATTGTACTTTGGCAGCAATTATAACAGGTTAACAGCCATTAACTACATTTTATAGTATCTTATTTACTGTAGTTGATTCAGCCTCTATTTAATAAAATATTCTCTAGAACAGAAGTTCAGATTGTCAAAAGGAGTGAACGATGATTTTATGGTAGGAAATGAAGAAAAAGAAGGAAGGAAAAGACAGGAGAACTAACAGGATGGTAGTAGAGGGCCATATCAGTAGCAAATGTCTAGCTAGCCCCTCAGACAGACCCTCTTTGATCTGCATTTGTATTGGCTTTGTTTGCAGTAGGGACAATATTTTATTCTGTTACGTCCTGCCATTTTATCCACAAGTGTGAAATCAATGGAACTGTGAACAGGAGCAGAGGCTTATGATCAGAGATTAAACTGAAAATCAGGCCTGCCTTCTTACATATTTGCACAAACAGCTTTCTGTTTATATTATTTACAAAGATATTGATGTCTCACCAGCATCTTATTTTTTAAAAAACATTCTGATGGCTAGACAATTTATCAAAAAGACTAGAGGAATGCCTCAGAAATTCCCAGTGCCATTCTGTGAAAACTATTACCTGAAATAAGCCATCTATAATCAGGTCAAAATGGACTATTGTCAATATATCTTTCTTGATAGGGTTCTTCCTTATGACTCCTTTAGTAAGAGCTATCAGTTTTTTTAGCAATGAATCACTGATAATTATGACAAATCTAGCAGGCAAACATTTGAGATATTGGATTCCCAGGCAAGTAGAGCATTTTCTGCATAGTTCCAATTTCATGTCATTATTTGTCTGTCATATCTATGGCCATACAGTTTTTGTGTGAAATTGCATGAGGCACAGAATAGGATGGCACAGAGATCAGAAACCAAAACTTAAAAATAGTCAGTAGATTTGCTCACAGATATTATTAGAAAATATGTATTACCTCTTTCATCTTGGTTTTTTTTTCTCCTGAAGGCTTGAATAAAGGAGATTTTTGCTTTGAATTCTTTGAAGAATCTCTTCTTTTCCATTCATTATTCTTCACATGAAAAGGAAAGTATACACCCCTTTTAACATAACAAAGCAATTCTTTTTCAGAATGTCAGAAGGGTCTTTTTAACAAAATTATTACCAAAAAGAAAAACAAAGTGGATTCAATGGTTTGCTGGTGAAATCAGAAGTAAACCTTTAAAATTAAATTTCCTACTATTAGAAATTATTTGGGCTAATTTGTCATAGTCCTTCCTTGGCTGCAAAGAGGAGAATGACTCCTACCCACTAAAGTAGCCTTGGCAGCACTGTTCAAATTGTGAATCCAGTTGCATGTAGAGGAACAGGAACCACTTGCTTGCTGCTTTCCATGGTCTGTTTGTGCATATGACTGTGTGGTGTATGAATGGTGAAGATGCAATTAGAATGGGATGACTCTGCCCCAGTCCTTCACAAAGGACCCATGTATGTGCACAAACATACACCTGCATGTACAAGCACATACTCTGGCAGAAAACACATGTAGTTTTCTCATATTCTTTTAGGACAGCCCAGTATTCATTTCCTTTTATGCAGTTTACAAAGTTATGTTTTAGATGAGACTCTGAAAACATTCCCCCAGGTTCCCAGCCCACCCCCCTGCATACAACACTCTGAAAGGTTAGCCCAGGAGGACAAGAAACTCTGCTCAGAGGTGTGACCATTGGGTGTGTTTCATTCAAGGTCTGCCTTTTACTCACACCATCAAATTCCATTTGTCTGATAAATTATGAATCATTCCTTACAGGGTTCACTCATTTTGTTCTAATGATAAGGAACACTCTGGAAATATATCTATTTGGAGACTACAAGCATATATATTACGTTAAATTTAGTTTTTAACAAGAATAGGTTTCTTGTTTGGCTTTGAAAGCAGAAGTTTATTTTAGATTTGTTTAACATTTTTCTTATCATTGTACAGGAGGCTTAATGAGTCTTTAGCAGCCTGGCTGCATAGGAGGTATTAATTTCTGATAGCCCAAAGCACTGTATTGACTGACTGACACAAATAGGAGAAAAAATTGGCTCCCCAGACTTCCTGCCTCTTTTTTTTCATATTACTCTGGATACTGCCATTATTGTGGGTGGGCTTTATGAAGGCCTTATAAGAGTAAGGGACATTTCCTTATATGGTTTCCCTACACTTTGTGTCTATATTAAGTGAAGACTACTTATGTGCTTCTGCGGCAGGAATTCCAGACAATGGATTTTTTAAGCTTCAACATAACATTTTAGCATTTTTTAAATGTAGATAACAAAACACTAAGGGAAAGGAATTGACAAGAATGAAATAATAAACATTTATACAGAAATTTTAAAAATCTCCACTTTACAGTTTATACTGATTTACAAGCTGGAAATGTAATCATTGTCAGATGATAAACTAGCTATCATATATACAGAGATTTGTCTGCAAACGTATCTTCACAATTTTTATTTTCAGTTTTCTTTTATACAGCACAGTATCATGATAATATAGTATCCACATTAATTGGTATCTGCTGAATAACGCTCTGATCTTTTTTCAGTTTCATCCATGTAAATGTATTCTGAAGTTTCAATCATTTCTTTATATATTAGAGGGACATGAATTTCACTGAAGCATAGCCAATGCAGAAATTGCCTACTTTGTTTTTCATTGTGTTGAGTCTCTTTCACACATTGAGTGTTGCCATGTTTATGGACTCTTTGCCTGGTATTTCTATATATAGAAGGATGTTCAGTTTTTGTAATTCTTTGTCTCTCCTTTCTTTCTGTCTTCTTTATCAAAAAGTTTCACTGTGACCAATTTTCTTTGTTTCTCCTACATGGTTATGTCTCTCTGACAGTTTTCAGCAAGAAGTATTTTAAAATTTGACATGAGTTGTGCTATATAATTTTTGGGGAGTAATTCTTTGCTATTGCTAGTTATTCAGACTCAACATTAATATTCCATTTTTTGGTAAAATAAGTGGCCTGTTACCACTGACAGATTGTGTAAGGCTTATATTTTTCTTACATGTGCTTTGTTATTTTGCAATGACTATTTTCCTCTTGATTTATGATAATTTTTAAAAACTTTTCTTCGTTCTTTCAGCTTTTCTAACAGTTTCTGCTCATAGCAATTTCAGTTAGACCTCTCTTTATCTGATTTGCACTACAGTATGTAATTGGATGCTGGACTTAAAGACTTGGTGTAATGAATCTTTCTTTGCTGCAAATACTTTAACAAAATAGTTACATGGAATGTAAAGGGAATTAATTTCCCACTTACAAGAACTAAGATTCTCTTCTACCTGAAGCAAAACCAAGTTATGAATACTTTCCCCCATGAATTACAGCTTTTCTTTGATAATATCTGACACTTACAAAAACTGGATTTTAGAAATTGTGTCTTTCTTCTTTAATTCAGCTACTGTAAAGAATGCATTAGTATTTGGTTGTATCTAAATAAATATGGATATATAATTTCCAAATAAATATAGTCTAACAGGGAGCCAGTCAGAACAGATAGAGAGATTTAAAACCATGTTTTATGTTACATGAAGGCTTTTTTAAAAGGGAAAAAATAGTAAAAGATGTTTTATAGATCTGAAGTGTTGATATTTGCAGAGGAAAGTACAGCTGGGAGGAACCCCAAAGGTCATGTAGTTCAGCCTCTGGTCAAAATTGTATTCCTTACAACTGAATTTCTCAAGATTAAACTCACCCATTTCTTTTAATCCCATGACTTTAATGACCAGAATCATTTATGCCCCAAAACATTTATATATATACTAACAAAATGCCCATCAAGAATGACAGGGGGTGGGGGTGGAGGAGACAGAGCCCTGTGTCTGGCCCCATGCCCCCCTTACCCCTTTCACTACTCCTCATCTTACCCAGCTCTACTCCCACACCCCTTCCAGTGCTTTGGGTCCAACCCTGTTCCCTTGCTCTCTCCCCTGCTGCTTCAGGTCCAACCCCATTCCCACCCCCATTGCCCTGCCACTTCAGCTCCAGCCACACTCCCCCCTGCTGCTTTGGGTCTGGCTCTGTTCCCCCGTCCCTTCTGCTGCTTCAGGTCTGACCCCACTCCCCACTTTCCCCCCTCCCCACTGCTGCTTCAGTCTGAACTCTGCTTCTCCCCCTCCAACCCTGCTTCAGGTTGGACCTCACTCCCCCCATCCCCCTTGCCACTCTG
Source organism: Gavialis gangeticus (assembly GCF_001723915.1). Classification (NCBI taxonomy): domain Eukaryota; kingdom Metazoa; phylum Chordata; order Crocodylia; family Gavialidae; genus Gavialis; species Gavialis gangeticus. The sequence continues at coordinate 25,336,711 of NW_017729027.1, read as the reverse complement.
GGTCTGCCTGGCCCACATCCATCTGCCTCCCCACTCTACTCCCTCTGTCCTTGCCCATCCCCTCCCTCCCTCCCAGCTTCTTGTGGGGTGGGGGCATCTGGGCCAGGTGGCCATGATCCCTCCCTTTACCCTCAGGTAGAGAGGTAGCGGGGAAGCCACTATGCCCCTATCAGGAAATAAGCTTTTGTAGTCCCCTTGCAGCTCACTGACCTTATTAAATGGTATAAAGAATCCAGAGTAGCACTGAAAGGTGTCACTTAATGCTAGCATGGAAGAGCACAGCTGGAATATTTGAACTTTCCAAGCTTCTAACAAAACCCTGAAGCAAAATAAGAATAAAGTAGTAAAATGTTAAAACACAAAATTTCTAATCAAAGCAGAGGTTGTTTATTCCCAAAAGGGAGAAGTGTCAGATTTTCCACTTCCAACTAGGGGACTTTGCTTTATTAGTCTGTGCTTTTAGTCCTGTATTGAAGAGGCATAGTTAATATAGTTATGGGAAGTCATGTGCATTTCTAAGATAGGTTGGCAAGAAAATAGATTGTTAAAGGTATGGATTTAAACAGTAATTTCAAGTACGCTTGGATAGTAACAGTCATGCAGTTTGAAAAATCTAAAAACTTCTAAACATTAGATTACTATAAGCAACAATAAGTAAAGTTCAGGACATTCACCAGTGACCACGTCTACACAAGCAGCAGATTGCATAGTTGCAGTATTTGGATACCAAACGATTGCAAGTACTAAATAACTACTCAGTAATTGGTGTTACTGTACACAGCCACATGGTTTTTTTTCAGACATTACTGTGCAGTAGCAATGATCTACTGCATAGAAGGTCATTACTATTGCGCAGTACCATTGCCTCACAGATAGTACCCACCAATGCTACTGTGTGGTAGCAATGAGCTACTGCACAGTAGTTCATTACTACTCCACAGTAGTGTCTCATGTAGACGTGCCCAATGAAGTTGAAGGGGTTTTCTGTTAGTTCTTTTGTTACAGGAAAATGTGAAATGTTCCCTCTGACCTAGTGTTTAGGGGATCAAAGAACTGACTTTTGAGGAAAGATTAAAATAGCTAAGTATTTATAACTTGGATAGGTGACAAAAATGTAGGTCATAATATTCTACAAATATTTAAAAACTGTTAAGATGAAGGATGGAGAACTATTATTTAATGTAGTACACAGAGGAACAACCAGAAATAAGATAATACTAAAAATATAAATCACCCAATATCAGGAAATGCTGACAGGGAGATATATTTGGCTATGGAATAGTTTTCTAAGGGAAGTAGTAGAACCCAAATCATTAGGGACTTTTAAAATAGACGAGACTATATAGGACTAAAAAATGTACTTCAGGGAACAACCTTTCATTAGTCTGGATGATATAATAGGCCTTTTCCATTTCTAACATGATATGATTCTATGATTCCTTCTAATTCTGTTTGAGTGGATAAGATAAATTATGGATGACACTTTAGAACTCCTCTCACAGAGTAATATAATTTTATGCTGATATTCTAAATGTTTTAGGGGGATATTGTAAGGCTGCCGTATGATATAATCCTAACAAACCTCTCTTAATTGACTCCTCAGCTCCCGTTCCCATTTTGCTTTGTGCATCCCAGCAGAATTTTGTAGGCTGTCCACCAGACATCTGTATAATTTGCTTGGGAGTTTGGAGATATCAGAGGGCTGAAACAGCAGAAATTTAAAAGAAAACCTCTCATGAATTAGTAATTGCTTTATCCTCATTTGAGTAATGAAACAATGTAACTAGAAAGATAAAATACAGTGGATAAAATACAGTGAATAAAATACAGTGGGGGACCTGAAGCTCCCTGCTGCCTGGGCATGGGGACATAGTCCCTACCTGGACTGTGGTGGTGGAGCCCACCCCAGTAGGAGGCAGCTCCCTGGGACAGGGAGTAACCTTCCATCCCCTGGTGGATGGCTGACTGGGAGATCTACTTCCAGTCAGGCATCTACAGGAATGCCCCTGAAGCATTACTAATCTTGAATAAATTCTGCTGCTTGCATTTACATTGACTCTGATCATTCATTTTCATTGTACCAAATAGAAGGGAACACATACTGTATACAAAAATGCCTTAAAACCTAGGCAGGTCATTTTCCAAGTCCAAATAGTAATAAAGAAAGGGAATGAGAGATTTGGGGCCAAATTCCATTATACCTATTGGGCAGGTAAGTGATTTTAGACACCTAAGTACCATTTTTTTACTTTGCTTTTTTGTGACTTGGTCATAACTGCAAGAGATGCATTAATAAATGCATTAATGCAGGACTGTATCTGGACAGCAGAATTATTCCATTTGCCCTACTGATAGTTTGGTGGGCTGACAGTGGGTGTGGTCTGCCACAGAAATCAGGGTTCGTGAGCCCTGATTGACATGGGCTTCAACAGCAGGGGGTCAAGCAAGTACTATGAAATTATAGCTTTCCCACCTCCCACCACCACCCTACCCACACAACTAGCTCAGATCCATGATATTGCCAGTGCCTGAATGTGGATCTGCTACCACCCAAACCCAGGCCTATGTCACTGCACTTGCTGGTGGCCCCACAGATCTAGCCCGGGAAGAGCCACCCTGGTCTGGATTGGCCAGAGACCCAGGGTGAGTTTAACAAATTAATTGATTTTGAGGAGGTGGAACTTGAGGATATGAGCAGGTAGAACTTGAACACAGCTCCATTTAACTCACCTAAAAGGTGGAATAGAATCTGACCTATAGTGTCTCCTGATATGTGTCTCCTATAATGTCTTCTCAAATGTCATCTGGGTTTAGTGAGTAAACTCCAGCCATTTTGCTTTTTTAAATATGTTAATAATGGAAGGAGAAGGGGAATTTATTAGGTGTTGACAGTCCATAATATACCTACTACAATTTTTTTTTAAATAAAAATAAACGTACAACAATCCAGTTATTCAAGTATGCCAGAGTAGTACTTCTACTCTTTTTCTGCCAGTCTTCTTCAGGATGATGAGAGCCTGATTTCATTCTATTTTATTCTGGTTCTTATAATCTAATCATCAGCATCTCTGTGCTTTCCATTAGTTTTTTGAACTGCAGTATTAATATCTGATACATTTTTGTTTTCTTGTCTTCTCTCCAAGGAAAGGCATATATTTGGTTGAAGGTCCTATTTTGCTAGAACTTTTGATGATTTGCTTGCTTTGTTATATTTTTTGTTATACATGTTGTTATGGATTTATATTAGCAAAGAAAAATTTAAAATATCCCTTGCAGAAGGAGCAGAAGAATGTAAGGTGTATGTTGTTTTTAGGGCTGCTTGTAGACATGGAAAAAATAACCCCCCAAAACAGGTTTTCACTTTCAGCTCAGCATGCCACCACACCAAATACAGTGCATGCCCATAAGAGGCATTGTGGTAGGCTGACCTGACTCACTCAATGTCTGTATAGATTGTGCACTTCAGAGGGGCTCTTTGTCACTTTTATCCAATAGCTGATTGAATCAGCTTTAGCTGGGTCAAATTAATGTGATTCCTTGTCCAGTAAAGCACTGTTTGTTTTTTGTTTTTTCTTCACGTCCATCAGTGCCCATGCATCTTTTCAGCAAGTCATTTCATAGCTTTGGACTAGTCAGAATAAATTCCTTTTTCCTGTATTAATGACATTTAGACTTGCTATGTATTCTCTTACTGTGGTGGAATAGGAAAGTTTTCAACCAGTTGTCAACTACAATCTTTATCCTGGAGCTTGAAGTATTCTTTCTGATAACCTGGTTCCAGAACTTGGAATATCTTGAAGATAAGACAGTTAAACTTAATTTACAACTCCATGAGAAGCCACTGTAAATAGTAGAGGATATTTTTGATGAACTTGCTGCTGTAACACATGTTGCTGAGGAGACATGTTCCAATGCTATGTATTCCCTTAAGTTTTCATGATTCAAATCCAGATATATTGCATTGCTGTAATCTAACCATGAAGTGATGAAAGAATGAATAACTGAAGCATGACTGTCATCCACAAGATTGGAATGGACCCTCCAGGTAAGTGAGAGGTAATAGAAAGCATTCCTCATTGATGCTTCTATGTGAGAGCTTAGCAACAAAAGGTAATGCAAAAGTATCCCTAAATTATGGACTGTGTTAGTCAATTGTGGGTGTATGCTCTCAGTACAAAAAACTGTGGCATCAAACTTTTCAGATGCCTGCTACTATCTCTTTCTCTCTGGAGTTTATCATTAGACATTTATTCTTCATTCAGAAGCAGCTCTCACCCAATGTTTTCTGTTCTGATCCAAGCAGTTAGACAAATATGGAGTGATATGGATTGTTTCCATTATAGGAAGAGAAATTGCTGATAGATGTTGATACTTTGGTGATGCAATCCTGTTTGTTTCCAAAGAATGAATAAGGACCTTCTTCTCTGGTCACAGGAGGAATCAAACAGAAAACTGTTTGCAACTTTACCCCTTAGAGCCACACTTAGAACATGAATAAAAAAAACATTTTCTAAGGCCCTCTACTACACTCCCAGTGCCTGTCCTGATAACATCATTGGCTTTTTCCTGTCTCTGGTTTTATTTTTATTGTAGTTTTGTTTATCTTTTAATCATTTTTTCAATTGGTTTCTTCTCTTTTCTCTGCTTCAGTGGCCTTTCTGCCACAGGTGGCCCTGCCACACATGCAAATTAAAGGTGGATCGGCTTGTTAGCTCTTCCTGTAGCTGGATGAATGGACGTTTCTATGGAGTGATAATTACTTTGCACATGTGGCAAGTCTAAATTGATTGCACAATTAACCAGTTAACTGAATAATGCATGTAACGTGGCAGGGCCCAGGGGTACACAAACCTTCCAAAAAAACCTTCCATTGACATGTATCTTTTTTGGGGTGGTGAGATGGGTCTGAATTTGGAGTGGAAGTAACTGTTGTTTCACCTACTGCATTTAATTCCAGCTTGAATATTTATTCATAGATTGTAAGGGGCTGGAAGGGACCTCGGAAGATCATCAGGTCCAGCCCCCCTGCACTAGGCAGGAAAGACAACTGGAGTCAGGTGACCCCAGTGAGGTGATCATCCAGTTTCCTCTTGAAGATTTCAAGCATAGGTGATTGCACCCATTTTGGAGGGAGTTTATTCCACAGTCTGGACATCCTAACTGTGAAGAAGTTTTTCCTAGTGTTAAGCTTGAAAGGGTCTTCCAGGAGTTTCGTCATTACTCCTGGTTTTCCCCAGGGATGCCTTGGTGAATGGTTGTTCATTGAGCCCTTGATGTATTTCCCTGATATAGCAGTAAGCTGCTACCAAGTCTCCTCTCAGCCTTCTCTTTTTAGGCTGGAGAGACCCAAGATCCTCAGCCTTTCCTCATATGGCTTGCCTTGCAGGTCTCTGATCATATGGGTGGGTTTTCTCTGGACTCTCTCCAGCTTCTCCACATCCTTATTGCAATGCAGTACCCAGAACTGGACACAGTACTCCAGCTGTAGTCTCACCAATGCTGAGTAAAGTGGGAGAATCACTTCTTTGGTTTTGCTTGAGATGCACTGATTGATGTGTGCCAGAGTATTGTTTGCCCTGCTGGCTACAGCATTGCACCGCCAGCTCATGTTCATACTATGGTCTATTATTGTACCAAAGCACGGACAATATTTGAATGCTTTCTTCAAAGAAGAAACCAAGCTATTCATAACAGGAAAATGTGTGCACTAGATGTCACTTACTAAAGAAAAGATACATCCATTGTAGGTCACTTGAATTGGATTGGGCTTAATTACACTGAGCACATCAGAAAAAACTTTGAACTTACACATTATCAGACAGGAATTCTGAGATCTTGTTAAGTTCTAAGCTGTAGTTTACAACAGCCTTCATTGCAGCTTGTGCCATAGTAGAAAAATTGACAGACATGAGGTGAGCCAACTCTGTTTGAAAAAAAGATAGGTCATGGTCTGTCCAGCTCACAGGTAGAAATAAAATGTGAAGAACATTGTTACCTTGGGCATCCGTTCCTTGTCTGCTACAACTGAGACTGATTCATATTCTGCCAGTGCAGATTTTGTATACTGAACATGCAAAGCAATTACTCCTGGTAGAGAAATCTTGGCAAAGCTTGGAGAATCTTGTTCACACATGGGAAACTGCCAGCATTAGTAGTCTCCTAATTCAGGGTTATCAATTTTCTCCAGAGGAATGCTGGCAGCCATGAATGCTCCCACTAGTTTTAATATAGCCTCTCTTCTTGTCAAACTGCTTTCAGTGGTTCTTTTAAAGACTGAGGACATAGTTGCTTGTTTCTTGCTCTGACCTGCAGCATCAAATGCAGCATTTTGCAGTAGATGTGATCCAGACTTTAAATGCCAGTGAATGCTGTTTTTCCTTGACACATCGCGTGTCATGTTGCACAATGAACAAAACAATTTACACTGCATGCAAGGTTCCTACAGGGAACTGCTTTACATGATTCTGAACTGAAATGTATTTTGCTTTCTCAGATTTATTTTTACTCATCATCTTCAGACTGCAGCATTGCTAGAGCTTTGCATCTGGGTTCTTAAAAGATGAAGCTGAAACCCTTTCACTCTCCTCACTGGTATTTTCACTGAGTCTACATCACTACCTCAGCCTCTCAGTGGCCTTCTCTCAAACCATGTGCTCTATGGCTGAAGGGACTGCTGTGCGTTCTTTGTATTTCATTAAGCTTTTAATTGGGGGGGGGAGTCCATGCAAAATCACAGAAAATGCCATTTTTCATGGTGATTGTAAAAACTGCTATTTTTCCCAGTTTCCACAAAAATTATTAAACCATTATTTAAGTAGGTCCATACAAATGGGTTCTCATGGGGGATGTCAACCACCCTGATATCTTCTGTGAGAGCAATATAGCAGTGTACATGAAGTTTTCTGAGAGTATTAGGGACAACTTCCAGGTGCAAGTGGAGAGGCCAGCTGAGGTCCCTTCCAACCCTAACATCTATGAATCTATGAATCTATTTTAATAACCCTTGCAGCAGCAGAACATTGGCCACCGTTGTGCCCCTGCTTTACGTGTAGTAAGTTAGGGTGCTATGGTTTCTGGTTATATGACAAGATTGCCTTGAATCTTTAGTAATAGGTTATAGAAAGATTTGTATGGGATAGTTTGGATGATCCTGCTTTAGGCATTGGATTAGATTAGATGCCCCCCCCCCAGAAGTCCTTTCCAGCCCTAATTTTCTATGATTATATGATTTCTTGATATTATGGCAGAATTAAATCATGATGGAGTATAAATGAGGCATCACTGAATGACTTCCTATGATGTATAGTAGGAACAAAAGTAGCCCGTTAGAAATGTAAACGCATTTGTTGAATTCAGGCCATTCAATCTGGGTATCTATTCCATCCCCCTGGGGAGGGAGTTACAAATGGAGTTTAAGAACATTCTTATCTGATTTTAGAATCATAAATCACATAAGTTTTATTTAGGAGCCTTAGCAGGGAAGGAGAATTCTGTGGTCTAGGTTAGACCTCAAAGGTGCTAAAGACAGAAGAATCACATCCTGTGACTTGAATTTGACACTTCTTTTAATACATCCCTGTCCACTATTAGCTTTCTTTGCAGTTGCATTATGCTGATGATTTACATTCAGCTTGTGATTCACTATGATCCCCAGAACTTTCTCTGCAGTGCTGCATTTCCTATTTCATGTTTGTGTTTTCATGTGTTCCTCTTTAAAGGTAGTACTTCCTACTTGTGCTTACTGAATTCCATCCAATGTATTTTGAACCATTTAAAAAAAATCTTTCAATTTTCAATTCTACTCCCATTCTCTAAAGTGTTGGTTACCACATTTAGCTTGCCATTGTCCTCAAACTTACTAACTTTACACTTGAGTCATTTATAGGGGAATTAAACAGTACAGGACCCTTGGGGTCTTACTTCCTCCAATTTTGGCATTGAGCTGTAGATGACTACTTTTGAGCATGATTATCCAACCAGTTTTACACGCACGTTATACTAGTTAAATTTAACCTGCATTCCCTTATATTACTTATGAAAATGTCATGGGAGACAGCAGTAAAAACCATATTAAAATTGAGGTATATCACATCTACCGCTTTACCCTTATCCACAAGGTTTGTCACCTTAGTCATAGAAAGAAATCCAGAATAATGCTACATGTGATATGGTAATATTATCTCTTGTTTCCAAAGATAAAAAGATGCACTAAGGATAGGAAGCTCAGATGGGAGTTGTTATAATAATAAAGTAATGGAATAATGTATGGTTTTGCTATTTTTAATGTGTTCTTTTCCATGGTTACATACAGTTTCTGTTACTTTTATGAATACAGATTCACGGATTCACAGAAGTTTACTGCTGGAAGGGACCTCATGAGATCATTGAATCCAGCCCCTCTGCTCTGGGCAGGAAAGACTTCTGGGGTTAATACCTTTGATTTGTTATTTTAAAATATTACAAAAATAAAAGAGGCTTGTGTGAAAATAAGATGAAGTTATTTGTGACATTTTAAAAAGAACCATATTCAATCTAAAGTTCCAGACAAGCTGTGAACTAAATTAAATGTGAGCCATGTAAAGGTTTAAATAAATTAGATAAATATACTGCCTCCATGAAAATTCCCTACCTAATAACAGTTTTGACATCTTAACCTGACTCCAATCCCAACAAAGTCATTAGACCTCTGCCACTTTACACAGACTGAGGTTATAACCCTTCATGACTTTGTGAAATTTGTTCAGGGTGCACAATGAGGTACTACAGACACCTTCTTCCCTGTAAAGAAATTCTGAAAAAAGGAGTGTTGGGGTAGGATACCGCATTTTGAGTCCACAGGACAGACTTTTCCCTCTTATGGATAATGATGGTTATGAGTGATCACTCATAGACTACTTTAGTCCTGGTCACCAACACTAACAGAAAGAACTGACTTTGGAAGCAGACAGCTGTGCCAAACCAAAATGTTTATCTTGACCTGAGAGAGATCCTTCCCCAGAGTTTTGTCACAAATGATATATTTCCAGGAAAAATTATAATTAAATTCATATTTAATTTTTCCACAAGAAAAGACTTTTGATTTTTAGCTACTTTATTCAGGGGTTCAGGATCCAAAATTTGACTCCTTCAAGGTCCAGGTCCAATATACAAAGCACAGACAAATAAATCATCATCATACCAAAAGCACTATGCTATTATCTTCATAACATCACACTATGACAGACACCTTCGTAGTATTACACGTCATACCTAACATGCCGTTATGTGGTAAGGACACCCAGCCACACGGTTATACAGACCAAAGCCCTCTATAAACAAACAATCCCTACCCTGATTTATCCAATAGTACATGTAACAAAACCTTCAACTTCACACACAAAGAAAAAAAGCAAAAAGCAGCCTGGTGAGGGCCCAGTTTGCAGTGCAAACTTGCAGACGCAGTCTGCCACCAAACCTGCCTGGACGCCCAGACCAGTCATGACATTGGAGTGCGTGTTGAAGCCTGCTGTCCTCCATGTGGCAAAGTGCCCCTCAAGGGCCCACCATGCCTCAAAAGCGGGCTCTGCCCACGGGAGAACAGCGTGCTCAAACTCCTGTGAGACATGCACCCACACCAGGAGGCAGAAAAGCCACAGGGCATCATCTGAGCTGGTCCCAGCAAGCTGGGTGCAGTGGCTCTTGAGGACAGCCATCTTGGCCTGAGCCAGCAGAAAGTTGGCCAGGCAGATGGCACCCTGTTTAGCCCCCTGCTTTGGTAGCAGCACACGTAGGTGTTCTCTGAGATGATCCTGCACAGGGCCTGCAGTAGTGGCTTGAGGGTGACAAAGAGCGTCCACAGGCAGCGACAGTCAAGGAAAGCATGAAAGAGATTGTCCTCAACGTCCCTGGGGAAGAAGGGGCAGGCTGTCAAGGCAGCTGGGTCAAAGTGGGATGCAAATATGCCAGAAACACAACACACGCAGGACCTTGAGGCCATTGTGACACCAGGCTTTGCCGGGGCGGGGGTGGGGTGTCATGCTAGTCAATGATCCAAGAAGCAGTGTATCACTCTTGGGCCAATTGACATGAGCTGAGGAGGTGCCCTTAAAGGCTCACTGGCAGTCCGTCAAGGCCCACATGTCTTTCTGGGTGTTGAGGAAGATGGTTACATCATCCACATAGGCCAACAGCCAGAGCAGAGCGCCAATGGACAAGGCTGTGGCCATTGGCAGGGCCACACTGCTCAGGCAGCACTGCAGTGCATGCAGCGCTGGCTCAACGTCTAGGGTGTAGAGCATGCCTGTTGCTTGAGGGGTCAGGCCAACGCTCAGGATCTTAATATTGCACTGTTAGACAGGAGTGCATGGTGTACAATTGCACATGCACACATCAGAATCAATTAAGCACACATACACTCACTAGGTGCATACACCCCAACTAGACATACACACTCACACTAGCAACTCAGATACACACACGTTCAAAATACCCAGTCTAGGTTCATGCATACCTATCACCAGTTTAAGCCCATACATGCTACACACACCAAATTTAGACAGAATCAGTTACCAGTTACCAACACCAGCACATCCAATACACATACGTGGATTACTAATTCATATACCACACACACACAATGATATCTATATATGTATATATATGTGTATTCACTAATTCTCACACATACCACCCACTTACACATACACACAGGTGAGTTCCTAAGTTGGATGTTGTGATGTGTATGTATGTATGTATGTGCTTGGTGTACTTGGGATACCTGGGGAAAAGTTAAGGTAAGAAAGTAGAAGTGTAGGGAGTGAAAGT
>NW_017729027.1:25319282-25325520 GCF_001723915.1 Gavialis gangeticus | reverse complement strand
AGAGAGACGGACAGCAGAAAATCACAGAAAAAGTGACAGGAGACACTGAAAGGTGGCAGGGCAGTGGAAAAGTGGAAAAAGGCAGCAGAAAGTCACAGAGAAAAGGCAGTAGGAGCAGGAGGAGAGCAGAACAGCACTGGGGGTTTTGCTACATGCCCAACAGGGGGCAGCCCTGAAGGATGCCATTGCATGCAGGGAATGGGTGCAGAGTATGCCATTCATCTTGAGCAGGCTGGAGTTGTCTTGGTATAAAACCAGAGGGGTCTGGTGAAGAGAAGCCCAAACCCAAAGGCCTCCAGGGTTTAGAAGAGGTAGGTGTGGCCTATTGGTTTTAAGGCCCTTTCATGGTCCAGAGAGATGAGGCTGGTGTCCAGGCCAAAGAATTTATTGGCTGTGAGTAGGTCATACAGCAGGAACAGGTCTTCTTGGATGATTCTCCCCAGCACACCTCACCTCTACTCTGGCCCAGTGACAGAGGCCATGACAGTGCGGAAGTGGGTCATCAGAACCTTGGCCAGAATCTTGTAATCCACACAGAGCAGGGAGAATGGCTGCCAGTTTTTAATGCAGTCAAGTTCTCCCTTTTTGGGCAGCAGCATGAGCACCTCTCAGCAGAAGCTGACCGGTAGGACCTTGTTGACAAGGCTCTCCCGCAAAACATGCAGGAGGCAGGGGCCAAAGAGAGGCCAGAAGGTCTTGTAGAACTGAGCGGGTAACTCATCAAGGCCTGGGGCTTTTCTAGAGGTGAGGCCGGCCACAGTGGCTGCCAGATCCTCCAGAGACAGTTCTCACTCGAGCTTGCTGCCTCCAGGGTGCAGACATGTGGCAGGCCCTCCATGTGTTCCTGTGTGGCCTCAGGATAGGATGGCTTGATCGCAAACAGGTCACTATATGAGGCAATGGCGTGCTCATGCATTTCACCCGGATCCATAATTACCTGGCCCTTGGGTGTCTTGAGGTGATCTAAGACTTTGGTAGCTGTCCGGTGCCACTTCAGGTAGAAGTGGGTTGGGGTGACAATTTCTTCCAGCTCTTGGCAGTGAGTGCAGATCTACAGTCTGTGGGCCACATGCTCTGCCAAGTCGTGGAGGCATTTCCTTGTGGAACGGGATGCTCTTGTACAGTGCCGCATTGCTGCCAGCGTCCAGCAGGGTGGCCCCGAGCTCTGCCACATCTTTCTCCAGCTCTCAGATATAGTGGCACAGTACATTCATGGCCATCTGGGTCTACTGTTGGCAAAAAGCCCGGATCTGTACCTTGCCCACGTCCCACCATAGTTTCCAGGATGAGTAGCTTGGACTTGCAGCCTCCCAGCCCCGCCAAAAGTGCTCAAAGCAGTCCTAGAAGTAGGAGTCTTGGAGCAGGCTGACGATGTACCAATAAGGCACTTGCATGCTGTCTTTGCCAGCCAGGCTCAGTTTGCAGCAGGGCAGGCCATCAGCACTCATCCTGGCCCAGGTATACTGGTGCGCATCAGGATGCAGGGCTCACCAGACGTTGACGAGGTCTGCAGTCTGGAGGGCAGAGGGCAGGTGAGGCTCAGGCCCCATGTAGACAAGTGAGACATCAATGGTGCAGTTAAAGTCCCCACCTATGAGAAGCAGGTCATCATCCTCACTAGCATTGCATAGGAGGGTGGCCAAGTTCTCAAAAAACTGACCCTCTCCTGGCCAACAGTGAGTCTGTAGATGTTGACAAGTAGCAGGTGGTGTTGTGCTACAGTGCCGCAGACAGTCACCAGGCAGCTGGGGACGACATCTCACGCCACCACCTTTTCAAGCTGGAGCTGTGGCAATAGGAGAGCCATGACTCCAGCACTGAGGTTGGTGCCAGGGCTCAGAAACAAGTGGCCTCACCAGGAAGCATGCCAGGCTAACTCATTGAGCCCATCAAAATGTGTCTTCTGGAGGAAGCTGTTGGCCAGCCGCTTCTGGTGCAAGAGCTCCAAGATGGCCTCTCATTTCACCAGATCTCAACACCTGTTGAGGGGACAGGTCATGCTTCAACTTCAGATCTTTGCTTTTGATTGTCAGTCAGCGAAAGGCTTGTAAGAACCCCACAGTGCTTGAGTCCCTTGGCCTGCTCCAGATCAGACAAGTGTGGGAACACATTGGAAATCACCACCCTTACCAACTGGGTCTCTAGGGGTGTGACAAGACAATGTACACCTGTGATGTCCAGGCCCTCTGTGCACACCCTGTTCATAGATTTATAAATTTATAGATTGTAGAGTCGGAAGGGACCACAATGGATCATAGTGTCCGACCCCCTGCCCCTGGCAGGAAAGAGGACAGAGATCAGATGACTCCAGCCAGGTGACTATCACACCTCCTCTTGAAAACCTCCAAGTTAGGTGATAGTACCATCTCTCTTGTAAGCCCATTCCAGATTCTGGCCATCCTTACTGTAAACAAATTATTTCTAATGTCTAACCTAGATCTACTTTCCATTAGTTTTCACCCATTGTTTCTAGTTACTCCCTGGGGCACTCTGGTAAATAGTGGATCACCAATTCCCTGTTGCCCTCCGTTGATAAACTTGTAGGTGGCTACAAGGTCTCCCCTCAGCCATCTCTTCTGAAGGCTGAAGAGATCCAGATCTCTCAACCTCCCCTCATTGGGTCTTTTGCAGAAGCCACTAATCATGCCAGTGGCCCTCCTCTGAGCCCTCTCCAGATTCTCCATGTCCCTCTTGAAGTGCAGTGCCCAAAACTGGACACAGTACTCCAACTGCAGCCTGACCAATGCCACATATAGGGGAAGCATCACCTCCCTTGATCTGTCGGTCATGCATCTGATAATACATGACAAGGTGCGATTGGCGTTGTTGATGGCCTCGTTGCTGATGGCCTCGTTACATTGCTGGCTCATGTTCATCTTGGAGTCAACTATCTCTCTCAGCCTCTGAGCTTCTGAGGAGGTCATCCTCAACCTATAGGTGTGCTGGGGATTCCTTCTTCCTTGGTGGAGTACCTTACATTTATCTTTGTTTAATTGCATCCTATTCCACTCCGCCCATTGATCCAACCTGTCCAGGTCAGCCTGTATCTGTAAAATGGGCACCACATTTGCCAGGGATCTGGCCAGAGCACCATGAGTGCTCAAACAGCCATGCCAGTGGCTCAGCTATGACACTGGCCAATTTCTTCAGCACCCGTGGATGGAGGTCATCCAGGCCAGCTGACTTGCACCCATCCAACCCTTCCAAGTGCTCCTTAACTAAGTCAGCACTAATGTTTGGTGGTCTGGTGCCTTTTGGACATCTGTCTATGCTCAACTTGGGGGACTTGTCTTGGTCAGTACTTAGGAATACTGAAGCAAAGAACTCATTGAAGAGCTCTGCCATTTTCCTTGCATCAACCACCAACTGTCCTGATTTGTCCTGCAGGGACTTTATGTTACTCTGCACTTTCCTTTTGCTCACTATGTATCTGTAGAAGGACTTTTTATTGTCCTTAATTGTTGAAGCCAGCCTAAGCTCCAGTTCTGCCTTGGCCTGCCTGACTGATTCCCTGCAGTAGCACACCAGGGAGGTGTATGCCTCCTTGGTGGCTGCCCCCTGCTTCCACTGCCTATAAATCTTCTTTGGCCCCACTCTTTCCTGGAGTTCCCTGTTCAGGCAATGGGGATTTTTTTAGCCCCTTAGCCCCTTTCCTGTGTAAGGGGATAGGCTCCTTTTGTGCCCCAAGGATCACTCCCTTGAGTAACCTCCAACCCTCCTGGACCCCTATTTGCTCAATGCTCTTGAGTTCCACCACCTCACTAACTAGACTTCTAAGTTTACTAAAGTCAGCCCTTATGAAGTCTAACACTTTAGCCTCACTGGATATTTTTCTTACCCTTCACTGGATAGTGAACTCTACTAAGTGATGGTCACTATCTCCCAGGTAACTGTGTACTCACAGGTTCGCCACAAGATCTTCCCCTGTTGCTAAAACCAGGTCTAGGAAGGCACTACCCCTGGTGGGACTGGACACCTCCTGGGTTAGGTGGAGGTCCTGCACACAGTGTAAGAACCTCCATGAGTGGCTTGTTTTGGCTGTCTGTTCCTCCCAGCAGATGTCCAGGTAATTTAGGTCCTCCCATGACCAGTGCCTCCCTTGCCTGTATGGCATCTGAGAGCTGCCTGGAGAATACATCATCTAGCTCATCATCCTGGTGAAGTCTGTAGTAGACCCCCACCACCAAGTCCTTTTCACCTGCCCCCCCAGATCCTGACCCACAATGCCTTGGTATTCCCCTCCTCCACCCCCACCTTGATGATGGAAGATGTGTACTGCTCCTTAACATAAAGAGATACACCCCACCTTTTTTCCCCACTCTGTCACATCTATACAACCTGTACCCCTCAATGCCTACCACCCAGTCATGTGTAGAATCCCACCATGTTTCAGTTAAGCCAACTAGGTCATACTGTGTGCTAGCAAGTAAGAGTGTGATCTCCTCCTGCTTATTCCCCATACTCCTGGCATTTGTGTAAAGACATTTTAGCCCCCCAGTGGGTGCTCTTGATGCCCCTCTGCCTTGGTGGCTGTATTCCCCTTAGTGCTTACCTGGTTAGGTTCAGTGCCTTGTTTGTGGCTTTCCAACCCTGGGTTCTCATCAACCACCAGTTCCCCATCCCCTGTCAAACCTAGTTTAAAGCTCTTTCGAGGAGATCAGACAACCTGTGGGAGAACAGATGCTTACCTCTCAGAGAGAGATGAAGATCATCCCATCCCAGGAAGCCTCCTCCCTGAAAGTGCTGGTTATGGTGTAGAATCAGAAGCCCTCCTGAAGACACCATCTCTGGAGCTGCTGGTTGATTACCATGATGCAGGAATCCAGGCGTCTCTAGCTGCTGCCAGCTGGAAGGATGGAGAAGAAAACCACCTGTGCCCCTGATTGTCTGAGCCCAACCCCCACCTCATGAAAGTCCTTCATGATGTGATCAGGACTACTCCCAGCCCCATCGTTAATGCTCACATGGACAAGGACCATGGGGTAGTAGTCGGAAGGTTTAATGAGATCAGGAATCTTTGCAGTGATGTTACTTATCTTTGCTCCAGGTATGCAGGAGACCTCTCTCACCATAGGATCTGGTCAGCAGATCAGCCCCTCCATGCCTCTCAGGATTGAGTCACCCACCACAATAACTCAATGTTTCTTCTTCTGCCTGGACACTGGTCCCCCAGTCTGCCCAGTGGTGTTTGGAGGGACCACTTCCTCTTCATCCTCCTCTGCTGGAGAATATTCCTCCACTGCCTCCTCCACCAAGGCTGCCAGGGCCTCATACCTGTTCCCTGGACTCAGTGGGGAAGCAGACACTGTGTTCTGCTGCCTGGGTCTGGAGGTGACAGTCTTCCACTCCCCTGATGCAGACTCCTCTCATGAGGTTTCACCCGTAGGCACCTGGAGCTGTAAGGAATGAAAATACCCATCAATCACAGCCTCATCCTCCCTGATCCCCCTCAGCCTGCTCATTGCCTCCTAGAGTTCCCTCACCTACACCTCCAAGACCCGACGGTGAACACATAAGGGACAGGTGAGGGGGCCCCCCCCACCCCTGACAGCAGGGTCCCCACCAAGTCACCCCTGCAGACAGTGGGTAAGGGCTCTGTCTGGGTGGAGACCTCTGAGGAGCCATGGGTGGGCAGCACCCTAGCAGCAGCTCCCCGTGCCCTTACCTTAGCAGCAGAGCCACAAGTCCTCATCATTTTCCTGTTGGATGCTCCTTCTTGTCTCCTTCTGTGCACCCTGTTGACCAGGGTGGGAGTGCTCAGGTAAATCACCAGAACTGTGTTAACATGAGCCACATAACATATGTTACACTGCCCCAGGAGATCAGCTAGGGCACTTGCACAGACCTCCACCCCGACATGGGGAGGGGTATGAACCCTCAAACCATGGTTGAGGGGGAGGTCTTGAGAGGCATCTCCATGCCAGCCATTGGGTATGGGAGTGGCTATCCCTGCTAGGACAGGGTTAATCCCCAAAGCTAAAACAAAGGGAGCAGAAAATAATTGTATATATAAACTGCAGAGATAAGTGTCTGGGGATGCGGCCATGAAAAGCAAAAAGGAAGGGGTGTGAGTGCCCAGAGGGGAGAAAGGATGGGTAAAAAAGGGAGGGGTGTGAGAAAAAGAGAAAAGGAGATCATTAGCACCCTTCAAAAGGCAAAGGATAAGATAAGATAACTCCCTGTGGCAGACAGGCAAAAAAGAAAGAAAGAAAGAAAGAAAGAAAGAAAGACTTTTGAC
>NW_017729027.1:25318993-25319271 GCF_001723915.1 Gavialis gangeticus | reverse complement strand
GTCCAAAGCGGAAGAAAGAAAGAAAGAAAGAAAGAAAGAAACTGGAAGTAGAAGGGGAGGGGACAGAGAACAGAGAAAAAAAAGAAAAAAACCCTGTGAAAATGGAAGAACAAATCAGAAATGGAGGAAGATAAAAACAAGAGACCTTTAGACAGGTCTTTAGACAGAAAAGAAAAGCGACAGGACCTTGGTCCAGTTTACATGAGCCAAAGAGTTCATGTAGTGTTCATTAGGTTAGATATCAGGAGGTGCTACTCCATGGTCAGGGCGGCTAGGAC
>NW_017729027.1:25310116-25313993 GCF_001723915.1 Gavialis gangeticus | reverse complement strand
GGCTAGGACCTGGAACCAACTTCCAAGAAAAGTGGTGCAGGCTCCTACCTTGGGGGTCTTTAAGAGGAGGCTAGATGTACACCTTGCTGGAGTCCTTTGACCCCAGTACTCTTTTCTGCCATGGCAGGGCGTCAGACTCGATGATCTGCTCAGGTCCCTTCCGACCCTAGAAACTATGACACTATGAAGAGTCATGTTGACTTGTGGAGTGATGGCTCCCCAGGCCCAATCCTAGCAGGAATTTTGTGGAGGGCAGGGCACAGGAATTAGGTCCCTCTGTGTTGGCTACAGTCAGTTTTCATGGAGCACAACTCCACAGATCAGAGCTGAGTTCCTGACCTTTCCTCTGAAAATAAGTTGAGCTCAACTTATGGATGAAGCAGTGGGAAACCTCCTCCCCGACAGCGCTGGTTGCAGGGGGCGGTGAATGTGGGTGAGGATGCTACTTGTTGGAAAGTTGAGCAAGGACTGGACATCACCATCCCTCTGCTGCTTTTTCCCCCCTCCCATTTTGAAAACAGCTTGAGGCTTGCAGGTAGTACAGACATCAGTTACAGAAAATGCTGTTTTTTAAAACTTCTTCATCTAACCCCTCATTGAAATGAGGATTCAGATTTTCACCCACTTTACATGTCAGGTTGGAATCATGATAGCTTGTTAATAACATACTTTGAACAAATAAGTCTTTATTAGACTTTAATCCAGCTTCTTTAAAATTGTGTAGGACTTTTGCCAAAGAATGAACAAGGTAAGCCTTAGTTTTGCAATGAATAGAAGTTTCTCTCTTAAACTCAGGATTTTTCTGTTAAGGCTTTCTGAATATTAGAATCATAGAGAAGAAGGGCTGGAAGGGACCTTGAGAGGTCATTTAGTACAACCATCATTTTCTCACATACCACACAGCCACACATATACACCTTCTTTTTAGAAGACAGTGGGTGTGTCTACATGTCCAACTAATGGGACTGAATAAACTAATTCCAGTGTCACCATCTACACATGTTTTTGTAAGCACAATTATTCACTGGGCTGCTAGGTACCACTGGTATCTAATGGGACTCAGTAAATTAGTCTGTTGTGTCCCAATTGCCATGCACACATAGATGGTGACACTTTACCATGAAACAAATTAGTCTGCTATTCAGTAAAGCACCTCATGTAGATGTGCCCAGAATGGACAGAAAGTCGGGATTCATGGCCAGGAGCTAGCATTTTCATGGGGAGACAGTGCTATAAGATGTCTTCCAGATTGTATGGCAGGCAGCAGGCAGCAGGCAGCAGGCAGCAAGCAGCAAGGGTTGGTTATCCAGTGTTTTCAAGATGACAAAAGTTTTTGGTTGCTTGTTTGGCTCTTCAACTAAAAATGTTGTCAAATTGACAGTGGCTGTGAAAGGGTTAATAACTGGCACCACTCTTCCTACTTGTTACCTCAAGAGCAAACTGGAATACATCCTGCATCTGTATTCCCATGCTTCAATTCTGAAGGAGGAGGAGAAGGATAAAAGAATTGTCTTCATCGCTTAAGAATTACACCCACATTTTAGAGGGCTGATTTGAGGGGGGAAAGTGAATGTGGTATGCAAGTAAATTAGGCAGTTTGTTACTATTATATTCAGCAAGTTTTGAATTATCAGACACATGATGTGGTTACTGTAGTATAATTTACCAAGTATTTTAATGCACAGGGGGAAAAATATAGTTGTAATTAGAAACAGATATGAAACTATCTCTTCCAAGATGTCTGTTTGTAGTGCGTTATACTGCTTCACCAATAGGTGGTAAATAAGCCTTTGTTTGCATTGCACAAATGTCTAATCAAGGGTGAAACTGGGGAGATGAGCAGACACACAACATGCTCTATGTAGTAACTTTCCTATAGTAAGCTTTTTTCAAAGGATAATTTTTCCCTGGATTCATGGGATTTAATATGTACTAGTGCTGTGCATTTTGTTTCCTCTCCATCTTTATAATAAGGCAATGTAAATCAAATACACAATAAACACACTACTCTTAAATTTGATAACAATGATACACTTCCAATGTTTTGAACACCCTAATTAGCACTTGTGCATTTTACTTAGATGACTGTGGCTCTTCTTCATCAGTCATGCAAAAAATGTTTCTTACGTACTATATTACTTTTTTTTTTTACTTTAATTCTGAATCCATCCTGAACTCAATTTCTCATATACTATTTTGAATGTAGCTTTTAGTGATCATTCCCTAATCTTTTTGACATTTAATCTTATTAATTTTGAACCTTAGTTTATCTTACGCAGACTTTATCCCTCCTTATACAATGATCTTATATTTAAGCCTTGCTTTGGTGAAGCTAATCCCATTGAGTCTACAGGACATATTTTATTCTAGGAAGTGGCCAGCATATATTTGAATAGGAAGTCCATTGCTTCATATTAAGAACCATTAATGAGAGAACCAAACAAAGGCCTTTATAGAAGAACATGCCATGATTTGACTTTTATTTTAGTGATTCAAAGTCAGACACATCCTGATGAGGTACCCATACAACTGGATTCAGCTAAATACACTTCTGACAGCATGATGTCAAATAAGCCCATAGCTATCTACTTTATGCTGAAAGTAGGATTAATATCCATAGAAATAAGCTTGGAAATCTGCTAGTCAAGGTGATTAGAACCAGACGTATTTGGTTTTATATTGGAGATTTATAAAATATATTTAAATTTTTGTTACTATAGGCTAATGCATCATATTTGTACTGTACTCTACATAGTATGCCAGGCACTTTACAATAATAATAATAAAAACACCTTAATTATGGAATAGATGAATCATAAGTTGTGCGGCAATGTACTAATTTTGTCACTATGTATGGTGACTTTTGGGTATCTCTAATGACAAAAATATATACTAAGGATAATTTTGCTATGTATAATATCATATTTACCCAAAACAAAAATTACTTCAAATTTAAAATAAGTACATTTTAAATTATGTTCTATGTATGGGGCATGTTTACATGAGATGCTACGTCACTGTAGCAACATGCTACAGCAACATAGCAGCAATGGGTACAAACCATTACGCCACAGCTACATTGCTGTAGTGATGCACTCCCTCTGTATAGCATGTTGTTATGGTGATGTAGGGGCTAAAAATTACTGTGTGCCACCTGCACAGCTCAGTATAAGCTGCTACTGCATCATTATTTAGTATTTCCAGAAGGAAATACTAAATGATGGCACAGCAACAATGGTGCTGTAGGGGCATGTATAGCTGCACCCCAGGAAAATAATAAATTAGTTTTAATTTTCCATGTATAGAACAGAACTTTGGTAGGTCATATTAAATTTACGAGATTTATTATGAATGTGACAATTCATTTCTTTATTTTTCATAACTATTTAAAATGCCCATTCCACCACTGGTGGATGAAATCCCAGTGAATTTCAGCTCTGTGTGCTGGCTTTGCTGTAACATAATTTCATCCTATAATGGAGGATTAGGCACAGAGGAAATTATTGCTTTGCTCCTAGTCCCCCACCAATTCAACAGTAATGGAATAATTATTTTTTGCATGTCTCTATCCATCCTCTTGAACCAGACAGTTGATTTCCATATAAGTGGTCACATGTACATGAGATGCCAACTGTGCAGTAGCTCATTACTATTGTGCAGTAGTGTCACATGGCACAAAGCATGATGTGACGTTACTGCACAGTACTAATGAGGTATTGAACAGTCAGCATCACCAAAAAGCCATTCAGTGATGCTACTTAGCAGTAACACTGGTTACTGTGTAGTTATTTAGTACTTGTGCAAGCAATAACAACTAACATAGACATGGCCAGTAGTTAGTGTCAATGCAAATTATTAGATTTGGGTGCTGCCAATA
>NW_017729027.1:25307417-25310105 GCF_001723915.1 Gavialis gangeticus | reverse complement strand
CCGTGAGCTTGGCTTGCCAGCTCCGGGCAACCGTGACAGTTAGCAAAAAAAAGCTAAGGTCAAGTTATCAGAAAGCTAAAGGAGGGAATGTGAAGACATGATGTGGAATTCTGTTCCTCCTTGTGCACCTAAATAGCAGTTTTCTAGATGTTGATATAGCTATTTTTTATTATTTTTCCCTGCATCGTGGATATGGAAGCATTCACATATAGACTGAGTTCCCTAAGCACTCTGACACTGGGGATACAATATATCAGTATATGACAGGTTTCCTTTCTTTTCACCCCCCTCCCCCTCATCTCCCAACAGTAGGATCAGTATAATGGGTTTCTGGCCAAATACTTTTTTGGGGGTTCACATGAATGTATTCATCCAGAATGGGTACATGTACATATCACGTTGTACAGCAGCTGTAGCAGCCCCATGGTATGGGCTCTCCTGAAGCCAGTCCTTCACCCCATTCACCCCCCTTCCTCACCCAGATATACCTTCACCCAGTCCTGAGTGCACAGCTATACTTGCCATGACAAAGAATTCATTAGGGGGTGCTCTTACACATGCCCCTTCAACCCCTCCCCCATATACACTATTGATGTTCATTAATTAGTAAGATTATATGTGTATATATAAAATTTAGATAGATCAATAGATAGATAGACAGATAGGATTACATAGTATACTTTAACATATCATATTGTATCTTATATATATTATATTACCTATTGTGTACATTATGCATAACATATAGATACAGATTATATATATTTATATATATAAGAATATAAATTCTATATACACATATAATTTTATATATAAAATGTTCATCAGATTAACATAACATAACATAAAATAACACACTCAGATATTATTACATTTTAGCCATGTGTCTATTTATGTATCATCTATTTCCATCATCTATTTCATCTATTTCCATCATCTAGATCTATTTATAGATCATGAGAATACCATTTTAAAAATTGTCAGACAAGATTGTGAGATATTTTAAACACCCTAGGTAAGTTTTAGAGCACTCTAATTAAATATTCTTTCCCCCTTTGTAGCTCACCTTTACGACAAGGTAAACTTGGATTTTTATGTATATATAAAGTATCATTGAACTTCATATTAACTGACAAATGTAAAATGCCTTTTGGCTCTTTGTACTGAATTGTGTCTTTCAATTTTATTTGATTTCTCAAAATATGGTTTCCCTCTCTCTCTCTGCTGTCTGCAGGCTATTGTTTATCTTGATGGACATGTTTCTTAGAACTCAGATTTGTATTTTTATGGTAAATATTGACAGCTTGCCTTTGACAATATTGCCTATGGAAACATTAAAATAATAATAATAAAAGATTAGAATTGCATGTAATCCATTTGAAAGCAACTTTTAACTGCATATTTATTTAAAATAAAAAGTATTGCTTTTGAAGCAATATTGTCTTTGTTATTGAATTAAGTGTACAGTGTCAAAAAATCTAAAATTAATTCAGCCCTAAAGGAAGAGAACCCTATTTTGTTAATTAAGTCTGGGAAACTTGAAATAAAAAAAGAAGTTAATAAAAATAAACGCCTAACCATGTCTCTCTTCCCATACAAGTAGAAAACCTTAAAGCTGAAACAATGTTTTTAAATGTTTATATACCAATACATAAAGGTATGGATGGTCTAACAACATTTTAAGGTAACAAAAAATATATGATATCTGACTGAGTCACTAAGCAGTTTTCCTCCTCAGAAGCTCACACTTTAGGTGGGATTTACTGTTAAAATTGGCTTCATCAATGGCATGAGACTTAGTGTTAAAAGACTTTATAACAGCACTATGGACTTAGAAGTGGCAAGAAAAGAGGCTACTAGAAAATGTTTGATTTTCCAATAGTCACAATTTGCCTATCAGACATAGCTGTATCTTTTGAGACATTCGGGAGGTAGACCTATCAGAGTAGATTTTGCAATAACTATCAGCAAAACCTGAGTTCCAACACATGATAGGATAGATATTTACTTACCACAGTCTGTGTTTGGACACAGCCAGAGATATGCTGCAACATCAAGGTTGAAATCAACCTGAAAATGCAAATTATATGGACAAAAACATTCATAGATATTTGGGTCAGAAGGGACCTTAGGAGATCATCAAGTCTGACCCCCTGTCCTATGGATAAAATACTGACTGGGATAGACAGCCCCAGCCAGGTGCCTGTCTAGCCTCCTCTTAAAGACCTCCAGGGTAGGGGAGAGCACCACCTTCCTTGGAAGCCCATTCCAGATTCTGGCAACCCTTACCATAAAGAAGTTCTTCCTGATGTCTAACCTAATCTGCTCTCCATAAGTTTGTGGCCATTGTTCTTAGTTACTCCAAGGGGTACCCTGGTAGACAGAGCATCTCCTATTCCTTGCTATCCCCCACTGATGGATTTGTAAGCAGCCAAAAGATCACCTCTCAGCCTTCTCTTGAGGAGGCTGAAGAGATCCAGGACCTTCAGTCTCTCCTCGTAGGGTTTTGCCTGCAGGCCCCTAACCATATGAGTGGCATTCCTTTGAACCCTCTCAAGATTGTCCACATCCCTCTTGAAGTGTGGAGTCCAAAACTGGATGCAGTATTCAAACTGTGGCCTGACCAATGCCACATAAAGTGGAAGTATCACATCTTTGAATCTGTTTGTCCTGCACCTGCTAATGTAT
>NW_017729027.1:25285915-25302417 GCF_001723915.1 Gavialis gangeticus | reverse complement strand
GTGGCCTGACCAATGCCACATAAAGTGGAAGTATCACATCTTTGAATCTGTTTGTCCTGCACCTGCTAATGTATAATAAAGTGTGGTTAGCTTTACTGATCACTTTGTCACATTGATGATTAATGTTCATCTTGGATCCAGCAGTGACTCCAAGATCCGTTTTTGCTGCTGTGCTACTGAGAAGGTCTTCCCCCAGCCTGTAAGCATGCTGGTGATCCCTTCTCCCTAGGTGTAGCACCTTGCATTTGTCCTTACTGAACTGCATCCTATTCTGTTCTGCCCATTTTTCCAACCTGTCCAAATCTGCCTGGATTTGTTCCCTATCCACTAGCTTGTTAACTTTACCCCATAATTTGGTATCTGAGAATTATCTCAGAATTTGCACAGAGTGCTTCCCATGCCTTCATCCAGGTCACTGATGAAGACATTAAACAGCATCAGTCCAAGGACTGAGCCTTGTGGGACTTCACTGCCCACATCTTTCCAGGTTGATACTGACCCATCCACCAGCACTGGCTGGGTGCAACCCCTAGCCAATTTGCCACCCCCTGACCATGTAATTAACTATGTCACAGTCACTCAGTTTATTTATGAGAATATAATGAGATACCATATTGAAGGCCTTCTTAAAATCCAAGTAGAACACATTCACTTTAATTCCTGCATCTAAGCATTTTGTGACCTGGTCATAAAAAGAAACAAGGTTAATCAGGCAGGATCTACCTGCTATGAATTTGTGCTGGTTTCCCTTTAGCATTGCTTTCCCTGCTGGACTCCCACAATTGTGATTCTGAATTTTTTCAACAGTTGTCACGAGGTTAAAGGTGAGACTAACCAGTCTACCCAGATCCTCCTTCTTCCCCTTCTTGAAAATAGGGACCACATTGACCCTTTTCCAGTCCTCTGGGATCTGATCTGAACACCAAGAGTACTCAAACATCCATTCCAGTGGCTCTGCTATGACACTGACCAATTCATTCAGCACCCTGGATGAAAATCATCCAGGCCTGCTGACTTAAACACACTCAACCCCTCCAAGTGTCTCTTCACTAAGTTGGTGCTAACAGCTGGTGGGTTGGTTTCCCCTTTATGCCTGCCTATGATCCAATTGGGAGATTTGTCCTCATCTAAGTTCAGGAATACAGAGGCAAAAACTCATTCTGCTTCTGATAATATTGGGAGCACTCACCCCACACTACAGCAGGCTTTCTAGACCCGTGTACCCCTGGCCAACTAGCTCATCACCCACATGGATTGGGAGTCCTCCATGGATGAGCAGGACTGGAGGGCTTCGAGAGCCCTTGTCCTGGCACCTGGCCATGGGGTGCTCTGCCCCTGCATCCTGGGCACCACTGCTCACAAACCACATCATTCCCTTTCCTCTCTCCCTCCCCAAACCCCACCAAGGGCACACACTGGGGAGCTGAAGAATGCAGGGTGAGAAAGAGACATGCCTCATTTTAATCAAATGTTGAGGTTGCCAAGCTTTTAGTGTTTTTATTCATCAAAAGGTATGGAACATTGCCTACTCTGCAACTCGAAACAATGAGAGTTAATGAGAGGATGGGGAAAGACTCTGGCCACACCTGGTAGCCATGTTGTTGAAATGGGGAGGTGGGTGGATCAACTTAACGAACATGAAACCTTGGGGCAGCAGAGGGAATGCTATGTGGGATACTGCTGCCCTTTGATTTAATTAAATGTTGCAGCTGCCACACCTTTTGGGTACATAATAAAGAAAACTGTGGAAAGTTGCCCACTCCCAAACTTAAAATAGAGTCGAAGAGGCTACAAATCCTTACAGACGTTGCACCACTCCCCTGCAGCAGAACCAGGCCAGTGGGGTGGGGACAGAGATGGAGGAGGGTTGTTTGACAGGCATGAGGTCAGTGAGCAGCATCAATAAATCAGTATCATCAGTCTTCCACATGAACAATCATTGAGCTAAGAACATGATGAATATCAGAGAAGGCAATCCACAGCCTTCCCCATGAGCATAGCCCAATTTACCAAGAAGTCACATTAGACTGTTCCATCATCTATAAACATTACATTCAGAAGATCAGCAGTAAAGTCTCTGTACGGGATTCTGCCTTAAGACATTTAACCAGCACAGCATGGGGTGCTAACTTTAAAGTGCACAGAACCACCACATTTGAAATTGTATACACCCTAACAGATTACTGTGCTCCTGTATGGTCCAGAAGTTGTTGCACTAAAAAGCTCAACACTACTTCTCAGTGTACAGAGACTCATAACAGGCTGCATAACTTACATACATACATAGATGCATTATTCTCTGTACTCTTGGGGCATTCAATCAAGTGATGTAAGAAGAAAGACACTAAGTGATGTAAGAAGAAAGACACTCCCCTATTGCCAGGTTTCTGGACCTATGCAGAGCTGGGCAGGCTCGGTACAATGGTCTTTTGTGTTGCACTAAATTCTTGTAAGGGGTGGGGTGAATAGAAATGAAATGATTGTTCAGAATAATCCAGCATGAAATCCAGTCCCACAGCATTTCATACCAACACTAAATGTGTCCCCCGTTGGGCATGACCTTGACAGAGAAGCAAGGATCAAGATGAACAGACAGAGATCTATATACAGATGATTCAAAACAACACTTTGCAAAGTGAGCATCTTGGACAGTTCTCCATGTAAATCTGATGTCCAAAGAACAGTACAGCACTTAATCAAAAGCTGCAATCTTTATAAATTCCCAGATGGGGTTGTTGGAATCTGCAAACTGAGTCACAATACCAGACAGTGGCTTATAGCTGGCCTAAGGGACCAAGGTAGGGACAGGGGTTGGAGACAGGGTGGGGCTTTGCTGCTTCAGAAAACTAAGAGCCCCAGGACAGGGCTGGCCCAGTGCTCAGACACAGGAGATGAGCTCTAGCCTAGGCTAGACCTTTGCTCCATGACGGGAGGTGAGTGGGGTGCTGCAGTGCTCCATGGAATGTGATCAGAATGTGACCCACGCTAAGTTGCTATATATAGCATGTGGTCAGATGTTCATTACAGTGCTTTAACCTGCAGTGCTGAAGTCTGATACCACATCCATCCAGGGTTATCTTAGAGTGGGATCTGCCCAGTTTTTGAGTGCTCTATGCTCCCTGCCCATCTGTTCAGTTACGGCTGCAGAGCACTTTGTGCGCACTTACCACACAACAAGTGTATCTTCTTTAGCTGTAGCTGAACTATGAGTTCAAAAAGTAAGTGGACTGTTTTGTATATTTTTAACCCCAGTTTTGTCCTAAGATTCTGTAGAAACATTTTGAAGCAAATGACTTTATATGACTTGATCAGCTGTGTTATAAGGTTGAAAAAATCAAAAAAGCTGCTCCAGACTGACCAAATGTTTAGACATAACTAATATACTCCCATTTCTTTAAGCTTTCACGGTTGTTTTTTTTCTTTTTACATGATCTCTATGCAAATTTGACACAGAATTCAGCTGAAGATCAGCAGCAAAATTAAGAAAATGCCAAACATTAAAAGGAAAACTGTGGCACAGTGGAAGGAAGAAGAGACATCGCAAAATCAAATAATGTGCGGCTTGTGTTACAACCTGGAGTATCTTTTACTTTAAGCCTTCACTAAGGGCTCTGTGTAAAGAGTTACTTGAGAATGAATCTTATGCATAAAACAAATGTGCAACAACAATAAATGTTTTCAGTAAACATTTCTTGGTTACACACTTGTATTTTTCTATTCTGTAATTCATTTCATTAACCTGCTACAGTTTATTCTGCTGCCTATTCTCTGATGCAGCACAAGTTTTTGTTTCTGAACAAAACATGATTCCCACTGTACCTTTTTACAGTTGCTTTGTGCAAGAGCTTTTTCTTAATGCCTGTATAAGATAAGAAACAATGAGTTGACAGAGGCTTGCTTTCATCATATTACAAGTTCAGCAGTGATTAATATTGCAGCAAAAATGCTTCAAAGCATGAGTCCCTTTTAGGTGGTGCTGCCAAGTGGAATCTCTGTTTTTTTCAAAGAAGCATTCCCCCCTCAGACTTTGAAGGTGATCCTAAGGTTGAGGGGGGAAAAATGATGTTAAGAATTTGCATCCAGTCACTAAAATGCAATAGATTTCTGTTACATTGGTAAGTAGATAAGTTAGCAGTATTCGAAGTGAGTACTGAGAAACCAATTAATGTAGGGGAATTTTGAGCATGTTATTTAACTGAAGAGTTCCTAGTTTGTAAGTAAATGTTGTCTATTTGAATATCTTTACAGTTGCAATTGCATGCAGCATTCTTCTTTTCTTCTTTCAATCCTGTCTTAAACTAGGCTACTCTACTGAGGATTTTTCAGTGAGAAATATTGAGAAACATGAAAGGATCCATGGGGGGGGGGGAAGGGAAATACCAGGAATTTAAAGAAGTATCAGGCACAAGAAAGGGAGGGGGACCTGACAACACTGTTGCTGCTTTCCCCAGCTAACCCAACAGTGAGGGAAATGGGGAGCCCCACAGCCACTCCAGACAGGAGGTGTGGGGAGTGGTTGCATGGAGTACTGGGCTCAGCTAGTGACAATGTGCAGGTTCCTTCTTCCAGCACTGGTCCCCTGCCCATCCCTCCCCTGGGTGTCCCATCCTGGCAGGTGTTGGAAGAAGGATTTGCAATGTACATTGAATTATTAAGCAGGTTTGCCGTTTGAAAAGTGACTGCAGTTCAGTAACTGCTGATATGAGCCCTGAAGTGTGTGTATAGGGGGGATATTTAGATGAGCAGGTAGGGAGAAAGAGAAAATTGGTGAATTATTTTGGGTTGAAATTGTTATATAAATGTATGAGATAAATCAGTCCTGTTTTCTGAATTGTGCTTAAAAATATGGCTGGCAAAACAATTTGTAGATAATAAAGCCAACAAAATTTCTTGGTAGCGGAGACTTATTGCAGATATCATATTAAACTTTTTTTTAAATAAATTATTGAAATATAGCATGAAGCAATAACTAGTAAAAAAAAAAATCTTTGTAAAAACCCGTGTAGGTTTGATTAGATCTTGTTTTCAGTCTCTGACGAATAAAAGAGTCACAAGCCTGCATTTTAAATAACACTCCCAGGAGTCTAGGAGTTCAGCTTTCCAAAAATCAAATGAGAAACAAGCCTTTAAAGTAACTGAAGTTCTAAAGGGCCTCTAGCTTTTTCAATTATTTGTAACTTTTTAAAGATTCATACCCTGCATTTTAGATTCTCAGCTCTAATTAATAATTAAGATATAAGATGGCCTTTCCAAAAAATACAAATAAAGAATTTGTTCTTTACGTCACATTGAGTTCACTGTTAAAAATTTCTTTTGATAGGGAAAAACCAGTGCTGTTTATATGTCATAATGATGTAATGAAACTTTGTCTCGATTTGCTCTACATCAAGCATTATCCTGAACATTTAAACAGAGAGAGATTCATCTATGGCTGCTCTGGATATTATTTTCTTTCTCTTCCTAGCAAAGACTGGTTGCATGTTATTTAAAATGTCCGTTGTTTACCACTTAATTAAACTCTTCTTGATTCATTACAGAAAGTATAACTCAACAGTTACACTGCTGGGATCTATACTTGTGGATTTAGATTTAGGTGGTGACAGCATTGATTTTATACCCACATAATGGAAAGTAAGAATCCTCTGAAATAGTAAATACTCTGACTGTTAAAAGAATATGGGTAGGTACAGACATTCAAAAAAAGCCAGAGGCAGAATCAATCTAAGTTGTGTAGTTTTATGTAAGAGGCATAGTTTAGATTAGTAGCAAACAGAATACACATTCACCCATTGGTGTGTGTGCACGGGGGGGTGGGAAATCATAGATGGGTTTTCTCCATTTCTAAACCTGTGTGTGCTGAACTTATGTTTTCTTACGGGTATAGACAGGTTTTCGATCAGTTATACTAATAAAAGTATAACATCTGTACCTGAAATATAAAACAACAATCCTCAGTCCTTATTGATACAAAATTCAATTAAGGCCTTATTGAACTCAATGGAAGCTTTGTAACTTAATTCAGTGCCCCACCTTTCATCCTTCAGGAATTACTTTCTATAGAGCTAGAATTCAGAGCTAGGGTCTCAGGTTCCCTACATAAGCCCTGGAGAGAGTTAGGTGTTTCCCATGAGAATCACAGGGGGCATATCTACACAAGGTGTTTACTGTGGAGTAGTTGAATTAGTTCCACAGTAAACATCCCAGCATCTACATGTGTAGGGCTATTAGCCTGGAGTAAACTAATAAACTCTGCAGCAAGGTAATACTTGTAAATACAATTACTATTTTGCTGTGGAGTTTTTTACTCTGCAGCAGTGCACATGTGATGCTGATATGGCTGGGGCATAAGTATGCTTCAGTGCAGGGGCTGACTACTTGCTAAACCTGCACTGGAGCACCCTCATGACTCAGCCATCCCCTCCACAACACACTGAGCTGTCCCAGGCTGGCAGGCTGACCCCCCCCGGCTCCTGGCCAGACAGGTCTGTTCCAACCTGGTTCACCATGCTACAGTCCTGGGTGCATATATAAATGTGGTACCTGGGAGCAATTAACTCCAGCATGATAAGCATGATTATTGTGTCACATTAATATGCATATGTAGACAAGCCCAGAAGGCAGCAAATGTAGCAGGTGACCACTTAAGCTAGCCAACAGGAAACATTCAGGACAGAATATAATTTCAATCCTGCCTCTCGCTAATGGTTTACATTCCTACTCAGTGGTAGTGGGAGACACAATGGAAGGCTACTTGGAATCCAGTTTCAAATCCTTTTGTAAAGGAAGATGCTTAAAACTTTGCTTTAAAAAGAACAACAAAGCATTTTTTCCTTTCTTTCAAAGCATGTCCAAAAGGGGGGTCCTCTCTGCCCTACACCTTTTTTCCAGTATCTTAGTGTAGCACCCACACACATTTGGGGTTGTGTATGGTAAAGTGTGTGGTTTTAATTGTTGTATGTTCAGGCGGGGGGAAAGGTGGGCAAGATGGCCCCTGTTGTTCTGGGCACATGAGCACATGGCAAACTGGGGCCTGTATCTGGGCAAAATATATAAAACCCTCTGGTCTCGTTGGCCAAAGGAAACAGAAGATCCTTCAGGCAGATTGGTTGGGAGAATGAATAGTGACACTCCCTGGCTGGACAAGGCTTTGGTCATGCCAGGTATATAAGAACAACTCAACTAAGGTTTTTCTCTCTTTCTCTTGGGGCTGCTGAAAGCTGCACATCTGATTGGGAGTCAGAAAATGCACTCTTCATTGTGGGGGGCAGGGTTCCCCAGCTCCTCACTGGAGTGGCAAGCAAAAGCTATATGACATGAAAACCTCAGGTATAGGGAGAGAAAGTCTGTCTTGGAGTTTGAGACTCCTATTTCCTCCCTTTTCCTTCCACTTTTTGTTTCTTGAGTGGGGCAATACTATGTGGTATTTATCCCTGGAACAAACTGATCAGGAATAGAGTGTTGGCAGTTTTGGTGTCACAGGCCTTGAGTACGATAATACCTTGGAGGTGTTAATTCCTGGAGCAGACTGACCAGGAATGAGTCCTGGCAATTACTGGCCACATGGGCCTGGCCCCTCTGTTCTGTAATTGTAGTGTCTCAGCATAGTGGTATATCTCAGACTGGATAACCAGGCTGCAGCCATAGGCCTGGGCCCTTTTTGCTTGTTTACAGCTATTTGTGTTTCAGCCTAGTTGTGTGGCTGAACCTCAGCCAGATGTTTGGCCGGTAGATTGGGGCCAGGGTGAAGCTTGGCATGGTTTGAGCCAGGGTGAGACCTGGTGCTACTTACATAGGCCTCAGTGCAGTATAGACCAGGATAGCTTTTGCTGCCCGGTTCAGGCCCAGTGAGATAGGATTGGGCCTCCTTTTGACCCTTTTGTATTTTATGTCCTAACCAAATAGTGTGGTTGGGTGCTAGTTGTAGTTCAGGCCCAATGCAAGATAAGCCTGAACTTTCCTTCAAGTTCTTTTGCAGTTTTCTGCCCAGCAGAGTTGGGATTGGGGCTAAGAATTTTGGGGTGCGGTATGCTGACAAAAGCCACAGTTAACTTCTCAAAGCCACCATGCAGAAGTGGACCACTCTACCACATCTCTAGGAGCAATCAAGTCCTTTGCAATGCAGAAGTACCCATGCTCTTGAGCAGCACTCTGTGGTGCAGTGAACCAGCCCCAGGTCAGGATGTTGTGGTGTGGCACATGAGCACATGGCAAACTGGGGCCCCCTCTCCAGCCCATTGCTGAAGGGCAGGTATAGAGGTGCAGGCCTCCAGAACTACCTGTCGGGGAGCCCCAAGTTCCAGATTTCCTTGGTACGGGTGAAACATCCCCAACAGAGTCTGACCAATAGACTTTGATTTGTTGTAGTGTTTTAAAATTATATTCAATGTTTTCTTTTCTTTTGTTTAATTCTCTGTGATAAATTCGGGTGTTTGTATTTATATTGCTGGTGAGGAGGGTTTTTTTCTTATTATTTGTTTATACAGACAGTCCAGCAAATATAGTGTTCCCAGATTTCTGGGGAGGGGCTTGAGCCATTGGTATAATTTATGAAGTACTGCAAAATGTGAACCTGTCCTTTTTTGCTGCCAATTGATGCCTGGCAGAAGAATTACATTAGTAATTGGAACACTCAGTCAAAGTGAGGAGGGCATGGGTTCTGCCTTAAGAGATTCAATTCTATATTTCCTACTGCCCACTTGGAGGTTTCTTAAAGGGTATTGTAAGGCTCCAAAGTCTGCTTGCTCAGCTCTTTATGATTTCTGATGCAGTTTACATTTCTGGAAAAGGTCCTGCTCCAGGGAACCCTGACTGATGGGAGATGGAAATCACAGAGATTGGTGAAATTATTGATAGCCTTATAAATGAGAGCTGCATTTCTTTCCCCTTCTGTCTGAACTTCTCTCTACTACCAAATGCAGATATTTTGTTTGGTGTGTGGGAAGTTGCAAGGCCCACTCCCTACCCTTCCCACAGCTGCCTCATATTTCCTTGCTAACCCACTCCCCCCTTCTCTCCCTTCTGCTCTCCACCCTCTTCCCCATACAACCCCTCCATTTGTTCCCCTTTTTTTCTTTCCTCCCCCCCTCCATTCACTTTGTCAACAACTTTCATGATTTTGTACAGTTCTATCAAGTCCTCCTTTAGCCTTCTCTTTTCCAAACTAAAGAGTGCTAGCCTTTTTAGTCTCTCCTGTTATGGCAACTAATCCATTCTATCACCTTGGTTGCCCTTCTCTGTACTTCTTTTAATTCTAAAAATCCTTTTTGAGATGCAAAGATCAGAATCGTATACAATTCAAGATGTGGTCATACCATGGATTTGTAGTATGACATCTTAATTGTAATTGTTCAATGATGTTTTCTGCTTTGCTTACAATTTCTTTCTTAATGATTACCAATATTTTATGGCTTTTTTGGTTGCAACTGCCCATTGAGCTGACATTTTTAAAGACCTGTCTACAAGGACTCCATGGTCTCTTTCCAAAGCCATAACATCTATTTCAGAACCCTTTATTTTCTACTTCCCAACCTATAGTTTTCTTAAAGGGTATTGTAAGGCTCCAGAGCCATACAATATGGAATTTGGTGGACATGTTTGATAGTACTGATCCTTGCAAGACCCCAATTTTGACCTCTCAGAGGGCACTTAAGACAAGTTAACATGTGGATGCTCATATTTTACGTGTTTATAGTATGGTCTAAGTGTAATGTGTAACTCCATCCTTCATCACTGAAAGGATGAAGACAAGATGCTTGGGAGAGATGGTAGCAGTATGAGTAAATGTAGCTGTAGAGAGCTTATAATGTGTAAACAGCACACAGACGGATGTTTTATGCGTCTTTTCAGAAGACAAGCTATCTAAATCTAAGGCCATAATCTTATTTACCTTACATAATTTACAACTCTTTTTGTGAAGTCCTTCAGTCACATTTAGCGCTATGTACTTTTCTTTTTCAAATGTTATCTCCCTGCTCCTGCCTCTCCTTCCCCTTTTTGTTTTTAAATCAAGACACTCCAGCAGGTTTCCCATAACCAGAAGAAAGGATTTTTATCTCTTTTCCAAATAACAAGAAGCATCTAAAGCTTAAAATTATTTTAGCATCAAATCAGTATTGTATACATGACTTTTTTTTTTCTTTTTTCAATCTCTCCCAAACAAAATCAAAAGATAATCCTTTAGTGCTTGCTGTGCCTTGAGGAAAGGGGAGATTTGATTTCAGAGTTTAGGAGTGCTACCAAAAGAGTAATAAAAACACAGCTTGGACCTTAAGTGAAAACTTTCAGAGACCAGTTTAACTAATGAATGTTTTTGGCCAAGAAACAGCTGAGACAGATCCTAATTCAACTTGAACCTTGGATTTGGGAATCTGTCCTGTAGGAGTTTTCAAAACAATCCTACAGGCAGAATATAAAGACAAGAAAAGAGAAGAGAGTGGATAGATTTAAATATAAAGCTGATTTTGTTACCCTTTGGCATTTTGTAATCCAGTCTGCCTTTGTTTTCAGAATGTGACACTCCTTAAATAGAAATCCTTTCACAACTTGAGTAAAGAATAGGTAGCTTCTTTAGTTTCAGATACCATGTGGGCTATTAATCAAATGTATTTCTGGTTGTTACGAAGTAATATGAACATCTTCACTTCTTCAGTGATGGATGAGACATAGAATACTGACCTCTGAGTGATTATTATTACACAAGAAAGGAATCTATTTTCTCATTTAGTTATTATTTTACAAATTTGGGCTTCTTTTGGTATGGTTTATAATAGGTTTTATTTCAGGAGATTAATCCTCTTCTGCTAAACATATCAGATAGGTGTTCAATGAGGTTTTTATGCAATAAACTATGGGACTGTAAAGTAATAATTAAGATGACTTTTAAGTATCATCATTTTAAGAAGCTATGAAAATGAAGCATCTGATGCAGGACGTAAGTAAACATCTATTTGTATTAGCACCACTAGAACCATACTCTAAAACAAACTGTTCCCTCAGATCACTTGATCAGCATAAATAGGGAACTATACATGTAACCTGAAAGTAGACTAAGTAATGATAGTAGACTAATGTGCCAATAAAACCAGATTCAAGACATTATCTAAATTCAAGACATACGTTTATTGACTGGGATGAGAAATACCTAAAGGTATAGGAGAGAGCACAGGAAAATATAGAGAGTTCATATGTATATGTGTGTGCACAAACACACACATGCTCTCTTTTTCCCTCCCTATCTCTTTATAAAATACTTACAAATTTTATATTCTTAAAATACACACAAATACTCACACATACACATATGTATGTAACAGCTGCAAAGGCTCAGTGGGATCTTGGTAAGATCTTTGCAGTTGGAAAGGGTGCAACAGCTTTTCCAGGCAGAAGGGTATGCCGTGTACAGTGCGTGCTTTTTATTGAAACATTTGAACTGACTATAAAAAATCTTGGGGAGGGAAAAAAAGAACAGAAAAATCAGAGGAGAACCAAACACTAGCCTGGCGAGAGGGACAGAACCTGTTCATTGGGTTCAGAGTGAATCCCTGGCCAGTGAGGGTGAGGCACGCACCTCTTCATGGGACACCTCAGTCAGCAGACCTGCCAGAGGGGGCTCCCATGGCTATTGGCACCCTGAGAACCCGAAATCCAGTGCATCACCCAACCTACCAACATGGGAGATGGATATATCTGTATATATAATTATGTGTGTATAAGTATATATACTAGTAGTTTTTTCCCCTTCCCTTTAAGTATTTCCCCTAAATAATAAATATCTATACAATTCTAAATTCTACTGCTGTATCTATTTATCTCTACAATGAAATGAGTTGCATTTTCTCCCCATCTGGGGGAAATGGTATGGCAAAAATTACAACTGAATTTTGTTTTCTTGATTTCAGTTCTGTTGTTGTACACATGAACTCAATGATTGTACCAGATATAGAAGGAAGATATTTCTACATGCAGTTTCCAGTGCTAGCTAGAATTGTTTTGACAAAAAAATATTTTTTAATGCAAAAAAGCAAATTTACCAAAACTTTTCATAAGGAAGGGAGGGCTTCAACTCAAGAGAGAGAAAGAGATAAAAAAAGGCTTGGGGTTTTTTTTTTGGGGGGGTGGGGCAGGGCTTGTTTTGTTTTTGTTTTTACTTTTTAAGCCTTTATTATAAAAACATTAAACACAAAAGATAAAAGTGCAAAAATGTATAGCCCTCCAGGGGCTGAGCATGAAACACTTGTCAGCAAAAAACAAACAACCGAACAACCCCCTTCCCATAAAATCAGTAATCAAATCCCTATCCCCCACAAAACCCTCCATGGGATTATACATGCAGGACCAGCTCTGTCTTCTACCTTGCAGAGTGCTCTTCCTTGCCCCAGCATGATACAAACTGGTCCACATAGGTTGCAAAGTAACATGTCTATATTCAAATGTTACCTGCATCCAGACCATGAAGCAGAAGAGTAGGATGGCACTGTTAGAGCCCCTTGTGAACTGTTTTCTGCAGCTTTTCAGTGTCACATCATCTTCATTTGGTCCAGGAGGAAATTGGACAGATCACATTCCTTTTGGCCACTTGGGACAGGATAAAGTAGATGTATGGTTTCAGAGAGCTCCAAGTCCAGTGCACCAAAGAGGGTGCTGAAGGAAGCAAAGAGCAGCCACAGGCAGGGACAGCCTAGGAAAATATGACAGAAAGTCTCTCTCACTTCTTTGTGGTAGAAAGGGCAGTCCTTTGGCACTGCTGGGTCTAATGGGGAGCAAAGATGCCTCTGACTAAGGCCCCATACATCAGCCACCACCGGAGGCCACTGATTCTCTGTTGATGGGCAGCTGGTACAGGTTGTGCCAGGCTGAGTCAGTCTGCTCTGCTGTTGCTGCTGCTAGGAGCCACCTCGAAGTCATGTCAAGGTGGGCAACAAGGACATGGGCATAGCACACTTTGACTATCCATGTGTATAGTGCATTCCCAGGCAGGAACTCAAAACAGATATCACCACTGTTCTCACTGGGCACAAGGAGGGAACAGCAGCTTACCACTCTCATAGGCATCCATGGCCAAAGAAAGGCAGCAATGGAGGGAGTCAGGGGTTGTTGAGCTTCCATCATGGAAAGCCCACCATGTGTACAGCTGATCCTCCAGGGCAGCAAGTGTATTTGCAGGAAGGGTGCAAAACTAAGCTAAGCCTGCCAGGGGACAGGGGGGCTACTGCCACTGCTGGGCCACTGAGCAACCCTTGCAAAGCCAAGCCAACAGCCCAAGGCACTTAAGGGAACCCACCCCTGCCCCAGCCCTGGAATGAACTGTAGGCAAGGCTAGGACCCCTAAGGGGACACTTGCCTGCCTATAGACAAATGCCAGGAGCTTGGGGAATAAACAGGAGGAACTTGTTCTCCTGCTAAATGCAAATAACTATGATGTCATAGAGATAATGGAGACCTGGTGGGACTCCACCTGTGACTGGGCCACAGGCATAAATGGCTATACCCTGTCCAGGGGGGATTGAGTGAACAACAGGGGCCAGGTTGTAGCTCTCTATGTCAAGGAAAGCTATGCATCCCTGCAAGCTGACATTAACACTAATGGTAGATGACTTGAGACCCTCTGGGTTAAAATCCATGGGGAACATGGCACAGGGGATACTATGGTGGGAGTCTTCTATGCACCCCCTACCAAGGGTCAAGACTTTGACCAGGAGTTTGCCAGGGAATTGGCTAAGGCCACGCGCTCCCGGTGTATGGTTGTCATGGGAGACTTTAACTACCCAGACATCTCATGGGAGGAGCGCTTAGCCAAATTTGAGCTGTCACAAAGCTTTCTCTCATGCATGGGTGACCTCTATCTGATGCAGGAAATCTATGAGCCGACAAGAGGTAAAGCACTGCTTGACCTGGTACTGGCAACCAGGAACAACCTAATTAGTGACCTAATGATCAAAGGGAAGCTGGGTGACAGTGAACACGAGCTGATTACCTTCACCATCTGCCATAAAGCTGGCAAGTCAGTCAGTAATACAGAAGTCCTCAACTTCAGGAAAGATGACTTTGACAAGCTCAGGAGGCTCATCAGGGAGGCCCTACAGGGCCACAATCCAATGGGAAGGGGAGTTCAAGATGAGTGGTTGCTCTTCAAGGGAGCAATCTCGGAGGAAAGGCAGCAAAAGGGCACAACAGCACCCTTGGCTCTCCAGAGAACTAGCAGACCACCTGCATCTTAAAAGGATGACCTACAAAGGATGGAGGACTGGAACCACCACCAAGGAGGAATATTCTGCACTGGTCCTGTCCTGCAGGGAGCAAACCAGGAAAGCCAAGGCTGCGATGGAATTGCAGCTAACTACAAATATCAAGGACAATAAAAAGTCATTTTTTGGATATGTGGGGAGCTGGAGGAAAAGCAAGTGCAACATTGGACCCCTGCTAAACCAGATGGGACAACTGACAACCGATGCCCATGAAAAAGCAAACTTGCTTAATGGGTGGTTTGTCACCAGTCCCATGGGATGCCCCTTCCTGCATGTGGGAGATTTCTTACCCTCCATTGAAGCTGAACTCATGAAAGAACATTTGGACAGGCTGGATAACTTCAAGTCAGCTGCCTCTGACGGTCTACACCCAAGGGTACTCAAGGAGCTGGCAAGCATCATAGTTCAGCCCCTGGCACGAATCTTTGAGAACTCCTGCCACTCTGATGAAGTGCCCAAAGATTGGAAGAAGGCCAATGTGGTGCCTATCTTCAAGAAAGGGAGGAAAGTAGATCCAGCAAACTACAGGCCCATCAGCCTGACCTCTATCCTGGGGAAGGTCTTGGAAAAGATTATCAAAGAGGCCATCTTAAACAGACTAGCCAATGGCAATATCGTGAGGGATACCCAGCATGGGTTTGTTGTGGGTAGGTCTTGCTTGACCAATCTCATTTCCTTTTACAACCAGGTGACCTATCACCTGGACAAGGGGGAAGAGATGGATGTCATGTAACTTGACTTTAAAAAAGCCTTTGATCTGGTATCCCATGATCATCTGTTGACAAAACTGGCTAAATGAGGCCTTGACCTCACCACGATCTGATGGCTGGGGAATTGGCTTCGCGGTAGGATTCAGAGGGTGGTGCTTGATGAAAGTCAATCATCATGGTGTGCTGTGACCAATCGGATCCCTCAAGGCTCTGTCCTAGGGCTTATACTTTTTAACATCTTCATCAATGATGTAGACATTAGTGTCAGAAGTAGGCTGGCCAAGTTCACCAAGGACATCAAACTCTGTGATAAAGCATCCACACCTGGGGACAGGAGGGTGATCCAGGCAGATCTTGACAGACTCATGAAATGGGCAGATGAGAACCTGATGGTGTTTAACACCAAAAAATTAAAGATTCTCCACCTTGAAAGAAAAAACCTGCAGCATGCTTATAAGCTTGGCAGTACTACGATGGTTAGGACTACACATGAAAGGGATTTGGGGGTCATGATTGACCTCAAGATTAACATGAGCCTTCAATGTGATGCTGCAGCTAGTAAAGCAAGCAAAATGCTGGCTTGCATCCATAGATGCTTCTCAAGCAAATGTTGGGATGTCATTCTCCCATTGTACTTGGCCTTGGTGAAGCCACAGCTGGAGTACTGTGTCCAGTTTTGGGCTCCACAATTAATAAAAGGGTGTGAAGAAGTTTGGGAGAGTGCAGAGGAGAGCCACATGCATGATCAGAGGTCAGGAAAATAGGCTTTATGATGAGAGGCTCAGCCATGGGACTCTTCAGCCTAGAAAAGCGCAGACTTAGGGGCAATCTGGTGGCTACCTATAAGTTTATCAGAGTTGCTCACTAGGATCTGGGGGAATGTCTGTTCACCAGAGCACCCCAAGGGATGACAAAATCAAATGGTCACAGACTCCACTACAACCAATTCAGGCTGGACATAAGGAATAACTTCTTTACTGTCCAAGCCCCCAAAGTTTGCAATAGACTGCCACCGGAGGTGGTTCAAGCACCCACTTTGAATGCCTTCAAAACACATTTGGATGTTTATCTTGATGGCATCCTATGATCTCTGCTGACTTCCTGCCCCTGGGGCAGGGGGCTGGACTCAATTCTTTGGGGTCCCTACCAGCCCTAATGCCTATGAAATCTATGAAGTCTATGAAAGCAAAAAGGACAGAGTAGAGGCCCAGATGATCAGCCAGGGATCTTGATAAGATACAAATGGATGGGACTGAATCAAACATCAGTGATTTGGACGAGGGCGTAAAAAGCACCCTGTTCAAATTTGCACTAAGATGTGGGGGGACGTGGGCACACTAGAAGGAAGCAACAGGCTACAATCTGACCTAGACAGGTTACAAGGGTGGGCGGATGAGAATAGGATGAGTTTCAACACAGACAAGGGCAAGGTGATGCACCTGGGGAGGAACAACCAGCACCATACCTACAGGTTAGGGAACTCCCCTCTTGTCAGCACGGAGGCGGAAAAGGATCTTGGAGTCATCATTGACTCCAAGATGAACATGGG
>NW_017729027.1:25267694-25285840 GCF_001723915.1 Gavialis gangeticus | reverse complement strand
ACCTTACTGGGGTCGTTTGACCCCAGCACTCTTTCCTGCCATGGCAGGGGGTCAGACTAGGTGATCTGCTCAGGTCCCTTCCGACCCTAGAAACTATGAAACTATAAAACATGTGGATCAGCTTGATGGTGTGCAACTTGACCAAAGAAGGGATGAGGCTGTGGTGGGCCAGTAGGGGGTACTCCTGCATTGAGCCACCCACCTCACTGTGCCCGACCACCTTCCAGGCTCCGAGTTCCTCCCTGGGGACTCCTCACATCTGGCTGACCCCTTTCCTGGAGCACACCCGCTAGCCTGGGTGTAGAACTGTCCCAGGCTAGCGGGTGTGCTCCACTCAGGGACAGGCTTAATTCTGGCTCTACACCCCCTGGGAAACACAGGCCTAGTAGCCCTTGAGGGTACTTGACTCACTTCAAGAACTTGGGATGCTTCCCTCAGTCGGAAGCACAAGTAGTGGTCTCCCTTAGTCAGCCAAACCAAGAGACCCCAAGGCATAATCTAGACCCACTCCCACACTAGGTACAAAGGAGAACTGTATTGGTTGCATAGAGTAGGGTTGGAATAGGGTTCAGAGTTGAGTAGTATCAAAGAAATCCCATAGAGCAAACAGGGTGGCTGGAGTATCTTTTGATCACGCATCTGAGTTACAGCAAGCTATACAGTTAGATCTCAGGTAGCTTACTTACAAGTATCATGCAGAGGGAGGTGGAGATTCCCTCTGAAGGCAGGCAGTTCCTTGATCATAAGTTTTGAGAGAGAGAGCAAGTTTCAGGTGGTTCAGCTCCTCTCTCTCTCTGAGTTTCCCTCATGGCTGCTGCCCCTCCTCCTGCACAGTCCTGAACTTATATAGCCCTTATGACCTTATTTACCTGGTCCCTATGACCTTATTTACCTGGTCCAATGGAGGCCAGTGCCTGTTGGCTGTCAGCCAACCAATTTGAAATACATCACTGGTTGCTGGGCAGACTGGCAGTCTCTAGCCCACCAGGGAGCCTAAGCCCCTTACCCAGGTATGTGATGTAAGCAGAGGCAGCAGGTTTCCCTGCTCCCTCAGGAATGTATCCAGCTCAGCTCAGGTTACCTGAAGAGATAGGGTAAGGTGTGTCCCCTCTTCAGGACCCACCCTAACAAAATTATCACAGAGCAGAGTTTTTGGGGAGAAACAGAGGTGGCCTTCTGCCACAGAGGTTCAGTGCCCTCTGCTGCAAATCCAGGCTATGGACCAAGGTTTCCTTCAGTAGCTCTGGAAATTTCAGACACCTACCCTGGGGTCTCAGTAAGGAGATGACTTGCCAGGCCCGGGTGATGTCAGCATTATACCGTTAATGTGTTTCATAGTTTCATAGTAGCTAGGGTCAGGAGGCACCTGAACAGATCATCTAGCCTGCCCCCCTGCCACAGGCAGGAATGAATGCTGTGTTCACAAGACCCCTGACAAGTGATCATCCAACCTCCTCTTGAATTTGCCCAAGGTAGGGGCAAGGACCACTTCCCTGGGAAGTTGGTTCCAGATTCTGGCCATTTTTAATGTAAAATATTACCTTCTGATCTCTAACCTAAACCTATTCTTCGTAAGGTGTTTACCATTATTCCTCATGGCCCAGGTGGTGCTGGGAAGAAAAGGGCTCTACCTATTTGCTGTTGATCTCCCCTGATGAGATTATAGCCAGCCACCAGGTCCCCCCTCAGCCTCCTCTTGTTGAGGCTGAACAGGTTCAGGTCCCTCAGTGTCTCCTCATAGGACCTGTCCTGTTGCTCTCCCACCAAGCTGGTGGCCCTCCTCTGAAGCCTCTCCAAGCTGGCCACATGCTTTTTAAAGAGTGGCACCCAGTACTGGGTGCAGTACTCCAATTGTGGCCTGACCAAAGTCGCATAGAGAGGGAGTATCATCTCTCTGGACCGGCTTGAGATGCATCTTGGGATGCATAACAAGGTATTTCTCGTCTTGCTGGCTGCGGTCTGGCATTGGCATTTCATGTTCATCTTGGAGTCAATAATGATGGGAGGCTTGGTTCCTCCAGTTCTTTCTTCACCCTGGGTTGGGGTAGGGTTGTCCATACCTGGCATGGGTGAAACCCTCTTAGCATGCCCAGAAAGTCTAGTCTGCCTGCAAAAATGGAAATAGGATATGTAATTTGCATAGGAGTCACAGATGCTACTAATGAAGCAACCTTTGGATATACAAATAACAATTCATTGACCTTGGGTGAAACAGGATTGAGGCTTTTGACTTCTTGTCCTGATTCAGAATGGGAAAATATCTATTTTTTCCCCACAGAAACAGGAAATCCATTTGTCTCACCCTAGGAGGCCACAAAGAATTATATGTATTTTTTTCCCCAAAACTAACACATACCATCTTCTGAGGCTGTCCAATATTGCCCCCTCTTTAATACATAGCCAGTGTCCAGTATGGCAATGTCTACATATGCCGTTAGGGGGCAGCAATAAACTGTGGAGCTTATTGCTCCAGAGTTCATTGATCCCAGGAAGGTCCCAGGCACATGGTTTATACCTGTTCCAGAAGTGCAGCACATTGGCTGAGTCACTGCAGTCCTGGCTGGCAGGAAGCCCAGGAGGGGTCAGCCTGCCAGTCTGGGGCTGCTCCAGTTGGACTCAATGTGCTGCAGAGGGGCTGGTTTGAGCATGAGAGTGCTTTAGTGGGAGACTAGCTGGCAGGCAGCCCCCACACAGAAACACCCTCATGGCCTAGTCAGCTGGCTCTGCATCTGTGTGTGCACTGCTGCACATAAAAAAAACAAACTGTGAGGTTGGATAGGACTTGTATTTACAGGTCCTTCCCTGCTGCTGAGTTTATTAGTTTCCTGCACCCTAATAGTGACACACATATAGACACTGAGAAGTTTACTGTGAAGTTAATTAGGCAACTGCAGTAAAAGTCTCATATAGATGTGCCCAGTACATGGCACACTACTCCTTTAGGAGTTTAAGCCACTTATAGAATTCCCTTAACACAACAGAGACTCTGTATTCCTGTGTTAGGATAATTCTTCCTTTATTCTGTATCCTCCCAGTAAAGCAAAGGCAAACTCTAATCCTATGTTTTACAAAATATATGTTCCATTGTGTACTATAAGAATTTGTATGAGTTTTGCTTCATTCATTGCCAGAATTTCTTGCATGTATTTTCAGGTTCACTATATAGAACCCAGATATATTTTTGTATGTAATATATTAGTAGCACTGAA
Source organism: Gavialis gangeticus (assembly GCF_001723915.1). NCBI lineage: Eukaryota > Metazoa > Chordata > Crocodylia > Gavialidae > Gavialis > Gavialis gangeticus. Next base: position 25,282,631 of record NW_017729027.1, on the reverse strand, counting down.
TATATAAAATTTCTGTTCATAATGGCACTTCATACTGAACCACAATTCCTTCTCTTCCTTATGTTTAAGTTTAATATTACAAGGAGAAAAGATGCATTTGTTATATTATACATAGAAATTAGAAGTAAAAGGTAATGGAAGGAATTTCATAATGATAAAGAGCACAACATTTACCAAAAGAATGAGGAAGATAGAACTGTGTAAGTAGATAACACATTCATTAGTATTGCTGTAAATCAAGGGGAAAATTCTAGTCCCATGTTGCAATATGCATACAACAGTTCAAAAGTAAACATCAACATAAATATGTAATTTAATACTAAGTAGTCAGATTTTATTCCAGAGCATATTGGAGGAAAAAATGAATGCAGTTATTTTTTAACAGATGCAATTGTCACCTTCATGCAGCTCTTTGATATGTTATGAACTTGACCCTAACTAAATATAAACATTCATATTGTGGGGGCTTTGTATATTGGGTTTTGTTTGTTTGTTTTCTGTTTCTCCAAAGCACAGAGAGAAAGAGAGAGGAAGAGGAAGGAAGGACTTTGACTTTTTAACTAGTTCATTCAGGGGCTTGGGGTACAAAAAGTTGGCCCCTCCTGGGTCTAGGTCCAATATAAAAAGCAAAGACAAAAAATTACCATCAAACCAAGAGCACCGTGTCATTACATTCATAACATCACACCATGGCAGACATCTTCACTATATTACACATCGTGCTTAACGTGCCATTGTGCAGTCAGGACATTGGCCACACGGGCATATAGATCAAAGCTCTCTATAAGCAAACAATTCCTACCCTGCTCTATCTAATTATACACATGACAACACCTTCAACTTCCCACACAAAGAAAAAAGCAAAAAGCAGCCTGGTGAGGGACCAGGGTGTGGCGCGAGCTGGGAGTCACAGTCCGACACTGAGCCTGCCTGGTCTCCCAGACTGGTCATGACATCAGAGCATGTATTGAAGACAGACATCCTCCACATGGCACAGTGCTCCATCAAGGGCCCAGCATGCCTCAAAGGTGGGCACCACCCACCACAGCACAGTGTGCACAAACTCCACGAGGCTGAAAATCTGCATTGCATTGTCTGAGCTGGTCCCAGCAAGCTGGTTGCAGCGGCTCTTGAGGACAGCCAGATTGGCCTGACCCACTACAAAGTTGGCCAGGCAGATGGTGCCCTGCCCAGAAGCCCAGTAGGGGTAGGAGCACATGTATGTGGTCTCCAAAAGGCTTCTGCCCAGTGCCCATGGTGGGGGCTCAAGGGCAACAAAGAGTAGCTACAGGCAGGGACAGTTGAGAAAGGCATGAAAGAGGTTCTCCTCACTGACCCTGGGGCAGAAGGGGAAGGCCATTGAGGCTGCTGGGTCAAAGTGGAATGCAAACATTCCAGTGGCTAAAATGCCATGCATAAACTGCTACTGTAGGTTGCCAGTTGTCTTGGTGGTTGGCGGCTTATACAGTGTGCACCAAGCTGGGTGGGTCAGTGGGGAAGCTGGCAGCCCCAGGCACTGTTGCCATGGTGTATCAGGGTGGCCTGCCTGTACCTGGGCATGGTGGGCATGAACCACCCAGACATAAAGGCTTTTACATGAAAGAGAAGCAAAAGGGCAACCCGTGTCACTGTCAGGAGGCACAGGGAGCATCAGCAGGGTGCCAGGCTCACTGGCTAGCTTGCTGGCCATAGCCAGGGTGACTGGCAGTGTGGGAAAAGCCTTGCTCAGGGCATTCACAGTGTGGGAGACCTGGCATGTCTGGAGATGGTTATCCAGTGTAGCTTCTGCCTCCAGTGGGAGGGCAGCTTGGATGTCATGCAGGAGATGGCCCACACAGTGGATGAAGCTGTGTGGTCAGGGCCTCAGGTGTGAACCAGGCTGACTGACAGGGGTAAGGAGATGGTTCAGGCAGAGAACACAAACCTGGATGAGGGTGCCCATGAGGCTGGCAGAGGCCAGGCTCAGCATGGGGCATCTCACAGTTGGGTTTTGCAGCAGGGCCTCCCTCAGCAGCTGCAGGAACTGCAGGTGCTGGGCCTGGGGCTGGAGGTGGAAGGTGGCCTGCCAGGCTTGTACCATGCTGCAGTAAATGGCTGGAAGCCCCGCCCAGTTCAGGAGCATGAGATTCATCAGGAAGAGCTCCCAGTCAAAGCTGAGGGCCCCCACGCACTGCAGTTGTTTCCAGGGTGGGTGCTTCTCACTGTAGAGAAGTCACTGAAGGGCTTGCACAAGGAAGGCAGCCACCTTGCTCACCAGGTCGACCTGGCTCTGCCCCCCTCCGCCTTGGTGATAGGTAGGTAAAAGATGGCTTCTGGGAACCAGTGGCACCTATCCCAGAAAAAATCTACCAGGAGGTGTTCAAGTCTCTCAAGTAGGTCTTGTAGTGGGTCGAGTATGGCACACAGGTGCCACAGGGTCACCACCAGCAGCGTGTTGGTAATGAGGACACATCCACAATAGGAGAAGCTAGGTAGGTATCAGTGCCACCATTGCAGGTGCCCTCCACCCTTTCCTCAAGGCTGTCCCAGTTGCATGCCATGAAGATCAGTGGCCTTAGAAACATGCCAAGGACTTTGAGGCCCTCATGGCACCAGTTAAGGCTCCCTGGAAATCTGGTGGGGTCGCGCTGATGCACATGCCCAGCAGCAAGGTATCACTCTTGTCCCAGTTGATACAGGCTGAGGAGGCACGTTCATAGGCTTGCCAGCAATCTGTCAGGGCCCACACAACTTCCTAGCTGTTAAGGAAGATGGTCACATTGTCTGCATACACTGACAGCTGGAGCAGAGGGCCAGTGAATGGGCCCATGGCCAATGGCAAGGCCACACCACTCAGTCAGTGTCACAGCACGTGCAATAGTGACTCAATGGCCAGGGAATAGAGCATGCCCAACAGGGGACAGCCCTGATGGATGCCCCTATGCATGGGGAATGGGACACAGAGCACACCATTCATCTTAAGTAGGCTGGAGGTAACTTGGTATAAGACCCTGAGGGCCCTGGTGAAGAGGGGCCTGAAGCCAAAGCCTCCAGGGTCTGGAAGTGGTAGGTATGGCCCACCCAGTTGTAGGCCTTCTCTTGATCCAGAGAGGATGATGTCTAGGCTGAAGAGTTCACTGGCTGTGAGTACGTTGTGCAGCAGAAACAGGTTGTCTTGGATGGCTCTGCCCGGCATGCAGTAGCTCTGCTCAGGCCCAGTGACGGAGGCCATGACAGTGTGGAGGCAGGTGGCCAGTGCTTTGGACAGAATCTTGTAGTCCACACACAGCAGGGAGACCGGTCACCAATTCCTAATGCAGCCAAAGTCTCCCTTCTTGGGCAGCTGCATGAGCACCACTCAGCAGCAGCTGATCATCAGGACTTTTTTGGCAAGGCTCTCCTGGAAAACGTGCAGGAAGCAGGGGCCAAGGAAAGGCCAGAAGGTCTTGTAGACCTTGGCAGGTAACCCATCAAGGCCTGGGACTTTGCCAGAGGTGAGGCCAGCCACAGCAGCTGTCAGGTGCCCCAGAGACAATTCCCGCTCAAGCTCACTGTCCTCCAGGGTGCAGAGACATGGAAGGCCCTCATGGAATTCCTGTGTGGATCTCTGAGCAGGATGGCTCAGCTGCAAACAGGTCACAATAGAAGGCAATGGAGTGCTCATGTACTTTGCCCAGGTCCATGATTATCTGGTCCCTGGTGTGCAAAACCTGGCCAGCAACCAGAGTATAGCTTTGGCTGACCATCTTTGGTTTCAGGCAGTGCATGCTGCCACCACGTGTGCCACCCCACCTTTTTATAGTATGTGTTGTTTTTTTAATACTGGGATGTTCTGGTATCTAAATGTGCTTCCACACTGCAAATATGCAGCACAGAGAACCAAATCACATGTACAGGGTGCATTTTGTGGTGCCTCAAAAGCCTTTGAGGACCTGCAAAGCCCACATGTGTGTTTGTGTGGATACGCCCCTACAGATTATCTATACTGCTTTTGAGACACTCCTGAATGTCTCAGGAGTGGTTCCTGAAGATTGGAAGAGAGCCAATGCTATGTGTATCTTCAAGAAAGGAAGGAAGATCTAGGGAACTACAGGCTCAATCCCTGGAAAGATCTTGAAAAAAATAGTCAAAGAAACCGCCAACAAGCTAACTGAAGGCAACATTCTGAGAGAGAGTCAACATGGCTTCATTGCGGGTAGGTCTTTTCTGACCAACCTCATTTCCTTCCCAAGGTGATGCGTCACCTAGACAAAGGAGAAGAGGTTGATGTCATATATTTAGATTTTAAAAAAGCCTCTAACTTGGTCTCCCATGATGTGTTCATGGTAAAATTGGTGAACTGTGGCCTCAACAACCGTATGGTCTGATGGCTGGGAAACTTGCTCCATGGTCAGACCCAAAGAGTGACAGTCAATGGAACTGTCAACATGGCACATGGTAACTAGTGACATCCCCCAGGGCTCAGTACTCAGACCAGTACTCTTTAATATATTCATAAATTATTTGGATTTGGGTGTCAGAACTGGACTGGATAAGTTCACGGATGACATCAAATTATGGGGAAGGATGGTCAATCTAGAGGATTGGCTGACAATTCTGACTGACTTGGACAGACTCACAAGGTGGGCAGATCAAAACCTGATGACATTCAACATGGAGAAATGCAAGGTGCTCCATATTGGGAGAAAAAAAACACATCATACTTATAGGCTCGGCAGTGCTACACTCACCAGCACCATGAGCAAAAGAGACTTGGGCTTCATGATTGACCACAAGATGGACATAAGCTACCAATGTGATGCTGCAGCTAGCAAAACAAATAAATGTCTGGCTTGCATCTATAGATGCATCTCAAGCAAGACCCAAGAAGTCATCTTCCCTCCCTACTCAGCCTTGGTGAGACTGCAGCTGGAGTACTGCATCCAATTCTGGCCTCCACACTTTAGAAATGGTATGGACAAGCTTGACAGAATCCAAAAGAGAGCCACATGAATTATGAGAGGTGAAGAGAACAGGAGAGTCTGAGAGGCATGGGACTCTTCCACCTGGAGAAGCGAAGGGTCAGGGGGGACTTGGTGGCAGCATACCAGGGGTGTGCATCAGGATGCATACCAGGGGTGTGCATCAGGATCTGGGGAAATGTCTGTTCACCAGGGCACCCCAAGGTCAGACAAGGTCTTACAGTCATAAACTGCTGGAAGACCATTTTAGACTGGACATAAAGAAAAACTTCTTTACCACCTGAGTCTCCAGAGTCTGAAATAGACTCCCCCCGGGAGTGGTGCAAGCACCTACTCTGGATAACATTAAAAAATGCTTGGATGCTTATTTTGCTGGGGTGATCTGACCCCAGCTGACTTCCTGCCCCCTGGGTAGGGGGCTGGACCCAATGATCTTGTGAGGTCCCTTCCAGACCTGATGTCTATGAAGTCTATTAAATCAATTAATGCTCTGGCAAAAACTGTGGCTGCATACACCTATTCTCCACACACGAAACCTCTAAATGAGTCGGTGAAGGTACTGTGTGGCCACCGGTCTTATGCTTTCTGTTTCCAATGGGCTTGACAGTTGCATAGGAGAAGGTTCCTAGCAGAAGCATTGTGAGTTCCTGCTGTGCCTGGGGCAGAGTTTTCACCCCTGAGAATGCGGGGGAGGCAATGGTGTCTTACCTGCCCAAGGTCTCTCCATACTCTGGTGCCAGCTGCTCCTGCAGCTGAGGAGCAAGCTAGCTGCATACTAGTTGCAGCAGGGGGCACCTGAAACCCCCACACCCTCTTTCAGGAGTTTTTGCTGCAATGTGCTCAGCCCAGCCACAGAAGATGAGCAACCCTGCACCCAGTTGTATATAGGGAGGAGGGGTTGAGAAGAACAATGCTCCACAGGAGGCACAGCTCTTTGCTAAGTAGCATACGTTTGTGTGGTGAGAGAGAAACAAAGAAGGCACCAGGGGCAGCCCTCAGGAGCCTGTGCCACAGGGCTGTTGCACCTGAATGCTGCACACTGGCTGCAGCAGCTTCATAGTGCAGGCTCCCCCAGACTGCCCATGATGCCTTCCTTGTCTTCCCCCTATATGCTACTGGGAAAAGGAGCTGCACTTCCCATGGGAAAAATTCAAAATAAAAGTCAACATTCAGTTCAGTTCCTCCCCACCCATATTCTACTGGGGGAAAACTGCCTTGTTTTGATAGCCGGACCGTGCCTGCCATAGCAAAAGCTCCCAGGGTGCAACAGGGCTGATTTTGATGCCTTAGGATGTGCCCAGAATGCGTGCCCCATTTATCCACCCTCTTCCCCCCCACTGTTCATAGGACAGTTACACTGATTGATTAATTTCCAAATTTGCTGCATGAACTGCAGAATGGGGTAGATGGAGGCATACTTTTTATCAGTGTACTAAGGAGTAGAAAGATGAACAAACTACACTGAGTTAAAAAGAAGAATGTACTGACATATTATGTATCAGCAAATGCACAGGATATATTTTTTGTGTCCACTAAATCTTACAGTAACTGGAATCTAAATCATGGCAGATCATGTTGTAGTATGTTGAAAAAGTAATATGCAATATATTCACAGAACCATAGACAGGTAGGGCTTGAACAGACCTTCAGAGGTCATCTAGTCCAACTACCCCACTGAAGGCAGGATGATCCCCATCAAATACTATACTAATTCAACCTGTTAGTAAAAAAACCCATTCAAACCTGACACAACCATAAGGCACAAAACCCTAACCTGCCACAGGTAAAGCAGGAGGATGATGGAAGCCAATGTCCTGTTGATGCTGTAAGGATTGTTAAAATATGCTCAAAAGATCCAGAGAAGAGGGGCATGCCTCCACCTAAAGGGGAAGGCAAAATCCCCCACCATCTGTACAAATCTGAGCGTGGGGGCAGGTAGAGGAGAAAGAGAGAGAGAGAGAGAGAGAGAGAGAGAGAGAGATTAAATGTTTGTTAGACCCCAACTCCATGCAACTCCCAACGACCAGGGAGACGACGATCCAGTTGCTCATGTATCGTGTTACTCATTAGCCAGAGCAGACAGGGAGCAAACACCAGGAAACATTGCTCACAGCAGCTTTATTTAGAATGAAGACAGCTTTGGACTAGCTCCCAAATAACCAACCAGAGCACCGCAGTGAATAGTTTTTTCTCACATTTATAAATTTTGGTTTATGCTCGTTGTAACAGGGCCCCAACTGAGACCCTGTTACTAGACGGCTGTGGACAGCTGAAGACAATTACAACTTGGGGGGAGGAGGCGGGCCCCATCCACAGAGAACCAATGAGGCCTGGACCCGAAGGATAAGAGGGAGAGAAGGCAAAGGAGAAATTGCCTTCGGGCACTGCAATCTACGGAGATGCCATGGAGGACGCAGCTACAAAGGATCCCAAGGGTGGATCCTAAACACAAGAGTCTCTATGAGGATGACAAAGAAGTCCCAGGACTGACTACCTCCTCTCTACATTCCTGGAGTCCATGCAGGTGATGGTGAGTTGGACAGAAGCAGAGCCACGCCGCAGGAGAAGCCGTGGCTCTGGGCTAGGACGCGGCGAAGGTACTCATGAGAAAAGGGGAGTGGGGAACGCTTGACCTGGCCCTGAGGAGGCAGGGATCTGGCACCCTGCACCTGAAGAGAAGGGGGTTGGGACAAGAGACCCGTAGCACACGGCAAGCCCCACTCTGGCAAAAGACATGACAGGAGAATGTTAAAGGCGCCGCTAACAAGCCACTGATGGGATAATTAGTCGCTGATGAGATAATTAGCAGTGGATACCGGGACTCTGTGCTGTACTTACCTATTGTATTAGTGGATGGGGATCAACCAGGAGGCCTGGGGGATCCCTGAGATAGGTCTGTTGGACTGCTTCCTCCTCCAAAGGGGGTTCCTGTAAATAATAGAAAGAAAAGAGCTAAATAAAAGCACCTGCATTATATCTGATCAGTGTGGTATTTCCCGTGGGTAGTCCCTCGAATAACATCCTCTTCCTCCCTATTTCTATTAAGATCCAAGTTGTGGCAGGCAAGAATTAAGAGGCTTGGGGTGGGGCGGTACTCAGCACGGACCCGCTGACACTCATTACTATTCATTCTACCCTCACTCCTCCTTTGTTCCACCCATTTCTCCTCCTCTCTCAAGATCTGCCTTTGTTTACTGTTTGCTTCATAAGCATGGAATTGCCTATGCATTTCTTTCATTTACATACCTTTTTGCTATGAGCACGTCTAAAATCTTGACTCCTTTTCTTCAGTCAATGGGAGGACTTTGACCAAAACCTGGAAGCTTCTGGAGGCTCCTTCACCAATCACCATTAACCTTTTCGCATATGTTTATCTCAGATTCTGTTACCAATTATGTGTTGTTTTTTCAAATTCCAATCTGTTTTTCTGTCTCAAATTGTACCATCTTCCACATTCCTAAAACATCACCTCATTCACAGCACACAGACTCACACAGACTTACTTGCTGCTTTTTCTCAGAAAATGGTTGACACAGTTAAGATGGTTACTTAGCATAAGCAAATAACTAGCTTAGCTATCAGTTTGCCCTGTGGTTAGGAGCTGTGCTAAGCCACAGGTGCAAATCCAGTGCTCCCCAAGATCTAAATATTGTCATGCTAACAATGTTATGTTATGAAAGATGCTTAGCTTCAGACAAAAGAAGGAAGTTACTCTGAACTTACTCTTAACATACAAGGAAAGGTAGTAGAGATCATGCTGGGTCATGGATGACTGGCTCTCATAATGAGAGTCAAGTGTTGGAAAGATGGGAAGTCACAAGCCAGGAGATCTGTTTGATGAGCTATTCAGAGAGCCAGAGAGTAGTGCAAGAGCATGGAGCCAGGAGGCAAGCGGAGTTATGTAGCCAGGGGATCAAGCCAGGCGTCAGGTTATGGAAGAGACCAGTTTAGGAAGCCAAAGGATCAGGCAGCGCGGAATATGAATGTGAGCCAGGTCAGGTAGTGAGGGGATCAGGCAAAGAGCCAATTGAGGCCCAAGGAGCCTGAGTAGAGGTTAAGCCATGTTCCCTTCCTGTTCCTGTTCTGAGATTTATAAGGAGGGAAGTGGACCACTCAGGCAGGTGGGAGGGAATACATTGATGGCTAGGCCCTGATGGCCATCTGTATCCAGGTTCTGGCTACCAGTTTAGGCCATCTGTATCCAGCCTATGTGGTCAGTTAAGAAAGTGACAGACTGGGTGAGTAGCTCATCTGGGTAAGGTCCTGAATTCAAAACATCAGTCTGATAGTAAACAAGAGTTTTTTAAATTGTTTATGTACCAAGATCAGATTAAATGTAACAAAACAAGTAGGGGAAATTTTGTGTTTGTGGAAACTAAGATAGAACTTAATGGATGTTTCAGGCTAGATCTGATAAGATTAAGAGACAGCCTTTATTCTAAGATTAAAATGTGGTCCCAGCATAAAACCTAAAAAAGTTTCCCAGGTAAAGATGGCAGAAAAGTAACACTTCTTTCAGATGCTTTCTAAGTTCTGATAAGAAGGGTATTGTGTCTACATGACAACCCTGAGATTTTTTTTTCTGGGACAAACACAGGCACAACTCATCCAGGGACAAATGTAACATCTTTTTCTAGCCAGAATGTAAAGACAAATCTAGCAGGACGGAGCAAAATACGAGAGAGATTTTTTTTTGGTAGCATGAGCTGAATCTTCTGGAGTCACCTATCATGGAACAGCTAGGATTTTTCGTGTAATTTATGAATATATAGAGATATTTCCTACAGTATTTTAAAATGCTTCCATAAAGTTATTGTATACTACTGCTACTGGCCTTTAACTGAATAATGGTATTTTAGCCAAGTTATTAACACAGGACATGTATACACAAGATGTTTACTGCAGAGCTGACTTATTAGCTCTGCAGTAAAGTCTCACAGACTTGCTAGATACATGTGCAGCTCTATTAGGCTTCAGTAAACTAATGCACTCTGCTGTATGATAGATCTTGCAAACACAAATACTGTTCTATGGAAGCATAATTTAGTATGTTGCAATGCATGTTTAGATGCTAACAGGGTTGGCTGGGGCACAAGAATGCTTCCATGTGGGGACAGTCTGCTGGCTAGCCCCACACTGGAACACCCTTATGCCCCAGCCAGGCTCTCCACGGCATGTTGAGCCAGGTTGGAGCAGCTCTGTGCTGACAAGCTGACCCTTGGGGCCCCTGCCAGACAGAGCTGCTCAGATTTGGCTCAATGTGCTGCAGTAATAGAATCATAGAAACCAGACCATGAAATTGGGTGTGTAGCTCCCAGAATTAGGTACATCCATACTCATAAGATACAATGACAAGGATAACCAAACACAGCTGTAAGACTAAACTTTCTTAAATCAGTATAATGCTATTTAGATAAATAGATATCTAAGAATCATTATTTTCCCAGGTTGTTTATGGCATAAGTTGGATGTGGCTCTCTATGCTGGACCCTTTTCATGTGCTGTTGCTGGCTTATTCCATACTGGGATCATAGACTCTGACTCTTCCCTTCCTTTTGGTAGGCACTTTCCTTGTCATCCCTGATGAACTTCCTAGGTACAGATTCTCTATTACCCAGTCAAAAAAAGGGGAATTAGTGAACCATCTGTTCTAAGCCTCAATACCACTACTGACCATTGTAAGCTCTCCATTTGCTTAAAGTTACTCTTTAGCTCATCTTATTCATATATTCTTCCTGATAAGTAAACTGACTTCCAGTTAACTTCTTTTTAGGGACACTTCATACTTAAAATAAATAGGTTCACAAAATTCCAAAACCAACCATTCTTTACCTATCATACAATTTGTCCTGATCTAGACATAGCAATAAAATAGGTTAATATTATGTGACTATTTGGTTATGAGTGTTGCTTTAGTTATGAAATGCAAAAATCTAGAACTCTTGGTTCAGTGATGATACCTTTCATTAGATCAACTGATAAATTACAAAAATATTTTTTTTCTGCAAGCTTTTGGATTCAATCACCCTTCATCAGGCTCAGGGAAAGTTAAAGATGGTACAAAGTCCCCATATGTAGGAAATGAACTTCATTTTTGCACAGAGCAGAAGCTGGAAATCTATTCCTCTGGGTCCATGAGAGTGTCTTTGTGGGGTTGCTCTTTGTTGTGTAGATCAAGCAGGATTCCTTTCCTGCTGCTGTCAGATAGAAGGCAGGGAGGTGGAGAATTTTCTTGTTGTTCAGCAATTAAGTTTATAATCCAAAAACAGCTAAAATTTGGCATCTTCTATGTTTCAGGAATGTATTTGGCAGCGGTGTTGGTCTGAGACAAAAAAAATGCAAAAAATCTAGAACTCTTGGTTTTTGCTTCTTATTCTTTTTCTCTCAAAGCAACACGGAGGCCGAATACATCCCTGAAACTTTAGTTATGACTAATACAATGTAAGAGTATTCTCTGGGTTTAAGTCAAAATCCTCTAAGGAGTCTAGGATACCTTTTGCTTCTCCTCTACATGATTTCTCTCATGCTTTCTTTCAATCATATCTATGTAGCTTGCCTCCTTCTTCCTCAATTGATGGCAAAGCCAATTTTGATCACTTTAAGTGTATAGTCGCACATACCAATTCAACTGTTCCAAAATGTCACTGGTGTTTCAGAGATGTATTTGGCAGCTGTGTTGGTCTGATTGGGAACCAGTTCACAATTATGTGAAGTACTATAATTCCAAAACCATGGAGTGGGAGAGAGCACCCAGAACAGCATACCTTACAGTGCATGAGTGGGGGATAGAAGTGCTTGCAGTCATGCTTCAGAGGTCCCAGAGGTTGTGGGGCATGATAGTAGTTGCTATTGGGTATGGAATGAGGACAGAGATGGTCATTAGAAAGATAATTGCTATTGAGCAATCAATGCAAGGCATCTCATTTATAAAAGTGCTAATAAAATGAATAAAAAAGAGGGGAGGGGCATTAAAGCTATCACAGTTTACCAGAATAGTCAGCTGCAGCTGGAGAGAAAGTGGGGAAGAGGTGAAGAGAGATGAAGTATGATGCCTGGAGGATAAACCAGACCCATGACATAGGCTAAAACCAGATGCTGGATTTCTCCCAAGACAAAGCCTTTTATTCTGGCATCCTAAAATGTAGAAACCCTTGGTTCCACTCAAGTACCTGTAAAATACAAAGATAACCCCCCCCCCCCCAGTTTAGTCAGGGTTAATTCAAGTTAATTGCCATTCAGGATTCATGTATGTGAGAGGTCGGTGTCAAGGTGCCTGGAGCCGAGTTGTCTCTCAGCTGGTATTGGTTGTGTTCTTTCCCTAGGAATTCTTCTGCCGTGCCTTGATGTTAGAGAGAGAGGTGCCAAAAAACTTTTGGGAGACAGAAAATCAGTTATTGGCTCAAGAAGTCAGCTTATTTTTACAAGGCTCCACCATCCCCGTACACTGCCCTAACCATGCCAAAAGTTCCGGGCATGTGATTACCCACCTCTGATGCTGAGAGCTCTGGTCTTAGTTTTGTGGACTCCTCTTGTGTTCTCCCTTAAATTGGCTGCTGGTCCCATTCTTCCCTGCATGAGTCCCAAGTCAGTCACTCCTTATTTTTAATCCTGCCCTTAACCTTCAGGGTCGGGAGAGACTTTTCCCTCCCGGGGTATAATCTCATCCATGTCTCCTTTTTCCTCTAGGAACCCAAAGAGGTTATCTTCACAACTTGGGACTGAACTCACCAACGAAGCAGTATCCTCTGTCTCTTCTCTGGCTCTCACCAGGTAAGTCAAGGACTGGAGTTTTCCTCTGAGCCTTGGGGTTGGTTTCTCCTCTCTTTGGCTTACCACCTTCTTGGTCTTGGTTCATCATGGCAGCCTGCAATTCACTGCCTCCCCGACCCAACTGTCTCTCTCTTAATTTTCCAGCATGGATCTTTTCTTTTCTTTTGGCCATGCTGTTCTCTCTATCCCAAGCTAGAACCACAGCAGCTAGGTTTGCTATGGCAGCCTTTGAATAGCCACAGTCCCAGCTGGTTTCTTTAATTAATTGGGATATGGCATCTTTCCCACACCAGCTCACTGTGGTTGCCTTGGCATCCCTTGGTAAATTTCTTTTCCATATTCTAACACTCATGTTCATGTGTCAGGGTGTTTCAGCCACCCTGTCACAATGTCTAAATGACTACCATGACTGTCCCACCTGGGCTGCAGCCCTGGTTCCCACCCTTTCCCTTCACTGGGCTCTTTTCAGCAGAGAACATCAGACCAACCTAGTTGCCTTCTACGACCAGGTCACAAAATCCTTGCATACAGGTGTCATGGAGGATGTGGTCTTTCTGGATATAGGAAGGCCTTCAACACTGTCTCTCACCCCATTCTCATTAAAAAATTATGTGACTATGATGATGATGCCTACACGGTCATATGGGTTGCAAATTGGCTGGAGAGTCACACCCAAAGAGTGGTGGTGGATGGGTCATTTTTGACCTGAAGGAATGTGCGGTTCCCTAGGGCTCAGTCCTTGGACTTGCACTGTTCAACATCTTCATCAGCAACTTGGACAAGGGGGTGAAAAGCACTTTGTTCAAATTCACGGATGACACTAAGATGTGGGGAGAAGTGGGCATGCTATAGGAGAGGAACAGGCTGCAACTAGATCTGGACAGATTACAGGGGTGGGCAGACGAGAACAAGATGGGTTTCAGTACTGATGAGTGCAAGGTACTGCACCTGGGGAAGAACAACCAGCAGCATACCTACAGGCTGGGGAATTCCCTTCTCATCAGCACACAGGCAGAAAAGGATCTTGGAGTCATTATAGACTCCAAGATGAACATGGGCCACTAATGTGGGGATGCAATCAGGAAGGCTAACCGCGCCTTGTCATGCATCCGCAGATGCATCATGAGCAGGTCGGAGGAGGTGATTGTCCCCCTCTATGCGACATGGGTCAGGCTGCAGTTGGAGTACTGTGTCCAGTTCTGGGTGCCACATTTCAGGAGGGAAGTGGACAGCATCGAGAGGTCCAGAGGAGGCCTACTTGCATGATCAGGGAGAAGCAGTGCAGGCCCTATGAGAAGAGGCTACGGGACCTGAACCTGAGAAGGATAACAGAGGATCTGGTGGCCATCTCTAAACTGGGCAAGGGGGACCAGCAGGCAATGGGAGTGTCCCTGTTCCACAAAGCACTACCGGGAGTAACAAGGAATAATGGCCATAAGTTGAATGGGAGTAGATCCAGATATCAGGAGGCACTACTTCACAGCCAGGGTGGCTAGGATGTGGAGCCATCTACCCAGACATCTCATGGGAGGATCACTCAGCAAAATCCAAGCAGTTGCAAAGCTTCCTATCATGCATGGATGACCTCTACCTGACTCAAGAAGTCTACGGGCCAACAAGAGGTAAAGCTGTTCTTGACCTGGTACTGGCAACTGGGGATGATCTAATCAGTGACCTAGTGATTAATGGCAAGCTGGGTGACAGTGACCATGAGCTGATCACCTTCACCATCCACTGTAAAGCTGGCAAGTCAATCAGCAACACTGAAGTCCTTGACTTCAGGAAATCTGACTTTGACAAGCTCAGGAGGCTTGTCAGTGAGGACCTAAGGGACCACAACCCCAGGGGGAGGGAAGTTCATGAAGAGTGATTACTTCTCAAGGGAGCGATCCTCAATGCACAAGCTAATTCTGTTCCATCTTGGAGGAAAGGCAGCAAGAGAGCACAGCAGCCCCCCCTCCCCGTGTCTCCAGGGATCTAGCAGACCTCCTGAAGCTAAAAAGAAAGGCCTACAAAGGATGGAGGATTGGATTTATCTCCAAGGAGGAATATTCTGCACTGATCCGGTCCTGCAGGGAGCAAACCAGGAAAGCCAAGGCTGCAACTGAACTACAACTAGCTTCGAGCATCAAGGACAATAAAAAAGTCCTTTTTCAGATATGTGGGGAGCTGGAGGAAAAGCAAGGGCAACTTTGGACCCCTGCTAAACCAGATGGGACAACTGACA
>NW_017729027.1:25257548-25262694 GCF_001723915.1 Gavialis gangeticus | reverse complement strand
AATGCTGACCTCGTGAAGAAACACCTTGAGAGGCTGGATACCTTCAAGTCATCAGGCCCTGACAGTCTACACCCCAGGGTACTTAAGGAGCTGGCGAGCATCATAGCCAAGCCCCTGGCATGGATCTTTGAGAACTGCTGGCTCTCTGGTATAGTGCCTGAAGACTGGAGGAAGGCCAACGTGGTGCCTATTTTCAAGAAAGGGAGGAAAGTGGATCCAGCAAACTACAGGCCCAGTATCCTGACCTCTATCCTGGGGAAGGTCTTATAAAAGTTTATTAAAGAGGCCATCCTTAATGGCCTGGCCAGCACCAACATCCTGGGGGATAGCCAGCATGGGTCTGTTGCAGGTAGGTCTTGCTTGACCAATCACATTTCCTTTTATGACCAGGTGACCTATCACCCAGACAAGGGAGAAGAGATTAATGTCATATATCTTGACTTCAAAAAAGCCTTCAATCTGGTATCCCATGATCATCTCTTGGTGAAACTGGTCAACTGTGGCCTTGGGTCCACCATGATCTGCTGGCTGGGAAATTAGCTCCATGGTCAGACCCAGAAGGTGGTAATTGATGAAAGTCAATCGTCATGGTTCCCCCCAATGATCCCATGTGATCATTCAGGTCCCCCAAGGCTCTGTCCTTGGACCCATATTGTTCAACATCTTTATTAATGATGTGGACATGGGAGTCAGAAGTGGACTGACCAAGTTTGCTGCTGACACCAAACTCTGGGGCAAAGCATCCACACCTAAAGACAGGAGGGTGATCCAGGCTGACCAAGACAGGCTCAGCAAGTGAGCAGCCAAGAACCTGATGATGTTTAACACTGAAAAATGCAAGGTTCTCCACCTTGGGAGGAAAAACCTACAGCATCAGTATAGGCTCAGCAGTGCTACACTGGCTAGCACTATTGAAGAAAGAGACTTGGGGGTCATCACTGACCACAAGATGAACATGAACCTTCAGTGCAAAGCTGCAGCTAGTAAAGTGACCAAAACACTGGCTTGCATCCATAGATGCTTCTCAAGCAAATCTCTGCTCATCATTCTCTCTTTGTACTTGGCCTTGGTGAGGCTGCAGCTGCAGTACTAGGTCCAGTTTTGGGCCCCAGAATTCAAAAAGGATGCGGAGAAGCTTGAGAATGTGCAGAGGAAAGCCACGTGTATGATCAGAGGTCAGAAAAACAGACCTTATGAT
This sequence comes from Gavialis gangeticus, assembly GCF_001723915.1. Lineage (NCBI taxonomy): Eukaryota > Metazoa > Chordata > Crocodylia > Gavialidae > Gavialis > Gavialis gangeticus. The sequence continues at coordinate 25,261,496 of NW_017729027.1, read as the reverse complement.
GACAGACTGAGAGCTATGGGGCTCTTTAGCCTGGAAAAGCTCAGGCTCAGGGCTGATATGATGGTCACCTATAAGTTTATCAGGGTTGACCATCAGTACCTGGGGGAATGTTTGTTCACCAGAGCACCCCAACGGATGACAAGGTTGAATGATTATAAATTCCTGCAAGACCGTTTCAGTTTGGACTTAAGGAAGAATTTCTTTACTATCCAAGCCCCCAAGGTCTGAAATAGCCTGCCATTGGAGGTGGTTCAAGCACCTACATTGAACATCTTCAAGATAAATTTGGATGCTTATCTTTCTGGGATCCTATGACCCCAGCTAACTTCCTGCCCCTGGGGCAGGGGGCTGGACTTGATCTTCCGAGGTCCCTTCCAGGCCTAATGTCTATGAAATCTATGAAGGGAAGTGGTTCTTGCTTCTGCCCTGAGTGTCTTGAAAAGGAGGCTAGGTAATCACCTAGCTGGGGGTCGTTTGACCCAGCATTCTTTCCTGTCCATGGAAGGGGGTCCAAATTGATGATCTGCTCAGGTCCTTTCTGACCCTACCAACTATGAAACTATGAAACTATCAGCAGCAGTCTCAGAGTCCCAGGACTGGGCATAAGGAGGCTTTTGATAGAGGGAGGGGGTCTTGCCATGGGCTTTAATGGGTGCTGGGCACCCCTTGAGATCTGGCGTGTCTTGAAGCATGGCTGTATCTCCTCTTCCCAAGCATTTGCTGATAAACCCATGGGGGAACATCCAGGCTGGTCAAGTCTCACCATGACTGCTCCTGTCTCAGTAGCTCAGTTTCCACATATTATCCACCTCCTACATGACCTGCATGGATGGTCTTGGCTGGAGCCTGGGGGAGGATCTGGGGGGCCTTTGGGGTTCTCCCAGGGATCTGGGAGTTTCAGAAAAAATTGGGTCTCCAGTGCCTGGGGATATGGGGTGGTCTCAGGGATCTGAGGACCTCCAAGGGATATGGGGATGTTTTGGCGATCTTGGGGTCTCAGGTATCTGGGTGTCCCCAAGGATTTACAAGGGATCTTGAGTCTCTGGGGGATTTGGCGGTCCTCAGGGCCTGGGAATCTGGGAGTAAAGTATAGATTTTTGTGTGCACTGATGGGTGATTGGTTGTTGAAATGATTGAGGGATGACTAGTGATTGAGTCTATAATCAATGCTTAATTGTCAGCTCCTGCTTTAACATCTGGGTCTCAGGGAATCAGGTGATATCCAGAATCCAGCCTTCCACCATGTGCCCTGTCCCAGCCCCCTGCTCAGAGGTTCCTTCCCTTCATCCCCTCCTACTATAACTGGGCTTTGCTGTACCCCACACCAGGCACCCTATTCCCCTAGGGAAAGTACATAGGCACCATGTGCCTGCCTAGGTACCCCACTCTCCCTGAGGCAGGCAGCTCAGATGCACTGGGGAGGGAGCTTCTGGCTGGAGAGGCAGGAGATTCCCCATTGCAGTAGCTAACTTCCAAGGATTTGGTCAGCAGATAGCTCCCAATCCAGGGGATGTTGCAGCAGCCATGCAGTGTAGTTCAGGATGGAGCTGGACTGGGATGGGGGTTTCCCAACTTCCCTCTTGCCCTAAGCACATGGTGCCACCCATGTCCAGCAACATCCTCTAGCAACAGGCACCTCAATCCCTCTGTGCATCGTGTCCTGGCATCACCTGGGGCACTGGGGATACTTCCAACTGGCATCCCAATCTCCAGTGGTACTGTTTTTGCCTGGGGCTATGTGCAGGTCCTGGCCCTTAATCCTGCTTCTGCTCACCAAGCTATTAGTAGCAAGTCACAGCTGTGCAGGTGGAGAACAATCAGAGAAGGTTTTTCGCTTTAAGGTGTGACTTCTCCACCAACCCAATCAACACAAGCCATCTGTCCCACACTCACTGCTGAGATGGGGGCTGGGATGGGGCCACAGGTGGTCCAGAAATGGCATCTGGGAGTGAAGTGGGTGGGAGACCCTGGGATCTTGGGGTGGTGATAGCATAATGTTGAGGCCTGGGCCAGAGCTGTCATTCACTGCTCTCATGCTTTTGTGGTGGGCATGGGTTCTGTAGGCAGGGACATGAAAGGAGAAGATCATGGCTCTGCTCCAGGCCCATACTGTCACTTCCCCATGCTTCTAACCTTGGCCCTGGACACAGCTCCCCACTCACCGGCATGCCCTGCCTGTGCAGCTTCCATGGAAACACTGCAATAGTGATGTGATGACAGCACAGGGGGCCAGGACCAGGGCAGATCCCCAATTTTGCAGGCAGGGTCATACAGGAATCACATTGTGGCTCTGCCCTGGCCTCACACTCTCAGCAGCCAGCAATACTGGGGTCTACATGGTGACCAACAGGAAGCCATGCAGGCATGATACATGGGTGGATGTGGAGCTGCATCTGGGGCCAGGGCTGGGATCTCAGGGAGATGACAGCATGGGGCCAGGACAGAGCCATGATATGCTCCCCTTACACCCCTGCCTGCAGAACCCATGCCTACTGCAGGGGCATGTGAGTAGTAGATCATAGCTCTGCCCAGGCCCTGGCCCCATGCTGTCACCACCCCACAACCCTGACTCATGATCCCAGACTTTCCTGCCTGTCCCACTCCTGGACACTGCTCCCCACCTGCCCATGGCCCCATCCCACATAGGAAGTTTTGCTAAGTTGTTGCACAGGGTGAGGGTGCTGACCCAGCCTGTGACAGCTGTACAAATCTCCCTACATGGCCCACAAGCTCAAATAATTGCCTTCTCCTGGCATAAGGTCTGTCTGAGGAGAGGCCCTAAGTGTTATGTGTGTCCATGCCCTCAGACAAAATTATATGATATGTGCCTCCTTTCCTGTCTCCTGCTCTTCCTGCTGTTCCTCTTTCTATTCTTCAGGTTTCACATTCTTAAACAGAAACCTAGTTTCTTTTTCCTGTTTGTCAGAAAATTCTGTTTCTTTAAATCTGTTTCCTTGTGCACAGGTTAAAAAAAAAAAACTGGTTTATATAAGAATTCATTTCTTTTGTTCTGCCCAGGTAAGACTTAAACAATCAAACTCTTCATGCATAAAGATGCTGGTGTCACTTGTTTTTTTCTTTGAAAAAAAATTTTAAGTTGCCCTTTTTTTAGCTGCATAAGCAAAACGATAAAGAAGCATATTTGCTTATTTGTTTTTGAATAAGAAAAACAGTTTTTTTTCTATACCCCTCCAAATATATCCATGGAGTATTTTCCCAATTGTTTTCCAAACAAAAATTAAAACTTTTTAAAAAATGAAAATAAGAGCATGAGAGGCAAATAAATCCATAGTTATGCACCACTGAAAACAGATTTTAAAAGTAAATGGCTATTCTTAACATTTAATGTTGGAACCAAAAGATAAATAAATGCTGTACATTTAATCTATTTAATTGGTAACTACAAATAAAGTTTCACTTTCATTGAATTCTAGAAATGTCCTGGTAGGACAAAGTTGCTCATGCTGAGGTCTTGGAATGTGCCATCATACTTAGCATCCATTCTCTTCTTAATCAGTGTTGACTTTAATGGCTTGGTCATAGGTGAAGAATGTATGATGGCTATATACCTAGATATCTATTGTATGGATAATTCCTTATAGAATCCTTATCTCTGATTCAAATATGCTTGCAAGACAGATAGGAAGGCAATGAACATTGAGCCAAAAAACTGGGAGAACATTACTGAGTACTGAAGTGCTTTGAAGTCATATATGTATATAGCCCATGGGCACATCCACATGTGCAGGCACGTGCACTTGCAGCAATAAAATCGAAGCAGTGCAAATTTGAGCCGAGGCTTTTTGCCACAGTGCACGTGCCCATACATACGTTGGTGTGGGGCAAATTGTGCCACTTGGGGCAAAATAACCCTGCCTGACTCCTCCTGGATCTGCAGCCAGAGCAAGCTAGAGCCCAGGGCCAGCAACTGTGCTGTACCCAGCAGTT
>NW_017729027.1:25248881-25252548 GCF_001723915.1 Gavialis gangeticus | reverse complement strand
TTGCCACAGTGCACGTGCCCATATGTACGTTGGTGTGGGGCAAATTGTGCCACTTGGGGCAAAATAACCCTGCCTGACTCCTCCTGGATCTGCAGCCAGAGCAAGCTAGAGCCCAGGGCCAGCAACTGTGCTGTACCCAGCAGTTAAAAAAGCTGCCCTGTCCTGGTCCCATCAGTACAAAAAGCTGCCCTGTCAAGTAGCTCAGGACTACTTGCTCTCAGAAGCTTCTGGGGCCCAGCCAATTGGTATCTGGGGACACTAACCCTTGTGCCAGCTGGACTGCTGAAGCAGCCCTGAGAGTTCTCTGCACCCTTTACCCACTGCAGCAGTCTGGCAGTGGGGGCTGCTGCCTGGCTGTGACCTGCTGCCAGACCCAGATGGGGACTGCACAGCTAGTATAGGCATCCAAGTGGCAGGTGGGGAATGGGGCCAGGTGGGGCAGCAATTTGGGAGTCTGGGGGAGTGGAAGGGGCCTGCTGGGGTCCCCCCCATGCTCCCTTCCTCCCTTCTTCAGTTCCACCCACACCCAGGGGCTTTGAGATGCTACAAGATGTATATGCACAATTGTCTGGATGTGTCCCATGTGTTTTTTTGGAAAGGACCTTTTTTATTTTTGAAATTTGTAACTGAGGTGCTAAGGAAGAAATTTAGCTGGGGGGGTCACTTTTTTAATCTTGGCATCTGGCCACCATCTTTAAAAATGTTGGCCATAACTAATGAGATTAATACATATCTGGATCTCAGTATCTATGAGGTTGATTTTGATTTTCTATATGACTTTAAATAAGTATTTCAATAACCTACAAATGTCCTATTTCTTTTCATGAGTAATGGCCCCTTGTTTGGCAACTCTAAGCCTTTAAATGCAAAGCAACAATATTGCTGACCACTTTTTAAAGCCACAACATATAGCATATAACAGTATCCACTGTTAATGTTTTGGTAATCTTATTATTTTTTGTTATTTTTTATCTACATTAATTTTTTATTTCTTCTTTTTTAGTAAATGAAGAGAAGATGAATAGTTAAGAACAGTGGATATTAGAACAGGGGCTGGAACTTCCCAACAAACCAAGAAGCCGGCACTTTTAGTTACAGCACTGCCAGAATCAACCAAGAAAAAACTTAAAACATTTTATAATGATGTGTGTATCATATGTGAAAAAGATTCAATATCCAAAGAAACACCCCTTACAGCAATTTTTCCAGGGTACATGGAAGCTCAAGAGTGGAAGGACTTAGGCACAAGTTTTGATTCTCTTTATGACTGAATACAGGGTGATGATAAGCCAAATAAAGTGCATAAAAACTGTAAGTTAAATGTAGGCATTAACCTGAAGCATGCACAAGAGATACAATCTGTTAATCTGTTAAGTTGTGGGAAAAAGACTGATACTAAAGGTACTCATGAATCAACTGAGTTGTCCAAAGAAGTAGTTGAAGATGTTCCTCATTAGTTTCTTCATGTGTAATTTGTGAGTAACCCTTGGAAGGAAAGAGTGTGAGGGACTCACTAGGCAACAGGTTATTTGTAAAATTTAACAGAATTGGAACAGACAGTGCTTGGAAAACTTTTGTAGGTGCAGTCAAATAGGTCCAGGACAAGAAAAAAAGGAATCATTTGCAAGCCTTAATTACTTGCTTTAACAGTGATGGTGGAATACTCTGATGGTAGAATATATAGCCACACTCTTAGAAGTTCAGTGAGATAAGGCCTCACTCAGAATAAGTTTATTGTCTTGCAAGACAGACAGGTGCCTATTACTGCTGCTGCTGCTGCTGCTGCTGCTGCTGCTACTACTACTACTACTACTACTACTACTACAGATAAAGTCCTTGAACTGCTATTGCCTTTAAAAATCCACCAGGAAAATAAAATACCCAAGTATATGACCCAAAGAATTAACTGCATGAAAAATTCTGAAATTAAAATCTTGAAAATCCTCAAGTATTAAGGATAATTTTTACCAAGGTTCATGATTTTATTTTAAGTCTAAAATGTACATCAAAACAAATAACTACATTTTCATGAATACCACTTGGCCCCAAATAAGACACACCCCTTGTTTCTGGTCATATAAGATGAAGAAAGATTTTTTTTTCAGAGTTCTAGTTATATAGAGAAGAGAAAGTCTAATCTTCAGCTATCTCACTCCCTTTCTTGCTCAGGTAAAACACTAATGGTTTTACTCTTTCACAGCTGAATTGTCAGCAGTGCTTGGCTGCTTAGCCAAAAGCTGAAATTGTAGCTGCTGCTTGACATTGGACTTCATGGGCAGACCCAGGATTTTGAAAATAGCTAAAAAACAGTGTGCAGGAATGTGATACAGGTTTGTGAAATACATGGATCAGGAGCAGTTAACAGCCAACAAAATTGGTCGAGAAAGGATAGTTTGATTAATAGAACATTACGACCAATAAGGTGATAGGATGGTAACACCTGTCAGGTGAGAACAAGTAACAAGAATCAAGTAGGTTATAATGAGCCATGAAGTCAACTGACTCCCTAAACACTGCCTGAATAGAAATGCCACTGCTGCTTTCAGGCAGTTGAAAGCAGTTTAAATTCTGGGTACAACAGAAACCAACGTGGGATGTGACTCCACCAATGCACTCTTTTGCATTTACTTGACAGACTTTGCCTCTCCCTCCATACAGCTGCTGGAGGGAAGAGAAGGAAAAGAAGCAGCAACCATCTTACAGCATTTCCATGTTTCCATTTGGGGCATAAAATCAGCCTCCCTACTTAAGACATATATCCAGTTTGTGGAAGGCTAATTTTTTGGGGGAAGTGAGTGTGATGTATGAGTAAATATGGATTTTTTTATTAAATGGAAACTGTTTATAGGTTGAATTGAAGCATTGAATTCAAATTGTATTTGCTATATAGAGCAAAAACCTTGGATCCAGGTATCCCTGGTTTTAGAGGTTCAGTCTAAATGTTATTATTTTTTTTAACAGATCTGGAGAAGAAGGTGACTAGCTGTATTTCCCATTGCTATATGGTCACATTTGTCTTTTCCTAAAAGTGAAAGCAAAGTACATTCCACTGATTTGTGTTTTGGACCAGTGAAGCATATTGTTATTTTTAAATATTTTAAATATAACTAACCATTTTCAAATTAATGCTAGAAACAATCAAATTCACTAATGTTTCCACATAATAAATGTATACCTTAAAAAAAACAAGCCTCTTTTGTCCCCCTAGCAATGAATAATACTATAAAAACCCATCAGCCCATAGCATCTGAAAAAATAGATTGTTACTTGTGAAAACGCATGCCTCTTTGAGCCAATTACTTATAAGATGCCACTCTGTCCTACCTTCTGCCAGTTTTTGAACATGCACATTTCTGAAGTATTTCAGTTTCTTACTAGTTCACTTTATGGGCTGTTTCTTGACCACTTACCATGACATTATTCCAGATTTATATCAGTGCCAGTGATATATTTGGTAATGGTCTTTGAGATAAATGTGCAAACAGCTTGGAAAGCAAGGTGTCAGAATATAAAACCCTTCTCTGCTAGGGAAGATTTCACCTCCCAAGAAAATTGTCTCAGTGCTAATGACATGAAACACTGGCTACAGTACATAGGGTCAATCTAGATGGCAGTGTTATGGTTGCACCACCATATGGTTGCACATAAAAAGCCATGGAAGCAGCAA
>NW_017729027.1:25234572-25248773 GCF_001723915.1 Gavialis gangeticus | reverse complement strand
TGTCTCAGTGCTAATGACATGAAACACTGGCTACAGTACATAGGGTCAATCTAGATGGCAGTGTTATGGTTGCACCACCATATGGTTGCACATAAAAAGCCATGGAAGCAGCAACAAGGGACTTTTTAAGTCCCTGAATCAGGTAGGAATTCCCCAGCCATCTTTCTTGTCTATGCCATGTAATGAAGCCTGCTGTATGTTTCTGAAGTTTTTGCACTAAATAAAAGTATTGGAAACAAGGGCTCCTTCCTTCCCTGCTGAGGAAGCATCCACCTCCCTCAATGACAGAGGAAATATTCCTTGTTTAATTACTTTCTGCTTCATGGATTATTTCCCTCTTCACTGCTTGATTTTATCACTTTTAATCCTCTTTGCCCCTTATATTGGTGAATAAGATATGTTTCTGTGATGTAGGAGGTCCAAGGTTCAAATCCCTTTCTGCCTCAGCCCTTGGTCTCCCATATTCTCAAGTACCTGAACCAAGACAATACTGTGGGGAAAAAGTGGCTACCATGATGCACTGTCAAACTGTCGGTAGTGGTTTATTTGTTTTGGCATCTGCAATATGAGTGATTGTGTGCATTCACAATGAAAATGAACAGCCAATAAAAAACTAGATGCCTCCCTGTTCTTATGTAATTGTTTCTGAGTATATGAATTAGGACAAAGGAACCACAGAAGGTGAAAATGAAAAAGCATAAGAAATTTTGGAATCTTAGTATGATCCAGCCCACTATGGGGTGTGAGGTAGAATTTCATTTTATGAAACATAAGCACCTAAAAGCTGCATAAGACATCTAATAGAAACAATTATTTTTACCCTCACTGCTTACTATGGTTATAAATTACATGTTTTGCCCCTAAATTATGAAATTTGCCAAATTTATTCTGAAATATAATTTTATTACTGTTATTGATGTTGATTAAAAACAACACATGCAGAGTCCTGGGCTCCAATGAACAAATATGCATGTATTCTTACTGAAGTCATAGACAAAGCACACAGGTAAGTTTCTGCAGGATCAATGGTGCAGGAAAGACATAACATGCCTAACTTTTAGTCTAAGCAAAATACACAAAAAATAAGTGAAATATAAGGAACCAGGCAGGAGTGGTTTTGACATTACTAATGTTGAAAACAAAAAGACAACATTCTCTAAGGCCCCCTATATTAGGATTTCTAAGAAAGAAAAGAGAGTGAAGATAGGAAGACACATTACAAAGAGACTTAAGAATTATTATGATAGTGTAAAGGACATAAAAGCAAATGTTGGAAAAGGATAAGAAAGAGGGTTATACCTAGATTATGATAATCAAAGGGAGTGTGAGTGGGAAAAGACAATTGAGAAGAGATGTAAATGGTGGTAAGACTAACAGAGGCATAAAAGCTGAAGACAATAAACTTAAAACTGATGATGCTAGGATGAACAATCAACTGCGTGGATTCAAGGAAGGAGGGATGTGGGCACAGCAGTGAGGCAGACTGTGACTTTGACAATAACACTTTGCATAAACAAATGAACATTTAAGAGCATCAATCTCCTCATATAGGATCATCCATGATGTCTCTGTTACATTATTTTATTTGGAGGAAAATAGCAGCAGTTAAATTGACTGGAAAACTCAGCTGTTAATCTTCAGTTCTATTCTTCCCTTAAGTGTGCATGTAGCCCTTATTGGCACATTAAGAGAAGAATAGTTACCAAAACATCCCTAATGAAAATGTGATGTATTGTTATGTTTTTTTCACTGGTTTCAATGACACCCTGAATGCATATCCTAACTGACTGTTGCAATTTTATTATCCAGTAGAAATTCCAATTGAAATTTTAAACTTCTTTCTACTGGCTATGGATAGCAACTAGGTTTGGGAACAGAACAGGAAGCCTGCTGATGCAGGTTCACATTATGCAGGTTGATTCAAAGAAGCTATCCAATCCCAAGCCACATTTGCCTCCAGGTGGGATAAAATCCTGTTGCTGCTGCTGCTAGTGCTGGAGGAGTGCACCCCAATGTAACCCAAATCTAGAATAAGAAAGAAATGACTAGAAATAAATAATTGCCATTTCCCTCCAAATAATGTAACACAGACAGTGAGGGAGATCCCATATTATTAGGCTGATGCTCTTAAATTATTTATTTAGCTTAATATCAAATATCAAATCTCTCAGAATTCTTATGCACTCAACAATGACACCTTCTCAGTTTTATTTCAGGTAGTGTAAGGGACAATTCTGAACAGACCTTACATACTCACATGCCTTCAATTTGTCACATTCTCACCCCAACCATACTTTAAAATATACCCAGTTTCCAATCCTTATATATACAATTAATTATACTATCTAAAACAATTAAGCATTTAAGCAATACCTCAGCCTTAGCCCTCAGTCTTCACTGAGATATTCTGGTAAATGAGCACTGTGCAAACTCAGAGCACAAATTCAAAGTCTCTGCTCTGCTGAGTGGCATCTGTTCCTGTGGTCACTGTAGGCACATCACCACAAGACACTTTACTGCACAGAAGACTAATTTGATGTGCAGTAATGCATCACTGTCTACACATGCACAGCAATAGGGCACAGTAGACTAATTTACTGTGCTGCCAGATAGATAGTCCCATCAGATACAAGTGGTATGTGGCAGTGAAGTCAATTACTGCACTTAAATGCACATGTAGATGGTGATGTAGGAATAAGTATATTCAGTCATATTAATTGCATGTGTAGAAATGCCTACTTGGTTCTCTCTTTTTTTGGCACCAGCAGACAAAATGTACTTGGGCCTCAGTTGTGTACACTCCTTACAGCCTACCCCATTACCAACCAATAATCCCTGATGCCAATTCCATGTTTCTGCTCTGGAGTAATGTCCTCTCATACTATGGAAAATCTGATTGGCTGGCTGTAGGAAGTTAGAGGTTGGATTTCTTCTCAGTTCTATTGCTCCAGCTTCCCTTTCTGTCCTGTTCCTTATCTAATGGGGATCAGGGAAATATATTTTTCTGGAGGTATAGTTACTCTATACCTGGAGGTATAGCTACTCTATACTGTTTCTGTAACTGAAATCAATAGATATCAGAATTCACTCATGGGGATCAGCTAGATCAGGGGTTCTCAATCCCCAAGCCATGGCCCAGTGCCAGGGTGTGGTGGGTTGGCTGCCAGTCCACAGCACATTTAGCTGCCAGAACAGAAATGGCTGCGGACTGGCAAACCAGGCAGAGAGGTCACGGCAGAGAGACCAGAGCTGGGCAGAGAGGCCACGGCTTCTTCTGCAGGGCCCACAGCAGCGCAGGATTTGGCCCACCCCTCCGCCTGGGTCAGGGTATTCTTACCTGTCTTCCAGCCAGAAATTTCAGCCACAGTGTGCTGTGACTGCTGGCCCATGGTTTGCTGGGTTGTGGCTACTTCCAGGCTGTGGTTTGCCAGGCTGCAGCATAAAACTTTGGGAACCCCTGAGCTAAATTTTATTAAGATATCTGATAGAATATTTACAAGGCAGTATTGCCACTTTCCTAAGTGATGTCTGACCTGCATTACATTGTCTTCATACCTTTGCCATTAGAGTTGGTCAAGACTTACCTGACAACAGTTTTTCATTGTGAAATGATAACTCATTGGATGCATCCAGATGTGCAGGCATGTGCAGTTTGTGGTGCAGCAAACCTCTCTGTGGTACTACAAATCGCATGCCTCAAACATTAAAACTTTCCCCACACTACAAATTTGCAGTGTTTGTTTCCCCAGGGACAAGAAGCAGTGGCACACCTTGTGCCACTGCTAGCTGTCCCCTGGGAATGCTTGAGCCATGCACCCTCTGGCACGTGGCAGATTACCCTGGGTGGGAAAGGGGAGGCTGGGGCCAGCACTAGGAGGCTGGGGCCAGCACTAAGTTGGCCCCAGAAGCCTTTTGCTGCACACCAAAGCACACATGCAGGGACATGTGATGAAGCACAAAGCAGCAGCACAAATTTATGTCACTGCTACTTATGCCACTGAAAGCACACATCCCTACATGTGCCCAGCCTGATTTGGACTATATAAGGCACTTCTACACTTTCATTAATGCGCTCTAGTTACTGAGCATTAAGTTTAGTACTTGGATAACCAGGAACTAAATCAATGCTCAGTAACTCATGCTACTGCACAGCAGCAGTGGTTCATGGGTTTTTAGTGATGCTTACTGCATAATAGCTTAATATTACTGTGTGACAGCATATTTCCATGCTTTTTGCCCGGCACACTACTGCACAGTGTTATTAGGCTACTGTGCAGTTAATTTCTCATGTAGACACATCTTCTGGTTTGCACTGGTGTCTTGGATAGTTGTAGAATAAGCTCCAGGGAATTGGTTGTTCTGTAGTTGAGAAGGCTTAGGATACTCTCATACATTGTGGGGAGTGGGGAGGGGAGAAGGGGGGGGAGAACAAGATTTTTTTCTAAAGCAGTATAAAAAATAGTCTATAGTCCAAAGCAGTCTAAAAAAACACAGCACAGGAAATATATTTCTTCTCAGCTATATGAGCAATGCAGAACTTTCTACCTCTCTCCATCCTGAATTAATAAAATAACCTATCTAGTGTAATATGATTACCATTGAAGCTTCCCCTGCCTCACAGGCAAAGTACAAATTTACACAGCAAAAAGCCAGATAGAATGGAGAGAACAGCTTACCTTCTGAGCATATCCATTTAAAATGTGCAATATTTGTAGTGGAGGTGAACTTAACTATTCACTAGGATTAAAAAAGAGAAGATCACATGCACATACTAGGATAATATGTAAGAAAGAAATTGCTACTACATTTCATTGATAACCAGAAAATATTTTAAAGGTTTGTCTTTGTACATTTGGATGGCAGATAGGGATTTGAACTGTATTAATTTTTCTGGAGTAGAAAATGTTGTCTTTTAGGTTTATTCTTGAATTATGTGGTCATATTTTTCCATTCATCTGTGTTTTCCATTCATCTTACTTTAAAACAATTCCAAATTAAGTTTCCCTAGTTTATAAGTTCTTCAAACATTAGAAGAGTTTTGGTACAATGGAAAGCTTGTTTGGTATGCAGACATTTTTCCGACCTCTGGAGTCTTGTTTTTTGTTTGCTTGTTTTTATTGATTTAGGGTTTAGTTTTTTTTAGTTCTTGCTGTTTTGGTTGTGGTATGTTGTGATTGGTTGAGTATTTTTTGTTTTTTTTCTTATTTCTATTAGGTTACAGAAAAGCAGGTGTAACTATACATTTATGTTCATAAATGTTAATATAACACAGAAAAGTAACATCTAATAGCAGGATGCACCTTTTCATTATTTTAAGAATCGACATATTTCCCCACTTAACGGGTTTATCATCCTGCTTTTAAAGTCATTTATATTTCCATGGAATCTACACTGATTTTATTTGATACCAGCTTGTCATTTAGTCAAAATCAGTTGAAGTGCGTGAAGTGAGATGACAAACTGATAGTATACTCCCAAATGAATTAGCTACTTTCTCAGAGTATTTTGCATGCCCATTTAAATTTAGCTCAAGTCACGGATCTTACTCCAATACATTATCTTTACTGGATATTCTCCATGTTTAAAAAATTAAATGTCCATAAATAATTTTGTATGTAAGAGACTCTAATATAAGGAGTTCATTCACTGGCTGAAAAATTAAGGAGCATCTGCCATCACTGTAGAACCTGATAAAATAATAGGTATATCAACTTTATAGTAAATGGATCATGTTACATAGAACAGACTAATGCACAATCAGGAATAGGGGGCACTCTGTTTACCAGGGTGTCCCTTGGGTTACTAGAAACAATAGCCATAAATTGACAAAGAGCAGATTTTGATTAGACATTAGGAACAATTTCTTTATGGTAAGGGTTGCCAAAATCTAAAATGGGCTTCCAAGGGATGTGGTGCTCTCCCCTACCTTAGAAATCTTTAAGAGGAGACTAGACAAGCACCTAGCTGGGGTGTGCTCTGACCCCAGCGCTCTTTCCTGCCCAGGGCAGGGGGTTGGACTTGATTATGTACTAAGGTCCCTTCTGACCTTAAAAAAAATCTATTAAATCTATGCTGTAGGGTCTTATGTTTCTCAGGGCCCCAGTACATGTGCAGGTAAAGGCCCGGTTTGATCTAATGCACGATCCATACAATTATGCCTCCTGCTATGCCATATATGCCTGGCAGAAGGAGCAATTATGTGGAGCATGCGTTATATCCCATCACTCCTTATTGCCCGTGTGGGGAAGGGGATAATCTCAGGCTCCCACCTGCACTCCTAAAGCAAGCTCCTCCATCTGGAATCTTGGGTCAGCTGATGGGGATCCCAGCTGTGGAGGTTCCCCAGGGATCCCCAAGGCAAGGAGACCACAGTTGCCAAAATATCCCAGCACCCAGGGGGGCCTCACACACTCCTACAGTTGGGAGACCACAGCTGACACATTCTTCCAGCCATAGGGAGCTCCACACACCCTGAAAAGCTAGGAGACTGCAACTACTGCCATCTTCCAGCTGCAGGGTGTGTGGAGCTCCCCACAGCTGACAGACTGTAGCAGCTGCAGTCTCCCAGCTGGAGAATGCATGCAGTGCCACTCCCCACCCAAGATTGCACTGGAGTGGCTCGGAGATTGCAGCCACTGTGGTCTCCCAGCCATGGGAGTTTCTGGACTGCCCCCATTGCTGGAAGCCCTATCAGCTGGGAGCTCCGAAGCTCAGGGATTGCATAAGCTCCCCTCCACCATCTGGCCACACATTCAATTAATGGCATTATAGGAAGCAGCTACAAAGTTATTACACATATTTTGTGGAATAATTTTGTAGTTTATTCCTCTTTACATCACAACATTAATTGATTGACTGTGTGGCTCCATGACTACTTAAGGCATGATTAACTGGTTAATTATGCTTTAAGTGTACCATGTGGATGGGGCCTAAATCATACTTATTATAGTATTGTAATTACCCGCATAATAATTTCTGAGAGACTGCACTAGAGAAATCAACACAGTGATGTGGGAAAGAATTGCCGACTCTGTGAAAGAACACAACTGAATTTCTCCAATTATTTGATTAGATTTACAATAAAGTATATCAAAACTCTTTCCTTCATAACTTTAAGCTCCCCAAATCTAGATCAGATACAGTAAAATTTATGTTTGCTTTTTTAGGACTGTTTAAATGTAATGTACAAATGTCTATAATAATTCACACATTTTTCACTGATCTATTTATTTTCACAAACCCCTGTGATGTTAGAGGGTATTTTTATCTCTGCTTTACAGTTGAGGAACTGAGGCATAGAGAGCTTAATGTAAAAAAAAAATCCATTAATTTTAGTGTCCAGTTTGGACCTGCTTTTTCATAGTATATATATATAGCATTATGTATAAGTTAACAGCATCTGGTTCGAATGTTCAAACTTCAGTTCGAGTTATCAGTGTCCAGCACTTTTAACAATCAAAACCCAGGTGTCACAGAATTGACAGCCCTTACCATATAAAGGTTGCTTCAAAAAGTTTGGCCCTTGGGGCACAGATGATACCCAAAACTTGGAAGTGAAATAGAATACTCCGATGATCTGTTAAGGCCTAGAATGAAGGATCTGAAGACAGATTCTATCTGTCTTCATAGCAATTATAGCATGTGATGAAGTGAGCTAAAGTTCATGAAAGCTTCTGCTCTACATATATCTTAATTAGTCTATAGGGTGCCTTCTGCCTGATGTGAGACTTCTATGTCTTTTCTTTCCCATGCTTGCAGGAACAGAAGATTTTAGATTATTGTGTTGGAACAACTGAATAAGTTGGTGACTTCAAAGTTTGTCACGAAAAAAGAAACAAGATTAAAACAAAGACAAACTACTTTCTCTGTTAAGCATTATTGCTAGTGCTGCCTGCTAGATAGTTTGCCCTCATTACACTGACTAAAGTTATTGATGACAGACAGCTACCTCATACACTAAAGCCATTTGTAGAAATTGTGAAAATAATTTGGTTCAATTTATTTATACTTATCTGTTTTCTAAACTTTGTGTGTGTGTGGGGGGGGTTCCCCCACTAAACATGTTTAGTTGTTTACAGGCAATGGAAAAACAAAACAAAAGCAGTGAAGCACTCTTCCTTACAAATAGCCATGTCCACAATAACAACAATTGGCAATACCAATTATAGCTGGTCTGGAATTATCTGAGAAGATGTCAAACCCAGAGATAGGCCTTTCAGTTAAGTGCCACAATACCTGAAATGTTTCTTCTTGGCACCAAAGTGGAATCTAAAACTGGGAGTTAGGTAGCCATGAACCCTTTTTATTGCATGGAGATAGAAAGGCACCTCAGAAAGGTGACTTAAAAATAAAAAAGCCATTTAAGGATTGAAGAGTTAGCACCCTAGTAGGAGTCTGGAGCATGTCTATGAATTATATCCCCTCCATTGGATTTAGGTACCAGAGTCAGGGCTGCAAGGAAATTGTTTCTGTTCATGCCTGAGGATAAGTACATGCAATTAAGTAAGGCTTGCTCTTTAAAAACAAAGCAGAGAAAATCACGCTTTCCTTTTATATACTCACCTAGAGTTCTCACTCAGGAACTGGGAAACCAGGGATTTACAACCTTCTCTAAAACAGGTCAAAACCATACCCTTGTGCCAAGGATACTCATCTGGGGAAGAGACCTGAAATCATATACGTGTTCCTGAGTTTGTTTATACATTTATGCATTTTATACATAACCTCAGTCCCTGAAAAAATCATGGAGCATACTCAAGGAATCCATGTCCAAGCACTTGGAGGACAAGTCAGGAAGTCAGCATGGATTCACCAAGGGCAAATCATGCATGACCAGCCAGATCACTTTCTATGATCAGATCACTGGCACTGTGGATGCAGGCAGAGCATTGGACATGATATTCTCTGACTTTAGCAAGGCTTTTGATAAGAGTCTCCCACAACATTCTCTCAAGTAAACTAATGAAGTACAGGTTGGATGAATGGACTGTGAAGTGGATAGAAAACTGGCTGGATTTTCAGGCTCCAAGGGTAGTAATTAATGGATTGATGTCTGGTTGGTAGCTGGTATCAAGTGGAGTGCCTCAGGGGTCAGTCCTAGGGCTGGTATTGTTCAATATCTTGATCAACAGCCAGGAAGATGGGGTGGAGTACACGCTCAGCAAGTTTTCAGATGACACCATGCTGGGGGGAATAGTAGATACACTGGAGGGTAAGGCTAGGATTCAGAGAAACCTAGAATAATTGGAGGATTGGACCAAATGAAATCTCATGAAGTTCAATAAGGAGAAGTTCAAAGTCCTGTATTTAGGATAGAAAAATCCCATGAACTGCTACTGGCTTGGGACCAACTGGCTAAGCAGCAGCTCTGCAGAAAAGGACTTGGGGTTACAGTGGACAGTAAGCTGAATAGGAACCAACAGTGTGCTATAGAAGCATTATAAGCAGATTGAGGGGTGTGATTGTTCCCCGTAATTTGTCACTTTTAAGGCTATCTAGCATACTGTGTTCAGTTTTGGACTCCTCACTACAGAAAAGATGTGAACAAATTGGAGAGAGTCCAGTGAAGCATAACAAAAATTGTTAGAGGGCTGGGGCACATGACTTATGAGAGAAGCTGAAGGAGTTGGGCTTATTTAGTCTGCAAAAGAGAAGACTGAGGGGAAATTTAATAACAGCTTTCAACTACCTGAAAGGTGGTTCAAAAAAGGATGGAGCTAGACTGTTTTCAATGGTGGTAGATGGCAGAACAAGGAGCAATATGTCAAGTTGCAGCAAGGGAAGTTTAGGCTAGATATGAGGAAAATCTTTCTTACTAGGAGAGTAGTAAAGCACTGGAATAGGTTACCCAGAGACGTTGTGGAATCTCCATCCTTTGAGGGTCTTAATACCCAGTTAGACAAAGCCTTGACTAGAATGATATAGTTAGGGGTTGGGCAGGGGGTTGGACTAGATGACCTCCTGAGGTCCCTTTCAACTCAAATTTTCTATGATTCTATGATGCTATGGTTTACATAAAAATCCATTTAATAAAAATCATAAATAAACCAGGGAGAGGGGACCTCTGAACCTCTTCCAGTTGAGTGTTGTGACTAGCAGATCACAGAGTAATATACCCTATTGCCTGTTTTCCTCATCCCATATTTTTATCGTGTCTTTCTATGGTGGCCTACCTTCAACAGCAGGTGACTTGGGATGTTTTCCCAACTCCATGCAGTTTAAAGAAAGAATGGAATCCCCTTATGGTGAAAAATCCTATAATCTAGGTCTCCCACTTCCTGGGTAAGGGCTCTAGCCATTCAGGTTAGTGCAAGAAATACTCTGGGCATTGCTTTCATATTGGTTCCCTCCAGCAACATGGGTACAGGGACACTTAAACTTTACCTCAAAGAAGCAGGGATGAGAAAGAGCTGCTAACTAGATCAGACTAAGATAGTTCTGGGCAAGTATGTAAGGCAGAGCTAACAGCACTTAGGGAATGTTCACCATTAACAAAAAAAACAGAGAAAAGATGTACAGTAAATTTAGGCACCTATAGAGTTGTCTGACCATTAAGATCATGCTTTGGGATTATACTTTTGAATTTAGGTATTAACTCAAGTTCTCTCAAATCCTGTTTTAGCTGCTCCCATTTTTATTTTCATCTAGTCCCAAATCCTTGCTCTGTACTGGTCACAGTGCTAATTTATCAAAATCTTTTCTTTTTTTTTCAGAGAAAGATTACATTTTTACTCAAAAAAAATCTTGTAAAACATTCAGTATTGTTTTATTATGTCATTTCAACAGTTTGCCATGAAACAGTCCAGATTTCTAACTTGCAATGACAATTTTTAACCAGCATCAGTGTAAACTTGCATAAAGTTTGTCAACCCCCTGCCCCCAAAACAAAAACAAACCATAAAAACTAAAATTGGAATGAGGGGTGTGGGCTGTAGCCATGTTGGTCTAAGGACATAGGCAGACAAGGTTTTTTGGGTGAATCTGATATCTTTTATTAGACCAACTTAAATAGTTGGGGAAAAAAATTCTTAGCAAGTTTACGGGTGTAAAACTGAAATGAAACATTTTGACTGGTGTTCTTTGTTCCCTTTTTGTTTCTTATATTTTCCAGGCAAGTTTAAGAACAACCCTGCCAGTAATTTGTTGTTAATCTACATTTATTTTCTTAAACTAAGCATAAGGGTTGTTACATTTAAGTGTTTTAGGTCTGACAAAACCCATTATGTATAAACACCAATGAGATTAAAATTATCTCAAAGGACTTCTGCCTAATTGCTGTTCCATGCCATTGTTATAAAAACAGTAATGGTATAAAGTTATAAAAGACAGAGCAATTAAAATTAATATGCTAAATACTGGTAGCCCACAAATAATCTCTATGGATTGAATCAAACTATTACCCATATCAGTTACCCCATATATTAAATTCACTAGATATCACTGGTGTGATAAAATGGTAGGATGTCAAAAATTTTTAGACCAGATATTTCAACCTTCACTTATCACACAATTAAAATAGAGCTAAAGGTTAAGCTTCTGTGATAAGAGAAGCTAGAGGAGAGGTTGAATGTGGGGAAAGTGGTTCTTGGGAAAAATATATATGCACTAGTATCAATGCAATTGATATCCTGATTTCCAGCTTCTGCCACATCAGAAACCTCCTGAGCTATGCTTCATATGTCAGCCTCAGAACATTAATCTAATACACCTGAAGAAAAAAATTCTTGTTCAAGGGTGCTAACTTCTTTCAAATTACTGGATGTTGGGCTAAGCACCATTAGTATCCCCTTTTCTGGTTCCACTATCACTGTAATCAAATTCCAGATGGTCTAAGGTTTCCCTGATTAAATATCATTAGTTTGCTGGCTTCAGAAAACAGTAAAAACATTTCTAAAAACATTGTGCCCACATTACAATCAAGTAAATGTAAGAGGAATAGTTCAATATACCCCAGAGCCATATGGAATTTGATATGGATTAGAAGAGTGTGTAGCAATAGGCACCATCAGGATTTTTTTCCACAATTTTCTTTTTGTTTAAAGAAATGTCCTGTTTAAAAACATTTTAGTTCAGATTTGGCTTGAGAAACTTTTTAAGGCTCAAGACTATTGTATCCATTACTTTCCCTTTGTAATAAATATTCTGAGCATATACATACTGATATATATTTAACCAGGGAAGTGGCTTATATTATATTGTTTTAGCGTATGAAGATCAAATTGTAACATATGCCCTGAGAGATCCCCATTTTTGTACTGAGTCAAATCATCATATTACTGTCAATTAGGCGTGATAAAGAAAACATAACAAATGTGCATTTAGAATATGGAGGCAGTGGCACAGAAAGAATTAGGAGTAAGTACTCAGATCCAAATGCTAGATCATTGACAAAGGATTCCAGTGACATTTCATCCAAACATTAATACGGATATACTAATGGTGTCACTAATGTAGGGTAGTTGGCTTCACTACTGACATTTAAGGTTCTTCCAACCCCATCTGATAGGTTTTCTCTGGGTGCTTATCAAAGGGCACATTGACCATTTTAAAGTAATTTGACTTTATGTCTATTTTGATTTGTTAACATGGTAAGGACACAGCAGGCACATCTACACATCTGCTTTACTGCAGAGTTGATTAATTTAGTTGACTAGCCCCACACTAACACCTTTGGGCCCCAGCCAACCTCTCTCCCACCTGGGGCCACCACTTGGAGCCTGGAGCTGACTCCCCAGGCCCCCTGCTCCTGGGCACAGTGTCTTCATGCATGCCCGTGACAGCCCTGTCTTGAATTACTCCAGGACTCAAGTGAAGATACTGCATCTGGGAGAAAGGGGCCTGGGGAGTCAGTTTATTCAGGTACATTAATATCACATGTAGATGTACTCAGTAGGGATCTTTTTTTTTTCTTTTTTTCCAGTGTATTGGATAATACTAATGCAATGAATGGATAAAACAAGTGAACTTTGATAACAGAAAAAGCACTTTGGGTGAAATATTTTACAAAAGAATACCTTTACTTAGGGCTCATTTTTATAGGAAGGGAATGTAGAGTTCTAGACCTCCAACTGGGAATGAAATTACCATTCCTGTCTGCACAGATTGAGTGTTTTTGCATGAAAATAGCCATTAATAGCTTTCCTAGTAGCTATTTATGCACATAAATATCTGACCTGTCTATATAATCATGGAAATTATGCATGTTACTATAGGCAGGATTGGGCCTGTTTACCTATTTACATGAAGAACTTCAGCCTGTATTTCTGAAAATATGTGCCTGGAAATAGGAATTTTAAGACAACAAAAATAAAAGGGAAATGGAAACATACTCACTAAGGTGAAATATTTATCAGAAAACATTTTTTTATCTAGTATTGTGTTAATGGAAAAGACCTTGATTTGCTTGAGAATCTACCCTTTCACAAACTGTATTTGCAATATTTTCTTTCATATTCTTCCTGCAATAAATTACCAAGAGCTAAAATATTCATAGAAGCAATATTTTGACTTCACAATTCCCTATAATAATACCGCAAGGTGAAAGTGAGGAAGAAAGATATTGACTTCATTATTTTTGATTGTATAGTCAAATGCTTAGAATTGACTTTGCTCTACTAGCTTGTTCTTTAATTCTCATAAACTGTTCCATTTTAAAAGAGCACAAACCGTAAATCTATTT
This sequence comes from Gavialis gangeticus, assembly GCF_001723915.1. Classification (NCBI taxonomy): domain Eukaryota; kingdom Metazoa; phylum Chordata; order Crocodylia; family Gavialidae; genus Gavialis; species Gavialis gangeticus. The sequence continues at coordinate 25,235,095 of NW_017729027.1, read as the reverse complement.
AAAGTGAAAAATTTCAGGGAAATCCCTGTCACCCTAAGCAAGATGTTACATTTATTCTTACAATGTGTGGGCCAGTTTATTCAATAGGCCTGAGTGGAGCTATATCATTTATGTTGTATATGCACCAAGAAATGTTACTGTTTAAGAAACCTATACATTTAATTGCATGAACTTGAATAGTTAAGAAAAGATTCATACATACACAAATGCACTATTGTATGCAAGTATCTCATTTCCTGCATTGAAAGAAAGGACAAGAAAATCTTAATATTAGTTCATATATACCCATCCAGCATTAAATCATAAACCAGAAAACCTTGGCCATAGAGTAAACAGGCAGCAATCCTCACCATGCTGGACACAGCTGCTTCCAGCTGATAAGTGTGTTGGGGTGGGCAGAGGGGAGAGGGAAGGGGCAAGGGGGAGGGAGGGATTGGGACTGGGACAAGCTGCCCAGCCAGGATGGGGGGGCTTGGGATTCAGGAAGGCGGGGTGGGGGGCATGACATGCAGGCACAGCAGTG
>NW_017729027.1:25210811-25234438 GCF_001723915.1 Gavialis gangeticus | reverse complement strand
GGATGCAGGCACAGCAGTGCTGGGAGTGGGGGCTATGCCCTGCTGGCACTTGCCCAGTAGGGGCGGGGGAAGGTGTGATGCAGGCACGGCTCACTCTGGTTAGAAAGGGGCAAGCAGCTGAAGGGCATAGACCCTTCTCCCAGCACTACCATGCCTGCATCCCATACCCCCCTGCCCCAGCTGGGCAAGTGCCAGCAGAACGTAGCTCCTGCTCCCCATGCTGCCATGCCCACATCCCACACTTCACCACCCTGGCTGAGCAAGCCTGCTGCTTGTCCAGCTGGGGCAAGGGGGCATGGGATGCAGGTGCAGCAGCTCTGAGAGTGGTGGTTCTGCCCTGCTTCTGCTTGCTCCCTTCCACCCTGAGTGAGCTGTGCCTGCATCACCCCCACCCCCGCCCTGACCCAGCAAGTGGCAGTCAGGCAGAGCCCCCACTTCCAACTCTGCCATGCCTGTATCCCACACTCCCCACACCCTGGCTGGGAAAGTGGTGGGCTATGCCCTATTGCTGCTTGCCCAGCTAGGGTAGGGAGGGTCTGGGATGCAGGTGCAGCAGCACTGGGAGTGGAGGCTATGCCTTGCTGCTGCTTGCCCCCTTCCATGCCTGCATCATGCCCCGCCCCCAGCTGGGCAAGCAGCAGCACTGCCACAACTGCATCCCATGCTCTGAACCCCCATCCCTGAGTCCATACCCCCCCCCAGTCCCAATCCCTCTCTCACTGTGGAGGAATTGATATCCTCCCGCCCCCACAGCGCTTCCCTCCCCTCTCCACCCACCACAACAGACTTACCAGTTGAAGGCAGCTGCGTCCAGTGTCGTGAGGACTGCTGCTTGTTTAGTCTACAGCCAAATCCCCAAAGTGGAGCTGAATCTTTTCCAAATCAATTCGGAGGCTTCCGATTTGATTCAGACCTTTTAATTGGTCTCCTGATTCGATTTGGATTCAGAGATTCATCCGCTGAATCAGGCCAAATTTCCTCCAAGTTGAATTGACTACCAAAGCTTTGCACAGCCCTATCAATTACAGATATCAATTACATATCCAATGTAGCATCCTTCACGGTATAGATGAGAAAATACTCATTTTCTCTAACATAGGCAAATAATTTGTGTTTCCTTCAGCCTGCAGATCTTCTCAGCTCTCAAGTTCAAAAAAAATCTAACGACATGCTGTGGGGTGTCCTTCAGACCTCAAAGATGATGTTGACCACACTTTAATCACATTCATCCAATCCACTTCACTTACATAGGCCAAAGATCTAAAATGGCATCATATATTTCCTCAAAGAGTAAACACATACATGATCCGAAAAGCACTGAAAATCAGTTGCTTTCTTTCAACTTTTGTGGTCTTAGTTTGGTCAGACCTTTTATTTCTAGAAAATTATTTGTTTCTATTTGTAGTCAGTAATGTGTACATCTGTCAGTGTTATATAAATGCAGCCTATGATATCAATGGCTTCTATGTGTAGAGATTTTTTTTCTTTAGGAAGAGGGGCTATGAAATGTGAAATTTTGTGTGTGCACATATTTAAAGGATTGGATTTTAACTTTTTAGCTACACTTCAGTAGCTGCTTGTTACCATAGTTCTAAATGTATACAGACTTTTATTTTTTATTATTTTAAATATTCCTAGATATACATGAATGGTAACACTATTAACATAAATAGCTTACCATGGTGTTTCATTAACATAAAATACTAACATAAAATACAAAAGATTTGTATTTGTTTACCTGTTTTCCTTATTAAAAATAATTGCAGCATCATAATTTCACCCTATGTGTTGTATAACCCAAGTTTAGAAAGGCAGACTGCAGAAGATCTGGGAACTGATTCTCAAAATACTTCCTTCTCACTTTAGAGGCACTATCATCTCACCTTAATAATCTCAGTGATATTCAATAGAAAGCTTGCTTTGAACAATTATTTTTGTCAATTAATTTTATATAGTGGTTAAATTGCAGACTGACAGTTTATATAAATTTATAGTGATTAAATAAAAAAGTCAAAACAATGCCAGGAATGTCAGTCTGGGAATTTCAGTCTTTGTCTTTCCTGAGCCTTTTCCCTAGAACCTACTCCTCATTCACACATCCATACCATTTAATCATGCTATATGGTATATCAGCTATCATTTCCTTTGAGAACAAGGCAGGCACCAAATTTGCTTATCAAAAACACTTCTGAAATACCTAGATACAATGGGTTAGGCTAAGGGTAAGAGCTGCTTAAACTTGTGATCTCACTGCATTTCTTTTAAAATGTGGCAATACATTTATGTTAAACATACTATATGTCTGCACTTAACAATCATATTAGAAGTAAATGGCAATACTAGCAATAAGCCATGGACAAACACCAATGAGTTCAATGAGCTGTGAGTCAATATTGTCTTTATATGCATTACAGTGAAGCATTTTTCTAATGCAGAATACAGAGCACTAAAAATGTGTTATTACCCACATGACACTAATGACCTATAGTTAAAGACCAAATTCCTCTCAAATGAAAAGCATCCCTCTGTATCTGCTATTCAAATAAAAGAACTTTTGTATAGTATATTGCTGAATCTAGGATGCATTTCCAATAATGTATATAAAACAGACACATCGCAAGTGAAATTTTATTCTACATTTAGCACCAATCTCATTTGTCATATCACCCACAGTAGTATAATCAAATCAAGTGCCACATGCTCATTATCAGTCATTATCCCTTATCACCCCTTCCCTTCAGATAGAACTGAATGGTCATCACATTAACAGGCAATATGCTGTTCTTTTTCAAAATAGGGAGCACTGCACAGTTAAGTTCATGTCAGGAAGAGTGTGAGAATGAGATTACAGAAGAGAGTATTCTTGAATCAGCCAGCAGAAAAGTAGTTCATCATTCTTAAGGATGGTGGTATGCACCTGAAACTTGGGGTAACAAGGGAGCTCAGAAAAAAAAAATCAAATGAAACACAGCTATTTTGGATATCACTCATAGGTAACAGGGATATTAAACATTAAGTTCCTGCCTTCTTAATTTCACCCCTCTGCTCCTGTGTTTGATATATGGGACTAGGATTTGACCATTACAGGACCAATGTATATGAGAATGAATCATATCATAGTACCATTTTTCTCTATTGACTGTTTCCACTTGCTCTGCTGCAAAAGTTCTACTTCAGTGTTACAATTCAGTACTGTATATCCTTCTTCAAAGGCCTAAATTCAAGTACATGAGTTGCTCATTGAAGTCAATGGGTCTGCTCATGTGTTTAAAATTAGGCACCTGCCGAAGTACCTTGCTGAATTAGGGCCTGAGTGATTGCACACATGCAAAATATAACTGATGTCAATGGCAATAATAGGAACCCATAGAAACTGGTACTCTTGGCAGCCAGCTAGTTTGTCTATGCGTGAAAGCTGCTTCTGATTATTGTACTCATTTTTAAAAGTGAGATTATGTGCTGAAGCCAAGCTGACAGAATGACTGAGAAATGTAGTTCCTAGAATCACTATGCCCAAACTGAAAAAAATATTGCAGTTATTGAAAATAGAAAATTATCTATGATTGTATGTAAGAAAAAACACTATACTACAAATGCTTCCTTGATTTTAGTAAATGGCTATGCCTAGGGGAAAACATTTAAAAAAGATCATGGCTATAAGTCAATAACAAAATATTTAAGAGTGTGAATGCTCAGTCACTCAATATTATCATCTTCATGCAGAATCTGTCTAAGAAGCAAGAATTTTGAATAGATTTTAAGCTTTATGCGATGATAAGAAGTACATAAGGAAATTTATTAATTTTCTAGGGAAATGCTTGCAATTAAGGCAAATTTATGAAGAGGCACCTTAAAAAAATTGTCTTCATTCCTGTTGAATAATATATTTCCTTCTGTTATCTAACAGAGCTGAGGAATGTTTGCATAGCATGCACAGGTAGAAGGAATGAAACAATTTACAAATATGTTGGCTTGAAATTATGGCACTTTCAAGCTGAGTAATTTGCTCATTCTATTTTCACAGTTCTAAGTACTGCAAATACTGCAAAAAGATTAGTCTCACTTATTCCTTCTCTCTGATGCTATCACTCTCAAAAGCTGATCTTATTATGTCATGGGATCTTATTATGCCATGGAGGAATACAATAAGGCCAGATCCTTTTTCATTGATTTATCATTAATTTATCTTCTGCTTGTTCCAAGCTAATATGATGAGGAGCATGGAGGTGAACCTCTTTCACCTGTAGAAATGAGTAAGTCTTATTTTTTCAAAGAAAAGCCAGAGGCATATCTTTTTCTGCTCAATGTTCTCCCAATCTTTTCAATAATGTTCTGCTCAATGTTCTTCAGTTCTTTTCAAAAGCGTTTAGGTGCCCCCACAGACAGATCCTAGTAGTCCAGAGACACTTATCTCTCCATTCTCCATGGGTAGTCTTAACCTATTTGAGGATAATTCCACCCTGTCAGAATTTAATTTGATCCTAACAGTGTAAGAGGGAGAGTGTTTAGGGATTTGGGATCTCAGTGAAAAGATGTCTACTTGCATCAGTGTGTGCAACTTAAGAAACAATAGCATTGACTTGAACATAAACTAAGCTCTCTTGCTCTGGAAGCCAGATGGCTAGAGAATGATCAAATTAGGTTCCTGGGGCCACTCAGCCTCTGAGGGCAGAAATCCAGCTCTTCTGTGTCAGGTTACTAAAAGGGATGGAGCCAGTGGTGAATTCAGGGATGGGGGGGATCCCTTTGATTCCTGTGCCACTTAAAATTTTAAATGAACTAGCTGACAGTAGCAGCAGCTTTTCTGTTCAAGCAGCAGTGAGTGAGTCACTTGGCTTTGTGACTCATTATAATCTACTTGATTCTTTCTCAAATCTTCACTCCACAGGTGTTAATAGCCCTCTCTCCTTTTCACCAGTATTAATGTTCCACTAAACAAGCTATTCTTCTGCATTTTTGCTGAGTCTTAGTTCCTCCTGGTAAGGTAGCTCCTATTTCCTGGCTCTGCAGATTGTTTTTAGCTCTAGCTGAAAACATTAACACAGGTGAACATTAACTCAGGAAATAACTAGGTGAAGTATTGGATGCAGAGTCAATAGGCTCATGAAGGCTTACATTTATTTTATGATTCAGAAAGAGATGTATATTTATTTATAAGAAATACAGCACTCAATAAACATAATTTTTGCCTAGTTTGCCTATTTTGTTCTATTATTCGATTATTTTTGCCTATTATGTTCTATTTTTAATACAAAATGTATGATATATTAATTAATTAATACACATTCCAATAAAGTTATAATAATATAGCCCTAGGTACCTAGCATATTAGCAAAGCTTCCAGTTTCTTTTTACCTGGAGAAAAAATATGTATATGCACTGATGCACCACATCATCTGCACATTAGGTCTGTGCAAGGCTTCGGACCATGCATCGGATCCGGAGAAGCTTCGGATGCTTCGGCATCTGAAGCAGCATGTCTGGATCAAAGCACTGGCTTCAGTAGGCTTTCCAAAGCTGTTCAGAGCTTCCAAACTCCTTCAGAAAAGCTTCGGAGCTGCCTCGGAGATCTGGCTATAGGGTATAATGGAGTATCAATGAAATATTGATCAATGAAATATTGAAATATGACTATTGTTTTTCATCTGATTTGGATGAAACTTGCAGGAGTGGTAGTCTCTGCTGGGAGCATGAAGTCTGCCAAGTTTCAAGAAGATTGGTGCAGGGGTTGGGGGGAACTGCACCTCAAGCTGCTGACAGGCAAAACTTGTGACATAGATGACCCTGTGCGTGTTAAGGTGCAGCGGGCTGAAAACTGTAGGAGTGGTAGCCCCTGCTGCAGCCATGAAGCCTGACAACTGTCAAGGAGATAGGTGCAGGGGGATTTAACTTTAAACAAAGCTATAGATATTTCATTGATTCCCTATTATACCCTATGGCTGGATCTCCGAGGTGGCTCCGAAGCTTTGTAGCCGCTTTGGCTGGATCAAAGCAGAAACCCAGTCCAGAGCTCCAGATCGGATCCCTGGCATCCAAAGTGGCTGGATCAGAAGCCGGATCAAATATGTGCTTACTTGCACAGGCCTACTGCACATCTCTGTGGCTCAATAAAGTGAGTTCTACCCTGGTAGAGGTCACCTGCTCTCATGGCTGCTTATGCATTTAACCTAACGACTCTTTTATGCCAAATGTGTCACATGCATCTGGATTCATGCCATTTTAAGTAATGGTTTTATTTTGGCTTACATCTTAATTCCAAACAGCTTGCTCTGGCCCAATGGAGTTGTGTCAGTCTGAGGAGGAAGAAATTCTGTGTTGGACTGCACAGGGAGCTTGAAAAACAAACTTATCCCCAGCAATTAGTATGCCAGCTTCATCCTGCTTTGTCAGGTGGATGCAGAGAGAAATGTCACAGTGTGATTTCAATGTAAAGTGCAATTTCAGGAGAGATTTGGCAGTGGAGATCTGTCACCGTCCTGTAAAGCTAAATAGTGTACACATGTGGGCTTGTTTTTTTTCTGACAGGAAGGTAGAAATCTTCTATTTTTCTACTAATAATCTACTAGGAATTATTTTCTTTTTAGACAGAGAAGAAACCATCTCCTGCCCTATCACCTGTCAAGAATTCTGGGTAATATCTTCAAACATTCCAGGTCTGCATGGCAAAGATATTACAATGAGGACTTACACTAGAAAGTTTTCTGAACACTACAACAGCGACGTATAGTCCATTCTCACACATAGCTGTCCAGCTTTAAAAGAAGTGCTGGAGAATGGCCAGTATAATGGCTGACCTGTGGAAACTAAACCAGGGTCAGGCAAAATATTGCCCTTTAGGTGGATTTGGCCTGCCAGGCCATGCCATCTGGCCCCCAGTTCCCTTAAAAATTTTAGAAAGTTAATTTTTATCTGCCCTGGCTGCCTGTCAAAATGCCACCCTTAGACACCTAAAGGCCACAAAAGTAACGCTTAAGGGCATTTATCCATGTGCTCTAGGAGTTGGGGGGCACTATAATTAGAGAGGCTCCAAGAGTCACTCTATTTAGAGTGCCTGGAGCATCACATCTATCAGCTTCCCCACACTGAAAAATGGTGGTGGGAGCACTTTAACTAAAGCTTGTTTGACAAGCTTTAATTAAATTGCCCCTACCACTGTTTTTCAGTGCAAGGAGGTTGATAGATGTGACACTGGAGTCTGCTATAATGCGTTAATCAAGTCTGCTCTGGAGCACATTAATAGAGTCTTCTCTGATGCCCTGTAATTTCAACATGTTGGAGCAGCCTCGTTACACGTGTATAGGTGCCTGTTAGACCCAGACTCCAAGCAGTGCCTGACTAGGGAGACAACGGTCCATTTACCCATGAATCCTGTTGCTCATTAGCCAGAGCACAGCAGGGAGCAAACACCATCACATATTGCTCGCAACAACTTTATTCAGAATGGAGACAGTTTCAGGCCAGCTTGCTCACCGATAGAATATGGGGAGCCACAATGAGCAATAGTTTTCTCCCATATTTATACACTTTGGTTTATACTCATTAACATTTATTTTCCCCTTTCCCCTGCTATGTTCCACCCATTTCTACTCCCATCTCAAGCTCCACCTCTGTTTACTGCTTGCTTCATTAGCATGGAATTGCCTATGCATTTTACTCATCTACATGTCTTTTTGCTATGAGTTCATATCTAAGACTGTGACTCCTTTTCTCAAGCAATGGGTAGAATTTGACCAAAACCTGGAAGCTTCTGGAGGCTTCTTCACCAATCACCATTCTCCTTTTTTGCATATGTTCATCTCAGATTCTGTTACCAATTATGTGTTGTTTTTCACATTACAGTCTGTTTTTTTGTCTCATGTTGTATCATCTTCCACCTTTTTTTGGGCCCCTGTATCTTATTTCGCTCCTCACTGTAGCTGGTTCACAGCACACAGATTTACACAGATTTATTTGCTGCTTTTCCCTCAGAAAATGGTTGACACAGTTAAAGTGGTTACTTAGCAAAAGCAAATGGTTGGGTTAGCTATCATTCTGCCTTGTGGTCAGCAGCTCTGCTAGGCCATAGGTCAAAGCCTTGTATTCAGCTGCAGATTCAGTGCTTCCTAATATCCAAATATTGTCACCCTAACAGTGTCCATTGTTTTTTAGAGTTAGAATAGGATCTGGACCTGAATCCTTTTTTAATGATATTGGAGCACACTTAGCAGATGGACCTTTTACCTCTGAACAGAAGTCAAAAATAAGATTCAGGGTATGAGGGTAATACATTAAAACTAGTTCAGACAACTTGTTACTTATCAATAGCTCATCCATAAGAACTCCATGCAAATTTGCTTGGTGAGCTAGCAATGGATTTTGATATGTAAGTATGATATGGGATTGACAGACAAATAATTATAATAATTCAAGTACGTGTTAGAAAAATCTACTGAATATTTCCAAATGGATTTATACAATATCTAATGTTTCTTAAACATAACAATTCAAGGTCCCGGTTCCAAGTAGCCAGATTTATTTTCTGTTTCTGAGTGTGTGGTCATGGTATGAATCAAAATCCAGAATTTAATCTTGACTCCACTGAAATCAGTATTTTTTCACTGACTTTCCCCATGTCAGGATTTCACCTCTGACCAATAAACAACAAAGTTGGTACTTTCAAAAACTCTTCAGTGGGTGCATCTACATATGCATTTGATCCAGGCTCAGTTTACTCTGGTGTAAGTGTTCTGGACAGGCATCTACACATGAGGGGATTAGGGATCAGATTTGCACCCAGACCCCTGCATCCATCCCAGGGCTGCCACTACCAGAGCTGTCACTGCTGCTGCCACTGGCAGCGAAGCTGGTGAGGGGATCCATGATGCCACTGCCAGGACTGCAATCACCCTCCTGGGCCTCCAGCCCCATTGACTCTAGGCCCATGAGGCCAGCCAGGATTGGTAGCTGCACATCATCCAGCAGACCTGGAATGATGTGAAGTGGTTGGACAGCTTCTGCATGGTGCAGGCCAGCTTCTGCGACCTGCTCCATTAGCTCCAGCCCCAGGAGGAAGTGTGGCTCACAGAGGATGACTGACGACAGCAGTGGACCCCACTGCTGAGGCCCCAGGAGAGCCATGCATCTGCCAGTGGAAGCCAGGTCATTGGGTGTGGGAGGCTTTAACTGACCACCTCCTCTTGCACTCCGTGCTATAGCCCACCTGCCCTACCACCCACAGACCCCCCGACAGCCCAACATCAGCATCACACTCACTACAGCCTTGTGTCAGAAGAACAAGTCTTTATTCCTTTCACATCACATAGGCACTCCTCCAACCTTCCTTCCCAACAAACAGAGCCCCCTCCCACCTCCCTCCACAACAAAGTCCCTCTACCACCAATCCTACCCACCAACAATAAAGAAGCCCTCTTCCCTGTGCAAACCATTTACAAAGTGATTTGTGTGGTTTCCTACTTGTATTTGCAAGGAGGAAATATAAGTGGGATTAAGGGTTTTTACTAAACAGTAAGTGCATGCATATATAGACACGTTCACTTACTGTACAGTAAAATACTAATGCACAGTAACATGTCTTGTATAGACATGTCTCCAGTGACTATAATATTAGGAGTAATTCAGGAAAATAATGGTGAGAAATTAATAATTTGTTTCTCCTTATTCTTCTCTACCTTCTTGCATTTAGCACTTATTTCTTACATTGTATTTGGAACATAAACATTCTGGAGATGAGATAATCAGTTTTGTTCTGTGTTTTACATGACCTAACACAACTGGACTTATTCCAGGACTGGGACTTCTAGGTTCTTTGGTAATATTAATAATAATTATAAACATGGAAATTCTCTAAACAGTGTGTTTTTCCATGCATATCCCTTGCAATAAAATGGTTTGGAAAAAAAATTAAAATGGAAACCCAGAAGTTTTAATTTGAGCCAAATGTTCAGTAAAACTATTCAGTATATATTTTTAAATACTGCAAATATTTAACTTACTCCTAGTATTTTTTATTTAATCCTGAAGCCAGATTCACCAGAATTATCCTGCTTTTCTTAGCTTAAATTACATGAAAGGCATTTCATAAGCAGCTTAATAACATAGGTCTCAATCCTCTGGGCTCAGGGAACAAGAAGGAATAGGTGGATATCTACCTTTTTTCTCCTTAGGGCTTTCTAGTGTTTCATGGTTGGAATATACCTCTTGGTAACTTTCTACTGATCCAAGATGATTACAGTTCAGTCACATTGTGTCCTACCCCAAGTGTACTAGCAGAATGAAACCACTAAAAAGAGAAATCATAGTTATTTAAAGGGAAATGATTAGCTAAAACATTATTTGACATTTTAGGGAGTTGGTAGTAGGGTGTTGCTGTTTATTAAAGGGATAGAGCATTCTGATTTTCTATTCCAAAATTTATTTTTATTATTTCATATTATATATTATATATTTTTAAAACAAAGTTGAAATCAGATTGAAATAAAATGTTTGAATATGAACTAATATTTCTTTGTTTTAGTTTTTTCCATTTACAAGGAATCAAAATTGTGTGTGTGTTTCAAATTTTAAAAATATTAGCATAACAGAAATGGTCTTGAAATTGAAATTCCAGTTCCCAGTCAGCCTTTTTTAATCCCCTCTTTTGCTCCACAGTGAAATCTCAAAGGAAATGAAGCAGGGAGTATGCATGTAGGTTCTTTTTATTTGTTTCTTTTTCATCAGTTTTATGTGAGAGTATTTATCCCCCAAGGGAAAAATGGTGGTAAAAAATAAGTAGCCACTGTTATATCTTATTTCCCTACGGTTAGTTCCACCTCTCTAAAAGTAATTTGCATGACTTTTTAAAACTATCTTTATATCTTTAATATAAACCAAATTAAAAAGCCTTGAAAAGTTGTTTATTTACTCCCAACAGAATGTAACTATTAACATGTTATAATTTAAAGCAACACTTGATTCTTATTCGACATCCAGTTATTATTAAACATTTCTCAAGTTCACCATTAATACCTAGTAATTATCAACTATGTGGTTAATATTTATTACTCCCCATATTTGGTTACTACCTTCTTAATTACAAGGTTTCAACTGTATCATTTAACAGCCACGCATCTTCACTTAACAGATGAACATCTTTCATTTAAAAATGTGATTTCCTTGTTCCATTTATTAATGGAAGTCCTTGATGATAGAAATGGATTGCAATGACCATCAAGGGAAATTATTTAAGTATCAGTAGCTTAACATTTTTATTTCCTACAACACCTACCAAATTTATTTTGAAAGCAGTATTCGGTGACAACATATAACAGGTTTTTAATTCTCATCTCCTGCAGATTATAATACTAGAACTCCATCAAGATGTAAGTATATGACTATTTCTGAGAAAGAAAGAAAATGCCCTGTAAGACTTGGTGAGAACTTAAGTCTCACTGGGCACATCTACATGTGCATGTTAATATGAAGCAATCAATCAACTATGAAGCTTACTGCCTTACAGTGTATTGCTCTGGACATACTGTCTTCCTGTGTGCCCAGGCCTGCAGCATATTGAGCTGCATTGAAGCAATCCTGGCTGGCAAGAGGCCCCAGGGATCAGCCTGCCACCTGGGGTTGCTACAGCCTGGCTCAATGTGTTGTGAAGGGGCTGGCTGGGACACAAGAGTGCTTCTGTATGGGTTTAGCTGGAAAGCAGCCCCCACAATGAAGCACCCTCATGCCCCAGCCAGCCAGAGCAGTGTCTATGTGTGTGCTGCTGTGGAGTAAAAAACTCTGCAGCAGAACGGTACTTGTAGTTACAAGTATTTACTAAGTTATTCCACTCCTGCTGTGGAGTAAATTATTTTATTGAAGCCTAATGGGGTGCACACATAGACACACAACATTTACTGCAAATTTAATTAGTTTACTGTGCAGTAACTGTCTTGTTTAGATGTGCCCACTCAGAATCTTATAAGCTCTGCCCCTGAACTGCTTGAAGCTGAGATGGCATTTCCTCAGGAAAATGATTTGCTTCTTCTGGAAAGATGTTCTGGGAATTTCAATCCTAATTTAAGAGGTATTACCATGAAGGCATTAGCTAATGGTATTGTAACTGGTCTATATAAAACAAAAAGATTTCAGTGCATAAGGGTGTTATTACATGTCACAATTTGCATTTTCTAAACCTTTGGAAAGTTATGTGGTATTAAAGTTAAACCATGCTGTGAGCACTTTAAGGTTTGATGCCATCACTTACCTATGCAGCTCTGCCTTGCCATAAGAGGGCTGGCAAGCAGAGGTGTGGCTAGGAGCTTCCAATTCTGCCCTATGGCTCCCTGGCTATCTCCAGCTCTCCTGCTCTGTGAGGACTACTCAGCTCTGCAGCTCCCCAAGGGCTCACTGGCAGCTGCCCAACTCCCAAGCTCTCCAGCAGCTGCTCCATTCTCCCACAGCTCTCCTACTCTCTGGCGGTCCCATGGGTCACTGGCTATCCAGCAGCTGCCCAGCTCTCCAGATACTTATCTTTCTGGTGGGTTCCCAGTTTTCCTGAAGTCCTCCTGCTGGTCTCTGGCTCTCCCATAGCTCTCTAGTTCTCTAGGAGCTGCCCAGTGCTCTGGCACTTTTGTAGCACTCTGGCTGTCTAGCAGCCATCTGGCTCCCCAGCTCTACATTTAACCTGCATCTCCATGGCTTTCTACTCTCTATCTGCCTGGGGTAGTAGAATTTAGGAAGATAGATTATCGACAAAGGTTAGCGGGAGGGGAACTGGAAACAGACATACTGGGATGACGGTAGATGACAAATTGCTCGTATTGGTCCCATGAAGCAGACTGACATTACAGTAACACATTGGGCTCATCTACACAAGATGCCTCATGTACACAAGATGCTATTAGCCTAAATTTAAGGTGCATTAAAGCATTCATCTACACACATGTGCCTTTAATGCACTTTAAAAATGGTGCATTTAGGTTATTTGTGCCTAGATTTGATACCTGCAAATGCAAATGCAGGTATCAAATTTAGGTTTGAATGGTTAAAGCACATTAATGAATGTGTACCTATGTTAAAACACATTAACACTATGTGTGTGGACTAATTTGGGACTAATTTTGGTCCCAAGTTAGTCCACACACAGCATTAATGCACCTGTAGACACCTGCCTAAATCCACTTAATGTGCATTAAGCTAACAAGCATTACATTTAAGCACGCTTAATTGCATATGTAGAAATGCCCATTGTGTAACATCTGCCAGAGTACTCCTCACCCAAAGAGGCTTAACTTTAAGATGCTCAGAGGGAACTTGATATAATTTTTCCCACTTAAATGTGTGGACATCTGCATTGTAAGTACATTTAAATTATGCCCAGAGTAGTATCTAACAACAAACACCCTAAAACAGGGACAGCTAGATTCAAGGCATCTAATTTCAAAACTTTGAGCTAAACAATCCCTCCTCAGTTGCTGAACAATATTGGAGGATCCCAAAACTCACTAAGCATCTATTTGGTTGCCCTGAAAAGTTTCAAAGTAGCTGAAGGTCCATTTTTGCTCATTTACCTTCAGTCTAAGGAAAACCATGATCAAAAAACATGGCAGAGTTTCCTGATACCCTGAATGTTCTGAACTAGGAGGTATAATTAGAACCTACCTAACATACACTGAAAAGTTTGAGGTTTTCATAAAATGTATTTGTAACTACTTTATTTTTAAAATGTTGTGGGAGGTAAAGGTGATGGTGGTTGCACCATCTTTTTATACAAAAGTCGAGTGGTTAGACTACTCACCTAAGAAGTAGAAGACCTACATACTTGGCTCTTCTCAGCCTATGGAAATGTAAACCCCCATCTCCTGGCAAACTGCTATAAACACCTGGATGTGAGTTAGGTTTGGAGCTGAGGAGAAGCACTCCTTTTAAACCTGAGCCAATATTCAGAAAGGAATGAAAGATTCATTAAGCCAGGAAGAGAGAAGGAAGTTGACTCTGTAAACTAGTCATTAAGAAACTTCTCTGGGACTGGAAAGTATCTGTTCTCATTCTTGCTCCCATTATTATTTCTGTTTTATCCAATAATAATCTAATGCAAACTGCTAAAAAGTGATGACAAGAGGGTCAGAACTCAGGATTCAACTCTTCTCAATAAATATTCTAATTACTAAGCCACAGAGCCATGCTCCATCTTCCTAGCCACATGAATCTGGTGTGCCTTGCTGCATAGGTGCCCAGCTTCAACAGAAGAAGCACAGAGTACTTTTCCCTTTCTGTACACATCCACATGAGCCACACTAGATTTGTGGTCATGGCACTCTCTTACCAAACTGGACATGTGACTATGAATCCTCTTAGGCTAAGGAGATTTAAACCCAAGTCTCCCACTTTCTGGGTGAGTGCTTTAATCAGAAGATTACTATATAAAAGGAATATGGTGGTGGCACAACTTGTATTTTGTCCATGTTTTATTTAAAAAAGAAACAACATAATCCTCTCCCCATTCTGTTAAAATAGTTAAAGATACCTCCCCTTAGGTAAAAACTCTGAATTCTACTTTGAATGAGTGGAGGCTCCTGCCTTTAGCTTTACTAAGAAATGTAAGAACAAAAGACAGTGCAGGAACTCAGACAAACCCCTATGTTTAACATTTCCTATTGGGCAGCTCTTGGAGAAGCTTTCTTCACTAATTTTCCCTGTGCCCTGTACAGGAAATGTAAGGGAAATGAAGCAGATATGGGATTCTTCAAGAAGAAAGGCATTTATCCTAAGATCCGACAGACCTACAGGCCCATTGCGACCCTTTCAGTACCTATGATGCATCCACAATAACACTTTTTACTAGGACAATCATGGCTAACTTAAATTAATTGCTTTTCATTCCAGGGACAAGCTGTATGTGTAAAGAGCTGTCCTGATTCTAGGCTTTGACTTGGATCAATCACAAGGGACTCAAATGCAACATCTGTTTTTACTCTAAGAGCCAAAATCTGGGTTTTCTTTTAAGACACTTGCTGTTCTAGTTCCTCATTTAATCAATCAAATACATGAGGTTTTTCATGTTTAATTACAAGTTATTTGTTTAAATTGTATTGGTGGGGCAACTAGAATATGTTCTGTGTTTCCAGTAAGAAACAATTAACTCAAATGAGAGTTCAATGTAACACATTCTACTTGCAGTGAAAAAGTTGAATGAAGTTTGATTTATCCAAGCTTCTTCATTGTGAATGTTGACAATGTTTATTCAGTGCTTTGTCATAAATTCATTTAGAAAAAAAGAAGCTCTTTCGAAGAAAACCACCTTCTAAGAAATAAGCATGCTGATTTTGAGTTAAAATGTGGACAGAAGCAGCACAAACACACATTTCTCAAATATCTATTTTTAGCCTTAAAAATTATCCCAAAATGTATCCCATCTTTTGATTCTGAAAATATGGTAAAATCATAAATTTGCATTTATAAATGAAATAGAGGAAGTTGTCTGATTAACTTCAAACAAACAGTTAGTGTTTCTTCTTAAATGTGTTATTTGCAATGAGGATAACAGTGTAAATTGACAGTGATTATTTAAAGTGAATATACATAACCAATCACGTATAGGCAAATATATGACTGGAGAGAGAAAACTCTCCAGTTCTTTAGAAACTGCAGTATCAACTGTCTGAGTGAGACAACTTCATTTCAATATAATTTTGTTTTAATGTCAATACAATCAAATTTCTCATGGTGACTGCATTAACATTTTCTAAAAGGCAATTTAGAGAATCTTTTGTAACTCTACTGTATTTGATGCAAGGATATACGACAAAGGGAGATGTGGACAAATCCCTTTGTATATGGCTCGACCAATGCCGCACATCCCTAAAGGGGTATGCTACCTCCTCAGGGCACTTGTTTGCCATGACTTGATGGTAAAGATTGGAGAATTCTCTCCCAGAGAAGGGAAAAAAAAACGGTTCTACTATCAGGGCTGTGTCCAGTAATCCAAAATAATCAGTTATGGCCTGCAACCGAGTGACACAGGCCTTACAGGGGGCTCCTCCAACCTCAGGAACCCTGCCACAGTCCTCTGGGTTTAAGTACAGGCTCTTGCTGTTAAGGCAGGAGCTCTCAGTATCTTCCTGGATGATTCCCAAGGAGCCTCTGCAGTCCATTAGAAACAAAAATGCAAAAATATTGGAAGGAGTATTCCTCACCCCTGGCCTCCGTTGCTGTCTGATACAGGGTTTCCCCTCTTACTACTGCTTGTGTCTTTTTGGGCTTTCCACCCTGCACTCCCAGCCGATTGATGCTGGTTTCTTGTACCCAGCTGTAGCTAGTCTGTCCTGTTTTGAGGGGAGACAACTGGGCTGAGTTAACATCAAGTGAGTTCTCCCCTGAGATTATAAACAGCCCGGGCTGTTCCAGCCCCATCTTAGTGTTTCCAAATAGGATTTCACCTTCCCAGGGGTTTTTTTTCTCAGTGGCATCCTTAAGGGGGATGGGCCATCTCTGTGTTCTCTTAGGGCTCACTGCAATACGGTCTTTCCCTGCTGAGATACTTCTCCCCTCCACTTGAAAGTGCTGTGCAGGTAAGGGTTTAGTTCTCTCCATGCTCCCAGACCTGTCTAGGGGCTTCTTCTGTTTGCTGCCTCTGAGCAGGCTCTGCAGCTGTCCTGCTTCAACTGCTCCTGTGTCCTGCCCCTTTACTGTTGGAGCCACTTGACTTCCAGGGAATATACTGTTAGGTGACATAGAACATAGAAGAGCTGAGTAATCCTTCATCGGACTACTGGTATCTGTAACATCTTCTCATTTTCTCTATCATCACATACTTCTGTCTAATTGTCATGCAATAGATATGCAAGAGTTAATTTATGGTATGTTCTGTATTTGTGTGTCACTTAAAAAAATGTTAAAGTACTAAAAAATAGCAACAGAATTATACTCTTATTTCCTTTCCAAATATTTACTTCTATCCAAAGCTGTAGCTGTACATCATTGAGTTATAGCATCCTTGCTAATGCCTGCAAATGGCCTTCTACAGGACAGAAGGCAAAATTATGGAGCTTGAAGCACACATTACCATTGTACAAGGTTTTCCAGATGTCTAAGTATCAAAATGATTTGTTTAAAATCTAAGGGCAGAGCAAGCCAAATGCTATTTATCAGCTGTAAAGAAGACAGAGACAAAGAAAGTCAATCTCTGGAAATATTTGATCTTTCCCATGAAACACCAAGTTGTCCATCACAGATGCAAAGAGCAGTTGGGACTGTGTAAATTTATAGTGTCCTGATGGAAATGTCTGATTAACTTTGTATTTCTAACCCAGATGGAGGATGTAAACTTTATACATGGAACCACGGTATTTGCCTTGTTACAACATATTGCATCCTGCAATGATAGCATGTTTAAGCAATGATAGAATTTCATATATAACAAAAAGCCAAAAATAAACAAGAAGTCATAGAAAGCAGGAAAAAGAAAGATCTCACTTTATCCAATATTATGAAATGCTAGACAAATATATGTCAACAAAGAAAAGGGAAATGGTTTTATGAATAAAACCAGTTATGCTTTCTTTCATTGTCAAAAAGTCTGGATAGTACTGAAAAAAATGAATGCCATACCTAATAATATATAAAATTTAATAATTCTTGGAGTTTCTGGATGGCAGGCACAGTTCCTTTCCCAGTGAAGATGGCAGCAAAGTGCCTATTCACATCAATAATGGAGGACCTCATTCTCAAATCCTTAGTACTTATTCTTCTCATTTTCTGCATTCTGTGTTCCTAGTCATGTATCTGAAAGTTTTTAAAGCAGAAAAACCTTTTTCTGATTAAATTATTAATGTTCTGCTAGTCTGTAAAACATGTTATAACATACATTGCCCAAATTTGTATTTTAATCACTATATTTGACTTTTTCTAATGCTAGATTATAAGATTTCCAGAACATTTTAAACATGTTTCCTCTATACAGTAATTTTAATATACCATGCATTATTACAGTATTAACTGAAGAATGAAGTATGCACAATGATAATAGATAAATAAATAGATCCAGAACAGACAGGATGTAAATCTCATTCAGGGTAAAAAATGGAACTTAAATTTACTTGAATTTAACATAGAAAAAAAGTGATATTCTTTTAAATGCCAGGACAACCATTAAATACATTTGCTTATGTGAAATAAAACATATTATAAATATTACCTTGCAACATTTTAAGTGTCACATGCCAATTAACACAATGCATGTGAAGGAAGAAAAATGAATTTGAATGAAAGGATTTCATCCCCATATTACAGAAAATGTTGAAACAAACATATTCAGCTCTTATAGCATATGGTACATTGAAAACAAATTGACATCCTTAAATCTCCCTGTAACAGAGAGTATTTGCCCTTTTACTGCCGGAAGGCTACAGAACCAGCAGGACTGGTGAGGCCCGTTTAAGGGTCTTTGTACCCAGGAGAAAAGGCAGACATGGTGGGGAGACAAATGGCCAACCCTGTACTTGAACCAGACAGCATATTAGGAGGGCTCAGGGGGGCAAGTAGGCTTGCCCTCGGACTGGTGAGTCCATTCCTGACTGGGAAAGAGGAAGTACCCTCAGGTGGGGTGCAGTGGGGTGCAAAAAGGGAAGTCTTTGTGAGGAAAGGCTGGGGGTGAGGGGGCGGGGGCAGTTTGTATAGATTTCTCCTTTTTCCCTGCACAGGACCCAGAGGGCATAAAGGATTGCTGTTTAGGGTGAGCTTGTTTCTGAGTACCTGGAGAGATGGTATTTTTAGTTAAAGGCAGTTACTTGCATATTTTGTTTCAGTTTCTCTAAAGGACTGGGAATGACTGTGAGGGGAAGTAGAAGTTGCATTACAGGTGCCTCAAAGTGCCCTGTGTGTTTTCATCCCTTGTAAGCAAAGGGCCATATGCGAAGATGCAGTGAGAGGAAGAGAGAGCGAGAATGGGATTTAACCCCTTTAAAGCTGGGGAACCCAGAGGGCCCAGAGCCCTATTGTGGATCTTAGTTCCCAACTGTGCTACTGCTACTGAAGAGCCAAGGCTGGACTAAGTGGGCCCATGGCTAAAGGAAATAGCTAGAGTAAATTAGGTCTGGAAAAGCATAAAAAGGGGAAGCCACATGGCCCAAAAGAAGCCCTCCTCCCCCTCCCACCTAAGGCTCAGGATACTTCTTCCGTAATTGGCTCTATCCAGGCATGGCAGTGGTTTGGAAGAACTAGAGTGGGGGGCATGGTTGCTGGATGCTGAATGGTATGGCCCACTAGCAGGCTATTACTGTTGCATTTGTTGCATTGGCTGGGAACCTGGTGCACAGCCATATTGGAAATCTTTTTGGGGTTGACTGCCTGAGCCTTGAAGCTAAAAGATGGAGTTAAATAGGCAATCTAACACCTAGCACACCAACAAGAAGACATGCAAAAGAAGGGCATTGTGGTCCAGTTGTTGCAGAGGCAACAACATCAACTTGAGAAAGTTATGCACCATCAAGTCCAGCAAGTTGAGGGACAGTTCACATTGTGTTTGCTACAAAGCACCAACTCGCAGGATCATCAAAAATTCTAGTTTATTGGACGATGCAAAAGTCAGACCATAAAACCTGGTGCTGATCCCCTCAAACACACACACATTCACACACACACTCACAGTAGCTATCTATGAACACTAAGCACTGGTGTCAAGATATACCTATCCCCAAACTCTGGAGTCTGCTGTCGATGGCCAGTCAAGGCTTCTTTCAGTACGATGTTGCTTCAGAAGGGGGTCACCAGCTGGTCCTTCTGGCTGGACAAGCAGGGTGCTGGTCAAGTCAAAGAGGGTGGCATTGGGGGTCATTCTTCACTGCCTTTTATCCCTCTCCGGCAGACTTTGGTGACTCCCCAATTCTTGGGCTTACCCAATCCAGGGGTCATTGACCTTGAGAGACGTCCCTCTTTGCAGATCCTGGATGGCAGCTGTCAACCCCTGGGGTCACGTCTGCATGTATGTGCAGTCTCAGGAGTCCATTAATGAATTTTGATTGATTCACTGCCATGATGAATAGAGCTCTGGAAGTGGTTGATCAGGGGTTATTTCAGCCCCAAGGTTTTGTTTCCAGCACTGATTAGTTCAAACGGGGGCTTCTGTAACTTTAACAGTGAAGTTTCCAGGAATTCCTGGCTCTTTATTGATTCTTTCCTCTCCTTGGTCTCTGATTTTGTAGGTGTTAATTGCCGCTCATTAATATACTTATCCAGACTAGCTACTGTGTTCCACAGTCAACTATGATTCATTCAGGGACCTGCTCCATACAGAGATTCCTGCTCTTACTAACATTGTTACATGGTGCAACTTAAACTTAAAGTATATTTGTAAAAGCATCTACAAGCTCTATTTTCACTACAAATACCCCTTATATAAAAA
This sequence comes from Gavialis gangeticus, assembly GCF_001723915.1. NCBI lineage: Eukaryota > Metazoa > Chordata > Crocodylia > Gavialidae > Gavialis > Gavialis gangeticus. Next base: position 25,214,070 of record NW_017729027.1, on the reverse strand, counting down.
TAATAATTATATAATAGAAGAAAAAGAGAGAGGAAGGAAGAAAAGATAGAAAAGAGAAAGCATCCCCCAAAGGGGGCAAATACTAAAAGAGGGGCTTTTGCCATATGGAGGAGCTTCACATTTGAGGGGGGGTGGGGCAGACAAAAGGGTTTCTTGCTACAATGGCAGCAAACATTATGTGATCAGCTAGCACTCCAACAGAAGATGTACATAGAGTCTTCCACAGGTTTACACTTGTGAAAATGGCAAAAGACAATGGCATTAAGGCCTCCCTGGAAACGTTAGACATAGCTGCAGAAGCAGCTGAGTGAGATAAATAAACTTGAGCAACATGGCTGGGAGCTCTGGGAATAGGACAGGCCCAGGTAGTATACCACACACTCTTGAGGGAAGAAGCCCAGAAGTACAGGAAGGTCAAGGACTCAATTTTACATCTTCTGAAGATATCTGAAGAACACTATCAGCAGCGGTTTTGGGAAAAGAAGGCCAGAGATTTACTATGACTTCACCCTTTGACCCAGAGGTTATGGGGCATCACCTGTAGCAGCTTGGTCCAAAACATATTAGAACAACTCTTATGGGACCTAGAGGCTGAAACCTGAAACTGAGTGAGAAGACACCATGCACAGACAGCAGAAGAGGTGGTAAAGTTAACAGAAGCTTTCTCTGAGGCTGAAAAGTAGTCTAGGAAGAAAAGGGGACTCCAGAATAAGGCTGGCTGGAGCCCAAGCACTCAAAGGTTTTAAGGGGAGTTAGGATCCTGAAGATTAGTGGTAATTTCTGTTATCAATGTGAAAAGCCAGAGTACTATGCCAGGATGTACTCTGGCATAGTATGTCCCAAGTCAGTGAGAGACCATCCACTGAGCCTGGAGATCCCCAAGATGGGTGAAGTAAAGACCAAGGACAGCCTCATCATAGAAGAAATGGACTTTTGTTACAGGGTAGGAGGTAAGGTGGGCAATGGTGTGCTCCAGGAGGGTATATCTCATCCCATGGTAGACATATAAGTGGACAGCAAGACACTCTCAGCTGTGATAGACCACGGTGAATCCAAAGCATGATGCAAGAGGGACTTACACCTCAAAGAAAAAGGAAGACAGCAGGCAGGAAGGCTCTTGTTTGTTTACGTGGGAAAACCTGAACCCATGAATGTATATGGGTGACTTTGACAGTGATGGTACAGACACACACCCTTCCATTTTACATGGCACCACAATTGCCATACCAAATGATATTGGGTAGAGACTGGCCATGGTTCATGGAGGTACTGTGAAACCTAATGTATCTGAACATTAGTCCAGTGGAAGAGCACAGAATGCAAACAGAGCCTGAAGAAGGCTTGATGGGGCAGGAGTCTGAGGAACCCACAACATCAACCTTTGGAGGAACCATTGAACGTAGAAGACCTGATTGGCTTGGGACAGTTTGGTGTTGAACAATCATGACAAGAGAAACTCTTTGAAAAAACTGCATTGTGAGGCCACTTCTAAAGAGTAGGTGCCCATGTGGACAGTTTTAGCTCCAAAGGTGTCCAAAAAGCTGTTGAAAGTTTTTTCTTGGGTGGGGCTTCCAAAGGAGATACTAATGGATCAAAGAAGTAATTTCATGTCTAGGGTCATGAGAGGCCTGTATGAGACTCTCAAAGTTAGAAGATTGTGGACTTCAGTATACCACCCACAGACAAACAGGTTGTTCACACTTTTCATCTGTGAACCACAAGCAAAGGAAACAGTGTTGAGTTGCTTGAAGTGCCACTTCCTCGTCTAGGTTCTAGAGGCAATGGCACAGACTAATGTATATTCAAATGATAAATTATGTCTCTATAATTATAATACAATACTACTAGGTTTTGTACAGTATAAATGCTATATATCCATATGTGTGTGTGTATGTACATACATGCATACATATACATATGTTAAATATACATATATATAATGTTATATACAGATAGATAGATAGATAAAACTGTTTCCTGATTTATATAAGTTTGAAACCCTGGCAACTGAGGCTTTTTGTGGGCCTGAATTCTTAACATTACTTATTTTTAAAAATAAATATTCATGGCTGAATTCATAACTTGGAGGATCATCTGTTTAACTCTGTGCTTCTCCTTTCATATGCAATGTTGACAATAGTACTTGATTCTGGCTGCAACTATTCCAGTGTTGTGAGCTGTCATCTTCCGAAGCCAAATAATTCCACTCCTATCTCAACTAGCAGAGAGGTTAAAAGACTAGTGTGACTGGTGAGTGGTGGAGCTGGAAAGAAATACATCCTTAAGGGTGTTGGTAACTCTTACTCTTGTAATTTTTTTTTATTGTTTATAATTTTCTTTAATTCCCAACTCCTTGAGTCAAGTGATCTCATGTTAATCTAATATTTAAATTATAAAACAAAATGAGATTTAAATAGTTTCAATTGTCAACTAAATCCTAAGAAAAAATCATTTCCAGTTTCAGCATGAGTTTCTATAGGGCAGGGAACCTGCATAATGTGAATAATTGAACATTCTTGAATAATTAGTAATTACAGGTAATGTGAACTAAAATGTGTTGTGTGGGTGTTTATTATTTATGCTTATATAGGAATAATGTATATATTTTTAAAGGTAATTATATAAAGTTTAAGAATACTCCCATGATTCTTTGTTATTTGTGGAAAGAGACATGACAACTTTAGGCTTGTTTAAAATAAACATTGCAAATTTTTGAGGCCCATGTGACTCTTACAAATGCTTTGCAAGCGGAAATAAGTATGAAAATTGTATTCAAACTGTTTTAAAAAGGGAAATTCTTGGAATGAGGACTCATAACATTATTTCTAGGATTTCTGTAAGAAATAAAAACAATTAAAAAGAGAGAGAATTGGATAGTTTCCTTCTGATTGAATAAAAAGAAGTTTGTTTCATTTTTTGGTTTTTTTAAGATACACCTTATGTGAATGCTAAAGCAAAGTGATTTTTCTAATGGAGGGCTCAGAAAAAGAGGTATGGCCCCTGACCTGTTGTTAGGGACCATATCACACAATTCTATCCAGGCTGATTGGGGTGGTCTTGATTGTAGGACTCCTGATTGATTAAAAGAAGCAAAAGGCCACTACTTAAAGTCACTAGGACTTAATACAGATAGTCAAAAAGACTAAGGCTGTATTGATTTAATCTTTGCAGCTTATTCACAGATGTATATATTGAACTGATAATCAAGTGAACAGACATTCACTTTTGAATCTGGAAATACAGCCACGTGCCTGCAGTG
>NW_017729027.1:25205117-25210690 GCF_001723915.1 Gavialis gangeticus | reverse complement strand
CAAAGTAACCTGCAATGCTGCGGGACTGTGAGTTAACTTGGATCTGGAGGGAATCTGGGACAGAAGTTCAATGAACTGATTTAACCTACATTAGTTGTCTGATACTATGACCATCCAGGTTTATCTTAAACCAGTTTGGGGCATTTTGAAAGTGGTTTATATGCACGGAACTTCTATTGTGTTATAGATTTGAACTGGTTTCTGATCACTTATTCTGGCTTATGTGTAATTTCTGTCCCTAGCCCTATTGTGTTACAGATTTGAACCAGTTTCTGATCAATTATACCTATTTATATGTAATTTTTGCCCCTAGCCCTGGAGCAAGGTTTACAGGCTGTAGAACTTATTTGTCTCAAAGTGCTAGCTGCCTTGTTCCTAGTTTCCCAATTCTGCTTCTTTTTCCTAGATGTATGATTCCAGTTCCAAATTTAATTTCTTAATGTTGAGTCTGATTGCCCATGTCCCAAGAGTATAAGATCTTCACCACAAGATTGGTTCTTATCTACCTGCTTTACGTGATCTAAATTGTATAACCTGTAATCAAATGTACTAATCTGTATTGCAAAACCCCCCAAAATCATCTTAGATAAAGATGCCTTAATTAAGATCACAAATTAGGAGTGCACCATATGTTTCGCCTGGCAGAGCTGCATAGTCCTTGAGGGAAGTTAGTATTTAAAGACAGAAGAAAAAAACAGAACCTGATGCCAGAGGGATAAGGTCTGTGGATCAATTGCTAAGAATTCTGAGAAGTTCTATGATAGAAAAAGCCAGTTGTGTCATGTGGTGTAATTTTTTTGCACTAAGAATTTGTACATTATTAGGCAATAGCTTACAGCCAAGTTAATGCAACACAGAGTATTAGAGCATCCTTACTTATACATAGTAGTTATAGTAAGTAACCCAATGTCACTGATGCAAAGGCAAGTCATTGTCCCTTTCTCCATCTCCCCTGATGGGAAGATATTCTTGGAAACATAGCTCTTTGCATGAAGGTTATAGATCTTCCCATGACCTTTCCTTATAAGAGATAAAATGACCCTCTCTGCCTGGACATACATTTATTATTCAGTAAAATGGGAGGGGGAGGAGGGGGGAGGATTTAAGCCCTTAGAAAACAAATAATAGAGAGTGATTTTTCTTCAAAAGTTGCTGTCTCTGCATTTCCAGATGAAAGACGTTAGTAAATGCATGCCCCTTCCCTTTAGCGGTTGTTTAATGAGACACTGATTACTTTCCTCAAGACATACAAGGACTTTTTGGTATTAACACTGTTAAATGTGCCTTTGGTGGTATATATTAATAGCATTAGTGAAACACAGTGATTAGTTCTTATTAATGCTGTGTTGGCCTAACTCTAGATTGCTTAGGCATGTCCCAGAGGTTTGATTACTCTAAACAGGAATATACAACTAGAATAACAAATGTATATGTAGCCCAAATAACTCTATTCAGGAAACTTCTTGTGTCAAAACAGTGACAAGAAAGTTTTACTCCAAGTTGTATGTGCCCTTTGCAAGAGGGACTAGGGAATCAGAAGAATGGTTCTAATTCACAGCATTATGTGTTATAACATATTCCATTCACTGGCTATATGAAACTTTAAAAAAAAATTGATAGCCCATCAAAACAAAAAGCATCAGTTCTCCTTTTCATGTTACTTCCCTCTCATATTTCCTTGCATTGCCCTATAACATTGCCAGTGTGAACAGATCTTGCATGGAAAACAGTTGCTGTTTACAGCAACAATGGATAGACTGAATGGATTAGAAATATATACAGCCTTAGAAAAAATTTTGCATTTGTCCTGAGACAACTTGTGCCTGTCTTTTCCCTAGAACAGAAATATCCTGGGATTGGCACATCACCCTTCTTGAGGGTTAACTGACTGGCTGAATGCACTGCTGATTTTCTGCCACTGATTCACTGATTTAATCCCAGGCTAACCATTCAGATGCACTTCGCCATGCCCTGGAATAAAATGCCAGTACTTTCCTATCCCATGAACTTTTTAAGGCTTTATCCCAGGACAAATGATATGGACATCTAAATGATTACTTAGTCTAGTGATAAAATGTTTTATCCTAGGACAAATAAGAGGTCTATTTGTAGCTATAGGTGGCTTATAGACATAAAAAATAAACTTAAAAATGGCGCTGTACTTTAAACTCGGCACTTTTCAGCACTGAACCCAGTGCATGCCCATAAGTTGGACCCAACTTGCCCAATGCCTGTTTAGATCAGGCACCTTAGGGGGGCTTTTTGGTGCTTTTGATTGAACCGATTGAATCAGCTTTATATGCCCTGCTGAAGTGCCTGATCTATATAGACACTGTGGAGCTGGGTTGAGTTAACAAGCTGCCTCTTCCCATAAAGTACATTTTTAAAAACATCTATAAGCATCCATAGGCTGCATCCAAACCAGCATGGCTGCGAGGTATGTGACACTACAGATTTCACAGACATTAGGGCTGGAAGGGACCTTGCAAGATCATTGGGTCTAGACCCTGCACATTCAGACGTTCCTTGCGCTACCACTTTGCAGCATGGGGCTGGGTGGGGGCTGACCCCAGTAAATCCTGGGGTCAAAATGGCCACTTAGAAAAAAAATTGGGGTGGCACAAGTGGCGGCAGTGCACACTGCCCAAAATTGGAGGCTGGCCAGCTGAAGTCATACATTAGTTGGCAGCAGGCTCTCTACTGCAGAAGCACCACAGCTACAGCTTTCCCAGCCTGCTGTCCGGGCCCCCATCAGCTATCATTGTGTTGGCAGGCCTGGAAAGCTGCCTGCAGTGTCCAGAGCAGGGACCTGTCATGAGAATGGCAGTTGTGTGGCAGAGGCATGACTACTTTAAAGTAGAGTACCATTTTTCTTTTTTTCTTAATGTCTGTAAGCCACCTATAGCTACAAACAGACATCACATTTGTCCTAGGATAAACCATGTTATCCTGGGACTAAATGCAGTCATTCAGATGTCCATATCCTTTGTCTCTGGCCACCTGTCCATGAAGCTCTGTTTGATGTGATGGGGATAAAAACTTGTTCTTGTGAGATGTGTCTGCAGTGAGCATGGTGCTGGGGGCTGGCAGTGGGGGTGGGGGAATCCATGGGTGGTGGTACAGGCAGGCTAGAGCAGAGAGTGCTGAGGAAGTGGTAGCTCATTGTAAGTATCTCCTTGTGAAGTGCTTAAGTGATATGGAACTTCCTTTGGAAGTTTATCATTTTAAATTAACTGACAAGAGATCCTAAGAACCTACAGGAATGATTGTATGTGGTCGGCCAGCGCTCCCTACACCTGGTACCCTGGCTACTGCTGGCTGGTGTGCAGTTCTCCAGGGCCTCAGCCATTTTCCCAGGGGGTGGGCCAGCACTGCTGCTGCCACAGGTGGTGCTCTCACTGCCCAGCCCCTGCCAGGTGTCCTTCATGTCCTGCCCCAGCCTTGCAAATGTTATGCAGCAACAGGCTGCAATGATGACCTTGGAAGTTGTTCTTGGTGAACTTGAGGTGGGCAGTGTGGGTGTGCCAGTGACCCTTGACGTGGGCGAAGGCACACTCCATCAGGGTGCGGTTCCAGCCCAGGCAGCTGTGAAAGTGGACCTGGCAGGGGTCCAGGTGGCTGGTGTAGGGCTGAATGAGCCAGGGCAGGAACAGGTAGGCAGGGTCCTCAATGATGGGGGTGGGACCACCACAGCACCCAACTGCAGAGCCAGCACTCCTGGTGCAAAGCACCCACTCTCCAGGAGTATGTGAGTAATGGCCAGGAGTAAAAACCAGGAGTAATGGCAACAAACTCCTGGAAGATCAATTCAGGCTCAACGTTAGGAAAAACTTCACATACATGGTGTCCAGACTGTGGAATAAGCTCCCTTCAGAGGTGGTGCAATCACCTACCCTGGAAATCTTCAAGAGGAGACTAGACAGTCACCTTGCTGGGGTCACCTGACCCCCAGTTATCTTTCCTTCTTGGTGCAGGGGGCTGGATCCGATGATCTTCTGAGGTCCCTTCCAGCCTTACAATCTAGGAATCCGCTAGTCCCAAAAGGCTGGAGTTCCTGAAGCTGCTGGTGTCACAATCTCTGCCCACCCTGCTGGCATTCATGTGCATGAAGGCCCCATGATGGTCCACATTGGTCTGGAACTCCATGAAGTGAAAGCCCCTTTGGTTGTAGTAGAGGCAGTCTCCATGGAGTGGGTTGGTGAGGGGGATGTAGGTCCCATCTAGGGCCTGGATGCACTGAGAGAATCCCAAGGCACAGAAACCTGCCACCAATGCATGTGGAGCACAGTTTCCCCAGCATGTCCTGGAGGGCACCACACTCCTGCAGGACAGCCTTCCCAGTGGTGGCCTTGCCCACATGAAACAAGTGGCTGATGTATTACAGGCTGATGGGCGTAGCCAGTTTGAGCAGACTGAGGGCCAGGCAGGTGTCCATGGGGAGAAGCAGCTTCATGATGGTGTCTTGCCACTCCAGGTGCAGGCAGAGCTGCTCCAGGTGATCCTGATAGTTGGTATGCATCATGCAGAAGGCCTTCAGCCACTACTCGTTATTCCAGGTGTGCTGGACAATGTGTCGCCATCATTACTGGTTGGCCCAGTGGGCATAGAGGTAGCAGGGCTGGAGGCTCAGGAGGACAACAGGGGCCCCTGTGGTGGCATCTGAGAGGCTGTCATCAGTTTCCCTCTGAGGGTCCAGACAGGTGAATGGGTGCAGGTGGCAGGTGTGTGGCAGTTGCTCTGGGATGGTGCATGGTCGGGGGCAGGCAACCGCTGCACATGGCTGATTTGGGCGGGCCAGAAAGATCAGCATGGCAGCCAGCAGTAGCACAGGGCACTGTTTATCACTGTCAGGGACAGGTGCTAGAGTGGCCAGAGCATGGGGAGGCATAGACAGGGAGGAGAACACTGCTGTATGCTGTCCCTGTGCTGGTCACACTGCTGCTGACCACAGAAGTAGCTGGTCAGGGAGCAACAAGTAGGGGTTGGTTTTTGAAGAAGGCTGCCACCTGCTGGTGGATGGGGCCCATTACAGGGCTTCAGGAAGCAGGAGCAGATTGACAGCAAATCTGCTCCTGCTTCTCTGCATCTGTAGACTCATGCACAGTACAATTTACTTACTAGTAATGTACTCATGAGTAAACTGATCTTGCAGCAAATGCATGTGTAGACAACCCATTCTAGTGAGAGTTTTGCCTAATATTTAACTTATAATAATATCTTGCTTTCTCTTTGGAGTTTAGGCATCTGACTCATAGCTGAACATTACATGCTTCCATGATCTCAAGATCTATACTACCAGAAAAGAAGAAGTCCTTATCTGAACCATTATGCCTAATGCACAGACAGCAATGTTGAATGCAGTGCAAAGTACAACACAGAATCCTTGCTCTTCATTGTTGTGCTTCCACACATAATTCTTCTCATCACATTCAAATCTACACCCTCACTTCCCAGGGAGGTACTGTCCAATGGTGGGTTTTCACCTGAAATTCCCGCCTCTATCTGTGGTAGAGGCTTGTCTCTATCAGTCTAGGTGTTGTCAATCTCTGGAGCTCATCACTTGTCTAAGTGTT
>NW_017729027.1:25199833-25200117 GCF_001723915.1 Gavialis gangeticus | reverse complement strand
TCCTCTCTGGGCTGCCCAGATTTTCTCCTGCTGTATTTGTAGCACCTTAGCTCACAAGCTGAAGTCCACCACCATGTCTTGACGGCCCCTCCCACACGTCCACGATCTCATCTGCCATGACCTGTTGTTATGGGAGAAAATAGAATGGCGGGGCATGTGGGACTTGACACTTTGGCTCTTGCAATTTGTCTTAGTGTAGTGAGGGCTCCACCAACCCCTACACCCTCACTCATTCCACTGGGTAGTAATTCAGTTGTCTCCACACTCTGCCTTTGAGCAGTAAA
>NW_017729027.1:25195727-25199787 GCF_001723915.1 Gavialis gangeticus | reverse complement strand
TGGCCACTCGGTATCCCCAACAGACCCGGATGGCACCTGGCACAGACCTGCCAGTAATCCTAACAAATCTTTTTCCTGGCTTATTGTCCTGATAGTTGTAAATGCACTATCCGGGGTGTCTTTCCTCTCACCCTAATGAAAAGGAGAACAAAAAAACAAACTGGCACTTCCTCTTCCCTTATAGTCCCAATTTTGCAGTACCCTTTCTCTTCAGCCCTGCTATTAGGGCCTTTATGGTACCTTCTAACTGCCTCGAGGCAGTTTCGGTTTCTCTCTGGGTGTTTCCTGAAGGGTTCTCTCCCCTGGCAGCTCCCTCTACAGAGTTGCTTCCCTTAAGCCTGGTCTCTCTTGCTTTCTCAGCACCTCCGGATCTCCCTGCCATCTCGCTGCCTGAGTCAGTCTCTTCTGGTTTCCTGTGTCCCTCTTTTGCCTGCCCCACATCTCCTTTTATCCTGGAGTTCCAGCTGACCTCCCCTCCTCTCCTGAAACACCAGGTGAAGAAGAAGCCCTGAGGAGTTCTTTGAAATACAGATGGGGCTATTTTACTTTTTTGGGGCTCTTCCCTCTCCTCACAGGTACCACAATAACAAGCTCATGAATTTGTTTGAGTGAAACCTACCAAAGTCCCTGTTGAAGTTGAACTCTTGTTCAGCCAAAAGAAGTTTTATGAAGTGTGATGGCCAGAACCAGAGAGATTAATAAGCAATAAATATGTGCTTCTTAGAAGCATTTGGTATTTTGCCTAAACAGGTAATATTAGTTAATATAAAGCTTGTAAGTTTGTAAACTGCAAATGTAACTTGTCTGTCATAAGTTTAACCAAAATGATAAAATTAACTGTTTGTGGAACTGACTGGGCCCCATAGGCAAAGCTGTAGATGTGAGATTAGCTGGTCTAACGGTTTCTGGTCAGGGTTCAGCTTTGACAATAAAAAACTGGATCCAACTGCCTGGCACACCCAATACATTCCAGGAAAGCACATCCCAAAAAAGTATATTCAAATGAAACCTAAAAGGGGTTGGGATTTATACGGAGCAATGTCAATTTCAAACCTAAAGGTGCTGCATTGTAATTTGCTTATTGGATAAACCCGAGTCTGGGTAGTAACCTTTTATGATAATTTTTAACACCTTTCAATCCCATAGGGTAACAGCTATAGGGCAACATTATGTGTGGCTCTAAAGCCAACAGATTAGCATAAGACTAAGTATATAAAGCATGTGCATCAGGTAACCAACAGGAAGGAGGGAACACAACAGTCATTTCTGTTCCATGCCCAGACCCTGGACTCCCCGTGTGAGTGAGGATCGGATCCTGATCAAGGGAACTTCCCCGGTAATCCCTCTGATAGCATTGATCGGGGACACCTGACTTCGCTGGAATCACTTGATGCATACCTGGCATTGAGGGACTATCGATAAATTGCCAACCCATGTCTGTCTATCTGTTATTTTGAACAGCCTAGTGGCTAATACCCTTTCACTGCCCAGTTGGCCTGCAACAGAATTGATCTATCTGTTGTTATTATCTGTTATTTACTATTAGCTCTTTAATACTGCATTATCTGCTTATCACATTTATCTTTCTGTTACCCGTTGTGTGGGTGTAAGCTATAATAAATTTGCTTTTACTTCGCTTCCAACTTTCCCTCCTCACTCTGAAACTGAACCAAACAGCTACGTTGGCCTGTGATAGAACTGATACACCTACAGTGCCCAGCTGACCTGTGACAATGGAGTCACAAATTAATGCTTGAGAGCAGGAAGACTAAGGCTGTGTAGTTTAATTAGAAAAACACTTCCCTAGATGATGGTAATGTTAGAGTGATGTCACTATGGTTCAGGAATTATGCAAAAGGCAAGGATTTGGGGGGTTGATATATTTTATTGGGCCAAAAGCATGGTTGGGATAAAGTTAAACATAAAGGTAGATAAAATTAGATAAAGAATGCCTTACATTCATGAGCATGTCTAACCTTATTCCAACCATACAGTTGGTCCAAAAAAAGTATCACCCCCCCAAAAAAACTTTCCTGAAGGATAAAATTTTGGATTTTAGTCCTTGCTGTCAGACTTCTTTGTCTTTTTTAATCAAGTGCAATTTAAAATTTATAAGGAATCCTAACACCTGTGGGCCAGATGATCACAAGCACGTGCAACATCAAGCTCTCACTAAAACACACACTGCAGGAGAAAGATGTGGTATTACCTTCCTTTTCACTATCTTAGTGATTAGAACTGTCACGGAGTGGGCCCTAGGAGCGGCCGTGATCTCCCTAGTGCCTCCTACTGTGCCAAGTTAACTGTTTAGCACCCTCTGTCTCACCCGCCACGTCTTGCTGTTATATATATATCTTTAAGGGAGGCTGCCTTATGACACGGTGCTAGGTTCGTACTGGCCCATATCCTCTAAGGAGTGTCCCTGTGCACCCTAGCCTTATGACCTACGCATGCCTCCAACCTCCCCTTTAGCACGCCCCAAGCCTCGCTGATGTCCCAGACGTTGACTGGTCAGTTTGCTGTCCGTGCCCTGACTGGCACTCTGGGCTTGCCACGCAACTGGCGCCTCCCGTAGGTGCCCTGGCCCTGGACTTGCCACCCAACTGGCGCCTCCCGTAGGCGCCCTGGCCTTGGACTTGCCACCCATAGGCGCCCTGGCCTTGGACTTGCCACACAACTGGCGCCTCCCGTAGGCGCCCTGGCCTTGTCACTCAACTGGCGTCCTGGCTAACGCCCCTGGGCTTGTCACGCAACTCATGCCCTTTTGCCGGTTCCCTTGTATTCGCTAGCCCACTCAGGCCGGCCCCTAAGCTGGCTCCTTTAAGTTTCTTGCGAAGTTCACCCCTCTGGGCTTGTCTATACACCTGCCCGACTGGGTTTCTCCCCAAGTTTGCCCAGCTGAGCTCCCCAATAGCTTTGCCCCCGCTGGGCTCCCCAATAGCTTTGCCCTCCCTGGGGCTTCTCAATAGCTTTGCCCTCCCTGGGGCTTCTTATGTAGAGGGAGCGCCCCACTGGGCCTGTCTCCCTGTGCTCACGCGCTTTCACCCACACCGGAGTTTGCTTCCTGTGGTTGGTTACCCCACTGGCGTTTCATCGCCCGTGCTTCCCGCGGTTGGTTACTCCACTGGGGTTTCGTCGCCCGTGCTTCCCGTGGTTGGGGCTCAGGTGGCCTGTAGCCATGCCAGGCCCCCTGACCCGTCTTCTGGGTTGTATGCCCTGCTTGGGCTTCTCACGGTCCTGCCCTCACTGGGGCTTCACTCGTGCTTCCCGCACTCATCGCCCTCTCTGGGCCTGTCCCGCGCTTCTCGCGCCCAGGGCTCAAGTGGCCCGTAGCCATGCCTGGCCCCCGACCCTTCTCGGGCTCCTATGACCTAGTGGGCAAAAAGCGCTCTCCCGGGCTGGGGTCTTAACCCCCCACACACAGTGCCACACCGGCACCCCACAGCCGTGCCTCCCAGGCACTGCTTGCTGTTCCCGTACAGGGCACCCAGGAACCCCCAGACTACTGGGGAGCTCCCGGGAGGCCTCCTTGCACCCCTACAGCCTCACCTGGTACTCCGGTTTAGCAACACAAATAAGCCTCCTGGCTGGTCTTACATAAACAAAACACAAGCTATGAGCCAACCGGCTACAACATACGCTCCATGCTGCCCTGGCTACTCCTCATCTCTGTCGGGGCCTCTCCTCTCCACACCATTCTCCAGACTATCAGGCGGTAAGGCAACCAGGCTGGTTTACTCTGCCTTACTCTGCTTTGCTCTACAGCAGAGCTGTTACTCCTTTGGCTGCCAGAGGGGAACTGCTCTGTTCTCAGCCTCTTCTGTTTATATGGGCCAGGCCCAGCCCCTGACAGTCAGCTGACCCAATCAGCTGCCCTAGCAACTGCCAGCTGTGTTGTCCTGTTGACTGGCAGCTAAGCCCTCTCACCAATATCAGTAGCAGGCACCCTAGTGTCTGTTACAAGAACATTTATCCAGAATCAATCATGTTTTCAAAGTTGAAGAGGTACAGCACAAGAGATTCATAGTTTCATAGCTTCATAGTTTCTAGGGTCGGAAGG
>NW_017729027.1:25187990-25195716 GCF_001723915.1 Gavialis gangeticus | reverse complement strand
CCTTGCACTGGATAGTGAATTCCAGCAGGCAATGATCACTGTCGCCCAGGTTGTTGAGCACCCGCAGCCCCCTCACCAGGTCATCTCCTGTGGCCAGGACCAGGTCCAACAAGGCGTCTCCCCTGGTGGGGCTGTGCATCTCCTGGGTTAGATGGAGGTCCTACATTCTGGCTAAGAACCTATGTGATTGGTCAGATCTGGCTGACTGCTCTTCCCAGCAGATATCTGGGAAGTTCAGGCCCCCATGACTACCACATCCTTAGACTTCACTACCTCCGTGAGCTGACCTAAGAATTCCTGGTCGAGCTCTTCCCCTTGGTTGGGAGGTCTGTAGTAGACCCCCACTGTTAAGTCTCTTTCCACTTAACTGCCTTGTAATCTAACCCAAAGCACTTCAGAGTGCCTTTCCTCTGATTCTTTATCAATTGATGAGGATGGGTATTCCTCCTTAATGTAGAGTGCCACACCCCCACCTTTCCTTCCTATCCTGTCCCTCCTGTAGAGCCTATAGCCCTTGACATTCACCGCCCAGTCATATGTTGAGTCCCACCACGTTTCAGTGATCCCCACTATGTCCGGGTTGGTGTCAGCCAGCAGGAGGGCATGTTCCTCCTGCTTATTTCCCATACTATCAGTGTTTGTGTAGAGGCATTTGAGGCCTCCTGTGGATGTGTGTACTGGCCCCCTAATCACAGCATTGCCCTGGCCCCTGTCGCTTACCTGTGTATTCGTTTCACTCGTTGGTCTAGGCTGGGCTGAACTTGTGGGCGTTGCTTGGTCTGGCAGTCCGATGATTCCTCCACCCTCATCTTCCCCTTCCCCTAACGAGCCTAATTTAAAGCTCACCAGAGGAGGTCTGCCAACCTAGAAGAAAACACACGTTTCCCTTTTGGGGAAAGGTGGAGCCCATCCCATCCAAGCATGTCTCTCATCGTGATGTGCCGGTCATGGTTGAGGAAGCCAAAGCCCACCTCGAGACACCATTCCTGAAGCCACCAGTTGGTCTCTGCAATGCACGTTGCATGCCATCTTCTATGTCCACTCACTGGTAGGATAGAAGAGAAAACTACCTGTGTGGCCATCTCCTTTAGACCACCTTGGCTGGGCAGGACCCGCAGCCCCTGCCACAACCCCACTCCCTCCCTTACAGTGGGGCTTGGAGGCTTCAATCTCCACCTCTTCCCATGTCCCTTCCTTCCCCCACAACCCTTTCTCACTTATCTGCAAGAAGCTGCTCTCCACAATGTCTAGCTTTATTCCTGGCTGTGCACATGCATGCAGCACCCTCCTGTACACAGGTGGATTAACATATGGGCCTGCAGGGCCTCTGCCAATCAGGGGACCCCAGATGCCTAGATTCCCTCAGGATATGGCAGGTTTCCCCTTGCAGGCAGGCAGCATTAGAGCCTGCAAAGCATTTTGCTTGAGGCTGCTGGGAATGAGGCATGGGGTACTGCATGCATGTGTGTGGCCAGGAATGCAGCCAGGCAGCATGGAGAGCAGCTCCCTGCAGGTAAGTGAGGAAGGGGTATGGGAGTGGGAAGGGCAGGGGATGTATGGCTGATGCAGGGTCCCTGGGCAAAAGCAGCAGAGCGGAGAGCCCTAAGCCCACAGAGGGCAATTTGCATCTGCCCTTGCCCCACTCGGCTACACTCTGCTCTGACCATGGTGGAGGGGAGGGGCAGCAGGAGGCAGAGAAGAGAGGCAGGCATATGGCATTCCACCCCCAGCCTGACTGGATTCACCCAGCGTCCCCTGCAGGGCACAGAGGACCACCCATCCTTGGCAGCAGCAGGGGAAGGGTCCCCTCCCCCCACTGGGGTGTGGGGGGCCTCCAATTTTCTCTTTCCCCAGGGCCCAAAAAATCTTAATCTGCAGCTGCTCTTGTATCTCACTCCCAGCAAACCCAAGCAGTATCCAGGACCCCTTTCAGGCTGGAGTGCTGCCTTCCTGCAAGGGGAAACCCTCCATTTCCTGGGGGAGCTCAGGCATCTGGGGGCCCCTGATTTTCAGGGGCCCCTGGGCCCAGGTCTCATTGGCCTGTGCATTAAATCACCTATGAATATTATAAGGACACATTGAAAGCATACCTCAAGAAACCAAATGCTGACATAAAGAGCTGAGAAGAGCTGGCTGCTGACCAATGCCAATGGAACCACAACCTCAACCAAGTGGCAGCCTGTTTTGCGGTAAAGTATTGTACCCTTGAAGCAGGGAAGAGAAAGCAGAGGAAGGAAACAGAGAGAAATCCTAGCCTTTGGCTTGTTTTCCCTTGTGAAAAGACCTGCAAATTCTGCAGATAGAGCTGTTGGTTCAAGGATTGGACCCATACGTCACTTCAAGATGGATCAGTGAGCTGTGATAGAGATCATTCTTGAATTGAGGGATTGCCAGTGATGAAAATGAGACAAACTTGATTCCTTCCATAAGTGTGTAACCAAAACACTGAAGTGTTACCCTCCAGATACCATTCATATTATCTGTCTGCTTCTGAGCATGTGTGATTGAGATGTGTTGCTTGTACAAATAAATGGTAATCCAGCTCTGGAATTAATAATAACCAAAATATTTAAACATAATTGTGGGTGGATACACTATAAACTTGCATTCTTATAAGATAGTTAACATGCTGCAAAGTTACATTTTGTTTTAGAGTGATGTCCTGTTAATGAAAATGAAAGTCATTTTGCTACAATAAATTTAAGTGATTTACTTTTAACTCAATTTATGTTGAGAAATAAATTATACAGCCCTCTGTAGAGTGTTTCTGTACAACTTAGCCACCTCAGTGTTTTTCATAAGTGTCTGATCCAAAATTCTTGCTCTCTCTGCCAATAATCTTTTTCGACATTTATTTTTGAACTACCCAAGGCTTGAAGTAAAACATTGATGTTATGCTTCAGTTAGTCTATGGAGGCCACCACTTATCATGACCAATATTGCCTTGTGATTTCCTTGTAAACCCCTGTCTATCTTTATCTATCTATATAAATGTACATCATCAACACAGAATGTGATAATTATTGTGATTGTGATGATAAGTACAAATGGCAACATACTGAGAATTTGTTTATATTAATTAATGATAAAGCAGAAAAAGTAAATAATGGCACCATGGATACATCTAAAAAATCTCACAACATAAAACAACAAGAGAAAAATTAAACACATTGTACACATAACACATTGAATATCAACATTAAACTGCTGAAAAACATGGAGAGTTCTTTGGTGAAACAGAATTTTATGTATATGCAAGGGTGGATGGCAAAGGGAAGGTGTGCCATGGTGCAGTTGCACCCTACTTTGATTCCTTGTCCAGCCAAAGTTTAAAACCTACTTCTTGGAAATGGCAGAAGCATTTCTATTCAAGTAGCAATGAGGGCATCACTTGACTTCACGGCTCATTAAAACCTACAAACTATAAACTCCTTATTCCATAAGTGTTAACAACCCTCTCTCCATTTGTAATGGTCTTGCTATTCCCCTAATCAAGCTCTTCTTTCCTCTCCCAGTCTCTTGTTTATTAACTGTTCCTAGTAATGTAGTATTTCACAGCCCCGAAGTCTATTTTTAACTCTAGCTAAAAGCATTACACAAACCTTAACTTAGGTGAATATGAACTCAGACATGGGAATAACTTTTAGTGAAACGTTGCATGGACTGTCAAGATATTCTCAAAAGGGCTAGATTTGGTTGGTCTTATTTACTCTGAAAGAGATGTACATTTCATTCAAATGACTATAAAACTAAAGAAAAAACATTGGTTATTTTTGCTTAGTCTTTGTGTTTTATATATACGTATGATATAGAAAATTAATGCGCATTCCAATTAATTTGTTTTTGTTTTTGCTTCAATCTTACACTGGATAATATAGTTCTAGATCCCTAGTTTATTAGTCAAGCTTCTACTTCCTTTGACCTGGAAAAATATATATGTTTTTTTTTTTTATATGTGATGATGCACCACACCATCTGCATCCCCCTGTTCAAAATCCTAGATCCATTCATGTGGGTGTCATCCAAGAAAAGAGTATTACAAATCTTAAAAGAAGGTGCTGTTAACATGGGCAAACTATGTGATTTTCCTCAGCGAAATGTTCCTATATATGACAGGCAAGTCTTTGGTGGTCAACAGTACATTGAACCATATAATGACATGGGCAAGGTGTTTCAGCAGTAGGCATATAACGAAACACTGAGTGTGGTCATTCCCTTTTGAATCAAATACAGTTTTCTACCAGTACTAGAAGATCATGAAAGCAAAATTAATTGTTATATGAACAGCCTTGAGAGACCATGTCCTGTTACGCCAGTGACCAGCCATTATGGTTGGTTGAAAAGGTCAGGACATCACTACTCCTCAGTGTTGCCATCCCATTTCATAGCAATATGGAATTGCATTTTATAACTATGATAACCATCTTTTTTTCTTTCATTCTTTTGTCTCATTTGAATTCTAGCTGAATAATTTTATAAAGTAGTATTTAAAAGAATATTTTGTTGTAAAATGATGAAAATGGACATTCATAAATGAGTCCTATCCCTTGATGATTAAATGCTTTTTGCATTTGATATTCTTTTATTTTTTTACATATGAATATAAGGGTATCTGTCAAAGTGCAGGAAGAGTAATGTTATCATTGTTCTGTACAACTGACTTCAGTGCTAAGAACAAGACAGTTTACTGATAACAGTAATGAATCCAAATTTGGTAACATTTTCATTTACTATCTGAAATAGTTTTGGGAGGACTGCCTAAGAGCAGTACAAGCAGGCTATCTCATGGTGAGGTAAATTATTTTAAACTTTTGTCCACTCTCTCGTATTGCTTTATGCAGTATGTTACTCTGATGTTCAAAACTGTTCTGTTGCTCTGATGTTCAAACCTGTAGAGTTGTCACCAGTGGTGTAAAAGAGAAAAATGGCTGGGATGTTTGACATATAAAAGTATCAGAACCTATTAGTGATAAACAGTGTGTTCTTTCCTCTCTTGATAAATTATATGTACTTTCATTAAATGTAAAAGGAGAATGACAGGGGAAAGCAATAATCTGGATTTTTTTGTTACAATGTTGTTGGCATCCAAAGGGTTTCTTTATATTTTTCTTAAAGAAAATGTGTCAATGGTAACTGATTTTGTTGGGAAAGATATGATGAAAAGTGTCTCTACAACAATAGCTAAGACAACTGTCAGATTGTGATGCTATTATTCCTGTTCTAGTCTCGACAAACAGAAGTGCTAAGAAAAAAAAATTAAATAATTGAAATCCTTTTGCTAACTATTAAAATAAGGAAAAGTTGCAAATTTCAATATAGAAAATATTAATAAATCACAGGTGAATACTATTTAATTAAAATATTTGAAAAAAGGCAACAAATGCAACTAAACTTAAAGTGAGCCAAATATGGAATCAGAACTGTGTTGGCCTTAATGAGTATAATTGTGAAGATGCACATTTATATTATCAGTTTCTTGTTATCTCTGTAATTGTGGCAGAAGTAGAACACCTTTTGTTTGTTGATAAGAAAAGTTAGAAGTGTTACCTTTGGAAGGAAGTGAGAAAAAAGACTTGATTTCCTTTCGGTGAAATCTCTTTGCCAGTTTCATTAAGATAAAGCTTATATAGTCTGATTTCCAATACCAAGCATAAAGAAAAAATATTTCTTTATTCTGCTTTGGCCGTGTACCAGAGTATGGTACAAAGTAGGTCATCAACAATATTTTTAGTGTAATGGATGTTTCATTCTACAGTGCCATCATTTACTTCTCCATTTGCTCTAATTGAGGGCAGCTTGATTTGAATTATATTTAGTTTTATGACTAAAACATCACTATAGCAGCAAAGACAAGGTGAACAAATTCCTTTTTTTTGTTTACTTGACTAAAATGCATTCCCATGCACTTCAGAGATGAGGGACAAAAATGTCATATTCAGCACATAATTAAGTCAATATTACTAGTAATGCAGCAGGACTCATTTAAATGAAGCCCCATGAAAGAGAAAAAATCCTAAAAGGAAAATATTATCACAACAGGGGTTTCCTTCCATAAAGAGTCACTGCTGGTCATATAAGCAGAAGAGATTATTATAAAAAAATAATGATAGGAATTGGACTCTATATTTAAAAAAAGAATTGTAGGGTACATAGGGTATGTACAAACATTAAAGTTTTCAGTTCCACTGACTGAAATGCTTTACATGCAAGTGTTCAAAGTACTTTAATTGCTCTAAAAATGGCTGATACTGTAGAAAATTCCACTGAACTGGGCGAGATTGAAGTCTTATTTGATTGGGGTGCAAGTGTTTGAATAAATTGTTGAACACATTCCCAACTGATTGGAGCTGCAGGGATACCCTCCAGCATCCCAACATGCCTTGCTCCTGTGGTGGGCTTACATAGCTGTCCAGAGTATCTGGGCTCGAAGAATCCATGTTGTGGTTGGTGGAAAATTTACACCAATCAGGTGATTGCTAGGGAGGGGCTTGCCCCACAACTACCTGGGGCAAGGCAAAGAATCCAGACCTGGTTGAAGCCTGCACCTTGCTTCAACCTGATTGGTCTGTTTGCAATCTGGGGATGGAGCCTCTGGAGGGGATAAAAAAATTCCCAGCAGTGTTCCCAGCATGGGCTGCTGCATCGAGGATTGAAGAAGAGGACTAGCCCAAAGAAAAGCTGGCAAGAGCTGGCCTGTAGGGGCAGAGCTGTTGCCCCAAAGTGCCTGAAGACCCTCCTTGTTGGATGGGAGCAGCAAACGGTTGTGACCCACAGCCCCACCACTGAGAAGTGGCATTGGTGCACAGATTGGTGCATGGGCTGAGACCCTGAGAGCTGCATGAGGAAGCTCAGATCTGCATCCCCAGGTGGTGCATGGGATGGTGTATGAAGCGAGGACCCAGAGCTGCACGAGACAGCTTGGGTCCCCCATCCCTGGCAAGCAGCCATGACACAGTGCTAACAGCGTGGCACAGAGTGATCCAGGAGGGATCAGGACCCCTGAAAGTCATTCAGGGTGACTCCGGTCTACAGCTACTGGCACAGAACCAGCAGCTCAGTGCAGAAAATGCTGCACAGAGAGTCTGGGATTGGAGCAAGCCCCAGTGCTACGTAAAGTGGTCTGGGCCTTCAACCCCTAGCAGAAGGCAGAACCCTCGGTGCACATGACAGTGCACAGGTCCACCAGTGGCCAGCGGCCCAAGGGAAGCAGTGGCCTCGGAGGCCTTACACGTGAGGAGCAACTCAGCCAAGGGGGGTGAGGACCACTCATCCAGATTCCTGGAGTTGTGAGTTGCTGGAGGAAAGGATTCCCACAGGGGAGGGATAATTCCTCCTGGTTATTTAGGGTCTCCTAGAAGGATAGCAAAAGGAGAACGCCCTTCAGTTTCGAGAGCCGAGAGAGAGGGTCCTTCAGTTTAGAGGCTCCCTCTGGGTTGTGAAAGGCCCAAGAGGTATTAGGGTTTCCCCCTCACTGGCCTCTGGAGTGCTGGCAGGCCTCAGGACCCATCAGGGCCTTGGGGACCGTTAAAGAGTTACTGAGTTTTGTTTCTGATGCTATGCACCTCATATTTTGTAAGATAGCACCTTATATTTTGTTATTCCTGTGTAATGATAAGTGTTGAACCATTGACACATGATCTCACTGAAATTCTTGCTGGGACCACTCCCTGCTACCCACCTGTTGCTTATCCATTCTTGAATTGTGCTTACCTGTAGTGGTATTTAA
>NW_017729027.1:25182556-25182990 GCF_001723915.1 Gavialis gangeticus | reverse complement strand
TGAAATTCTTGCTGGGACCACTCCCTGCTACCCACCTGTTGCTTATCCATTCTTGAATTGTGCTTACCTGTAGTGGTTTACTACTTACCATTTTTAATTTGTGCTTATCTGTATTGGTTTACTACTTACCTGTTCCTGATTGGAGCCTCTTGTGGTACTCTTAAAGGACAATAAAAAGTCCTTTTTCAGAAATGTAGGGAGCCAGAGAAAAAGCAAGGGCAACATTGGACCCCTGCTAAACCAGATGGGACAACTGACAACTGACGCCCATGAAAAAGCCACCTTATTAAATAGGTACTTTGTGTTGGTCTTTCATCAGTCCCATGGGATATCCATGCCCAGTATGGAATATGGATGTCTGGGTGAGGGAGACTCCCTGCCCTCCATCAATGCTGACCTTATGAAGGAACACCTTGAGAGGCTGGACACCTTCA
>NW_017729027.1:25170609-25177556 GCF_001723915.1 Gavialis gangeticus | reverse complement strand
TGATAGTGTTTAACACTGAAAAATGCAAGGTTCTCCACCTTGGGAGGAAAAACCTGCAGCATCCTTATAGGCTCGGCAGTGCTACGCTGGCTAGCACTACAGAAGAAAGAGACTTGGGGGTCATCATTGACCACAAGATGAACATGAGCCTTCAATGCGATGCTACAGCTAGGAAAGCAACCAAAATGCTGGCTTCCATCCATAGATATTTCTCAAGCAAATCCCAGGACGTCATTCTCCCGTTGTACTCAGCCTTAGTGAGGCTGCAGCTGGAGTACTGCATCCAGTTTTGGACCTCATAATTCAAAAAGGATGTGGAGAAGCTTGAGATAGTCCAGAGAAGAGCCACGCACATGATCAGAGGTCAGGAAAACAGACCTTATGATGACAGGCTGAGAGCCATTGGGCTCTTTAGCCTGGAAAAGCGCAGGCTCGGGGTGACCTGATGGGCATCTATAAGTTTCTCAGGGGTGATCACCAGTATCTGGGGGAACGTTTGTTCACCAGAGCGCCCCAAGAGATGATGAGATTGAATGGTCATAAACTACTGCAAGACCGTTTCAGGCTGGACATAAGGAAGAATTTCTGTACTGTCCAAGCCCCCAAGGTCTAGAATAGCATGCCATTGGAGTTGGTTCAAGCACCTACATTGAACACTTTCAAGAAAAAAATGTATGCTTATCTTGCTGGGATCCTATGACCTCAGCTGACTTCCTGCCCCTGGGGCAGGGGACTGGACTCGATGATTTTCTGAGGTCCCTTCCAGCCCTAATATCTATGAAATCTAGTGCATAGAACTCCATGATTCTGCTCTCAGAGTATAGATTTATGTCATAGTTGTATATTTGTAAATATGTCTATTAATATAGCTCTCTCAGTTTATTTTTATTAACAATCTGTATATAGCTAAGTTCAAATTGTCCCAGCTTGTCTCTATAGGGAATAGAGGGAAACTGGACTGCAATTGTAGTTTCCTTTCATAACACTCTTGCCTAGCCAACACTACTCTTCCATTAGAGGACGGAGCACTTACCCTGGTGCACCTGGACTGCACTTCTATTCCTCACACCTCCCCTTCAGGGAGAGGCTATGAGATTCTGGCTACAGTCTGTTGCTGCAGCCTGAGTCACTGGAAACCATAGCTCTTGACAGGTGACCATCTGGGAAAGGCCAGGCTTTTTGGACCAACCAGAACCTGTGCAGCCTTCAGACCCCACCACCCTGAGCTGTTTGGGGAAAGTCACCTACCAACACATGCAAACACCCAATCAACCCCTGCCCTCCAACCCCCTTAGCCCATATCCCCTCCTACCACATAGACAGTGACTGGCCACCCACCACCCCTGCACTGTCTCTAAAGCCTCCTGACCTCTCCAACACAGATACTGACTATCCTGCCCCACAGTCCAAGGAAAGTGGTGCTGGCTCCTACCCTGGGGGTCTTTAAGAGGAGGCTAGATGTACACCTTGCTGGGGTCGTTTGACCCCAGTACTCTTTCCTGCCATGGCAGGGGGTCAGACTAGATGCTCTACTCAGGTCCCTTCCAACCCTAGAAACTATGAAACTATATTTATATATGTGTATATGTATATCATTTCAGAGGCCAGCATTATCATCTCATCTACGGTTTGTCCTATTACACATTTCCCTATGAGCTATTAACCCTAGTGGTACTAGTGTAACTTTATTTCACTTCTCCAAAAAAAGAAAGCATATTTGCAATAATTTTAAATATAGGTGTTCAGGAGTAGACCTGGGGCAATCTATTAGGACCATACTTCCCCCCATGAAAATAAAACATTTTTATAATAGATTACATGGATAAGAATTCACAGTCACTACAGAAGCTGCCCTTCCTCAAACCCTATCCAGCTTCCCATTTCAGATGACAGATTTATTCCCCTGATCCTCAGTTCCAACCACTCTCAGACTATATCTCCATCTTCCTGCTTACCAATCATAATATACAGCAGGAGCCTAAGCCAATGACCCTTTGAGGCTAGGAACAGAAGTTGCACATAAACCAGTTTAAGTGATCAGAAATGGGTTTAAACCTGTAACAGAACAGAAGCTCAGTGCACATAAGCCAGTTTCAAAATGGCTGAAACTGCTTTAAGATAAATTTGGTTGGATGTAGTATCTGACTTCACTGATTTGGGTCAAACTGCTTTATGAAACTTATGTGCCACACCCCTTCCTGGTTCAACTTAACTCACCATTCCCCAGTATCTGAGCGTGCTTTCCAGTTCTGGGCTATTCTGTGCTATCTGCTCCAGAGAGCATGGCTGGCCCTGCCCCTCTGTTCTCTACCTGGAGCAGTAAGGACTAACAAGGGTTGGGGGAGAGGGGAGGGCAAGCCCAACTGGGGATGCAGCCCAGTCTGCAGGGACAGGGATGGAGGGACTGCCCTCTACAGGCAAACCCCAGCTGAGATCTGGGGCCAGGGAGAGGGGTTAAACACCCCTTCCCCTGCTCAAACTTACTGCTGGCTGCAACTGTGGACTACAAATCCCAGAGGCACCTGGGAACAGGAAGTGGAAGTGATGAGCAAGCCCGGTACTAAACAAGATTAGGTTGAGGTCCATCCACGTTGCAAACATGTCCAGGTTGGTCTGTATTGCTAGCTTGTCTTTGAGTGTGACCACATTCCCTCATAGTTCGGTGTCATCAGCAAACTTTGTTAGTTTCCTTTTAGTACCCAAATTGAAATCATTGATGAAAATGTTGAAAAGCACTGGTCCAAGTACTGAATCCTGAAGGATGCCATTAGTCACCCTCCACCATGATTACTCAGATCCATCAATCAGTACTCTCTGAGTCCTACCTGGCTTCTGTCTTGAGCCACTGCAGGCATGTGGCTATATTTCCTGTATCAGAGGTAAATGTCTGTTCACTTCTGTTTCAATTTAATCTGTGCAGCTTAGACTAACCTGCAAAGACAGAACCAATTCAGCATCGGGCTTTTTGACTGCCTGTACCTAGCCTGAGAGTTTATGGGCTGAAATGTAATGCAGCATCAAGGAAGTAGACACTTAGAAATAATTTATTGTACCCATGGCTAGAGAAAAGGGTGTCCATCAACAGAATTTTTATGACAGAGATATAATAAGCATGTTGTCTACCTTGTGCAGGGCATTCCTTCCAAACTAGCTGCTAAATATGTCCCGTTTCTCCTGGAGACAAAATTATAGTCTGATAATTGTAGACACTATCTGTTGGTCTCTATTACCCTGCTATATCTGGCTACTCCATTGTACCATTTCTCTCAGACTTCTTGTGAAAAATCAATGTATTATAATATCTAATTTCTAATCCTTGTAAAAAAGATTTGCAACTGGTTTTGGAGCTAAAGAGGTCCATCAGCAGAACTTTTCACTTGTTGGAATGTTTAATGGGTTGCTCCTTATCTAGATGATTGTTTTTCCCTTATTTTATTTCACTTTACTTCACCTTTATTTTGTATTTGATTTCACTTCTTCCTTATCTAATTTCAGGTGAAATGACCATGATAAACCAAACACACAGAGGTATACTCAGTATTAAAATAATATAATGCAATTCTCCATAACATGTACAGTGAATTACTTCTGTTGTTGTCGATTACATAAGTGATGTTTCTAAAAAACTTTCCATTGATGAATTGTCACATTCCATTAAAACACAGCTATCTGCATAAATAATTTAACCATAAAAAGATGAGTCAATTGTATGTTGTAAGCACAAAACATTGGACAACAAGGTGACACCTAAAACATATAGAATTTTGACAACCTGACAGCTGTTTTTTCCAGATTTTTGATATACAGGGAAAAAAATACCCAGAGAAGCAAATCTTTTGCTGTGACACCAGTGATGTGGTCCTGTTTTCAAGTATAATAGTAGCTAAGATGCACCCCAATTTAAAGAGCTCAAAAAAAGGTCATTACTTCTTTCCTAAGCCTTGTTCTGATCTTCCATATAGGGTGAATCACATCCAGAAAATACAATTAAGAATCCTCTGCAGTCTAGTTGATATAATTTCTTATTAGTGAATTATATCAATGCCATTAGAGAAAGAAAATATGTATTAGATCCCTTGTAAGCTAACTGTGACAGCAATTGCACATTCTATTGTGTTTGTAGAAAAATAACTAGATAGATAAATGCATACGTTGATGATGCTGATGATGATTAACAACCATAACAACAGTAAAATAATAGCTACTGTCAGTTGGCAATAATCAGTAGACTGCACAGATTAAACAAATCTTGACTACGCTTTTAAGAGAGATTATAGTGGAAGCTTTATGGACCAGTCAGGGAAGGGTATTCTATGAAGGTCAACAGAAAACTGACACTGAAAATTAAAAAGGTGACCCAGATCAGTAAAGACCACATGCTGCCTGGAAGCCATCTTTACTTTTTCATCTTAACCCTAAATCCTAGGATTTAAATTGAAACTTGCAGATTAATTTTACAAACACCGGGTTGGTAGACAAATTGTTAGAAATGGTTACCTCAAACCCTTTAAATACAGATTTTCTGTTTCTCAGTAGTCTAGAATGTATCTTAATCCTTTCTTTCACCTCCCTCCCTCCACTACTTGCCTCTGCATCTGTCTATTTTTCTGTTACTGTCAAGCTCTGTTGCCATTGCTCTTCTCTCTGTGTTACTTGCTATAGCCTGTTTTCTTCACTTTTATGTTCACTTTCTTTTTCTTTTTTTCCTCTTAATAGAGATCTTCCATGAGTACAGTATTTATTGCTTTAGAAACGTGAGTTACAGTTTTGGCATCATTCTCTTAGGAAAAGAAGGGGATGGGGGACACCCTGATCCCTCAAGGCTATATATGGGAATCCACTTACAATTCTTAACTCTCTTGATAAGTATGATTTCTCATTTCATGATCCTAAGACTTCTGGATTTGTATACGTAGGGGGAGCAAAATTCAAATGTCAGTAAATATGCAAACATCCAGAACACACATTGCTGTACATTGTGGTCTCTGTGATTACCCCCATTTCAGAGATACAGACATTTCAGTCATTGTTGAGATATAATAAATATATAATGGGAGGGGTTTTAGAGCTTCAGTTGTAAAATAAATGAATAAGCTCAATTTGTAAACAATTTAAGGAAGTTTAAATGTACTGCACATGGGGTGGCAGGAACAGAATACCCCTGAATGTGAAAGTAGCAAAAATGCCTATAGGTATCCTAAAAAATAATAACTTAAGACATCCAGGATATAAAAGAATGTAGCCTTCAATATATGACATTTAATATATAAGAATATATATTGAATATATAAGAATATATACTTTGTTAGGAGATTGAAATAGATTTTCAGATGTGAGCTGGGGTTTTTGGGCACTCCCCTCTAACAGCCGTAGCAGTGAGGGTGCAGAGAGGGGGGTTATTCTCCCCTTCATCCCTGCCCCCACCCCGCTGCAGTCCCCAGGGGTAGACTCTGCCTGCCCCAACCACTGCCGCCACTCACTCACTGCACAGGGCAAGCAGCAGGATAAACCCTCTCCTGCCCCCTCCGCCAGATGCTGGGGAGAGGAGGGAATAACCCCCTTCCCTGCCCCTGCCCCCCTATTTAAAGGGCCATACCAGCCAGGGTTTGGTCATGCCTCTGCCCTACTGCTGGAGTGGTGACGGAGGAGCAATCATAACAGGGCAGCACCTCCTGTCCTGGTGTCTGGGGAGCATAAGCCTCTTACTAGATGGGGGGAGCTGTGAGCAAGGGGTCAGAGCTGCTGCAGACTGAATGGGGGTGAGCAGCAGCACTGGGGCTTGGAGGGAGCCATAGCTCCCCAAACTCCCCTAACGCTGCCACCACTTGCCTTGCACAGTTCATGCCAGCTTTCCCTGCCCTGCAGCATAGCCCCCACACCAGGAAGAGGCTCATGTTTCGGGACACCATGACAGGGGCTGCTGTCCCCATCCTGATTGCTCCCCACCTCTGTCCCTTGGAGACCACAGTGGGCTCTGCCCACCCCAACTGCCACCACTCACTCCCTGCCAGGGGAAGCCATGAGATAAGCCCCCTTCCCACTGTGCCAAACACCAGAAGGAGGGGGGAATAATCCCCCTGCTTTGCCCTGCCACCTAAGGGACCATGCTGGCTGGGCTCTGGCCATACCCAGCCCCTGCTGCTGGAGTGGCAAGGACAGAGCAACTGTGATGGGGGCAGCAGCCCCTGTCATGGTGTCCTGGAGCAGGAGCCTCTTCCTAGTGGGGAGGGTGGGGGGTGGGGCTCACTGCAGGGTGGGAAAATGCTATGGACTACATGGGGAGGCAGCATCACTAGTAGGGTTGAGGGGCTATGGTTTCCTCCAAGCCCCAGTGCTGCCACTCACCCTGAACAGTCCATGGCATCTCTGAACCCCACACTTGAGGCCCCCCACTGGGAAGAGGCTTTTGATCCCTGGATACTAGGACAGGAGATTTTGCTCCCATCAAGGGCCCTGTCCCCTCACCACTCGAGCAGCAGGGCAGGGATACTACCAGAGGCTGGCTGGCATGGCCCTTTACTTGGGGGCATGGGGGGGCATATTATTTCTGCTTCTCTCTGGTGTCTGATGGAAGGGCCAGAAGAGGAGGGAGCCCAGTGCAGGGAGCAAGTGGTGACAGGTGGGGTGGGCAGACCCCACTGTATTTCCCTGAGAGCAGAGGAAGTGGAGGGGGAATAACCCCCCTCCCTGCCCTCTCTTCCTCAGGAGGCTATGCTGGCTGGTATCTGGCCATGCTGCTGCTGATGCAGCAGCAATGACGGAGTGCCAGATTGACTCCAGCTCAGGTCTGTGGGACTGGGAGGGAGCAATTAAACCCTGTCCTTGGCCAGTTCACTCCAGGTTACACAGGATCTGGCCATGCTGTTGCAGCAGAGCTTGCTTGCGGCTGAGTACACACTCTAGCACCAACCCCCAGCTCCTGGCCTACATTTCCTCAGTCCAGAAGG
>NW_017729027.1:25162626-25165609 GCF_001723915.1 Gavialis gangeticus | reverse complement strand
TCCTGGTAGTGCTTGGGGGAACAGGGACTCCCCCAATGACTGCTGGTCCCCTCGGACTAGTTTGTAACAGGCCACTAGATCCACCCTCAGTCTTCTTTTGTGGAGGCTGAATAGGTTCAGGTCCCCTGGCCTCTCCTCGTAGGACCTGCTCTGCTTCCCCCTGATCATGCGAGTGGCCCTCCTCTGGACCCTCTCCATGTTGTCCACATCCCTCCTGAAGTGCGGCACCCAGAACTGGATGCAGCACTCCAGCTGTGGCCTGACCTGTGCCGCATAGAGGGGGAGTATCACCTCCTTGGATCTGCTTGAGATGCATCTGTGGATGCATGACAAGGTGTGGTTGGCCGTCCTGACTGCATCCCCACACTGCCAGCCCATGTTCATCTTGGCATCAGCGATGACTCCAAGATCCTTTTCTGCCTCTGTAGTGACGAGAAGGGAGTTCCCCAATCTGTAGGCATGGTGTTGCTTCTTCCTCCCCAGGTGCATCACTTTGCACTTGTTGGTGTTGAATCCCATCCTATTCTTATCCGCCCATCTCTGTAACCTGTCTAGGTCTGATTGTAGCCTATTCCTTCCTTCTAGCGTGCCCACATCCCCCCACATCTTAGTGTCATCAGCAAATTTGAACAGAGTGCTTTTTGCCCCCTCGCCCAAGTCACTGATGAAGATGTTGAACAGTGCGGGCCTGAGGACCGAGCCCCGCAGAACCCCACTGCCCACATCCCTCCAGGTTGAAAATGACCCATCCACTACCACTCTCTGGGTGTGGCCCTCCAGTGAGTTGGAGACCCATTTCACTGTGTAGGTGTCGACACCACAGTCCCCCAGTTTCTTAATGAGAACGGGGTGAGAGACAGTGTCGAAGGCCTTCCGAAAGAACAGGAAGACTATGTCTACTGCTACCCCTGCACCTAAGGATTTGGTGATCTGGTCGTAGAAGGCCACCAGGTTGGTCTGACAGGACCTGCCTCTAATGAACCTGTGTTGGTTGCCCCTAAGCATAATCTCCCCTGCTGGCCCCTTATGGACATGTGCCAGAATAATTCTCTCAAAAAGCTTGCCCAGGGTTGAGGTAAGACTAACTGGCCTATAGTTTCCCGGGTCCTCCTTCCTTTCCTTCTTGAAGATGGGAACCGCAATGGCCCTCTGCCAGTCCTCTGGCACCACACCAGAGCACAATGAGTGCTCGTAAAGCCGTGCCAGGAGTTCCGCAATGATCTCAGCTAATTCCCTCAGTACTGTAGGGTGGAGATCCTCCGGACCAGCTGATTTGAATACATCCAGTCCCTCCAGAAGTTCCCTAACTAGTTCCTCACTAACCCTTGGCCTAGGTGCACCTCCTCTGGGGCCTAAGGGGGGCCCAGAGGAGGGGTGGCTGTTCCGGTCCCTGCTCAGGAAAATGGAGGCAAAGAAATCGTTAAATAGATTAGCTTTGTCGTCTGGTGTGACTACCAAATTTCCTAGTGTGTCTTTCAGGGGCCCCACATTACCTGGTACCTTCTTTTTGCCCCCTATGTATTTTAAAAAAGGACTTATTGTTGTCCTTGATCTGAGAAGCTAGTCCCAGTTCCATCTCCACCTTGGCCTTCGTGACTGCCACCCTGCATCCCTGAGCAACCACAATATAATCCTCCCTAGTGATGGCCCCCTGCTTCCATTGGGTGTGCACCTCCCTTTTAACTAGGATACATTCCCAGATGCTTTTGGTGAGCCATGGGGGCTTTTGTGCCCTCCTGCTCCCTTTGATCCATGTTGGGATTACTTCCCTTTGGGCTTGGAGGATAGTCTCCTTAAGGAGCGACCACTCTTCTTGGACGACTGGCTCCCTTTCCCTCTGGGACCTCAGTGCTTCCCCGACTATTGTCCTTAGCTCATTGAAGTCCACCCTCCTGAAATGTAGGGCTGCTGCCTTGCTGTAGGCCTTTGCCACCTTGCGCTGGATGGTGAATTCCAGTAGGAGATGATTGTTGTCGCCCAGGTTGTTGAGCACCCACAGCCCCCTCACCAGGTTGTCCGTGGCCAGGACCAGGTCCAACAAGGCATCTCCCCTGGTGGGGCTGTGCACCTCCTGGGTTAGATGGAGGCCCTACATTTCAGCTAGGAACCTATCTGAGTGGTCAGACCTCGCTGACTGCTCTTCCCAGCAGATGTCTGGAAAGTTCAGGTCACCAATGATGACCACATCCTTTGACCTAACTAGCTCCATGAGCTGACTTAAGAATTCCTGGTCTAGCTCATCCCCTTGGTTGGGTAGTCTGTAGTAGACCCCACCGTTAAATCTCTTTCCCCTCGACTGCCTTGTATTCTAATCCAGAGCACTTCAGAGTGCCCCTCCTCTGATTCTTTGCTAATTTATGAGGATGTTTATTCCTCCTTATTGTAGAGTGCCACGCCCCCACCTTTCCTCCCTGTCCTATTCCTCCTGTACAGCCTATAGCCCTTCACTGCCCAGTCATGTGTTGGGTCCCACCATGTTTCAGTGAGCCCCACTATGTCTGGGTTGATGTTGGCTAGCAGGAGGGTAAGTTCCTCCTGCTTGTTTCCCATACTACAAGCATTTGTGTAGAGGCATTTGAGGCCTCCTGAGGATGTGTGCACTGGCCCCCTACTTTCAGCATTGCCCTGGTCCCTGTTGCTTACTTGTGTATATGTTCCACTTATCGGTCTAGGCTGGGCTGTACTGTGGGTGTTGCTTGGTTTGGTGGTCCAAGGCTTCCTCCACCCTCCTCTTCCCCTTCCCCCAACGAGCCTAGTTTAAAGCCCACCAGAGGAGATCCGTCAACCTAGAAGAAAACACCCGTTTACCTTTAGGGGAAAGGTGGAGCCCGTCCCATCCAAGCATGTCTTTTGTCGTGATGTACGGGTCATTGTCAAGGAAGCCAAAGCCCTCCTTGAGACACCATTCCCAAAGCTGCCAGTTGGTCCCTGCAATGCATGTCACATGCCATCTTCCATGTCCGCTCACTGGTAGGATAGAAGA
>NW_017729027.1:25162271-25162615 GCF_001723915.1 Gavialis gangeticus | reverse complement strand
CCCAGGCCTTGCTGGGCAACTCCTGCAGGCCAGGGGGTGGGAGGATGCCAGCCCCCCCATGGGCTCTGTCTGGGGGGAGGCCTCAGACAAGCCCCGGGTAGGCTGCGCCCCTTGGACAGGGGCCCTTGCAGCACTCCGTGTCGACACCATCATAGGAGTTGCTGCTTGTTTATGGCTTAGTGCAGTGCTTTCGCCCTGCCCTAGCAGAAGTCTGCTCCTAGCCCTTCCTGCTTGCCCGCTGGCATGAACACCAACGGAAACGCCGGCGCGCTCTGTTCGCACAGCTCAGGATCGCAGCTCCCTACCGGCTCAGCTAAGAGGGATCCAGGGGGTTTCCTCTCCGG
>NW_017729027.1:25139551-25157271 GCF_001723915.1 Gavialis gangeticus | reverse complement strand
TTAGTGCAGTGCTTTCGCCCTGCCCTAGCAGAAGTCTGCTCCTAGCCCTTCCTGCTTGCCCGCTGGCATGAACACCAACGGAAACGCCGGCGCGCTCTGTTCGCACAGCTCAGGATCGCAGCTCCCTACCGGCTCAGCTAAGAGGGATCCAGGGGGTTTCCTCTCCGGATCCGGCTCAGCTGCGTCCAGTCCCTCTGCCCACTTACCTTAGGGGGAACAGCTTCTGCTGACCCCGCTGCTGGCTCCACTGCTGCTGCATCCACCTCCGCCTCAGGTCAGGTAAGGGGGGCACACGTGCGTGCAGGACACACGTGTGCCTGGATCCCTCCTCTCCTCCCTGCTCCGGGCTCCTGAGTGGAATGTCAGTTCAGTTGCAAACTAATTCACGTTAGCCTAACCTGCAAAGATTGAATCAATTCAGGCTCCAACTTTGAATGTCTGTCCCTAGCCTAGGTCACCAGAGGAGAGACAGAGATAGGGGCAGAGGATCAAGTCACCAAATCCAAGGACAAATCTAGTGACAGAGCCCAAGACCCAAGCTGAGACAAGTTCAGGAGTCAGGGATCAGGTTGCCAGATCACAGAGAAAATCCCAAAAGCCAGAATCCAGGAACATAGCCAAGGAGGGTAAGAAAACCAGAGAATGCAGGATCAGAAAGGCTTTCAAAAATATTACAAAAGTATGAAACAGCTTCTTTCTACTTCCTTTATAACTTTGCACATTCTCTTC
Source organism: Gavialis gangeticus (assembly GCF_001723915.1). Lineage (NCBI taxonomy): Eukaryota > Metazoa > Chordata > Crocodylia > Gavialidae > Gavialis > Gavialis gangeticus. The sequence continues at coordinate 25,156,542 of NW_017729027.1, read as the reverse complement.
ACCTGCTTCCAACTCCCTCTGCTTTTACTTTCACATCCCTATAACCCCTGTAACAACTTTCCACCCTTGTTTCCCTTACCTTAACCTCAAAGCCATACTACAAAAATGAGTAGGCAAATAATCCTATTTCCCCATGACCATATTCTGTTTCACAGCATATCCCCATTTGCCAGCCCACCTGGCCTATTCTTATATCTCACCTCCTCCCACACCACTATACAGATCAACGTAACTGTAGACATTACATTGACAATAAATACCTGATTTAAAGTCTTCAAATTCACAGTAAAATATATATGTAAAACACTAAAAAAAGTATCCCTTATCACATTAAACACAGAAGAGCATTAAACACATCCCAATGGACATTCTAAAAGTTATCATCTAAAACACTATGCTTTTTGTTTTTCCTTTTAACAAAATTTGTAAAACCCATTCCTTTGTTTTCATCTATTAAAACTTAGTCCCAATGTCCTCCATAAATAAAAGTCCCTAGTCCTTCCTTCCATTTTTAATCTGCTTTTTCCTGTGTGAACTCCTCTTGATCCTGGGTGCTATAAAATCTCAGTTCACTCAGTCCAAGCTTCAAAAAAATCTTTGACTGAAAAAGGCATTTTCTTAAAAACCAGAAGATTCTGTGCCTTCCAAAGGCTCATGTTAAAACAGATCTTAAAAAGATGTTCTCCAGGTTTTTGGGGACCAGTGCATATAAAATAATGTCTTCCATCAGGGCCTTTGTACACTATATTTTAGCCAACCATTTTTCCACTCTATAACAAATTCTTCTTGTGAAAAAACAGTGCCAAACATGTAGGTTATTCTACCCCCTCTCCACGCACAGATTTAATCTTCATGTATAAAGGCTGCCCAAACACTTTACATTCATAAAACCACCATTTTCACTAAAATCTTATAATTGTTATATAAAAATGGTATGGGTCCTGAGTAAAGAAGGGACTCCCTGTCTACCTTTTTGTATAATAAAAAAAAAAAAACACTTTTATGGTCTACCATTCATTATCCAGTCTACAATTATCTGCTGCCATATCTTGTCCTTTGTCTGCCAAGGTCATGCCTATTTTAATCTGCAAAACCACTGGATCTGGTCCCTCTGCCTAGAGGGTTGCAGATCCAGATGACCAGGATGCTGCTACCAGTTCTTCCTCCATTGCCCCTGAATACAACTGCTTGGGATCCATCCTCAGTCTTTCCAGCAAGAACCAGGAGTGGACCAAATCTCAGCCAACAAGAGGCCCAGAAGTGATCCAAGGAGATGATTTGGTTCAGCAGACCTTTATGTGGAACTGTGGTCTGTTGTGGAGTCAACTGCTAAATGGAGTGACTGTTCTCTCCAGCAGCTGATCAGGAGGCCCAGACGGTAGTAAAATATTTTATTAGCTGGGGTAAGGCTGCCAGTCAGAGGACTCAAACAGATGTGGCCAACTACACAATTAGCCCAGATTGGGATGCCTGTTAGGGTTCCTGACAGAATAAAATTGCACTTTGGGACTTAAGTCCAGTTGTATAGCTAATATACAATATAACTCTGCCCAATATTTGTTTTACTTTAACATTCCCTAGGTTCCAAAAGTTCTGCTTCTGGCCTGAAGTATTTGCCTTTGACAATGCTTAACACCTCAAGCTCTATTTCTTACTTAATTTCTGTCAGGATTCATGGTCTAGGTGTCCCCTTAGATCTCATCTGAAGATTAAATCTCATAGACATGCGCAATAATGTGTACCATGTGGCTTTTGGATAAGACTCTAAAATTCAGTACCTACTACTGGTTTTCTTTAAAACTTGTCTGGGAAAAGTGGTAATGCACTACTGTTATATAACAAGTAACTGGTTAAATATTAACTCCCCTGTGATACGGAAAACTTAGGTATATTACCTCCTCTGCCTTAGAGGATTTAAACCTGAATATCCCACAAGCTTTTATGTTAGTCTTTTCCTCAGCATAACCCCATTTACGGTCCCATTTCCTCAGCATGGCACTTCACTCCCAACCCACAGCTCCCTATCCCCAAGATCCCATTCAATGATGTTATGACCCCATTTGGGGTTGCAACTCACAGTTCGGGAACCTCTGCTTTAGGCTATAGATTATTCTAAGATGGGCACACTTTTATCTCTTCCTCTTGAAGCTGATCCAAAGAAGACTTAAAGATTGACTGAGCTACAGACAGGAAATAGACATTATCATGACTCTTTTGTCTAATGTTTGGCACATTCACATACGTTGGGATCATCCTGGTTTCTGGTAATTTTTCCTAGGACTGTTTCTGCATTTATCTGATGAATATTTAATGTAAAAAAATACAGAAACAGTCCTTAGAAAAAGGACTGTAACTCTGCAGGATTCAACACCTTCCTGCCCTCAATGTTTCCTATTTATTAGCTTAGATTACTCCTGTCATATTGTGTTGCCTGTTGTAAAACCCATTCTAGAATGAATACATCTCCCCATGAATTGTCTGGGGAGTATAGGTGACCAACTCAGGGAAGTGGTTTCTGGTGTGAGGATCAGACACCTAAATGTTGGTATTGTACCTCCTTTTGGTCCCTTCTGCCTCAGTTCATCTTTCTGAATAATGATTACTTTGGCAATTGCTCTATACTGTCTTTTATAGCTAGTCTTCCAGGTCAGGGTCACGGGTCGTTGATAACAACATAAAGAATTTCATATTATTATTGCAATATCTGTTCCATACAAAGAGGACTTCAGTCCCATGGGTGTTGATCTAGCTCTTTTCAAGAGCACTAAATTCATATTAAACCATTGTTCTTTTCTAATGGGTATAATTATATCTAACTCACATGGCTGTTGTGTGGCTTATTAAAGTTAGTAAAACATATTGAGAACCTCTTCTGAAAGGCACGATATAAACACATTTTTACTGTTCTCCTCTTCCTTTATTTTTAATTGCTAAACCATTTGCATGAGAACAGTCTTTGACTTTTTAAAAAAAATCATCTGTTCCTGCTCTTTATTTTACAAATAAAGTAATGTAATAATTCTCTGTTTCTGTCCTCAGCATTATTTCCACAGTAACCAATTCTGATGTCCCAAATGTACAGAGAATTATTACCTCAGATGGGAAATAAACAGCAAGAGCAGGCAAACTGTTTTAGAAACAAATTTCCTGTCTTCATGGAAATATCCCATGAAGAGAATGGAGGGATTAAATGATGGATAATATCTATCTAGAGACAGCATCTCTGAATAAAGAGATATCTTTTTTGTTTCTCTTCCTCCCCCCCGCCTTTTTGGCTTTGTATGTTTGTTGCTTTTGTGTGTGTGTATGTTCTGCAAAGTATCTCTGAGTTTTAATGGGAGAAGTAGATTTGACCAGTCAAATAAAGTTTGTTCAGTTGACCAGTCAAATACTTGTCAAAAATTGTTAAAAAATTTCCAGTATGCCCAAATAAAACACAGACAAAGAACACGTTTCCCATTAAAGGTGTAAAAACAAATCATATTTCTGTCAGGAAAACTACAAAAAATGTAGATTTTTTTCTAAAACTGCTATAATCTTTGCCAGACAAAAAAAATTAGTAAGTTGACTAGTCAATTGACTAGCTTGGCAACCGTAGTCAGAGAACAGGTGGTTGTTATCTCTCTAAAGGCCAAGCCTTTCACTCTAGATCTATATGTAAGAGGAAACAGAGAGACAATGTTTGGGACAATTCATAACCCATTTCTAAGTTCCATAAAGACTCCATCCAAGGGTTAATGTGGTCTCATACAGTAATAATTCCCAAGCAGAAAAATCCCATGTTGCAAGTATTTCAAGAGCAACTTCTATTACACAAATAAGAAACACAAGATCCAGGCTATCATCTAAATGGGTTTTTTGGTCATTTACTTGGCATTATTGAGTACATCTACATGTGCAATGAATGCAGCTGAATAAACTGTAGAGCAGTTTTGCATCACAGTAATCTGCTCCTAGGCACAGAGAAGATGTGTGCCTGGTAAAGCACTAAATTGAACCAGGGAGGAGCAGTTTAGGCCAGAGCTGCTCCTGTTCTGCCCTGCCCCCATGCAGCAACCAGGGGGAGCTCCAGGCTCCAGCCACAGTTGCCTGGGTGCCAGTCTTGGGCTGGCACAGGGAACAGAGGTCACCCCAGGCTCCAGCTGGCAGCACCAGTGCAGCTGTGGGTCTGGGGAGGCTGCCCCAGGCTTGCAAGTAGCAGGGGAAGGTGGGGGGCAGGTCAGGCCTGGGAAGTGGGTGGCTGAATTGGGCAGCAGAGGAGCAGGCTGGGCTATAAGGCTCCTGCAGCTGCTGAGGCATGTGTCTAGACAGCAGGTAGGAATGTGTCATCCTGCTGGGTAAAATTTATGTCCAGGTCAGCATCTACACATGCATTGTTGAACAGTAAATAACTCCACTGTAGGATAGTACTTGTATTTTCAAGCACTACCCTGCTGCAGGGTTTATTACTTTTCTGTGGCCTTAAAGCACCCCATGTGTAGATGCAAGAAGTTAACTGTGGAGCTAATTAGTCTACTGCACAATAAACTTCTTGTGTAGCTGTGCCCATTGTCACTTATAGAGCTAAAGGAATTCTATTTCTTCATAGTTTCATAGTTGGTATGGTTGGAAGGGACCTGAGCAGATCATCAAGTCTGACCCCCTGCCATGGCAGGAAAGAGTACTGGGGTCAAACGACGCTAGCAAGGTGTTCATCTAGCCTCTTCTTAAAGACCCCCAGCCTGTAGGTATGCTGCTGGTTCTTTCTCCCCAGGTACAGTACCTTGACTTTTCAGTGTTGAAACCCATCCTGTTCTCATCCGCCCACCCCCGTAACCTGTCTAGGTCTGATTGCAGCCTATTCCTCCCTTCTAGCATGCCCACTTCTCCCCACATCTTAGTGTCATCTGTGAATTTGAACAGGGTGCTTTTCACCCCCTTGTCCAAGTCACTGATGAAGATGTTGAACAGTGTGGGCCCGAGGACCAAAACCCACTGCCCACATCCCTCCAGGTCAAATAAGATCCGTCCACCACCACTCTCTGGGTGCGACTCTCCAGCCAGTTAGTGACCCATTTGACTGTGTAGGTGTTGATACTACAGTCCCCTAGTTTTTTTAATGAGAATAGGGTGAGAGACAATGTCAAAGGCCTTCCTAAAGTCCAGAAAGACTATGTCCACTGCTATCCCTGCATCTAAGGATTTGGTGACCTGCTCATAGAAGGCCACCAGGTTGGTCTGACAGGACCTGCCTCTAATGAACCCGTGTTGGTTGCCCCTAAGCATAATCTCCCCTGCTGGCCCCTCGTGGGCATGTGCCAGGATAATTCTCTCAAAAAGCTTCCCCAGGATTGAGGTAAGACTAACTGGCCTACAGTTTCCTGAGTCCTCCTTTCTCTCTATTTCTAGGCATGGTCATCTTAGAATGATATTATAGCCATGATAGTCAAGAATTATGTGGAAGTAAATGGTTTATTTGTGGTGATATCTTTTATTGGACCAACTACATAATAGGAAGAAAGTTAAGCTTTTGAATACAAAACATTCTTCATCAGATATGAGTGCCAAAATATAAATTTGTACCAAAGTTTTTGCATCCTCACTGTTGTTGCATGCAGCTCTCTTTATCTGGCAAGGTAGGAGTTGTAAGTATTCTGCTCAGTGGGTGGTCAGTTCTATCTGAGAATCTGACTACAGACTACAGCTTTTTTTTGGTATGTTTGGGATATCCTGCACTAGACTGGAGCAGTTTATGATTCTTTCTTAGTGCATGAAGGTAGAAACTGTCTGTCCACAGTGGGTAATATATACCTCCTTGCGTATATACTGACTTTCATAGCCCACCATACACATACAGAAGTGACTAACATAGCTTTAGAGATTGATGAAAATCTCTTGTTCTTCATGCAGAGCTTACATCAAGTACAGGAAGGTCTTTGGGTGGCTTTTTCAAAGATACAATTTAATTCTCTACAGGAATGTTTTTGTTGCACAAAGGCAGATTTTAGCATGGCCAGATTGGCATTTTGAGTGTTCTCTTCAGAGGGGATACCACCCAGATACCCCTCCAGTAACTTGCTACAATAAAAAAAAAACAACAACCCTGAGACTGTACACCCCTGCTGGTCACCATCAACCCCCCACTGGAACCATTTAGAAGAATCATCAAACTATAGCCTATACTCAAAAAAAGATCTTCCAGTATTGAGATTCTTTTCTTCTGCTAATGTTTATCTGCTCCCCATTCTAATTTGACAGCTCTACTCTGGGACATTTACTTTTGTTGTTCTTGCTTCTTTCATCAGACATGATGAAGAACACTTTGCATTCAAGAGCTTGTCTAACTTTATTCCAGTCATGCAATTGGTCCAGTAAAAAAATATCACTCCAAATAAATCCTTATCTCCAGTATTTCTAGGCAGGTAACCCCGGGCACATAGAAGACTACACAGCTGTGCACTGAGCATGTACATTAGTAGCTATAGCACATATGTGCCCTATTTCTGGTGCCTGAAAATAGTCAGTCAAAACACATGACTACCAGACTTAAACTGAGAAAAAAAGAGGTTAGGTCCCTCATTTGCTAAGCCAAATGATCTGAGATTAAAGAGTCTGAGTGGCTGAGAAAAACATTTTCCTTATCCTTTGTCAGACTGAGTTATGTCTACCTCATCCAAGCTGTCTTACCTTTTTCTCTGAAAAAGCTGTTTTGCAGTGTACTGCTGCTTCTTGGTTAACGTTATCCAGCCCAATTTCACTAAGTAAATATAAAAGTTAGTTTCCTCTTATAAAAGCAGTCATAAATTCATGTTTATTACCACCAAGGTGGTTGAGCTGTTGACTCAAATGCTCGAGGGCCTGAATCTAAATATATTTGTATAGGGGAATGGTTACCTCATACTGTCTGGTATTTCCAGTCAAGGCAATCCTTCCAAGGTAGGGTAACATTGAGAAGATAAGAACAGATATTTATCAAATTGCATGAATGGTTATGATTTTCATTTATTTATTTAAGGGTTAGGAGGCATTAGCTGTTCACAGAAGACCAGATACCTATTCTAAAATGGGGATAATAATTCTTATTAGAGCCCCATGGTATGATATTTCATTTGAAAAAAAGAAAGGAGAAATGAGAGGATGAAATATAGAAATGATAAAAAGTAGTATAAAGAAACTATAACTGTGGCATCATGATTTAAATTACAAAAAGGCAGACGTTACATATTCCCCACCCTGACTGTCTAGCCATGTTGTCTAGATATATGAGGATAATTGTATTTCCCCCTAATATGAGAAAAAAAGAAAACCTATATAAAAATAGACTTCAAAATTGCTCAAAAAGGGTGACATTGTATATTTCCCTGCTTGTCTAAGTGGCCACTTTCTGGCCATTTATAGGGCATTTTGGCAATTACATGCACAGAGGAATTCTATTCTTGAATGTGTATGGAAGTTGTCATGGTGACTGGCAACAATGGAGTAAGAGAATGAGGGAAAGCACTTTCATTCAGCAGAAAAGCCAAAGGACCTGGGATCTGGACCTTACCTCAACCATAGGACAATTGAAGCTGTGCCTCTCTCACCATGGGGTGCTGAAAAAACATTTACATAACCTCATGGGTATTCATGAGAGAGCTCTGAATTGATTTCACTCTTTCCTAGAATGGAGGTCCCATAGGTTAGTGAGGCTTGCCATCCCTGTGGGGTATCCATGCTTCACCTTTTTATCTCTTTTGTTCAAGATGTATATAAGACCACTGGACAAGACCATGCAGAAATTTGGAGTGAGATGCAATCAGCATGCTGATGACACCCATTTCTACCTCTCCTCCTGGCCTTGGCCCCACCATCTCAGTCCTTACCAAGTTCCTTATGAAACAAAAGAGAGGTGATGGTGACCACTTGTAGTCACTTGACTTCAGAGGGGTATTGGGGTTCATTAAAGAAGTTCACTCTCACCTTGAATTCAGGTTCAAAACTTTGGTATGCCATCGGATCCTCTATTGCACCTTCAGGGGCAGCAGCATCTAGAAGTGCCTTTCACCAATTCCTTCTGGTAAGAAGTTTGCAACCATTTATTTAAGACTCTGATCTAGCCACCATCATCCAAGTCTGTAATTGCAACTGGATTCCCGCAATGTGATCTGTGTAGGGTTTCCCTTGAAAACTGTCCAGAAGCTGCAGCCCACCTTCTGATAGGGACTGGTCCTCAGGCACACATATTTCCTTCAGAGTCTGCACTGACTCCCATTAGTTTTCCTGGCAAAATTCAGAGTGCTAGTTTTAAGTATAAATGATCTGGGCCCTGTATACCTAATGGACCATATTCTCCCTTAAACCCCATTTTTATCCCTCAAGTCAGCCAAGAGGAACCTCCTACACGTACTGACAAGTACACCAAGTTCCCTTGATGAAAATACATGAGAGCTCATTCAAAAGCATTCACTCCTCAGCTCTGGAACTCCTTCCCTTTTTGAGACCTGCCAGAGCTTGAGCCTGGGCAGGCATTTAGCAAACAAATCTAGACTAAGATATTGTTTGCTCAGGGGGTCTTTCTTTCTGTTGATATTCTAGTCATTTAAGTCATTCTCTTATCTTGTCACTCCTGTTTTACAGGTTCTGTCTTCTTATTGTAAGCGTATTTACGCCTTTGTTGGAAAGTGTGACACACAAACAAATAAATAAATGGTTTCCAGTTCCTTCTCTGGTGCTCCTTCTGAAGCTGGCCTCTTGGGTAGTTATACGAAGATATGTAGAAGGTATGTGGTGTCAATAGGAAAGCTTGGTAGACGATGGGTGCTAGCACAATTAGAAGAGGGTTCTGGGCTGTTACCTCAACTGGGGAAAAATGTACCCCAGTATTGTCTTTTCCTCCTAATTCCTATAATAATGTCTCAACTACAGAAGGGTACTGCAGAAGGGAGTGGCTGTGCTGGAAAATGAAATGAACACTGCCAAAGCCCCTTCTGGTGAATGGGGTGCCTGGAGCCCCTGACCTCTAGCTTTCAAGGTGGATGCCCTAGCCACTGACATAGGGGGGCAACAGTGGACTAAAGGGTCACTTATGGCCTTTTCTGTGCTGAGTCTAAATCCAGGTGCCATACGTTTTGACTAACTCTTTTCTCAGGTATCTAATTTGCACCATACATCCAGAAGGGGCACATTTATATGGTGTGGCTATTATTATGCATGCTTGGTCTTTCATGAGTACAGAGCTATGCATCCACAAATAGAATGCCTCTGGGCATGTAAGTGCCAAAAGTGCTCTCTGGACAGACAGAAAATGGCATGTAGATGACTAGGAAAGAATAGAGTGTCACCATATGTTCATTTGGTAAGTGTTATTTTTGGAGGACTCTGTGATAACAACACAGAACCTACTACCACTAGAGTGGAATGCATGTGTTTTCATGCAGTGACATTTTCAGCTAGAATTAGAAATTCTATAACATCTTATGTTTTCAGAGATGTATTAGACCTACTGAAAAGAACAAAATATTTACACTTTCTATGGCTTCTTATGCTATAAATCTATTATTTTCATAATTTGGGGTCACACCAAAATTGCCTAGGAAAAAAAATAGGAGGAGTAAAATATAAAGCAACCCAAGGTAACCACAGTACCTTTGTTTGGCGTTATGATGTAAAATGGCAATATAAAAAGAGGAAAGAATTATATACGTGTGTGTGTGTGTGTGTGTGTGTGTGTGTGTGTGTGTGTCTATGTGTGTATGTGTATCTACATCTGAAGTAGAATTCAGAAACTGAAGGAAGTTTAACTTTGTACTTTAATATTGCACTATTTCTGTCCTCATTTAACCAAGAACTACAATAGCCACAGAGAAGGTGACAAATTGGAATTAGGAGAAGAAGTGCCCTATTTTCAGAAATAGTTCACAATGTTATATAAAAGTTTGGGATCCATTGGACTAGGGAGTGATTGCTCCTCCCCAAAGAAACAAATTCTAGTCTCAGACAAAGCAACTACAGGAGCTCTTTTGTGAACCTTGGTGGACATTGACAGGATGCTTTAATTTTGTCTCTCTTACATCATATTAAGAAAATTAAACAATAAAGACATGAGTCTTGTCAGTATCTACCTTCACCTAGAAAACGTATTTTAAATAATTTATTTTCTCTGTTTCTAAAGGACATTATTGGTGTATCCCAGGTAGTACCCAATTATGTACTCCCCTATCCAGTTGAAGGGAATTTTAGCAGGACAGGTGCACTGTGGAGTGAAACTGCTGGCTTCATCCAGTTTTCCTCCTTCCCCTATAGAGCCAGATCAAGACACTCAATAACTTAACTATGTACAAATTTATTAATATACATATAAAAAGAGTTAAAATAGAACATATATACAAAGGACCTGGGAACTGTGTGCAGTATATATATATACAACTCTATGCAAATACTCTGGGTGCGGGTGAAGGATCTGGAAAAAAAAAATCTGCAAAAAAATTGCATAAACATTGTGCAATCTTATACTCTAGTGAAATACTAATCTACAAAGAATGAGGTGCAAGTTCATAAAACATGAGGCACAGAAACATCAGAGGAAAAAGCTAGATCTCTAAAAGGAACAAAAGAGCAGCCTTTGTTGTCCTGGGGTAGTGGCAATTCCCCAAAGATAAGGAGAGGGAAAAGATCCCCATGGCCCTTCAGGCTCCCTACCACCCAGCTTGACTAGCTCATGAAGGGGAACCCTTAAGACCCCCAGGAGTCCTTTTCCTTTGGGGCTTTCCCACCAGCTGCTAGCCTTAACTGATAGGGGGGAATCACTTCTCCCCTGTGGGAATCCCCCTTCCCAGGGCAACTCACAACTCTCTGGGCCCGATGAAGCTGCGCTGGTTTCCCCAGGTGAGGCATTTGCTTCCTCAGCAGGGAAGTCCCCAGCTGCTCATGACTCTCTCCAGCCTGGGCCCTCTCTAGGCTCGGTGCACCATCCTGTGCACCGATGGCCCTTCTATGCTGTGTGTCCAGCCTTGTGCCAGGGGTTGGAGACCTGAGCCACCTTGTGTGGCACTGGGGTCTTGGTCTTCTCCTGTACTCTCTGTGCGCCACCTGTGCACTGTGTTCCTGGCCTTGTTTTGGGTATTAGAGACCTGAGCCGCCACGAGCAGCTCCTGGTCTGCTTCTGGACCCACTGTGCACTGACTGTGCACCGACTGCCTGGCCTCATGCTGGGGTTGGAGACTTGAGCCATCTCATGCAGCTCCCAGGGTCTCGGTCCCCCTCAGACCCTCTGTGCACAGCTGTGCATCACTTACTGCACTTCCTCATGGTGGTGCTGGGGGATGCAACTGCTCGCTGCTCCCTACCTAATGAGGAGGCTTCAGGCTCTTCCAGGGTGTCAGCTCTGCCCTGCTGGGAATCTCTGCCAGCTCTTCTTCACCCTCTTCTCTATCCCTTGTTGCAGCCGCCTGTGTGCCAGGCATGTTGCCCTTTAAAACAGACCAGTCAAAAGAGAGGTGGGGGTTAGTCCCCTCTCAGGACTTGCTCTTCGCCTTGCCCCTGGGTAGGGGTGGGGCAAGCTTCTCTCCTGACATCACCTGATCTGTGGGAATGCCCCACCAATTGCTCAGAGCCTTTCTGAGCCAGCAAGCTGGGTTGCTGCCAGCAAGCCGTCACATTGGGTTCACATTTTAACACAAGCAGCCTGAACTCAGGACTATTGTAGCATAAAACAGAAACAGTTGTAATATTGTAAATATTGTCCTTTTTTTTGGTAAAAGTAGTGTCAAGAAGAGCAAGTCCCTAACTTTAACTTGCCATTTTCTGTTTTTTCTTGTATTACTATATCCAAAGCATTAATTACACTAACTATACTGTAATAGATATCTGACATTTTAGATTCATTGTAGACTTCAACTAGACATGTCAGTGAAGACCCTTGGATTGCATTTACAGGGTGCCAGGCAATATTTTGTTGAAATACACAACACTTGCTTCTGAACTGGGAGTTCTATAGTTGGGTAATAGAGTGTGCTGGTCCACATACAGTGCACTAATGCAATCATAAAGGGTGCCTACACATGTTCAGTGAGGCTGCTCCAACATGCTGTAATTAATTGACTCAGCTGGAGCATGGTAATTACCACATTCCAGCAGACTCCAGCATCATGTGTATCTGCATCCCCATGCTGGAAAATAGTTGTGGGAGTGCTTTAACTAAAGCTTCTTGAATTAACTTTAGTAAAAGAACCCCTGTTGCCATTTTTTTCAGGGATGCTGATACATGTGACGCTCTGGGCACTTTAACTAGAGTGGCTCTCAGAGCCACTCTAATTAAAGTGTCCCCCGCCCCCACTCCCAGGGCAGATGTATAAATGTCTACAGATTCTAGTTTCTGAGCTACTATGCACAGAAGTAGTATGATACATTTCCTAATAGGGTCATAGCAAAGTAGAGCTGGAAGGGACCTTATAGGGTCATTAGTTTATACCTCTGCTCAAGGCAGAATCATTCTTCTTAAACCATCACAGCGAAGTTTCTGTCTAATTTGCTCTTGCAAACTACCAAAGATAAAGATTCCACAATTTCTTTAGGCAGCTTGTTTCAATGCTTGATTACTTTTACTGTCAGAAAATGTCTTCTAATTGGAACATTAGGACCAAAAATATTTCACTACAGCACTCCCTTGTGCCACACAGATGCATCCATAGTGATTTCTTATTCCTTAGAAAATGACCACCTTACACATTACTTGAGTGAGTTATGTTCCCAAAACGCAAATATTCATAGATTCATAGATTGTTAGGGGCTGGAAGGGACCTCGCAGATCATTGGGTCCAGCCCCCCACCACTCTAGGCAGGAAGACAACTGGGGTCAAGTTGTGACAACTGGGGTCACCTAGTGAGGTGACTGTCCTGTCTCTTCTTGAAAACCTCCAGGGTAGGTAATTGCAACACCTCTGGAGGGAGTTTATTCCACAGTCTGGACACCCTGACTGTGAAGGAATTTTTTCTGGTATTAAGCCTGAAGCAGCCCTTCAGGAGTTTATATCCATTGGCCTGGTCTTTCCCAGAGCTGTCCTAGTGAACAGTTGTTCACTGAGCTCCTGATGCACTCCTCTGATATAGCAGTAAGCTGCTATCAAGTCCCCAGACAACCTACAACCTTCTCTTCTTTATGCTAAAGAAGCCCAGGTCCCTTAGCCTTTCCTTCTATGGCTTGCCTTTCAAGTCCCTGATCATACAGGTGGCTCTTCTCTGGACCCTCTCAATTTTTTTGACGTCCTTATTGAAGTGGGGCACCCATAACTGGATGCAGTACTCCAGTTGCAGTCTCACCAGTGCTGAGTATAATGGGAGTGTCATTTCCTTAGTTTTACACAAGATGCATCATGCATGCCAGCATGTTGTTTGCCCTGCTGGCCACCACATCACACTGACAGCTCATGTTCATGCAGTGGTCAGTCATTACCCCTAGGTCCCCTTCAGCCATGGTGCAAGTCTGGCTGTCACCTCCAAGCTTGTATGTATGTAGCCTGTCCAGGTCTGCCTGTATCAGCAACCTTTTTTGGCATGGCCACGCTGCCCCATAACTTGGTGTCATCCACAAACTTGGCCAGTGAGTCACTCTACCATCCAAATCATTGATAAAGATGTTGAAAAGCACTGGTCCAAGCATTGACCCATGAGGAACACCACTGGCCACTTCGCACCAGGACAACATGGATCCATTCATGAGAATTCTCTGGGTCTTACCCTGTAGCCAGTTTCCCACCCACTGAGCCATTGAGCAACTGAGCCCACAATCTTCCTGTTTTCCCAAAAGGATATTGTGGGATACTAGATCAAAAGCCTTTTGGAAGTCTAGGCATATAACATCTACCTTGTCTCCCATGTCCAGGTAGTGTGAGACCTCATCATAGAAGGAGAAGGAGATGAGATTGGTAAGACAAGACCTACCTGCAAAAAAGCCATGCTGGCTGTCGTTCACAATCTTACCTTCTACGAGAGTATCATGCATAGATTCTTTAATGAGCTCTTCCAGGATTTTCCCTGAGACCAAGGTTAGGCTGATTGGCCTATAGTTGACCGGGTCCTTCCTCTTTCCCTTCTTAAGATGGGCACATTGTTGGCCCTCTTCCAGTCCTCAGGAATTTCACCTGTGTGCCACAAATTCTGAAAGAGCTTTGCCAGGGGTTCCGTGATGACCTCAGCTAGCTCATTTAGCACTCTTGGATGCAGTACATCCAGTCCCTCTGACTTATAAATGTCTAGCTTTTCTAGTTGGTATTGCACCCACTCAGCATCCACAGTGGGCAGTATGTCAGTCCCGGCATGCCCCCTATGAGCCTTATCTTGCTTGACTTTCCCCATGGTCTTGTGAAATACCAAAGCAAAGTGAGTATTCAGGAGTTCAGTTTTCTCCTGAATGTTGGTTACCAGCTGTCCCAAGGTGTTAAGCAGGAGTCCCATACTTCCATTTGTTTTCCTTCTACTGCCTCGATACCTAAAGAACAACTTGACTCCCATGGCTAACCTAAACTCAGTTGCTGCCTTGGATTTCCTGATCATTCCCCTACAAGTGCTGCCCACTAAAGTATAGTCCTCCTTGAGGACCATACCTAGCTTCCACTGTGTATATACCTCTTTTTTCTTTTTTAAGAGGACTGCAATGTCCCTATTAAGCCAGGAGGGCTTGTGAATGATCTGACTTTTTCTCTTTGCAGGAATGGTTTCCTTTTGTGCTTCAAGGATTGTGTCCTTGAGCAACGACCACTCTTCGTTCACCCCATTTGCCTTCCCTTCCTGGTCCCTCATTGCCTCTCTTATTAATGCTTAGAGCCTGTCAAAGCCAGTATTCTTGAAGTTCAGGACTTCAATCCTGCTAGTTGATTTGTTGACCTTGCGGCGAACAGTGAACCCAATTATTTCATGTTTGTTGTCACCCAGGTTACCCTCAATGTTCGTGCCACATACCAAATCATCTTCCTTGGCCAAGACCAGGTCCAGGAGAGTGTTACCTCTGGTTGGCCCTTGTACTTCCTAGGACAGAAAGAGCTCCTCTATCACAGTCAGAAAACTGTGTGAATGATCTGACCTAGCCAAGTGTTCCTCCCAGTCTATGTCTGGGTAATTAAAGTCACCCATGACTACCAAGTTCCTTGTGTGTGAAGCCTGTGTCAGTTCTTGAGAGAACTCCAGATTCAGTTCCTCCCCTTGGTTCAGTAGCCTGTAGTAAATGCCCACAGTTAGGTCTCTCTCACCTTGCTCATCCCCCACTCACTGTAGCTTGACCCAGAGAGTTTCAAGCTACTTATCTTTAGAGCCAATGTCAACCTCCAGAGAAGTGTACTGCCTTTTCTCCCTACTCTGTCCTTCAGTGCAAGGTGTATTCCTCTATGGCTATACTCCATTCATGTGAGGAGTCTCCGTGATCCCTACCAGGTCATATTGCCCACTACAGAGCAGGAGGGCTAGCTCCTCCTGCTTATTCCCCATGCTCCTGGCATTGGTATACAGGCAGCTGAGACCCTCAGCTGACACCCTCATTTTCCTGAAATGCTGTGGAAGAACTATTTGGTTAGCATTTTCAAAAACAGTTGTGCTAGTGTCCTCCACAAGGAAACTCTCCTGTGTGCCAGTCCCCAGCCATGCATCCACTTAGACTTTCCCCATCCCCCAGCAAAGTCAGTTTAAAGCCCTGTCCAGTTGATCAGCCATCCTGAATGAAAATAGGGCCTTACCTCTCTGCATGAGGTGAATGCCATCTCATCCTAGAAGTCCTGTCTCTCTGAAGTTCATGTTGTGATGAAGGTAACTGAACCCCTCATGGTAGCACCACCGTCTGAGGCGTCTGTTGATCTCTTCCATCCAGCCTTCTCTCCTGGGTCTGTGGCCTGCAACAGGAAGCACAGAAGAGAAAACTACTTCAGCCCCTAGTCCCTTGAGCCCAGCCTCCAGAGCTCTATAGTCACTTATGACTCAGTCAGGGTTACCCCTGGCCATGCCGTTCATGCCCACATGTATAAGAAGCATGGGGCAATAGAGGAACGGATGAGCCTGGGGATCCTCTTCACAACATCTCAGATGCGGGTCCCAGGGAGGCAGCAGACCTCTCAGGCTAAGTGGTCCAGATGGCAAATAGTTCCCTCTGTGCCCCTCAGGAGAGAGTCCTCCACCACCAACACCTGGTGTCTCCCCCTAGGGGTGGGAATACTTACCTCCTAAATACTTACCTCCTCCTTCTGTGTTTCTGTCAGAGATTCCTTCTGTGTAGTGAAGGGAATGCACCTGTTGTGCAGTGCCAGGAGGGAGTGACCCTAGCTCTGTATGCACTGGATATTTGGTATTTCTGTTAGTAAAGGTAGTTTAGAGTTTATCTACTTCTAGGTCAGACCTGTAAACAGACCTCCTAACCTGTTGAGAATATTCATGCCCAGGCTCATGTGAAGTATTCCATGGTACCCTGTATGGTTGTAAAGATCTGTATCAGTATTCACTTTACAGGAGTAGAGTTTTAATGAAAAAGAATGGCTATGTATAAACATTTGAATTTCACTGTATTGTGCGCTAGTAAAAAAGGGAAAACAAAGACTCTGATGCAGGGGCCCAGTGTGAAATAAGGTCACAACAAAATATAGTATATCATTGTCATTCCATCATTTGCTTATCTGTACTGAAGGAGGGAGGATTTTGTCAGTGAAAGCCAGGTAAAATAGATATGAGTTTCAGGAGACTACCTTATGCCATGATTTGGCTTAACAAGAGAATATAAAAAGTACATTTCTGATACATTTGCACTGTAATTCATAGTTTCATAGTTTCATAGTTTCTAGGGTCGGAAGGGACCTGAGAAGATCATCTAGTCCGACCCCCTGCCATGGCAGGAAAGAGTACTGGGGTCAAACGACCCCAGCAAGGTGTTCATCTAACCTCTTCTTAAAAACCCCCAGGGTAGGAGCCTGCACCACCTCCCTTGGAAGTTGGTTCCAGACCCTAGCCGCCCTGACCGTGAAATAGCACCTTCTGATGTCTAACCTAAACCTACCCTCTGC
>NW_017729027.1:25123188-25139029 GCF_001723915.1 Gavialis gangeticus | reverse complement strand
CCACTGCCCACATCCTTCCAAGTTGAGAAGGACCCATCCACTACCACCCTCTGGGTGCAGTCCTCCAGCCAGTTGGCGACCCATTTGACTGTGTGGGTGTCTACACCACAGCTTCCCATTTTCTTAATGAGAACAGGGTGAGAGACAGTGTCAAAAGCCTTCCAGAAGTCCAGGAAGACTATGTCCACTGCTACCCCTGCATCTAATGATCTGGTGATCTGATCATAAAAAGCCACCAGGTTGGTCTGACAGGACCTGCCACTGATGAACCTGTGCTGATTGCCCCTAAGCATGCAGTCCCCTGCTGTCCCCTCCTGGATGTGTGCCAGAATTATTTTCTCAAACAGCTTGCCTAGGATCGAAAATTCATTTTCATTAAAATGTTTTTTAAAATTAAATTCAATAAACAAGTACATTTTTGTTTTGAAACCTTTTAAAATGAAAAAAATCTATTAAAACTGGAATACTTTCAAAATTACTGTATCATTAACTATCCTGTATCCCCATATTTTTGAGTTAGTAGATTTTTAACAGTGCCTTTCATACCTCTAATTTGTGAATAGTATTGGCTATAATCTGCTAAAAACCTCTTCAGCGTTGTTTTACATTTCATTGTATTTTAATTTTTTAGATGTTATTGACCTTATATTTCCAAAAAAAATGTAAGGCAATTAAAGTTATTTGTAGCTTACTGTCACTGGCACTTTTTTGGGAAACACATAAGTAATTTAAGGTAATTACCAAGTAATTTATGATAATAATACTGCATAGTACATGTACATGTTGTCAATAGGAAAGCATAGATCATTTTTCTTGTAATAACTTTTTATGGTAATAAAAATAACTCTTAAGAGTATCATGTTTTTTAGAGTTAAAAAGCTCTTTGAAGATGATATTCCTATACTGTCTAAATATATGTTTTGGGGGGCATTTATTGTAGGTAAACAAGAGTGTTACCAAGGACTTTAAAATTACTACTACTTGCCAATGCCAATATTTTTAAAGTACAGAAGATTCTGCCTATCTTCTGTCCTTACGATGAGGATATAAATTATACCCCAGAATATCCATGGAGTAGCTACTTTATCATCAGGTCCAACTTTACTGTAAGCAATCAATGTACTAGAAAGACACTTCATTAATAACACAGATATAATGTCAGCACAAAAGTGCTATAAAACATTTTGAAATACTGTCTTAATTGAATGCTTTAGGTTCTGACTTTACAGGGCCTGTGAGACTGACTGTTTCAAGTGGCCACCTGGCTGGAAAATCCCATTTTATGTAGAGATTGTTTTGACAGCAGCCAAGCATGAAGATGAAAAAGTAGTGGCTGTTGATAGAGCTGATTTAGTTTCCCTTGAGCATATACCGTTGGATGATCTTTGGTTCTGTAAGCATGATCTGTAAGTAATGACAGCTTAATAGCTCTAAGTTGTGAAGGCCAAAAGGAGTTTATCAATAATCAGAAAGAAATTTTGTTTTGTATATATCAAATTTTGTTCATAGAATCATAGAAGTAGGGTCGGAAGGGACCTTGTAGATCTTCAAGTCCAACCCCCCACCTGGGCAGGAGAAAAAACTGAGCTCAACATGTAAATTACAAACAGGATTTTAGTAAAATGATCAGTAAGAGAGGGTATAAACAGCATATGAATTCAGGATGAAGAAGAGATTCTTTTTAGTCTATTTAAAATGCATATAAAATAGTTTAGCCGTTTAAAAATAAACTATTTTCTTTTCAAATACCATAGCTTGTTTTCATAGATTAAACTATTCTACAATGCTTTCTAGAAACCTGATTGAAAAAAGGGTTGGAAGGAGAGGATGGAATAGGACATTTCATTGACATATTCATTTTTTAAATAGAATTCTATATTTATAGAGTAGCAATATGCTGTTTGATGTACACATGATGGAAAAATATTTTATTAGGGTTTAATTGAATATTTCTGATTGTGCTTAAAGCCCCAAGTCACCTTCCCCCAGCTAGTTTTGTTTAATGTATTTATATGTAATTAAAATAAGCCATAAAACGATAGCCTTTTGTCTTCCCAATTCCCACCATAGGGTAATAGAAAGATGATTTTACCCATTTGTATGTCAGGGAGGACAGACAGATAGTTCATTCATGCATAGGAATTATGGTGCATTAATGGGAAGTTCATATGATGTTCTTCTTAAGAATTATTTCCATTAAAAACATTATTTGACCACCCAACAGGATATCTACTAAGGTGAAGAACCAACTTTGGATGATACATGTTTCAGAATTTTCTTTTAAACAGGTATAGATCAAATTTATTTGAAGTTCCTGGTAAGGGTTCAAACAAGTTTCATTTTATTCAAAATCCTTCATAATTCCCTATTAGGTACAACTGGTTGATTTTTTTTGTTAAATCACAGATGAAAAAGTTTCTACTAAAACACAAACCATTTTTTGGAAAACTTTTGCTTTGGTTGATTTTTTTCCAGCTTTTCTAAGTATTAAAATCAGACTGGAGGGGGGTTCAAACTATTTTTTCTCTAAAATTAGACAAGACAAAAGCAAAGCAAAGCAAAGAAATTTCCTAGTAGTAAAAAAACCCAACCTAGAAAAAAGGAGTGCAAACTACAGCAAAGTGACAAGCACCAGGACAAATGCTGAGACAAATGCCCTGCTGCCTGCTCTCTTATCTCTGTGTGCTGTGAAGCCCCATCCTAAGGCACCCTGCATCCCTGCCAGTTGATTCCTGGTTGGCTGGGGTGAAGTGTGCTTCAGTGCAGGGATGCCTGCTTCCCCCATCTTGAGGCGCAGTGTACCATTCCCCGACTGGCCAGAGCTCAGGGTGCCTCAGTGGAGGGGATGACTAGCTCCTGCAGAGGCACCCTGTGCCCCAGCCCGACCCCTCCCCTCCCTGAAGCACCTGGAGCAGCTAGACAATGTGTCCCACTAAAAGCACACAGGCAAGCAAGGTGCTTGCACTGGGGCACAAAGTAGCAGCCTATATTTGTGCCGTTGTAAAGGCAGGCCCTTGCTTGTGTGGACCCAGTCCCAGGATTCAACACTGGGGGAAAGGAAGGGACAAGTGGCAGTGCTAGAGCACAGCCCCTGGGCTTTTTGAAAGCAGGGGCTGAGCATGAATGAGGCTGTTGCTCATAATGTGAAAATAACTTCTTATACAGTATAATAACTGCCCCCCCTCGCCCCTTATTTACTTCTCCACAATTAGGAGTGACCTAAATTACTTTTTACCACTTGCAACCTTCCTATAACTTTCATTTGTTTACTTAGTCAAGAAGGTATATAAGTGGTACTTATATATCTATCACTCATAAACAGATATATAAGTGATCATTGATAGGTGGGATAGCTTCTATAAAATACCACAATGTTGCAGTCTCCAGAGTAAGGGACATATAGGGAGCTTCAAAACACTAGTCTGCACTGCCTTATGGGTATTCCTTTGATGAACAACAACTAAGGTACATCATTCTGACAGAAACACAGCCTTGCTGAGACATTAAGCAGTCAGCAGCAGTTCTTATCAGTTGTTCTCTGGCAAAAGCTATGACTGTCAAGGCATTGAATGTCTAGACTCAGTCAGGATTCTGTCTCAATGGTCTAAAGGAGGCATAATAGGTCTTGGGCGTCCTCCACTCCTCCATACGCTTGCCTTGACAGTAGACACATACATCAAAGTGCTTGGTGTGATGGCCATAGGACTCCATACACGCAGTTTCATCAGGCACCTGACTAGACCTGTTACACATATACCATGATCCAGAGGATTGAGGATTGCCTAGTACTCATTGAAACCATGGTCCTATGTATCAACAATAAATTCTGTCCATTAGGCACCGACATACGTGCCTGATGTTTGCTGTGACACATGCTAATTAGCACATATTGGAATAGACTCAATCAAGCCTGCCAAACTGTGCTTGCTAGTGGACACCAGCAGCCTCTGCACCACATGTAGTCAAGCATCCCCATGCTTCAAAATTATGGCAGTGGCACTTTAACTGAAGCTTGTTGGATGAACTTTAGTTAAAGTGCTCCTCCTGCTATTTTGAAGTGTGGGGTGTTGTATACACATGACACTCCAAGAGCCACTCTAATTTACACGCTCCCTCCTCACCCCCTCTACCCTAGAGCATGTGTTTAGGTGCCCACTGTGCAACAAGTTATTGGATATGCTAATTATCCTTGTTCAGATATTTGGAATCTTAATCTAACGTGCTATTGCTATTTATTGTCTCTTGTGTTTTATTCTACATTTTTGTCTGAGTTTAGGAAAGTTTATTGACTCCTTTAATCATGGTTTTCCAAAATTTTCCTTCATGTTAAATAATATTCATCAGTAGATACTAACACTTCTGTGATACTCACTGCCAGAACAGAGAGTTCCGAAGGGAAACTCATAGGGCCAAATTCTGTTTTCTCTTTTACCTATCAAGTACACAGCTGGACATAGTACTGTAATACATTCTAACACAGTACAATTTAAAGATAGATTTTTAATTAATAAGCAGAGAGATTTTTGAGAGATATTTAGCTATGATAGTCTGAAATCAGGCAGGAGACCGTGTAAATATGTGTCTTATAGATTAATTGAATGAGAAATGCATAAGCTTTCATGAACAAGAACTCATGTTATTAGATGTTTTGAAAGAAAATGCATACGAAGCAGACAGTTATTTGAAAATACTGAAGACAGGGGAGGGAGGGAGATGCAGAAAAATGGGTGGAGAGGCAGTTCTGGGAAAGGCAAACAAATGATAACCGTGTAGGGGCACAAGGGCTAAAAAAACCCATCCAGGTAATGGGATACAAATCCATAGTCCCTGTTTAGACCATACTTAACACAGTCCAGCCTGTGTATGAGTTCTTTGTTCAGAATGTCATGATAAAGTCAGCTTTTAAAATGTTATTATTATTTGAGGTCAGTGATGAAATGTCCAGAAAAGTTATGAGTTCTGCAACAGACTTTTATGTGTTTTTGGACTTACGTCACATGAGTTGCCTCATTCTTCATGTAGGGATTGGCCTCTGTGTCCATTGTAGACAGCATAAGGGCACTGTAAACAGATTATAGCATATATGACAGTGGGAGAGATGCTGATAAATGATCCTTGGATGCTATAATCCATGTTATTTGGTCCAGTAATGATGTGGTCTGTATTGATAAAGGGACACAGCTGACATCTGGATCCATTGCAAATCCTGGAACCTTGCTGATAACATGAGTTATGAAGCCTGTTGCTTGAGAGATGCCACTTGAGGTTTATGGGCTGTCTTCAAGCCAGGACATGGTTCTCATTTTCCAGGTTGGAGGTCCTTAATGATGCGTCTAAGTTGTTCAACCTGGAAGCTGTAGGTGACAACTATAGGTTATCTGTAGGTAGCTAAGGTGTTAAGTAGTGTCTGAACAGGGACTATGGATTCTTATATCATTGTCTGAATTATTTGTGACCTTTTTGTCCCTATAGGTTTTATCACTTCTTTGTCTCTCTCTCAGCACTGCCCTTTCCACACCTCTCTCCCATCCTTGTCTTTTATATTCACTCTATCTGATCCTTTACTCTGTGCATACATTTTCACAGCATCTGATGAAGTGAACTTTTGCTCACAAAACTTTAATTTCTAATCAGTGTCTCCCTTTGTCCATTACATTTCATATTTTTGCTGCTATATAAAATATAGATGCATTATTACATAGATGTAATAGTGCATAGCCCATTTATGCACCTCATTGGTGGAATAGTATCCGGCCCTATGTCTTCTAATCAGACAGTGTTCTCTGGTCGGTTTTAAGAAACAGAATTTAGAGAGGAGATTACAGGGATACAGTGTATCCTTTGGTCAGGTCTACCTATGACTGAAATTTCCATAGATAGATGGATCCAATACAGCACTTACAATATACATGTATTCAGTATACTGTATATACTATAGTTAGTATATCTAAAGATAAATAATGATTTGGTGACAGTTTCTCAGCTCTGAAATAAAGACACAAATGCAATCTTGCATCTGAGGGTACATTTAAGATAAAGTTGGGCATGAAAATATTTTTAAAGAAGATAGACACTGATAAAGTAAATTGCTAAAGTGGTGTATCATAGCTGCACATGTAAATTTCATTACCATTGGAATTTTCAAACTTAAAGTATATATCTTACTTGATAAAATTACTATGAAAGGCTCTAGACATGGACACTTTTGTTTCTCCTATTTCTTTTAATCAACACTGTTTTTTTCATGGTGGAGCTTTAAGTTTGTTTATTTTTTGGTTTTTTTAAATTTTACCTTTAGTTTTATCTAGTTTCTAGCATGGGGTAGGCAATTATTTCAACTTGAGGGCCACTTAGTGAGTTTCGGTGTGCTTTTCATGGCTGCAATGGTAGCCCCACCCCTTGACAGGTGCCCCGCTCCCTGGTCAACATCTTGGGACCACAGTTCCCTCCCCTAACCCCTGATGCTTGCCACTGGATGTCCCTCCCCTTGGCCGCAGAAGAACTTCTGGGAGGGCAAGGTTGCCATCTTTGAACCAGAAGAAAACCAACCATATACTAAAAGTCAAACATCTACTATAATATATTTTAATTTTATTACAAAAATATTGTTTGTCATGATTTGTATAGTGTACATAGAGATGATTGCATAATAGGTCAAAAATAAAGTCTTACTCTTGTTTCTTGTGTGTGGAGGGAAGTGTGGGGTGTGATTGAGGATGGGTCTGTATGTACAGTATATGAGGAGTGGGGACAGGGTGTGGGTGTGTGAGGTTTGTGAGGGAGGGTTGGAGGTTTGGGGACCCTTCACACGCTCTTCCTCATGGCACACAACCCGTGACACTGCCAGCTGCAGCAGGTGGCAGGCCCTCTGGGTATTTGTGGCCTATGCAGGCATTGCCATTTGGCAGCATGTGGCTCCAGTCAGTGCTGCACATGGCAGCAAGGAGCGCAGTCACATTGGCCCATCTTTATCATGTGGGGCTCCCTGCAGCATATGTGCAGCTCCCAGCACTCACGCGGTAAAGCCCTGTGCTATGGAAGCCGGCTTCCTTCCCAGCCCTGCCTTCTGTTTCCCGGGTGAGTCCTGAGACCTTCATGGCAGGGGGCATGAAAGGCAGCTGGATTCATCATGTGGCTCTTCCCCTGGTAGTGTATGAGTGCCAGGAGCTGCACTGCAGGGAGCCCCATGTAACAAAGGTGGGCTATCCTGGCTGAGCTCCTTGCTGCTATGTGCAGTGCTGGTTAGAGCCATGAACCACTGGGTGGCAGTGCATGCATGGACCATGAGCAGGGGCTGTGCACCACAAGGGGAAGTATGTGGAGGGTCCCCACAGCCTTCACCCTCCCTCACACCCACACTCTGCCCACCTGAGATCCAAACTTCCACTTCCCCCCCAGGCATGGGCTCTGTGCTCCCACCAGCCCCAGCCCCACCCTCCATGCTCCTGCTCAGCTGCAGGTCCCTCTCCCCCCACCCCCACTACTTCCATATGTGCTGAGCCAAGCAGATCCCCTGATAGCTGCAGCACTGGGCTGGGCCCTTCCACACATGAGGGTTGGAGTGAGGCACATGGTCTGGGCAGGATACAATTAGTTGATGGGCACCCGCAAGCAAGATGAAATCAATTGATGAGCTGAATCTAGCCCATGGGCCATATTTTACTCACCCCTGTTCTAGGATAGGTGAACATTTGCTCTTTCTTGTTTAGAATAGCAATATAAATATAAGTTTAAAGCAGAACCCCACTTAAAATGTTTTAAGTAGTTTCCAATCTATATGTTCCAGCTCTTGGTCTTCATATCTGACACACATACATCTGGGGCAGCATTAACATTGAAAAATGCTTCTTTAGAACACAGAAAAATGAAGAGAAGTTATAATCATAATTCTCCAACCTGTTCTTATGGCACCAGGAATGTTCTACCTCAATCAGCTACCTTTGTAAATGAAAAATATCTAAATTCCTTCTCTCTGTACTGAAATTGCAACCTCTATAATACTAGATCTCCAACTGCTAAACAAGCTAGCAGTTCATTGAACTTAAAGTTGAAATGGAAATTTTAAAGTGGCTGGTAAAATACAATTATTATGGCATCCAATCCTGCTTCCAGCAATACTCTATAATGTCAGTGTGCTTTTATGCAGTACGCATAAAAACTCAAAGATTAGATGTGCTCTAACTAATTCCTATTTGAGAAGATTAGTTATTGAACATAGGAAACCAGTGTACTTATAACAGGGCACAGCATTTATATTTAAAGCAAGGTTACATATAGTATCTAATATACTGTTTTAAACCATCTCTGAAACAATATGTTAGAAACTATATGTAACCTTCGAATCCCAGAATGGAGAGATGAAAGATGATCGTTGTGTTGGAAGTGAGACTTTCAACTTTGACATAGAGCTAGCTTTCTGTAGTGCAGCACTGCAATTCAATGTATTTTTACACATGCAGGAATAAAGCATGTAAAATATAAATGTATGTTGCAAATCAATCAGTCTCCAGGAGCCTTTACTAAATAGTTGAATGGTAGATGGGTTTCATATGTCACAATAAGTAGATGGTGCCTTGACCTGAAATATACAGTATTTGAAATCCCCTGGCACTGTCCCAAGCCATTAGTAATGGCAGCTTGTGGGCAACTAACCCAGCACGTAACAAATGATAGATAAGCTAAAATCTGGGCATCTGTCCATAGCTGAACTGTAAATACAATCCTTCTTCTGCCTTCAGGAAAGCTGCATCTGCCTCATACTTTCTAACATAGCACAATTAAAAGATGACTTTTTAATTAATATCTTGCTATTGGTGTATTAAAGTCCATATCGTTGATGATAAATAGCACCTATGATTGAAAAACTGATGTTGTAGTCTGACTTCATCTAAACATGCTTGTAATTTATATAGTTTATCCTGACATTTCTGAATGTGAAACAATCATTGCCATTCATAATGCACTTTCATTTTAAAACTGACTTATTTAACTAGTTTTCTATTTCAAATTTTTTCCTGTGATGAAAGTTTTTAATATTGTTTTATATTAATAACTAAACCAAAAATCCCATAAATTAAAGGTTGCATTCTTTTTTTACTCAGAAAATTTTCAGGTCTAAAATTCTGTCTAAGGAAAGAGTATAGAATCTGACTCCATGATTTGCAAACAACATTATTTGTCTGTTTTTAACTAGATCTGAGAAAAAATGTAGTTAGAATATCACATTTGACTTGACATTCTCTTTTTTCTTTCTCCCTCTCCCTCTCCCGCTCTTTCTGTCTCATTTTTAATTCCTACTGCTTATTATGTAACTTTAATATTGGTTTCCTAAAACAGAAAGTTGCAGTTCCAAATTTACTTTAATATAATTTTATCTTTCTGGATGACTAGGTACAATGATATTACATAGACTTTAACTGAGTACACAATGTGTTCATCATATACTTTATGTATTTTACATAGATTTAGCAAATGTAGTATTATCATTTTATTTCATGGTCAGACATGGTCCTGACAAAACCAAGCCTCTGTGTACAAAATACACAAGGATTTTTTACAGATTCAAAGAGCAAACTGTAAAATTTCTACCTATATCTGCTACCAGAGTGAGCAGGATACTGAATTGCAGTAAAATTTGGGGGGAGGAAGGGGAATGACACATATTTTATATACATTAGGGAATCAGGGCTTTCCAAGATATACATTCCTATCATCAGACATTTCTGATAAATTTTCCTTCCCTTGGGGATGTAGGCTGGAAGCAGCAAGTGCCTGTTCCTCCTTTCTGTTCCCAGTCCCTGGCCCAGGGAAGAAGCCGGGAGTAGTGGCAGATGCTCCACTGCCTTACTGGGCCAAATGGAGAGGGGAGGAGAGTAGTGTGCTGGTGTTCATTCTTGCAAGAGAAACTCTTTCACAGGGAAGATTTTTCCAGGTGTCTACATAAAAGTTCTCTCTCCCAAAGGGGGCGTATTTCCTTTGGGGGAAATTAAATACATACTTATATGCCCCTAGTTTCTACCAGGAGAGTGGTGCTTCTCCTAGTAGAAACATAATATCTGTATGTGTCCATACAAGTATTGAACAATATGGATTTTTTGAGGTTCAGGAAATCTTTATGTACATTATATTTTCTTTTGGTTTCAGTGGAAATTATTGTATAAACAGTAAATATTAGACTAAGGGGCTAAGTATAGACAGTCAAAATGCCCGAGGCTAAATTGATTCAGTCTTTGCAGGTTAGTCTAAACTGCAGATATTAAATTGAGAAACAACTGGACACACATTTACTTTTGATGTGGAAATGAAGCTACTTGCCTGCAGTGGCTCAGGCCAGAAGCTGGGGAGCGCTAAAGCCTGCCTCTCTGGCTTGTAGCCAACATGGGCTGTGTGTTTGCTTTTTCTTCCTGCTGCCCCCAAGGTCTCTGGGATTTGCAGTCCACAGTCACAGCTAGCAGTAAGTTTCATTAAGTTTAGCAGCAGGGCAGCTCTGTACTCAGAGGAAGGTAGGTTTAACCCCCTTCCTGGCCCCAAACCCCAGCTGGGGTTTTCCTGGGGGGGGGGGAGGGGGGCAGTCCCTGCCTTCCCTCCTTCCCCCTCCCCCAACCCTTCTCTGCTGGAGCTGACAGCACAGTTCAGTCCAGCCCAGCACAAGGCTGGAAAGCATGCTGGGATGCTGAAAGACTGTGATTTAACTTGTACCAGGAAAGGAGTCTGGGACAGAAATTTCATAAACTGGTTTGACCCAGATCAGTTAAGTCTGATACTACATTCAACTAGATTTATCTTAAACCAGTTTCAGCCATTTTGAAACTGTTTTATGTGCACTGAGCTTCTTTTCTGTTACAGGTTTAAGCCAGCTTCTGATGACTTAAACCAGTGTAACTCCTGTCCCTAGCCAGGCAGTCCAACTTATAAATGGTCAATAGCCAGACATCCCACAGGCCACACCAGGAGGAGTCACATACCTCCTGAGCTGCACACTGCATAAATGTCCCGCCACTGCACCACATGCCAGCATAGGTGCTCCCCCACAACTATTGCTGCACTGTGCTTGCTCCCCACCAGTGGCACCACATGCCCAAACAGTCCCAACCTCACCTTCCTCACCACCCTGTGTTGTACCACCTTGCTCCCTGGGGCAGAGAGGGGGAGCCTAAAGGCTCCAGTTGCTGTTGCAGCTGGAATGAAGGGGTGTGTGGGGGAAGCAGAGGCCAGTAGCCAGATAGGAGCCTGAGGGGCCACTACTTAACCCTCTTTGGGCTGCATGCAACCTGCAGGTTGCCAGTGGGACAGCCCTGAATTAAACAAAATATTTGAAACACCATGTCTCATTCAGAAAGCAAAGCTTTAGAACCACATTCTTACCTCACGGAGATTCTAGTAGTGTTTTGTCCCTTTGATTAATTCAACAAATTTATTTGAGACTCTACCTGTAATAGGGCAGTGCTAAAAGTAGGGATAGCATAGTCTGGCCCTTAATAATGAAGATGAAATGATAAAAATTGCATTGATACAAATAGGAATAGATCAAGGCCAGGACTGAGAACTTAAAAAAATCCAATTTAATATTTTATTTTTAAAAATTCAGGATTCAACTTTTCAACTAAAAATGTAGTGTGAAAAAAATCTCTTCGGTATCATAATCAAGAGATGGTCTTGTATTCAGGAAGATAGGTAGTCCATCATACTTTGAGTTCTAGACCAGGAGTCAATGGCAGAACCAAACAAACCACATATCAGAATAAAAAGAGTTTTCAGCTAGAGAAAGCAACATTTTAAAGCAGTGAGGGTTGAGACAAACATCATCTATCAAGTAAATAGAACTAATTATTCCACTTGACTGCAAAAGAAAGTATAGGTTAGACTGAAAGATAATTCTACAAGTACAGTACATGATAATGATGTAATATCAGGGCAGATGAATGTATTTGGTTCAACTTGAAGAATAAAAGGTATTTAAAGGGAATAGTGTCAGGACTGGGTAAATTCTGGATTGTGGAAAAGTAATGGAAAGGGTAGGGACAACATAGTAAAAGTGATGTGTGCAACTATGTTCCCTTGTTTCAGCAGCTTTATTGGTTCAGATACTGGATTGTGCAGAAATACCATCATTTGCTTACAAAGACTTTTGTGGAAAAGGTACTTACACTCATTTCTGTTTTAAATCAGCCAGCAGTTTTATTGTGATGTCAGCTGCACCTGCTTGCCTGATAGTGTCCAAACATCACTTTATTTGTTAGGATGGGGTAGAGTAGAGACTGACTACTCAGCAGTGTTTAAACTCTTCTAATTGCATCTTGTGGCATAAAGTCAGCCAGGGCAAGAATCTTGGAGCTACGCACCACAAGGATTATAAAACTAGGTAAGCAGTGCAAGCAAAATAAAATGGCCTGCCAGCTGAGCACAGGTTTCAACATTTTGTGAGTATTCACAAGAGAAAACTGTTTTGGGGAGTGTTCATTTCTAATAATGTTTTTATATAATTTTATCCAATAACTTTTTAATCCAATTTGATAAAGTCCCTGGAAAAGGACCAAAATATAGGTCTCCCTACTTACAACTGAATGTCGGTCATCACTGAATTACAAAAGCCAGGCTCTTGCAGGATCTCTATTTTATCCCATTACTTTAATATCTATTTTTACATAGTGGTCCAGCTTCAACAGGAAGACGAAAGAGTACCCTGTTCTTTCCTGTCAAGTGGGAGATGTTGGCTTGCATCCCCTAGTTGAGGTAAGCCTAGAATCAGGCCTCCTACAGCCTGGAAAAGTGACCTAACCACAAGGCTGTTATGAAAAGGTGGGCAATGCTATCAGTCAGAAAGTTCAGTGTTGCTAAACCACGGGTCTGAATGTTTAGTCCCAGATTCCAGTCACTATCTAGTCCCTTACTAGAACTTAGCCCTCTAACACTAGGTGACTATGGCATAGATGCCTACACAGTCAGATGGATTGCAGATTGGCTGAGGGGTCGCACTCAGAGGGTGGTGGTGGATGGGTCATACTCGACCTGGGAGGAGGTGGGTAGCGGAGTCCCCCAGGGCTCGGTCCTGGGGCCTGCGCTGTTCAATTTCTTCATCAGCGATCTGGATGATGGGGTGGAAAGTAACCTGTTTAAATTCGCTGATGACACCAAAATTTGGGGGGAGGTGAGCACGCTAGCAGGGAGGGAGAGATTGCAGAGGGATCTGGATAGGTTACAGGGGTGGGCTAACAGGAACAGGATGCGTTTCAATACGGACAAGTGCAGGGTGCTGCACTTGGGCAGTAGGAACCAGCAGCACACTTACACAATGGGGAACTCCCTACTCGAGAGCACGGAGGCAGAAAGAGATCTTGGAGTCATTATTGACTCCAAGATGAACATGGGCCGACAATGCGAGGTCATGGTTGGCAGGGCTAACCGGACCTTGTCGTGCATCCACAGGTGCATCTCGAGTAGAGCCAAGGAGGTGATCCTCCCCCTCTACGCGACGCTGGTCAGGCCACAGCTGGAGTATTGTGTCCAGTTCTGTGCGCCCCATTTCAAGAGGGATGTGGACAACATGGAGAGGGTCCAGAGGAGGGCCACCCGCATGATCCGGGGACAACAGGGCAGACCCTACAGTGAGAGACTGCGGGACCTGAACCTATTCAGCCTCCACAAGAGAAGGCTGAGGGGGGACCTGGTGACCGTCTATAAACTCACTAGGGGGGACCAGAAGGGTTTGGGGGAGACGCTGTTTCCCCTAGCGCCCGCTGGCATAACAAGGAGTAATGGGCACAAGTTGATGGAGAGGAGGTATAGATTGGACATCCGCAAAAACTACTTCACAGTTAGGGCGGCTAGGAGCTGGAACCAACTTCCAAGGGAAGTGGTGCTGGCCCCTACCCTGGGGGTCTTTAAGAAGAGGCTGGATGCCTACCTGGCTGGACTCATTTGAGTCCCGTTTCTTGTTTTGGGGTTTTGTTGTTCTTCTGCCCTGGCGGGGGGTCGGGCTAGAAGATCTACTAGGTCCCTTCTGACCCTAAATCTATGAAACTATGAAACTATGAAACATTACAAGACTACCTTATTAGCCAAATAAGTCACAAAATCTATATTCTCACTTTTCTTTTGTCCTCTCTGTTGCTTTTGATTCTTTACATGGAATAAAGCATTTCTTAAATTGCTATAAAACAATTTTGTAGTTAGCCTCCTGTGGCCGAATTGAGTAAAAACTATAGAACTCATCAGGTGCTTCAGGACCAGCTATTGTCAGAAATGAAGTGCTCTTCCCTGTTGCTTTCAGGTTCGGGGTGAAAGTTTCCCAGTTTTATCCATGTTCAGTATGTTATTATTTTTGTCAGGCTTTTCACTACTGCATTATCACATTCTGGAAAATGTTCTTTTTCTTTGGTTTGCTTTGCTCTTGGAGGGGAGTTGCTTCTGTTTTATTTGTTTGATTTGGTTTACTCTGGTACTTCATCTGAAAATTGTTCAGAAATCACTCCCAAGAACCTTGACAAAGGACATTGTCACTCGGGGCCTAACACAAACCATCTAAATAGCACAACAACTGGTTCTAACTGCCTGTTATGAGAGTTTCTGAAAATGTATTATTCCCCAAGACCTAGGTGGGAATAATAAATGATCAAGTGTTCCCTGAAGAAAAAATGTCTCATCTAATCAGAAAATGAAAACAGAACCCCACACAGAGAGTAGACACACCTCCAGAGTTGATCTTCTGGTTGGTATAAGACTAGTACTTTGTACTGAAATTCTGTAGGGCACACAATAAGAATAAGCTTGCAAAAAAACCCATTAAAACAGATTTTGCAGTCCTGATTATCACTTGCACTTAGAATAGGGTTAATGCACTCTTTGGATTCTATTTCACATGGCTTGGCACACATGTATTAAAGTGACCTCCCCCAAAGTTCTTTTCCAGAAAGTTAAAGAAATTAACTTCAGAACTTATCATCAAGATGTCCAACTGCAAAACACATCTCTCAACAGAGGGAATAATCCCTGTATTGCTCAGAACTTGGATACTGAACTGAGGCTAGAACAAAATCTTCTCCCTCTAGATATGGAAGTGCTGAATCCAGGTAATGTCTAATGACTTTATGAATGCTGGAGACTGGCTTCTTTCATCACCATATGCCTTGTTTCAAAGCTGATGGGCCTCTTCGGGTACAAGGCAAAATGCTACTTTGTGTAGCTTACTGCAAGCAATCTACAATGAATCTTCTTTTGTAGCTGGAAGACCACATTTACAAGTATGTGCCTTTCCCTGAACTGTAGCAAAACCCCCAGTTTTGTTTTGTTTTTTTAATTTTATTTTAAAATGCATTCCCTCCCTTTCCCCAACCATTTATGACTTTTTCTCTCCCTCTCTATTCCCTATAGATAAGTATAAGTGAGCTCAGACTTAGGATAAGCTTTAAACATTTTTGTTTTGGTAGCAAGTTTTTGGTTTTGGATATCCACTGTTGTATATTGTATCATCATTAGGTTTGTAATGATTCTTACTGTTGTATATTGTATTATTACCATTTTCATATTAATTTTTATTGTTTCATATGGATATTGTATGGTTAGGCCTGTGTTCGTAAGTGAACCAAAGTCATGTCAAGTTTCCATTTTATATGTCAAGCCTCCATCTTGTGTCCTCTGCCTGGGCATCCCATGTTGCAACAATATGATTCATTGTACCCCTCCCATGTAAATTGGTTCCCTGATGAATGAGAATGATTGGGAATGATTGAAACACAATGGTAGCAGGCCTCGACTAAATGGCCTGTAATGACTGGGACATCACCTCACATTGATTCATTCAAGAACCATGGACCTCACCCAGGAACAGAGACAAGACAAGCAT
>NW_017729027.1:25122609-25123117 GCF_001723915.1 Gavialis gangeticus | reverse complement strand
GTGTGGGTGCAAGGGAACCAATTTGACATTGTGTCACCATCTCCCCTGTTCAATAAAACTACTATTATTGCAACCCCGAGTTGGGTCATGTTTTACTAAATCCCAGTCCCTTCCTTATCTTAAATTCCAGCCTCATTTTCTCTCTCTCTCTCTCTCTCTCTCTCAGCTCTAGCCCCATCCCTCTCCACTAGTTTCCTGATCTCCTCTCAATTCCTACTACCTTTTCTCTGTGACTTTCTGCTGCCTTTCTCTGCTTTCCCATTGCCCCTGCCACCTTTCAGTCTCTCCTGCCGCTTTTCCTGTGATTTTCTGCTGCCCCCCTGCTTTCCACACCTCCTACTGCCTTTTCCCTGTGACTTTCTGCTGCCTTTCTTTGCTTTCCCACTGCCCCTGCCACCTTTCAGTCTCTTCTGCTGCTTTTCCTGTGATTTTCTGCTTTCTGTTTCTCTGTTTTCAGGCTTCCTCCACACCTTCTGTAGTCACCCCTCCCCTGCAGTTTTCAAGGTCC
>NW_017729027.1:25104982-25117609 GCF_001723915.1 Gavialis gangeticus | reverse complement strand
CTGCTGCCTTTCTTTGCTTTCCCACTGCCCCTGCCACCTTTTAGTCTCTTCTGTGCTGTTTTTCCTGTGATTTTCTGATGTCTGCCTCTCTGTTTTCAGGCTTCCCCCACACCTACTGTAGACGCCCTCCTGCAGTTTCCAAGCTCCTCGTGGCTGTCCTGCAGATTTCTCCAGCATCTGGAGCCTTTCTCCAGCTCCCAGCACCTACTGCCATTCCCTGAAACTTCTCTAGCTGCCCTGGAGCCATCCTCTGGCTCCCCACATCCAGAGCCCCTCTTTAACACCCACACTTTCCCTTAGTCCCATTTTCCCTCTCCCCACCTACCTTTTCAGCTCCCCCGTAGCTCTTGCTCCAGCCTCTTTGCCGGCATTGCTTCCCTGTTCTGCAGGCTTTGGGCATTGTCTTTTAATCAATTAACCTAAAGTTACCCCCCAGCCTCAGTTCTTCAGCCCAGGCCCTTCTAGTGTACCAGTTCTAATCCCGGTCCCGGTGATTTTCGTTTCCAGCAACTTTCACTCCCTACAATTCTACTTTCCTACCTTAACCTTTCCCCAGGTATCCCAAGTACACCAAGCACATACATACATAAATATCACAATACCCAATTTAGGAACTCATTTGTCTATATGTGTAGGTGGGTAGTATGTGTGTAAATTAGTGAATACGCGTATATATAATATATAGATATCATTGTGTGTGTGTGTGTGTGTGTGGTACATAAATTTGTAATCCACATATGTGTATTGAATTTGCAGGTGTTGGTAACTGGTAACTGATTCTGTCTAAATTTGCATGATATATGAATTAGTGATCTGTGTCTAACTTCTGGGGTGTATAGTGTATATGCTTGAATTGGTGACAGGTATGCATGTGCCTAGGCTGGTTTGGATGTGTATGTGCCTGAGATGGTAGTGTGCATGTGAATGCACCTAATTGATTTGTGTGTTTGTATATGTGCAGTTGTACACCACACCCTCCTGTTTAACAGTGCAATATTGAGATCCTGAGAGTTGGTCTGGCCCCTCTGGACCAACAAACATTATGTCTTCCTATACTTAATACTTTTAATACTTATATCATGACAGTCAAATGAACTCTGCTGGTACTGCTATTGTTTGCCTCTGACCCAGATCACCTTTCCATTTCTGGTCTGTCCAGTCCCTCTCCTGGGTTTCATACTCTGCACAGGTGAACTGGCAGTTTTAAGACAGAATCCTATTTCACTTACATGCCCTAATGGAAGTTACCCAACTATATAACTGTCATTTTTGGTATTTATCAACAGTAAGTGATCCTTCTCTGTATGCAACATCCACGTAGCTCCTCAGCATCTGCAATTAGCTGTGCTCTGGCAAGATAGACATGTAACTCCCTTTGTGTCCGCCCTGGGTAAGTGTAAGTCACAAATGTAGAGCAAAAGCATACAGTTAGTAGGTGTTAATGGAAAAGGAGATTCTCATGGCTTAGCCCAATAGCCTAGGATAGGGGCTGCCAACCTGTGGTATGTGTGCCACAAGTGGCACAGAAGTCTTTGTTTGTGTTACACAGCACATCAGAGAGGGGACAAGCAGTACAGTAGCCATGAAGCAGACAGCAAAACAGAAGATTAGACAGGGTGCACAGGGATGGGAGCAGAAAGAAGAGCAGCAGGTTTCTTAAGAGAAAGGTATTGGCATACCACTTGGGTTGGGTGCAGGGCTAATTTGTGACATGCCTAATTTAGGGTGCATGCCCCCCACTGGCCCAGATTCTAGGACATTTACCCAGAAAAAAAAATATGAATATGTAAATATGAATTGCCTACTTCTAGAATGCTGCCCAAGCCACTAGGCCACAGGTTAATATTACTTAATCCTTCTGAACCTGGCCCTTAGGGAACCAACAGATGGAAGTGCACAAGCCCAAAAAATAAACGTGACTGTGTGTAGCTCAGTGTTACAGCTGCTGCTCTGAAAGGGAGTGAGTGGGCCCTAGTTTCTTCCTTGTACCCTTATGTCCTTTATATTAAATATAAGGTGAAGTGACTCCATTTTTTCACTCCACAGGTGTTTGATATCTTTCCTTTTTCATAGTCTCGATGTTCTATTAATCAAGCTAAACTTTTTATGGTAATGTTGTTGTCTGCTAGCTGCTCCTTGTCTCTTTCCTTCTATTTCCTAGCAATAGAGACTGTTTACCTCTTCTGAAAATCATAGACCCACTCTTGGAAACCAGTCTTCAGAAGCAGTTAGGGTTTCAGCTTTTTAGTTAAACAGGAAAAACAGGGTAAATCAGCTGAAGATAAGGGTCTGCCCCTGCTCTATACAGCCATCATTCTGGATAAATCTTTGGTATTCATTCTGCCTTTAAAAAAAATGGTATGTGTTATATTCTAGGAAGTATTTTATGCATAATGCAATAATTGGAACAGTTTGAGTAGCACGGTGATTATGATATAATCTCATCTGGGAGGGCCATAACTTATGATGACGAGGAAGAATAAGCTCTTCTGCCTAATCCATGAGTGTATGATCAAAAGATAAGGTTGTATCTTTTCAGCATTTCTTTGTGTCACGGGGCGGGCCCCCTACGAGCGGCCGTGAGCCCGCTAGCGCCCCCTGCCGTGCCAAATTAGGAGACCCAGCACCCTCTTATTCTTGCCCGCCACGTCTTTGCTCTTATATAGTTTAATATGGGAGGCTGCCTTTGGTCTCCTAATTTCTATGGGTGACCTGGTACACCCCAACCTTATGGGCTATGCATGCCTCCTACCTCCCCTTTAGCACGCCCCAAGCCTCGCAGCTGTTCTGGATGTTGTCTGGTCACTTGTGCCTTGCCTGGCACCTTGGGCTTGTTACGCAACCCACGCCCTTCCTCGGGCGCCACTGGGCTTCTCGCGCAACCTACGCCCCTCGCTTTAGCGCCCCCGTGTTTGCCAGCCCTCGCCCTTTTCTGGGACCTACTCATGGGTTCACCCTTCTTCAGGCTCTCTTGCCCGCGTCGGCCCGCCTCGAGCCTCCACCCGTGCGCTCGCCCTACTCCAGGCTTTTAATCGTGCTTCCCGCGCTCTCGCCCTCGCTGGGGCCTATGTCCACGCTTCTTGCACCCTCGCCCTTCTCTGGGGCTTGTCCCGATATACGCTTCTCGCGCTGCACCCTCTCTGGGGCCTGTCCTGCGCCTCTTGTGCTACACCCTCTCTGGGGCTGTCCCGTGCTTCTCGCGCCCTCACCCTTCTCTGGGGCTGTCCCGCGCTTCTCACGCCCTTGCCCTTCTCTGGGGCTGTTCCGCGCTTCTCGCGCCCTCGCCCTTCTCTGGGGCTTGTCCCGCGCTTCTCGTGCTCGCCCTCACTGGGGCCCTCGCCCTTGCTGGGGCCTATGTCTGTGCTTCTCACGCCCTTGCCCTTCTCTGGGGCTTGTCCCATGCTTCTCGTGCCCTCGCCCTTCTCTGGGGCTTGTCCCACGCTAAACCACGCTCAGGGCTCAGGTGGCCCATAGCCCTGCCTGGCCCCTTGACCCTTCTCAGGGTTCCTCGCCCTACTGGGCCAAATACCACCCTCACGGGCTGAGGTCTCAACCCCCACACACTGCACCACACCAGCGCCAAACAGCTGTGCCTCCCAGGCACTGCTCTGTGCCTGTACAGGGCAACCAGGAACCCCCAGACTACTGGGGAGCTCCCGTGAGGACACTACGTCCCACCAGCGCCAACCAGCTGTGCCTCCCCAGCACTGCTCTGTGCCCGAACAGGGCACCCAGGAAACCCCCAGACTACTGGGGATCTCCTGTGAGGCCTCCTCACACCCCTACAGCCTCACCCAGTCCTCCAGTAATATACCCAACAAACTAAACAGAACCATAAGCCAACCGGCTGCAACAGAACAACAAGCCTACCGGCTATAACATAAAGTCCAGGCCCCACCTGGCCTTCCAGTAAGACCTCCTGGCCAGGGTTCTCTCCCCCCTTGCCATAATGCAGCCACTCGCTCTATCAGTCTGCTCAGCTCCGCTGCTGAGCTCTCACTCCTCTGGCTGCCAGCAGGGAACTACTCGCTAGGCTCCGGCCTGGGCTGTTTATAAAGGCCTGGCCCTGCCCCCTGGTGGTCAGCTGAGCCACTCAGCTGCCTTGGCAACCTTCAGCTGCTGCCCTGGTGATTGGCAGCTCGGCCCATATTACCACCGCCACTAGCAGGCACCCTGGTGCCCTGCTACACCTGTCCCCTTTCCGGGGTTGAGCCTCCTTAGGAGTGGGGCGCGGGAGTGCCCCACGATACTTTGAATATATTTTTATTTTCCCCCCACCCCCATGAGTAGAGCATCAAAATCTTCTTGCAATGGAGATTGCCAGAAGCTAGTTGGAAGATAGGTATGATCTGTTAGTGTAATGATGAATTGAAGGTGTTGAGTTAGTGGACATTATGGGTACCTACCAATGACCCTAACCAAGGTTAAGAAGATCTAAATCGTCCATTGTGCAGCTGTGTACAAGGCTTAGGTCACACTAATAATAGTGTACCCATTCTAAAGTTAGTTCACTTCAAAGGTCAGCTAATTTTACATCAGATAAAGGTTAACCCTATCTATCAATCATTCAAAGCATGGCCCCAGAACTAGGAAAGCTCAACTATTTTCCCCACCACCAGGACTTGTGCTGCACCTACCCATCCCCCACACCCCACACACCTGCCTTTGCTATTTTTGGGGTGGACCAGGCAGCCCCTCCAGAATTTCCAGCTACCCTGAACACCTCCCCCTGCCCCCTGGCCAAATCATTACTGGACACTTTGCTAGAATGGGAATTAGGATTGTGATTTAAATTGTGAGTACTTTATGGTTACTAACATGGCCAGTGAAAGAAATCATTATAGTCCTAAAAGCTTGACAGTTTCCTTACACTGGGGTTACAGTAACTTTAAACACAAGAGAGAGAATTGCTGTATTTTTATAATTTTTTTTCAGGAATTCATTGTTTTTAGTAAAAATTTTCTAGTAAAAATCAATGCCTTCTACAAACTATTTAAGAATATATGGCATTCACTTGTAATGCAGAAGATAAAGATTCAATCTCTTATTCTTTTTGACACAAACAAGTGACTTCAACCTCACACACCTTCATTTCACCTGAACGTCTTACCTAGTAATTATTTGCTGGTTCCGTTCAAGTTTTTCTCAGTCTTTCATACTGGCACTATACCACTTTTCAAAAATAATAAGTAGTAACTGTGTCAAAGGCTTTTTTTTTTTAACTTGGTCTTCTACAAGCAAGGTAAATACCCAAATGCCTGGCTAGTCATTATTCTGGGACTAAGTCTCTCTTGCCTCTACTTGGCCTCCCACTTCAAAATGCCT
Organism: Gavialis gangeticus; assembly: GCF_001723915.1. NCBI lineage: Eukaryota > Metazoa > Chordata > Crocodylia > Gavialidae > Gavialis > Gavialis gangeticus. The sequence goes on along the minus strand of NW_017729027.1, from coordinate 25,112,284 downwards.
GATTGAAAATGGGAAAGTGTTTGAAACAAATGTTAATAAGACAAGGAAAACTTTTACCTGGCTAGTTATTTTCATTACTGGTTCTTTGTTATACTGTCATACCTAACTTGTTTTGTGAAGTACCTTGTAGAAAGAACATTTTATTGCCTTTAAAATCCAAATGAATATATTCAATACCTTTCCCAGTAAGATATTTATTTTTTAGTAAAATTCTGAAAGTTTTGAGTTAACTGTACTTATATGACTCAAACTTTTAGTAGCACAAATCACATATACTATTCCCATGTGATTTTTTTTAAAATATGCTTTAATGGGTCTTTGAGGCTACAGAAAAGTAAAAGAAATTATTCCGTTTCTGTTACTGAAAGTCTCCACAGCAGTATAATGGAAACGATTCTGTCTATCTTTGTTGGCCAAGTAACCAAGGGTGGCAGGCTGCAGCAATCCAAAATCAGTACATTATGGTCATTCAGTGAAAAATGAAAATGGAATAGCACAGCTGATAAGTGATGATATTTAAGAATAGAAATAGTGGGAAAGATAGATTGGGGAAATATTATTGGAACTTGCCTGGGAAATGGAAATAACTCCTGGCTTAATATTAAAGGATTTAGATTGTTTTGAAGTGAAAAGCAGGAACATAATAGACAAGGGGATACAGATTGATTATGAATAAGGATTGGCTGTGCTAAATAGAGAAGTTTCAGAGAAAACAGGTTTAGAAATAGTCTTCCTTTCTTTGTATACTTAAAGGGAAGGGACAGAATTGGATATATATCGGATGAAGGAATAAATAGAGTAGCATTTTTCCAAGCACGATTGGGTATCCATGATATTGGAATAGACATAATATGTCTGTGTGTCTGTGTGTGCGCGCGCGTAGATATATAGATAGATATCTATAGCTATTGATATAGATATAATGTGTGTATTTGATTATTTATAAAAGTTGCACACAGTTTGTCTATATCCTTTTCAATATGCTCTTTTTCTTTTTAGATTAGAAGCCCTTCAGGGCAGTGGTTATATCTGAACAGATGGACAGTGCATTGTTGATGCGACCATAATACAAACTATGGTACAGAAATAGCTTTATTAGTCAGTGTAGATTACAAGACATAGAGACAGGGATCTAAAAAAGAAGAACCTAAAGTAAGTTGAAATCAAAGGCAAAACTCCTGTTTACTTTATTTTTATCAGAATTTCAACTTAGAACAAAGAGAAAATATTAGATTAAAAAATAAAGGTAAAATGACTCTCAGTTAATGTAGTGAAATTTAGAATAAGAGTAAAGTTAAACTTAAAGGGAAAGGAATGTAGAATTTGCCATGTTGAATCTTTTAACTCTGGAAAATGATGAAAACTTTTGATTTTTTTTTTAAATAGTCCTTGATAGAACAAAAACCTGAGATTATATAAAGGACAGCTCAAAGCTAAAATACAAAAGAGACCTGGATTATTCTAAACGGGGAAAAAAGAAACAAACAACCCCACAATTGCTTAAAAGTTGTTTATCCCAGTTCATAAAAAAACATAATTCAAGAGTGTAGAAAATAAAATATCAGAAAAAAAAGTTCTTGAAACAAAATCTAATACTTTAGGGGGAATGGGGGATTGAGAAGCTGCATACAGTTCTGGGGTGATTATATTAAAAAAGGGTAAAATAATAAATGCATTAAATAAGTACAATGCAAGCAAGCTGCTAGACAAAAAACTGGCTAGTCTGTTGAAGGACACGGGTGAGAAGTTAATGACAGATGAAGATGATATTGCCAAGAGGCTGAATGAATTCTTTGCTATAGTATGCATGAAAGAAACTGAAGGTCATATTCCACAGCCTGGGATAAATTTTTCTGTTGAAGCAAGTGAAATGCTAAAAGGCTCGTGGTCATGATGGAGCAGGTAGTTAGGTAATTAGAACTATTAAAAACTGACAGTATCAGGCTGGAATGAATTGCATGCTGGACATCTTCAAGAACTTCTGTAACAAGTGAGATTGGAATGCTCCTGGGCGGGATATTTAGTTGACTGAGAATGGAAAGGAAAGAGTAGGGGACTCACAACAAACAACTAATGCAATCCATAAGTTAAGTAAAAGATTCAAACATGACTATAAATGCTAGAGGCCCAAATTTAAATTGAATTGTATCTACTGCTCTGAAAATACTGATATGAGATGCCTAGTGTAACCCATTATTGCAATAAACCATGGCTGATAGGAATTGTTAAATATGATAATAAATATGTGAGATTGTCCATGTCTGTACTTTCTTATGATTAGAGACAAGAATCACTTAAAATGTGCTTTGCTTTGCAGTGTATATTATCCCATAAAATTGTTAATTATCTTTGTGTTGTATATGTATGTTTATGAATATGTGCATATTTTAGTTCATTTGCAATTGATCCTTTTAAAGTCCAAATTTATACTCATGCTAGGGCTATTTAAGGTTTTGCCATGTTTCTGTAAGTTCTCTTTTTTTTGCTGAGGATATTAAAGTTCTGTTTATGTCTTAAGGTTTGTGCTGAGAAAGTTATTTAAATGAGTTGAATTGAGGATTTGCAAAAAATGGCACTAGAATCACACCCTGCACCACAATGAGGATAATGAAATTACTTATATTATTTTACTCATCTGACTGGAAAAAAAGCAAATAAGCAGATATTGAATAGAACTGTGCATGGCTACTGTAACAAACAACCCATATTGCTACTCAATAAACATATTTAGAGCAGCAAAACAGCTTACACAAGTTCTAAAAAGTTTGACCACTGTGATTATTATATATAGCAGGGTGCCATAAGAAATTCCAAACATTCAATTTTGATGAAAAATAGATGCACCGTTTGTGGGATCTCAAAGACTAGAAGCTGTTGTTCTGGATCCAGGTGATGATGTTGAATACTCTAAATGTTCACACTGGGTGCAAGGGTGATTTGGATCTATTTATTCTAGGGATTTAAACAGAATGTAGCTGTGATGATTTCAACTCATTTCAGAGATAAGTGTGTTGTCCAGATTTACTAAAAGGAAAAAGATGAGTAGGAATAAGTATCCTTCAGTAGCACTTGCCTTGTTTGGGCCTTCTTCATTCTCAATGCAAGGCATTTAATATGTGTGAGTCCTTTTTGTACCATTCTTAGGAAGGTGCAGTCATGGTGTTGTTAAGACTATGGGCACTAATTTTTTTTAAAAAGTACATGGGAGACAGATACTCTGTGTGAAAGTACATTTAGGGAGTAGCATTGTGGGAGGTCATGGGGACTACAACATCCCTGCGATGCAGCAAACTCTCAAACATATTCTGGGTTGGTATGAGGGAAAGGAGAAGAGGAGAGGGCAGGACCAGTTTGAATAAAAAAAACTTTCTGAACAGATTCCTAATAATTAAAGAATAGGAGCTTAGTTGCATATAAAGTGACAAGTTAAAGCACAAACAACAGTCTGGATGTTTACAAATTCTGAACTCACGGACCTGCTCAACACCTAACATAGTAGGAGTGCTGCCAGAGGGAGGTGCAACCCATATAAGCTGATTTTTCTTCAGGCAGGATAGTGCTTCAAAACTTAACCATCTCATTCTTACTCAGTATCTCTCTCACATACGCTTTGGAAAAATATTTCACAACTACCCAAGTAGTGAAAACTAGTTGAAAATATCTAGTTCATTTTAGTAATTGGAAGATAACAGAAGATTTGGCCTTAGGCTAGCATAAGCAAAGAAGTGAAAATTAGAGATAGATGGGTACTTAAAATTTCAACCTGCCTGAGAGGAAGAGACTAACCTTTAAAAAGGTCTCATTCCCATTCCATTCATATAAAACCACCTGGAAATGCACTTTATAGCCCCCTGGTAACTTTTCCATTTTATGCTCTATTAGTTTGAGATGTTCACATGCTTTCATGTCTTCCAAGCTGCTCCTATTACAAAATAAATGCACAAGTCTTACTTGGAATCAGCCAGTTACAATAAGTACCTTTCTACTGCATATTAAAAAATGTAGAAAGTTAATTACGTTTGTTGCTTTCTGGAAATTCATTTAGTATAATATTTCACACTTAAAACTTGACAACCTTCAGCAAGGCTTTATAGAACGATTCTTTTTTGCTATTTTAAAATGCATTTATTATGTACATGTAAAATCAAATCTATCTAGATAATCAAGAAAAGAAAAGAAAAGAAAAGAAAAAAGAAAAGAATTGTTCAGATCCTGAGATTTCTGGGTTTTTTCTATAGACCATATATATGCCTATGACAATTTTTTTGTTCTTAAAATCATTGGTTTGTGCTTAAAACAATACCTACGGGTTGTTTTTTATTATTTATATCACAAACAAATGTGCAATGAGTTCTTAAAAAAAACCTCAAGACAGGTCTCTAGCCCAAGAAGCTTATGTTTTTCTTTATTGATTTATTAGATTTATATGACATCCTTCCTAAAAAGGCTTAGAGCAACTTATAATACAAGAGAAAATGAATGATAGAAACAGAAAAATATACTAAAGTAAAAACAAAAACCAACCCTGCCCTGCCTAGAGGAGGGTGAAAAAGCCCAACCCAGTTCAAAAGCCACCCAATCTCTCTTACTTCCCTATTTCTGAGCAAGGAGAACATCCCCCAACCCCGGTCCAAACCAAATTTACTGCCCAATCCACATTCCATACCTCCATAAAGAAAAAAAATTCCCCCAACCCATATTCCTTCCCTTTCCTACCCACTTCCATCCACCCATCTCATATGCAGGGAAACCTCTCCTTACTGCCCTTCTAAGCTGCACTTCCTCTTTCTGAAAGGGGGTCTGCAGCTGTCTCCAAAACCTATTTGTTATGCCATTTGGTACAAGGAAAACACACTGTTCAATAAAAAAACCAACAAAAGTGAAATTAAATATCCATGCACTACCCCTGTCTCTGTCCCAAACTAAGGACACTTCCAAGATCACTTCCACCTGCTTTATAGTATTGGCCAAGGTAGAGTGTGACAAGAGAGTCATTCCTATTACAATGCCCTTTCTTTATGTGAGAATGAGTTATACATTTGTTTAAAACAATTAAAATCTAATTATCAAGAAATAAAAGCTAACATGCTTATTTGCCTACAGACTTGGAGCTTAATTTACAACTGACTAGAAAATGCCCCAATAAGCAAACATATCATTGTATCTCATTTTCTATGAATGGTACTCTGTAGCCTCTTTGCAGATTACAGATGTAATTCAATTTCTGTCTTCAAGATCTTGTCTATTTATGCTTCCTAAGACCTCATCCAAAGCCTAATATTGTAAGTTTTTTCACTGATTTCAATTGTCTGCAGACTAGGTCCCTATAGAACACCCACATATCTTTCTATTTTCCTGAAGAATTAGGGCCTTTAAACCCAGAGTAAGAAAAAAGAAAATAGTCTTATGAGAATTGACATTTTTATGCAATGTTCAATATGGGCCAGATTGTAAATGGCAAATAGAATTGTGATCTGTTTATCTAAAGGTATTATTTTTTAAATTCATTTACTTAAAACAGTGTAGAAGGCAGTTGGGGTACTTGTATTTGAATTTAAAGTAGACTTACTTCCATTTACTTTATGTATATTAAGAACAGGAACAGGAGTGAAGAAAAGAAAGCATTCTTAGAGTTGTCCACACAGAAATTTTTGCTTACTTAAGTAAAAATGCATCCAGTAAAAATTTGTGTATAGAGTTTTTTGGTTGTAGCTGTGTTGGTCTAAGGACATAAGCAGGCAAGGTTCTTTGAGTAGATGCAATATTTTTTATTAGACCAACTGAGTAGTTGGAAAAAAGTTCTTGGCAAACTTTTGGGTATAGTCACCCTTCTTCAGGAGTCTCTGCTGTTATTAGAGTTTCAGAAGAGCAGAAACTCCCTATGTCTACAGAAATGTGACTATGCCCGAAAGCTTGCCTAGAACTTTTTTCCAACTACTTGGTTAGTCTAATAAAAAATATTGCATCTACTCAAAGAACCTTGCTTGCAGTTTGTGTATAAGTAACTCTAAATACTGCCTATAATATGTAATCAAAAAGTTGTATCTTATGCTCTCTGAAATCAGGCAATATAGGAAAGTTTGAAATTATATATATACAATAAGAAAGCAAATAAGATTTCTGATTTTGTTTTGATATTGAAGGACAAGCAAATGTTTGGGTTAAGTCTTATATTACCCAAATAAGTTAACTCACCCAAAATAAAAATGCCAGACTCAAATAGTGAAAAATACTTGATTCAGCAGCTGGTAACAAAGAAACATTTTGAATCAAATGCATTAGTCAGCAAAATCAAATATAGAATTAATTTCCCTGTATTAGAATGCATTTCTCTTCTGTTCTAGTTTCACTTTCACTCCCCCTCCTCTTTTGATTCTCAGTATTATCTCACACAATTCCTGAGGGGTTTTATTTGTAGCTCAGTTTTCACCCAAACACTGTATATAGTGCTCTTTTTCCAATTTTTTTCACGGTTATAATGACATTCCAGTATAAAGCTGTCTTGTTTCAGTATAATGAATTTTCTAATTGTATGTTTTTCTCTGCTTTACTTCTGTATTATTTTAAATTTGATTCCTTTAATTTCTAATATCTTTTATTTTTTATGTTCAAATGTAGAATACTAGAATGCTCTATTAGTCCTGAGTGATGCTATAAAAATAATCCTTTTATCCAAACGTTGCTCACATTAATAAGTTTGCAACCTCAGTGGATTCAGAAGACTTCAATGGATGTAACTGAGTTGGGCTCTTAGGACAAGATTCTGTCTTCTGTTCAAGAAGGGCCTATGGTAGTAGACTTGAAGCATTTTCTACTAGGATCACTGTCCCTGATTCAGTTCGGCCGAATCTAAATCTAAAAATTTGATGCCGATTCGGAGAATGCGTGACACAGCCTTAAAAGTGTTTTCTACATACCTCAAGGTACCAGCGTGGCTTGTGAATGCTGCAATGCTGGGGAGGATGGAGTGTCCCACAGGAGTTGGGGGGGAGGGAGGGAAGGGGGCTCTCCATGTGCTCAGTGGTCAGCTGCAGCGTACTTCTGCTGCACTTCTAGGTCCACTTCTGGGTCTGCTGCTGAGTGTGCTGGGGAGCATCCCGCACTTCTGTGGGACACTCCATGCACCACATTTAAAGCTGCGTCTGAATCTCGGAATCTTTCCAAATCTCTCCAAATTGATTTGGGGGGGTTCCAATTAAAGGGTCCGTTGATTTCATTTGGATTCGGCGATTTGATCACTGAATTGGGCCAAATTTCTGCTGAATCGAATCAGGGACTGAAGCTTTGCACAGCTCTATTTCC
>NW_017729027.1:25095306-25099982 GCF_001723915.1 Gavialis gangeticus | reverse complement strand
ACAGTAGCATCTCGGGTGGGGGTAGGGGGCTCTCCATGTGCTCAGTGGTCAGCTGCAGCGTACTTCTGCTGCACTTCTAGGTCCACTTCTGGGTCTGCTGCTGAGTGTGCTGGGGAGCATCCCGCACTTCTGTGGGACACTCCATGCACCACATTTAAAGCTGCGTCTGAATCTCGGAATCTTTCCAAATCTCTCCAAATTGATTTGGGGGGGTTCCAATTAAAGGGTCCGTTGATTTCATTTGGATTCGGCGATTTGATCACTGAATTGGGCCAAATTTCTGCTGAATCGAATCAGGGACTGAAGCTTTGCACAGCTCTATTTCCTACTACCAGGGCACATGTGCATGAGATGCTTTACTGCATGGTAGATTAATCTACTGCACAAAGAATGTCACCATCTACACATGCATGGCATTTATTGTACAGTAACTTATTCTACTGTGCAGTCAGTACCTATAAATACAGGTCAACTGTGCATTAGTTACTGCACAATAACATTCCTGTAAATGCTGTCTGGGAGCACATTTGCCACACCTGCAAGGGGCCACAGGGAATGAGGGAATTTCTAGTCCCCAGTCCTGGCACTGCTCAGCTCCCTGCTCCGCCCCAGAAGCTGGAAGACAGTCAGTGCTAGGATGGGATCTCTGTCTGTTTCTCCACTCAGCCAGGGACCCACTGGCAGCTATCCTGTTTGTGGTGCATCTGCCAGTGAGCCCCCTGCCAGATGGTAATTCCCCACCCAGTAATGGGCTGACTGGGACCTTTCCCCCTCCTTCTAGCACCTGCCAGCAAGTTCTATGCCCACCAGAGTTTCCCACCCAGCTGGAGGCTTTTCCACCCAGCTGGAGGCTTGCTGGCAGCTGCCCCAGGACAGGGACAATTCCCAGTGAGTCTCCTGCTGATTGGGGAAGTCCCAGTTTTCTTGGGGCTCAGTGGCAGCTATGTGTCTCAGTGTGCACAGGGATGGGAGATCTCTGCCAGCTGCAATGGAACCTGTCTTCTTGCTCCATGCCCATTAGGGCCCCTCCCAATATACACAGGGCCAAGAGACAGCTTCTGTAGCTGGCAAAGCTCTCCTGGCCCCGTGTGCATCTGACTGGGCCCTGGAGGTCCCGTTGGCTGCTGCAGTGGACCAGAGCAGGGCAGGAGCAGATTAGCAGTATTTTACTGTGCAGTAAGTCTATATTGAATTAATAGCACATGTAGATGCACTCACAGATAAGCGGTGGAGTAGCAGTGCCACTCTATTCAGAAAATGCTGTGTATATCCTACCATCATCACTAGGAAGGAAAAAAAAATGTGCTGCAGAAGCAAAAGGAGAAGAAAGAGAAAGAAAGGAGACATTTACCTAGGTGAAGAAAACATTTTCAGTATAAAGAGAAAAATAGCACCAGGAAAATAATATAGAAATAATGGCAATGCCAGTGTACTTTAAACTATTTATGATGTTTTTTAGCTTCAGATGGTGACACTTGCAAGGGTTTACAGGTTAAACTCATCTCAGGTTCCTGCTTCACAATAAAGTTAATTGCAGGCCCTACATTCACAATACGGGTCATGAACAGTGCTATAATCATGCTTGCAACTCCAGTTCATGTCAGCTGTGGTGTCCCATGCTGGCCAAGGGCAACAATACAGTATGAGACCCTAGTACATCAATACCTTCTTAATAATTTAAAAAATGGAAAGCTTTCTTCTCTAACAACGTCCTATGTTTCATTTTTTCCCCCTCTTCTCTCTTCAGGTATTTATTTGTGCTACTGTACATGAGGAATTTAAAGAGATTGCACAGTGACTTGTGGATATTTTATGAAAGCACTTACTTTAAAGAAGCAATGGTTGTTCTAAAACTTTGAGCAGATAGAAGCTGCAGTTTTAGAAAAGACTTACCCCTGATTGGGAACAAAATATGTTGCAAGTGCTAAGTAATCAAGCATTTGTCCATTAACTTCTGTGTGGCACTTGATGTTTCCAGTCTTCATGGGGCTATGTAGCCCTTATATCACACTTTTATTCTTTGTAGCTTGACATCAGTTTTGATATTAGTTTCAGGTCTAGCTGAATCTAGAATTCCAAAGTACTGCTTAGGAAAATTCTCTATGCAACTTGGTGGTTTAGGTGGTTTTACTATATTTACTTGAAACCAAGACAAGTTTATTTTCCCCATTTAACATAGGGGGAAAAAAACCCTCATCTTGAATTTGAGTATGAGGTAGTCAGACGCAGGTAACTGCTGCCTTCTCCTCCACTCATTCTGTCCACACCCCTGCTCCTTAATCTTGAGGCAGAGCTACCAGAACTGCTATTACCACCACTGCTACCACATCTTTCTGGGGCCAGAGCAAGCACTTGGGCCAGGCTGAAGCAGAGTTGGAGCCTCCTAGAGCTGGAGCAAGGCAGCGGTGAGAATGGGGTGGGTTAAGGGGAAGTAGTGATGGTGAGGAAAACAGAAGGATAAAGGGTGTGGGGACCCAAAACTGTGGGAGGTAGAGGTGGGAGAGGCAGGCGCAGAAGGGGCAAATGGTGGAGGGAACAGGCAGAAGGGGGAAAAGTGTGGGGGAGGCAAGAGGCAGGGGTCAAGTTGCTTAATTCCCCACTGTCTCTCATATCACCTGCCCTCCCACTGTCGTCACAACTACCTGCCCCCACACCACCAGCCCCACTGCCTGCCCCTCCAGGGCGCATCCACATATGCAGGTAGGTGTACTTGCAGCAACTGATATAGAAGCAGTGCAAATTTGTGCCCGGGCTTTTTGCCTCAGCACATGTGCCTGGACATGCACTTTGGTGTGGAGAAAATTGTGCCACTTAGAGCAAAATGGTAGCAGAAAGCCCTCTTTGTACATTTCCCTTCTGGACACTGATATAACAGAAGCGCCTTCTTGCCTGTACCTCCCCTGCCCCCCATTTGTGCATTTCTTTTACCTTCTAAGTATTAGCAGAGACCTAGCACACTCATCGCATGGATGTGGCAAGGCTCAGAGCAAGCTAGAAAGCTGAACTGGCTTTCTGTAGGAGAAACCTAGAAACTACATCTGCATATCAATTAAACTCGGTGTCACCAAAAAAAACAAACAAAAGAACTAAAATATCCACTTCAAAGACTGTAAATATATCTTGGTGCTAACATAACTCACTTACTGTCCCCAGTAGCCTTTGATCATCACTACCTCACATAGCATTTTTATATATTTCTCACAGTACATTTTTATATTTCATCTGTCTCAACTTTACCATTGCATTATGTATTTTATATTTTATTCTTTTAAACTTTTAAGGAATGTACTCCCTGTAGAATGAAGTTGCACCCTGGACCATTGTTAAAAACTGCATTGAAATTATAATTGTAAAGTGATAAAATCTGCTGTATTGGGCTGGTCTCCCTTAAGTGAATGCGAATGTATGATGATCAGTAGTTAATTAAATGACAATAACCAAGCCAGAGGAACTTAGCATTACAAAACTCTACTCTACAAGCCATTTTAAGCTAATCAAGAAAAGGAACTGATTCCTAGGACTGAGCACCCACCCTATTGACTATTCCTGCAACCCTGAACAATGCCATTTTTAATTAATCAAAATCACAAACTGATTCCTGAAACTGCACTACTAGAAGTCAAGACCACTGTGACTAACAGCAGTCAGGCACTACTCAAGACTCACATGGGACAGCAACCTCCTGATTGGGCAGTCAAAATGATGCTGGGGGATCACACATGTCTGCCAGAAAGGGATAAAAGGCAGTGAAGCGTGACTGTCAGTGGTGCCCTCTCATCCAGCACCTGACCTACCAAGATCAAAGGACAAGCAGGCGATTCCCTTCTGGAGAAGCCATCACCTTGAAGGACGCTGACCATTGACCAGCAGACTCTAGGGCCTTGGATAGGTAGATATACTGATAACAGTGCTCTCACAATCACTACAGCAGCTACTATACACTATACTACATGGGTTTAAACAACATGGGTTTGAATGAGTGAGTGCATGTGTGTGTGCTACTGTGACCAGTACCCCTCATAACTCAGAGTTTGCATTTATGATTTTATTGGTAACTTCACATCCTGTACAATAAATTAGAATTTATTATGACCCTGTGAGTTGGTACTTTGTAGCCAACAAAATAACCCTGCCTGGCTTCTCCCGGATCTGTAACCAGGGTGCCCCCTACCTATGCTGGCCCCAAGCAGTATAAGAAGCTGTCCTGGCAAGCAGCTCAGAACTACTTGCTCTCATGAGCTTCTGGGGCCGGCCACTTGGGATCTGGAGACGCTACTCCTTGTGGCAGCTGGATTGCTGAAGCAGCATCCCAAATTCACTTTTTAATATACCCCAAAATCCATGTCCTTCAAGAATTAGAATAAAAGACCACTATATATGGGGGGGGCGGGGGCAGAGAGAGAGAGAGAGAGAGAGAGAGAGAGAAAGATCAGTTGGGCCATGTTTATTGCTACATTTACAATGTTAAAGCAACTTGAAAGCCTATAAGTATCACTATAATCATTATAAAATAAATTCTAAATGTTTTGATGTTTGCTTTTGGTTTTCTTATCACACAATGTTTGCTTTTGGTTTTCTTATCACATGTTAGGTGTGTGATGAGGGTGTGAGTTTCCAGGAGGGGGTGGAAAGGGGGTTGAGGATTAGAGGATGAATTAGTTAAGAAGAGGCTGGTT
>NW_017729027.1:25088687-25095094 GCF_001723915.1 Gavialis gangeticus | reverse complement strand
GCAGGGCCCAGAGCCACCCCCCCCCCCGCAGGGACTACAGCTCCCTTCCTACCCCCTGCCCCCACACAGCCAGAGCTTATCAGCAGCAGCAATTGGGGCACTCACAGCCTTCTGGCACAGCCTCCCCGGTGTGATGTGGGGGACAGTGGGGCTTGGCCTTGGCTGCCTGGCACTCACTCTGCTGCTGCAGCATCAGGCAGGTGCAACCTGGCTCAGCAGGGTACCACACGGCACTGACTGCTATCTGGTAGCTTGGGGAGCTCTGGCTGTCACCTGAGGCTGGCACTGTTCATTCCCGGGGGCCCCAAACTGCCTGACAGTCACATCCTCACAATGCAGCAGCATGGATGCCAGATGGCCGGGGCTGAGCCCTTCTGCCCCCTGCTGCCCCGTACCATTGGGGGGGGTGCTCTGCCACAAGGCTCCAAGTGGTCCCAACTGCTGCTGCTAATGCCAGTGTGTGCAGGTTGTGCAGGGAGGTGGGTCCAGGTGGGGGAGCAAGCAGAGAGCTGGGGAAATGTGCAGGGGCTGGTGGAAGCACTAGGAGCTGGGGAAATGAATAAGGGGTTGGGGAGATGAACAGGGAGTTGGGCAAAAGCATGGGGAGCTGGGAAAAGCATGGAGACCTGAGAGAAAGCACAGGGAGCTGGGGAAACCAGCAGGGGCTAGGGGAATGTATGGGGAGCTAGGGAAATGAATGGAGAGCTGGGAGAATGAATGGGGGATGGAGAAATGCACGGGGAGCTGGGCAAGTGAGCTGTGGGGCCTGGAGCCAGGCAGGGTCCCCCCTCCCCCAGGTCCCCTCCTTTGACTTACCTGTATTTGGAGCACTGGTACAAGGTTTTATGTCATTTACACAGAGGGTATTGTTTGTGTTACTTGTTTAGATATCTTATATATTTCGATATATATAAATTGTACATATGTTTACATCTATGTTATATCCATGTTCTTTTCCCTTGTGATAAGTTAATGTAAATAAATGTGTATATAGTTAAATCCCCTGACTGTCCTGGTCTGGTTCTATAGCGATGGAGGGAAACTGAGCAGTCTGCAGTTCCCACCCCACAGCACACCTGCCAGCTAACAATCCCCTTCAATTGGAGAAGGAAAGTATATACCCAAGTTACCTGGGCTACATTTATTAGGCTGAAAATATTAAAATGAGACAGCTTTAGGAATTAATTTAACTGTGCTTCATCCAACCCAAATTGAAAACATTCATGAATTAAAATACATACAAATTCATACATAGATTATGAATTCAAACTAGTATGAAATCTGAGTAGAGTGAAGTGCAGAAAAATCTTTACAATATATAGTCAACTATACATATACACTATGTAAACTGTACATAGGGGTGAATCTAAGCAATAATATGGTAGTGCAGTTGTATGCACCTTTGATAGCTGCGCCACTCAAAATTTAAAACAGACTGCCAGGAGAGGACAGCCGCATTTCTAGTTCAGGCATTGCTGAGAGAGTCAATTGACTCAGGGCTCATTTTTATGTACTTGATTGCTGCTAATCTTTTCACTCCACAGATGTTAACAATCCTTGAACCAAGATATACTTCCAAAATTTTCATGTCATATCTTCCTGGTAATGTTTCTCTGCTCATCCTTCAGTCTGTCCAATAAAGGTGCCACTACAGAAGCAGTTTCAAATGAAGAGAAAGCAAATTCCTTCACCATCAGTAACACCTCAAAATAGCTTAGATTAGGGTACTGTCTGGAGATGATAGCTTGAATCTTATCAGGCACTGAAAATAATGGAATATGGATCTCTGGATTAGTACTCCAAGCACTAGTGCATGGTATACAAAGAAGGTGCTGCTCTTCCATTTGCCATAAAATGGCTAATGCCAGTGCATTTTATGTGGCATTTGCCTCAATAGGCATATTTATAGATTGAACCCTTCAGGAATGGTAGCAGGGAGAGTACCTAGTTTGTATATCATGATGAGTTGGAAGGTAGGCCTCGAGCTGCTCTACCCTATTGAGTGGTTTATTTTGGGTAGGCTCCAAAACAGAATTTTAAGCATGTGGGAATCTTTAAGGTGTTTGTGGTGCTTAGGCAGCTCTTGAGTGAAGCATTAAGTGAGAAAGAGTTGGGGGTTGACACTTTACACTTACATGCCTAAATTCTTGTCTGATAAAAGAAATAATTAGTCACAAAATTACACACATATAGTATTGCATTTTCCATGCTACCATAGAAATGTGATTTTTTTCACACAAAAGAAAAGTGTTTAAATTTACATCTTTCTATCTTGTATAATTTATTTCTTTAATGAAAATGTAAAACAGTCTGAAAGACCAGCACTGTATGGGCATGGCTGGGTACCAGGAGCAAAGCAGAGTGCAGCTTCTGGTTTACAAACATGCAGCTCTAGCAGCAGCACTTTTTCTTGCCCCTCCAAGGGAAAGCCTAGGATGGTTGCCTCTCCTCCATGCCTTGCCCCACCCCCTCCAAGAGTTATGCCACTGTGAAAGACTACAACAAACAACAAAAAGATACGGGGGAGGGGGTTTGTTTTTTAACAGGATTTAGCAGTTCATTATATTGTACAACAATGGGTTACTTTTTGCTCTGGCCCCTTTTGAACTAAATAATAGAAATTCTTTTCCCATGATGGGATCTTGGTTGAAAAGAGGCTTATGCTATTACTGAGGGATAGTCTTTATATAATTTCAATTCTATACAATTTGGTTACTTCCTTGTAAAATGCCTTCATTCCCACAGGCCTTTATTGATCTCCTTTCAATCAATTGACTATGGTCTTACACAAAAAAACACAAATACTTGACATGCTAATGAGAAATCTTGACCCCTTTCAATTGAATACTTGACCATGTCAGTGTGAACATTCAACACACCTACAACTTCATCAGTAGCAGTAATTACAATCAATATACAGCTAGCTCCAAAGCTGTTTGAAGGACTGGGACAAGAGAGATTGCTAAGGAGATAGGAGGAGACAGGGATACATACACTACATATATGCTGATGAAAACTATTTCTGTGAAATAGTTGAATTGCACACCTTCAACTGTTACACCTGAACTCTGAACTCTGAATAACTTGCCTATATTTCGAAAAAGTGAACAAATAAATAAACAGAACCATCTGCTAAGAAATATTTCATTCCTGTAACTTGGAACTGGAATGCTTATTTTCTCCTTTATTTAATTATAGTGGTACGAAGTTCACGGCCTTAATATCTCAATACACAGTAACTTTTTGGATCAGTTTCATAATATATATGACAGATAGTGTATTCAAATATTGTCATCATACTTATTTTTTTTCTTTTTTGCCAAGTGGACATTATAATTGCTAGAAGAATACTGTGTCAAATTTTCTAACTAATATACATAATAAGAATTACATTTCTAAGTCCAGTAAGATGTGAAAAAAATCCTCTAGATAAACAAGAAGATACGTATTTGTCAGCTTTGTCCTCACATGCTCACATTCACTATTCTCACTTTTTTCTATCCTAGAGAAAGGTTTTCAAATGTATATATGTATAATCTAGGCTTTCTCCAAAAAGGTTAGAGGAAATATGAAAAAAATAAACAACTTTTTCAATATCATCCAGTAAAAAATCCATTTTATGCAAGAATGGGCATAACATTTCTTCCGTAGAGTTGAATTAGGCTTCAGTAAAATTATATTTAACATGTGCTAAAGTATTTAAAATGGACAATGACATTAAAATATTTCTTCAGTGTTTTAAAAATACATGCAAAGGAAAAAAAGTTGAATATTAATTTGATGTAACTGGACCATGATTGTCATGTAAGGAGAGTGAAAGTATCTGAAATCACTCCTAGTAGCAATTCTATATGTGATGAATTTAAATGATGCATCTAGCCATAGGCAAATTTAGGCTTTTGAAAAAAGGCGTGCAGATGGTGAAGTGCATCACCACATAACACAATGCATATTTTTCTCCAATTAAAAAGAACCTAGAAGCTTTATTAATAGGCTAGGGCCCTAGGGTTCTATTATTCTGTTAAAGACTCAAGCAAAAATGAATATAACTGAGTTGTGGGGGGATGCTCTAGGGTGAGGCATGCACCTGGTTCCAGGGGAGTACAGCTGTTACCCCTACAGCCTGGCCAGGAATAAAACTGTTCCCTAAACCCAAATGCATAGATCCCTTAGACACTCCAATATGGGCCCAAGTGTCAAATCCAGATGTGCAGGCACATGTGGTTTGTAGTGCTGCAGACCTCTTTGCGGTGCCACAAACTGCACATGTTGCATGTTAAACCATTTGCTGTGCTGCTAATTAACAGCTCTTGGGCAAAATTTGCTACTTGGATTTCCTGGTAGGAAAAAAAAAAGCCTGAAAAAAGCCCAGCACAAAGCACACGAAAGTGTTGTATGCCAGGAAAAACACAGAGACAGGGGAGAAGGTAATCCAGGGCTGCCTGATCCCCCATCTCCACACACTGTAGAGCCCCCACATTGGAGTAGTGTGCCTCAAGATACGGGAGCAGGCAGCACATGGAAACAGGGCTGCTTGCTCCCTCATCTCCATGTGCAGGCAGCCACTAGCTGGCTGGGGCACTGCGTGTCTCAGCTGGGTGCTGCCTGCATGTGGAGGCACTCTGTGCCCCAGGCCCCTCGCCCTGAGCAATGAGACAATGTGAACGGCTGCCAACCACATGAGCAGGGGCATGCACTGCAGCATAAAGTAGTGGCACAAGCTTTTGCAAACACACCCTTGCATGTGTGGACCTGCAAGGTGTCCTTCACTACCATTTATGCATTGCCCCTGCCACATCAAATGTCCATTGCCCTACTCTGTTCCTTGTTATCTCATATATTTCCCCATGCTCAGCCACATCCCATCATGCCTCAAGCTCTGTCAAACCCTACTGATGGCTAGAAAATAATATTTGGAGGTTTGCTTTTAGGAATTGGCCTTGTATGTAAAATAGATATTGCATTAGAACAATGGTCCCATACTCTATTTGTCCCTCCCCCCCCGCATAACACCCCAGCCTCTCCTCACCCATAGGCTTTCCTTCACAAAAACTCCTTGCTGCCCATGACTCCCTTATTTAGCCCCTTATGGCCCCAAGAAGTCCCTTTGCATCCGAATCCCTCCTAAACAGCTGCTCCCCCCACACTATCCCAGATCATAGAGCTGATGGGAGCAGGGTAACTGTCCCCTCTCCCTCCTGCTCCCCACAGCACATCCATAGCTGGCTTCCACTACCCTCTACATCAACATACGGGTGTACAGAGAAGAATTCCACATCGTTGGAATTAAAGAGTAGCCCAAAATCTCATCCATTTTCTTAGGAAATGTATGCATTTTACATAAAGATTAATTGGATGTTTCTGCCTCCAGCATGGTTGAAGAGAGCTGTGGAATGGTGGGGTGAAGCAGCCTCATAATCACATTTCCTTTCAGCACATTGGACCAGGAATGGGTGGAGGGGTACTCAAAAGTAGCCCTTTTTCAGAGCACCAAGGCCATGACATAAATATGGCCTGGGCATTTGGGGCACTTGTACACGTGATGGGGGTTTACTCTTTTAAATTGAAATGTTTGGTTTCAATTGTGATGATTGAAAACCCACCATTTCAATTCAGGAGCTTCCATCATTGCTATGGTGAGGGGCCTGATTTTTTTTTTTCTGGGTAGCTCCCCTTTTTCCTGCATCCTTCCTTCCGTGGTGGCAGTGACCCTTGGGGAAACCCAGGTGTGCTGCTAGCAGGCAGATGTCCTGCCCCTGTTCAGGCTTGGGGAACAGTTGGATCAGTTAGGGTGCTGCCTCCAAGGTGGGGCAGCACCTTCCCACTAGCAGCCTGCCCAGGCAGCCCCAGGGTGGGGGTGTCACCATCACAGAGGAAAGCACTGGGGCTTCCACAGCTCAAGTCCCACTGGCAGCTCACTCCCCAGCCATGCAAGAGGTAGGCAGGCTCTATTAGAAAAAGAAAAAGTTTAGGCCCCTTTCCACTTATTTTTTTTCAGAGCAGCCAGCTTACATGAGCTGCCACCAGGTTGCATGGCCTCTGAGCTGTGGGAAGGCTCAGTCCTTCCCAGTATGGTGGCAGCATCCCCCAGGGCCACCCAGGTGGGATGCTAGTGCATGGGTGCTTAACCAGCTCACAGGAAGCACCTGCTGGATCCAGCTCTTCCCTGAGTCCATGCTCTGGAATCCTGCCAGGTGCTACTCCGTGCACAAGCTCAGGAAAGAGCTGAATCCAATGGGTGCTGCCTGCGAGCTGGGGCAGCACCTGTTCAGCTAGCACTCCATGTAGGAAGCCCCAGGAGGAGCTGCCACCACAGAGGGGAGGACTGAGCCCCCCACAGCTCAGGGGCTGTGCAGCCTGATGGCAACTTGCACAGGCAGGCTCCACCAACAAAAAAAAAAAAAACA
>NW_017729027.1:25085690-25088551 GCF_001723915.1 Gavialis gangeticus | reverse complement strand
CAACAAAAAAAAAAAAAAAGCAGTGAGAGACCTGACCTGATCCTTTTTTTTTCCTCCACGGAGCCTGCATGCCTCTCCTGTGGCTGGGTGGAAAGCTGCTGGGGGGCCCTGAGATTTGGGGGGCCCTGGTCCTTCCCTTCTTGGTGGCAATGCCCCCTGGGGCCACCTGGGTGAGCTGCTAGTGGGCAGGTGCTGCCCCAGCTTGGAGGCAGCACCCAGCACAATCCAACTGTTCCCCAATCCTGAGCTGGAGCAGCATCTGTCTGCTAGCAGCCCACCTGGGCAGGCCTGGAGGGTGATGCTGCCACAGAACGAAGGACCAGCCCCACCCGCAGCTTCACCCAACCCCCCCTCCATGGCAGACATGAACAGGCTCTGAAAAAAACAACAATAAAGGATTGGGCCCCTCACCACTTCTGCCTTCAGGCTGCCTCTCCCACAGCTGGGGGACAGAAGGGGTGAACTGTCACAAGTCTGCAATGTTACAAATAGCTACATTGCAAACTAAACTACATGAAGATATGGTTTAGTTTGCAATGTAACAAACTTATTTAAATTATAAAAATAACCCTGCACATATACAGTATGACACAATTAAACCACAAAAACAGCCAATTTTCATCACCTGTGGGCGCTGTTTGGCCTTTGTACATGTGCTGTTTGGCCTTTGTACATGCCAGAAAATTGGCATTTAAGGCAGATGAAATGCCCTTTTCCACCCCTTTAATTTACTTGGATTTTCTCCCAGGATGTCCTCTTGGTAAAATTGGGGAATTGTGGCCTTGACAACCTCATGATCTGATGGCTGGGAAACTGGCTCTGTTGTTGGACCCAGAAGGTGTGTCTACACATGCAAGCATGTGCACTTGCAGCAGCTTAAATAGAAAAGGTGCAAATTTGAGCCAGGGCTTTTTGCCACAGCACACATGCTTGGACATGCAGTTTCTTGTGCAGCAAATTGTGCCACTTGGGGCAAAATAACCCTGCTTGGCTCCTCCCGGATCTGCAGCAGGGGGAGCCAGGCAGACACATGTGCTGTCCCCAGCAGTATAAAAAGCTGCCCTGTCCTGGCCCCATCAGTACAAAAAGCTGCCCTGGCAAGTAGCTCAGGGCTACTCACTCTCAGGAGCTTCTGGGGCCCAGCCAATTGGTACCTGGGAGCCCTACTGCTTATGCCAACTGGACTGCTGAAGCAGCCCAGAGAGTTCCCTGAACCCTTTACCCACTGCAGCAGTCTGGCAGTGGGGGCTGCTGCCTGGCTGTGATCTTCTGCGCACCTGCCAGACCCAGATGGGGACCGCACAGACAGTAGAGCTATCTGACCCTCTGGGCCAGCTGCCAGTGGGCAGAGCAGGGATCAGAGGCCTTGGGGGGGATGGGGCTGGGCAGGGCAGGGCAGGGATCGGGCGGGCTTGGGGGTCAAGTGGGGGATGGGGACAGGCAGGGAAGGGACTGGGGCCTTGGGGGGTGAGATGGGGGATGGGGCTGGGCAGAGAAAGTGGACAGAGCCAGTGGAGGTCCCCCCATAGTCCCCTCCCCACTCATCCAGTCCCCCCAACCCCTTACTTACCGGCACTGGAGGCCGGGTGCTGCAGCACGCTGTCTCACAGGCCATGTGCTTCAGCACCAGGGTGAGGGGCCAACCACAGAGCATCTGGCATCCAGAGCATCTCTGTGGAAGACCCAGCCTCCAGTTGCCTGCCCTGCCTTTTTAAACTCCATTTTTTTTAGACCCCTGGATATCCCCTTGTCCCATCTCAAAGGGGTTTGAGACAGAGGCAAGAGGCATGTGTGCACTCGTCTGGATACGCCCAATGCATGATAGTCAATGGAACCAAATCAACATGGTGCACGGTGACCAGTTATATCCTTCAGGCTTCAGTACTCAGAGCACTACTCTTTAATGTATTTATTAATGATCTAGATTCTGGTGTCATAAGTGTACTGGCCAAGTTTGCGGGTGGCACCAAATTATGGGGAAGTGTCATTTATGAGGGGGTCTTGAATGAGCTAGGCATGTTCATTTTACCACTTAAATGAGGGTGTAATATCAGCCTTCTGATATGTGAATATCATAAAGAAGAGCAAAAACACTTTTTCTCTTTTGCTGCATAGTAAGATGTAGACCAATGGCTTTAAGTTGCAACATGTTTAGTTTAGATATCAGGAAAAACCTCTTCATTTGCAGAACAATGAGGTGAATAGACTGTGTAGGGAAGTTGTGGATGCTACATCAGCTGAGGTGTTCAAGAAGAGGTTGGACATCCCCTGGTTTGGTATAATCTAGGAGTAGTTCTGCCAATGTTCTATTTCAGGTGTTTCCTATGCTTTTAGTCACTGGACATTGCTGGCTGCAGCATGAGGCTAAGAAGAAATTCTACCCCTCCCCCCTATAGCTATGTATCAGGTTTTTGGTTTTGTTTTTTTAATTTCCTCAGAGGCACTGGATGTTGGCCACAGCTAAAGTTTGGGGTTGGGACAAAAGTGTGCCTGTACTTCTGCTGAGATTTAAAGCCAGAGGTTTCTGGTTAGAGTGCCTTGCCACTCAGGGTCAGACCAATCACCATATTTGGGGTCAGACAGAAATTTTACCCCAGAGTCAGATTGGTATGGATTGTAGGCATTTTTCTTTCCTCTGTAGCATGGCCCTCATCCTGGGATCTCTTAAGCCTATATAAATGACATTTAGAGCTAGAGGACATTGGTTACTGTGATCTTCTACTTTACCTGTGGCAGATTAAGGTTTTCTGTCTTATATTATGTCAGGGTTGATTGTGTAGTTTTACCGAGAGGTAAGACAGTGGATTTGTATAGGATGGCTTGGATAGTGATGCTGCTGCTTCAGGCAGGCATTTGGTTTT
>NW_017729027.1:25079972-25080690 GCF_001723915.1 Gavialis gangeticus | reverse complement strand
TGAACCCTTTACCCACTGCAGCAGTCTGGCAGTGGGGGCTGCTGCCTGGCTGTGATCTTCTGCGCCCCTGCCAGACCCAGATGGGGACCGCACAGACAGTAGAGCTATCTGACCCTCTGGGCCAGCTGCCAGTGGGCAGAGCAGGGATCAGAGGCCTTGGGGGGGATGGGGCTGGGCAGGGCAGGGCAGGGATCGGGCGGGCTTGGGGGTCAAGTGGGGGATGGGGACAGGCAGGGAAGGGACTGGGGCCTTGGGGGGTGAGATGGGGGATGTGGCAGGAGCAACAGAAGGGAAGAAATAACAGGCAGATGTCTGTCCAGATGTAAAACTGGAAACAAAATAGAAATCTTGCAAAATAGGGAACAAATATTCTGAGAAATAAAAGACCACTAGACATGTTGGTTACAATAACCATTATTGATGCTGACACCCTGCCATGTGCTGAGGATAATAATAATTTTTGTAACTCTGGCCCAGGTCAGTAACTAGGCCCAAAAGATACAATTCAGTCTCTGACCATTCTTACGTACATTTATTATTGGATGTAAAAAGAATAAGCAATAAGAACAAGCAAATCTAATATCTGTGAAGGGGGGAGACAGAAGAAAAATGTATCTAGTGGGATGCCACCAGGATTGGTATTAATTCTAGTCTCATTAAATAATCTAAGGACATAAGAGCATAATATAAAATTTATCGAAAGGAGTACTAATGAACT
>NW_017729027.1:25076093-25079839 GCF_001723915.1 Gavialis gangeticus | reverse complement strand
CCCAACCCCTTACTTACCGGCACTGGAGGCCGGGTGCTGCAGCACGCTGTCTCACAGGCCATGTGCTTCAGCACCAGGGTGAGGGGCCAACCACAGAGCATCTGGCATCCAGAGCATCTCTGTGGAAGACCCAGCCTCCAGTTGCCTGCCCTGCCTTTTTAAACTCCATTTTTTTTAGACCCCTGGATATCCCCTTGTCCCATCTCAAAGGGGTTTGAGACAGAGGCAAGAGGCATGTGTGCACTCGTCTGGATACGCCCAATGCATGATAGTCAATGGAACCAAATCAACATGGTGCACGGTGACCAGTTATATCCTTCAGGCTTCAGTACTCAGAGCACTACTCTTTAATGTATTTATTAATGATCTAGATTCTGGTGTCATAAGTGTACTGGCCAAGTTTGCGGGTGGCACCAAATTATGGGGAAGTGTCATTTATGAGGGGGTCTTGAATGAGCTAGGCATGTTCATTTTACCACTTAAATGAGGGTGTAATATCAGCCTTCTGATATGTGAATATCATAAAGAAGAGCAAAAACACTTTTTCTCTTTTGCTGCATAGTAAGATGTAGACCAATGGCTTTAAGTTGCAACATGTTTAGTTTAGATATCAGGAAAAACCTCTTCATTTGCAGAACAATGAGGTGAATAGACTGTGTAGGGAAGTTGTGGATGCTACATCAGCTGAGGTGTTCAAGAAGAGGTTGGACATCCCCTGGTTTGGTATAATCTAGGAGTAGTTCTGCCAATGTTCTATTTCAGGTGTTTCCTATGCTTTTAGTCACTGGACATTGCTGGCTGCAGCATGAGGCTAAGAAGAAATTCTACCCCTCCCCCCTATAGCTATGTATCAGGTTTTTGGTTTTGTTTTTTTAATTTCCTCAGAGGCACTGGATGTTGGCCACAGCTAAAGTTTGGGGTTGGGACAAAAGTGTGCCTGTACTTCTGCTGAGATTTAAAGCCAGAGGTTTCTGGTTAGAGTGCCTTGCCACTCAGGGTCAGACCAATCACCATATTTGGGGTCAGACAGAAATTTTACCCCAGAGTCAGATTGGTATGGATTGTAGGCATTTTTCTTTCCTCTGTAGCATGGCCCTCATCCTGGGATCTCTTAAGCCTATATAAATGACATTTAGAGCTAGAGGACATTGGTTACTGTGATCTTCTACTTTACCTGTGGCAGATTAAGGTTTTCTGTCTTATATTATGTCAGGGTTGATTGTGTAGTTTTACCGAGAGGTAAGACAGTGGATTTGTATAGGATGGCTTGGATAGTGATGCTGCTGCTTCAGGCAGGCATTTGGTTTTGGGGCACTTGCACACATGATGATGTAGCCATGTACATGTGATGAAAAGTGATGAGCAATAGCCATTTGTCTAGCCTAATATCATCACCATGTACACATGCACGATGGCTTTTCATGTCAAAATTTATTTGAGATTGGCAAGTTAGACCACCTCCAATGTATATGAGATTGATGGTGGCAAATTGTCCCATTGTGGACAAAAAATCTGTTATGTGTACGTGTCACACAGAACACACAGGATCGCATACCAAGTTAAGGATAACAAAAAATTGTTTTTCAGATATATAGGGAGTAAAAGGAAGGTCCAAGGTGGTATAAGACCACTACTGACAGGCAAAAGCAATTGGTGACAGACAGGGGGGACAAGGCTAAACTCCTCAATGAGTTCTTTGCCTCAGTGTTCCTAGGGGCAAGACAAGTCTCACAATGGGATCATAGAGAGACAACAGCAGGGCACCAGACTACCAAGCATTGACCCTGAGATAGTGCTGAGTCACTTGGAAGGACTGGATGTGTTTAAGTCAGCAGGCCCGTATGAGGTCCATTCAAGGGTACTGAAGGCACTGGCTGATGTTATTGCACAGCCATTGGCAAGAATATTTCAGCACTCGTGGCGCATGGGCCAGGTCCGTGCACCACTGGAAAAGGGCCAATGTGGTCCCTATTTTCAAGAAGAGGAAGAAGGAGAATCCAAGCAACTACAGGCCAGTCGGTCTCACCTCCATCATTGGTAAAGTCTTTGAAAAGATTATTAAGGCCCACATATGTGAGAGCCCAGAAGGAAAAATTATGCTGAGGGGAAACCAGCATGGGTTCATAGCAGGTAGATCATGTCTGACTAATCTAGTCTCTTTTTATGACCAGGTTAAAAAACACCTGGATGCAGGACTAGGGGTAGGTATTGTTTACTTAGACTTAAGGAGGCCTTTGATACAGTATCCCACCCCATCCTGGTGAACAAATTAAGAGGCTGTGACTTGCATGATTACACAGTCCGGTGGGTGGCAAATTGGCTAGAGGGTTGTACCCAGAGAGTGGTGGTGGATGGGTTGGTATCGACCTGGAAGGACATGGGAAGTGGGGTCCCACAGGGCTCGGTCCTTGGACCAATACTCTTCAATGTCTTCATCAGTGACTTGGACAAGGGAGTGAAGTGTACTCTGCTCAAGTTTGCGGATGATATAAAACTGTGGGGAGAAGTGGACACACCGGAGGGCAGGCAACAACTACAGGCATACCTGGACAGGTTGGATAAATGGGCAGAAAACAGTAGAATGCGATTTAACAACAAGAAATGCGAAGTGCTGCACCTAGGGAGGAAAATGTCCAACATATCTACTGCCTAGGAAATGACCTGCTCGGCAGCATGGAAGCGGAAAGAGATCTTGGAGTCCTAGTGGACTCCAAGATGAACATGAGTCCTCAGTGTGATGAAGTCATCAGCAAAGCTAACTGAACTTTATCATGCATCAGCAGATGCATGACAAACAGAACCAAGGAGGTGATACTTCCCCTTTATCTGGCACTGGTCAGACCTCAGTTGGAATACTGTGTCCAGTTTTTGGTGCCACACTTTAAGAGGGATGTGGATAACCTGGATAGGGTCCAGAGAAGGGCCACTTGTATGGTTAAAGGCTTTCAAGACAAGCCCTGTGAGGAGAGACTAGGGCACCTGGACCTCTTCAGCCTCTGCACGAGAAGGTTGAGAGGTGACCTTGTGGCTGCCTATAAATTCATCATGGGGATGCAGAAGGGAATTGGTGAGGCTCTACTCACCAAGGACCCCTGGGAGTTACAAGAAATAATGGCCATAAGCTAGTAGAGAGCAGATTTAGACTGGGCATTAGAAAGTACTTCACAGTTAGAGTGGCCAAAATCTGTAATGGGCTCCCAAGAAAGGCGGTGCTCTCCCCTACCCTGGGGGTCTTCAAGAGGAGGTTAGATAGGCATCTGGCTGGGGTCATTTGAACCCAGCACTCTTTCCTGCCCATGCAGGGGATCAGACTCGATGATCTATTGAGGTTCCTTCCGACCCTAACATCTATGAATCTATGAATCTATGTCACCTCCTGCTGCCTCCTCCTGCTGCTCCAGGAATGGGCTGGCTTGTCCCAGGGGCAGTGCAAGAAGGTGGCAGTAGGGAAGCTGGTCAGGCTTGCAACTGGACAAGGCAGTGGGGATGGTGCACTGCATGCTGAAAGACCAGAAGTGCTTGTGGGGGTCTGGCTTGGTGCACTTCCAGTACCCTATGTACCATTCCGCTGCTTTCTGCAGCCACCAGCTTCCCTCCTGCACCAGCTGCAGCCACCCAGCTGCCCTCCTGCTGCCTTCCCACGCTTCCCTATGGGAAACCAGGCCATTTCTGGGTGGCTCTAGGTGGTGGGAAGGTGGCAGGCTCAGTGCACAGAGTGCTGGAAGTCTGAGATCCCTGGGCTTCCA
>NW_017729027.1:25070186-25071093 GCF_001723915.1 Gavialis gangeticus | reverse complement strand
CTAGGGGCTGGGTGGTGGCAGGCTCAGTGCACAGAGTGCTGGAAGTCTGAGATCCCTGGGCTTCCAGCACCCTGTGCACTGTTGGATAGGGTCAGGTGCTGCATGTGAGCTGGGAAAACACCTTCACAGCTAGCACCTTGCCCCAGCCATGGAGGGAAGGACCAGGCTTCCCTGCAGTTCCAGGGTTGCATGATCCGATCTGCAGCTTGTGCGGGCAGAATCTGCTGAGATAAAAAAACAAAAAAATGGTGAGGGGTCTGATCCTTTTTTTTCCCCTTCACATAGCCAGTCCACTTCTCCTGCAGCTAGGGGATGAGGTGCTGGTGGGCCTTGAATTTTGAGGGCCACCCAGTCCTTCCCTCTGCAGTGATGTTGCTCCATGGGTGCTGCCAAGGGGGTTCTGTCACCATGGAGGGAAGGTCCAGGGCTTCCTGCAGTTCAGGGCCCACTGGCAGCTTACCCCCCAGTCACAGGACAGCCAGGCATCTCTGCAGAAAAAGAAAAAAGGATCAGGCCCCTCACCACTTTTTATTTTTTTTCTCAGTTGAGCCTGCCCACACAAGCTGCTGCTGCATCATGCAGCCTCTAAGTTGCAGAGGGACCTGGTCCTCCCCTCTGGGGCGGTGGCAGGGTGGCCAGGGAAGCTCCCTGCACAGGCTCAGTAAAGAGTTGGATCCAGTGGATACTGCCTCTGAGCTGGGGCAGCAACTACACAACTAGCACCACACCTGGGCATCCTCAGCACGTGCAGCTTCTGTGGAGGGAAAGAACAGGCCCTCCTTGTAGCTCAGGGTTGCTAGTAGCTCACCCCCCATTTACAGGAGAGGCTGGCAAGCTGTGTGGAAAAAAAAAGGATTGGGCCCCCTGCCACTTTTTTTTTTCTGGATGAGCCGGGGGGGGGGGGGGG
>NW_017729027.1:25064343-25070063 GCF_001723915.1 Gavialis gangeticus | reverse complement strand
GGGGGGGGGGGGGGGGGGGGGGGAGTGACCTGCCAGTGGGTTGTCAATGTTCTGTAACAGTGATGAAAGCCCTAAACTGAAATGGAGAGTGGGGGGTTAATCATCTCAATTAAAAGCCCACCCATCAAAAACCCACCTTTTTCAATGTTGGGGATCTAAACATTCATCACCCGTAAAAGCACCCTAGATAATAGTATCATAGTGCTTAGGATTGGAAGGGACCTAAACAGATCATTAGGTCTGACCCCCTGCCCTGGGCAGGAATGGGTGCCAGGGTCATATCACCCTAGCCAAATATCATCCCAGGCTCCTCTTGAAGACCCCCAAGGTAGGAGAGAGTACCACCTCACTTGGGAGCCCGTTCCAGAGCCTGGCAGCCCTAACTGTAAAGTAATGTCTCCTGATGTCCAGCCTGGACCTTCTCTCTAACAATTTGTGGCTGTTATTCCTAGTAACCCCAGGTGG
The DNA here is from genome assembly GCF_001723915.1 of Gavialis gangeticus. NCBI lineage: Eukaryota > Metazoa > Chordata > Crocodylia > Gavialidae > Gavialis > Gavialis gangeticus. The sequence goes on along the minus strand of NW_017729027.1, from coordinate 25,069,598 downwards.
TGCCCAGGGAAACAGAGCCTCCCCCAGTTCTCACTGGTCCCCCCTGGTGAGTTTGTAAACAGCCACTAGACCCCCTCTCAGCCTTCTGTTGTGGAGGCTGAATAGGTTCTGGCCCTTTAGCCTCTCCTCATAGGGCCTGCTCGGCTGCCCCTTGACCATGCGAGTGGCCTTCCTCTGGACCCTCTTAATGCTAGCCACATCCCTCTTGAAGTGCAGAGCCCAGAACTGGATACAGTACTCCAACTGTGGCCTGACCAATGCTGCACAGAGGGGAAGGATCACCTCCCTGAACCTGTTTGTGATGCATCTGTAGATGCATGACAAGGTGCAGTTAGCCTTACTGACTGCTTCCTTGCATTGGTGGTTCATCTTCATCCTGGAGTCAACAATGACTCCAAGATCCCTTTCTGCCACCATGTTGACAAGAAGGGTATTCTACAGCCTATAGGTGTATTGCTGTTTCCTTCTCCCTAGATTCAGTACCTTGCACTTATCTGTGTTGAATTCCATCCTATTTTCATCCACCCTCCTCTCTAATTTATCTAGATCTAGCTGAATTCTGTCCCTCCCCTCCAGCATGCCCACTTCGCCCCACAACTTGGTGTCATCAGCGAATTTGGACAGCGTGAATTCCACACCCACATCCAGATTGCTGATAAAGATGTTGAACAGTACAGACCCCAGGTCTGAGTCCTGGGGGACTCCACTGCCCACATCACTTCAGGTCAAAAACAACCCATCCACCACCACTCTCTGGGTGCTACCATCTAGCCATTTGCCACCCATCTGACTTTGTAGGCATCAATGCCACAGTCACCAATTGTTTTTAAAGAGAATGTGGCGGGAAACCATGTCTAAGGCCTTCTTAAAGTCCAAGAGGGCAACATCCACCCTGACACCCTTGCCCAGGGACTTCATGACCTGATCATAAAAAGAAACCAGGTTAGTCAGGCAGCACTGGCTCTCAATGAACTTATGTTGGTTGCCCCTAAGCATTACCTCCCCTGCTGGACCCTTACACATGTGTTCCTTGATAATTTTTTCAAGGGCCTTCCCAAGGACCGAGCTAAGACTGACTGGCCTTTAATTGCCGGGGTCCTCCTTTCTTCCCTTCTTGTAAATGGTGACACATTGGTCTTTTCCAATCCTCTGGTACCTGGCCAGTGTCCCACGAGTGCTTATAGACTGTGGCAAGGGCCCCACTATGACCCCCGCCAATTCCTTCAGCACCGTCAGGTGAAGAGCATCAGGATCTACTGATTTAAACATGTCCAGTGCCTCCAAAACTTCCCTAAGTTGTTCCTGACTGTAGGCATGATGGTGGCTCCCCTGGGTCCATCAGCAATTTTAGTGGGGGAGATGTCTCTGTCCCTGTTCAGGAATATGGAGGCAAATAATTCATTAAAGAGGTTAGCTTTTTCATTTGCCGCAATCATCAGATTGCCAAGTCTATCCTGTAGGGACCCCACGGTACCCCGTGCCTTCTTACTTCCTATATATTTGAAAAAGGACTTTTTATTATCCTTAATTCTGGTCACTTGCCCTAGCTCCATCTCTGCCTTGGCCTTCCTAACACCCTCCCATCATCCCTAAGCAATGGAGGTGTAATCGTCCTTGGTGATAGCTCCTTGCTTCCACTGTTTGTATACCTCCTTTTTTGCCCTCAGGAATCCCTGGATGCCTTTGCCAAGCCATGGGGGCTTCTTAGTACTTCTGCCCACCTTGGTGCGCATTGGGACTGACTCCCTTTGAGCTCAGAGGATTGTCTCCTTGAGGAACATTCACCTGTCTTGGACTCCCATTTCACTGAAGCTCTGAGACCCCAATGCCTCTCCTACTAACCTTCTTAGCTTACAGAAGTCAGCCCTCCTGAAGTCAAGGACTTCTGCCTTGCTTCTTGCTTTCTCCACCCTGTGCTGGATAGTAAATTCCAGCAGGCAATGATCACTGTCACCCAGGTGGTCAAGTACCCACAGACCCCTCACCAGTCCAGCAAGACATTTCCCCTGGTAGGACTATGCACCTCCTGGCTTAGGTGGAGGTCCTGTATGCCAGGTAGGAACCTACATGAGTGGTCAGACCTGGCTGACTGCTCCTCCCAGCAGATGTCTGGGTAGTTTAGGTCACCCATGACAACCACATCCCTTGTCCTTACAGCGTCTGTGAGCTGACCTGAGAATTCCAGGTCCAGCTTGTCCCTCTGGTGAGGTGGTCTGTAGTAGATGCCCACTATCAAGTCCTTTTCTCCACCCCACCCTTGCATTCTTACCCAGAGTGCCTCATTTTGCCCCTCCTCTGACCCCATCCTGATCATCAAGGACATGTATTGCTCTTTGACATATAGCACTACACCCCCTCCCCTTTTCCTTGCTCTGTCTCACCTGTACAGCTTGTATCCCTCAATGTCCACTGCCCAGTCATGGGTAGAATCCCACCAGATTTCCGTGTGCCTCACTAGGTCTGAGTTTTTGCTAACTAGCAGGAGGCCTCCTGCTTAGATGACCTGTCAAGATCCCTTCTGGCCCTACTTCCCTATGATTTTATGAACAAGAGGAATGGAGTATGCCACCCCTTTCTTACCCCCACCAAGAATCCCATGGTTAGTGAAAACACAATCTCAGAAATGCTTTCAAGATTAACCAAATGCAAATCTGTATAAATATTCAAAGATTTTAGCATTCTACAAGTGTACTTGTGAATTAAAAACAAATCATACAGAGTTTTGCTTTATGAAAATGACAAAAGTAGTTGTAAACAATAATAACATTTCTGATTTTATTTGAAAAGTGTGGATATTTTTGCAGAATTCTCCCAGCTCTTTTCAGAGCTATATTTTGACTAATATTATTTTCCTGAAAACCCTTTGGGTATTAAATTTTACCCTTCATATCATCTAATGTTGTATGAAATTGTTAAGATTTATTGTCCATACTATTATGCAGCAGTTTTTACAAACTATATTTTACAATACCTAAGAACAGCATTGTATCATACAATCGAATTGATGGACTCAGATTAGTATTGGTAAAAATATATTTACTTCAACAAGCCAGTAATTACACTGCATTATGGAATGAGTTTCTAGATCTACTCTATTCTTGTTGCTTAAAGATCAGCTGACTTTGAAAAACATTCTGTTTACAAGCCATTTTGTTTTTATATTATATATTTTTCTGTATTTCTCTTCCATTGCTCTTTATTACTAAGAACATTTACATAAAAACAGAATCTTTGTTTCTCAGCAGTCCATCTGCTTACACTGCTTATTCTCTGCCTGAAGTCATAATCTCATGTTCATGACATCATCCTCACATTCAGAACAACCAAATGAATTGTCATAAAAAATTCAAAATAAACAATGAGATCCTGGCATCAGGTGTGGGATAAGCAGAAGAAGCTAATGGACTCTCAAATTCAAATCCTGTTTTCATATGAATGCATAACGTAATAGCCTGAAACAAGGAATAAGGATTCAGCAGTTCTTTAAAAAGGCATTTACATGAACTTATTTTTTAAAGTAGGCTGTAGAAAATGATTCTCTTGCAGCTGCACAAAGGAGAAATGTATATTGGGATGCATTGATAGAAGCATTAGATAAAAGACACAGGAGGTGATAATTACTCTCTACATGACACTGGTTAGTCCTCAGTGGCTGCGTCTACACAAGACACTGCTGTGCAGTCATTTCTGTACATTTAGTTAGTACTGGTATAAACAAGTACTAAATAAATGCACAGGAACCAAAGTTATAATTAGTAGATGCGCCCAATTAGTGGTTTGGGAGGTTTGGGGCTCCACATTTTGAAAGGGGCATGGAATAGTTAAGAGAGGGTTTGGAGGCAAGCACAAAAATCACAAAGGACTTGGAAAACAAGTCATATGAGAAATTAGAAATAGTTGGGAATAGTCCTGCGTTGAGCAAGGGGTTGGACTAAGGTCCCTCCTGAGGTGCCTTCCAACACTTTTCTATGTTAAATGAAACAGTCTTGTTCATCTTGTGGAAAAAGTGCATAAGAAGGGATGTAACATCAATCTTGAAATACCTGAAGGTATTCCATAAAGAGAAGAAAAAACATGTTTATCAGAACATAGGACAAAGACCAATGGTTTGAAGTTTCACCAAAGTAGGTTTAGATTGGATTTCAAGGAGTGGGGGGCGGGACCCAAAAAACCTTTTCACAGTTAGAAGCAAGGCAGTGGAATAGACTGCCTAGGCAAGTTGTTCACTCTCCATTACTAGAGGTATTCAAAAAGAGGTCAGACATGATTGAGACATATTTCTGCTTATGTTCTACTTGAGTATTTCCCATGCTTTTAGTTGCTGGGCTTTGCTGATTGCCACAAATTAGAGAATTACCCCTTACAGTTTTACAAGAGTGCTGTTCTCATTGTTCTAAGAGTAAGTTAGTTAGACAAACACTTTTCTAAGACAGTTTAGATAGGGATGATCCTGTCTTAAGCAGATAACTTAACTTGAAGCATATGACCGTATGAGGTCCCTTCCACCCCAGAATCATAGCATCTATGATGCTATGATGTTGCTTTGATAACACAACTTTCAATGGTCTAATATAGGGCAGTCCAATATTTGGTCCTTGGGCTCCCATCTAGCTGCTGCTCCTGATGTTGTTCTGGCTGCAGCAGCAGCCTGGGTTTCCAGGCTCCATCTCCCTCTTCATTCTCTGGCTTCCACTTCCTGTAGAAAGAAAGGAAGAAGAAAACATTGTACCTGATTAAATTAATAATAATAAACAGAACTCCCAGACACACTGGAACTCATCCTCATAAAACCAGTATTTCTACTGATAGAAGACAATTTTCTATCGGAACTTGTCAGGAGAAAGTTGTAGTTTTGAATAAATAAAACACCTTTTTTTCACTGAAAATGTCTTCTTCCAATTATTTTTTTTTAAATTAGTTATCATTAAAAAATAAAAAATATATATTTCGAACAAGAAAATGAAATAATTATAATTGAAAACAAAGATTAAAATGTGGCCAGTTACCTCAGTGTCTCATGGGACTTGTACAGAATTTCCCCTTGTCCTCAACCTCCTTGTGGGTTGGGAGCTCCAGAAGGATGCATTTTAGATAATGAACTCTGACCAGGGATTCCAATAATATACAGTCTTCCCTTTTCATTATACAGCACACGAAATTTAAATATGAAGCATAGCATACAAAGGAGAATGAGAGCATGAGGAGCCAAACTACAGCTCATAGTTTCATAGTTTCATAGTTTCTAGGGTCGGAAG
>NW_017729027.1:25060213-25064332 GCF_001723915.1 Gavialis gangeticus | reverse complement strand
ACTGGAGGAGGTCCGCCAGCCTATAAGAGAACACACGCTATCATTTCTGAATCTGACTTTGTTTGTTTTTTAACACACTTACCTGAGATAATTAGACATTCAAGTTTTGGTGGGAAAATGAATGTTTTTATTGATTTTTTTTTCCCAGACACCTCTATTTTTCCAGGTCAGAATGGGATCTGAGACCTAATTCAGAAAATTTCTTATGTATGTTCCTAATGTTAAGCAGCAAATTATCTCATTGATATCAACCGGTCTGAATTAGAAACACAGGGTAGGGACAGATATTCAAAAGGCTGAGCCTGAATTGATGTTTAGTAAAATAATGATATTTTACTGGATTTAATTTATGCAGACAAGTTGATCCAGATTCTTGTCTTAGTCAAATATGCATAGAATAACCTATGATGAACTTTAGACAAGATCAGATATCAGGGACTAGATAAGTAGTAGGAAAATATTATATTAAAAAAAAACAACAACTTTGTGTGAGAAGCCACATCTGATGAAGTATAAGTTAAACAAAGAACAATGTTAGATTTCAATAATATATTTTAATACCATATAAATGACTACTGTTCGTCAGTGCAAGGCAAAGATGATAATGAGTAAATATGAGTAAAAAAGAGGTTAACCACATTTCCTCACATAGAATGGAAAATTAAATCAAAGATTAATTTTAGTTCCCCAAAATCCCTTGGGGTTTGCACTATTGAAACCACTGGCAGTCTTGCCATTGATATAATGGGTGCAAGGTCAAAATTCATCATCCGTATGAATATGGCCAAGACCACAGACATTTTTATGTATACAAAGTTTACAACACTTTTTTTTTTTGTTCAACTAGGATATGCTGATAAACTAGCACATTACCAATTCCATGCTGCCAGGGATCAAAAATTGATCCTTTTGTTTTTGTCCCCAAATGTGCAGAGTCCTTACTAATGTTTTATCCCTAGCAACTTTTCAGTTAAAAAGGGGTTAATTGATTTAACAATAGAGTGAATAGACAATTATGGTGCCTCAGAGTTATTTCTGCATGTTTAAAAATTGCCTTTCATCAGCTTGTTAAAAGTAACTCCTCATTCCTCTAAATTTTCTTATTTCCTCTGTTTGGTGCCTCTATCAGCATTTTTCTCTCAAGTAGAAGCAGGGGTCTATAAATATGGTTAACTGCTTGGCTAGGAAAAATAAATTAAACTTTGAAGATGGTAATTTAAACTTCACTTTATTTGATAGGGGGATCTAATGGAAGGAAGCGATTCAGGACTCAGCAGTTATAGTGCCTATGTCTGCTGACTCAAATTCATTTTGATTCATGTGTTAACATGCTGTGAGCACTCTCCATCTTGGTTCCTCTATTTCATATGCATGCATATATGATCACATATAGACACAGACTCTTCCATATTGGGAAAACAAAGAAGGAAGAAAAAACAAACATTTAATTTTAAATTTAAAAAAAAATTCTGGTTTAAAATGTGTTGATGGATTTCTGTGTATTTATATTAATCACAATGCAAATAAACAGCAAGTAAATCTTCACACTGAAGAATGCAGCCTCCTTGAAGAGGCAAGATTGAATTTTGGAGATCATGAATGGAAGATAATGAGTGTTTTATCTCCTAGAATTCCCAATAAGTGAGAATCGTAAATGCAGATGAGAAATAAAGAAAAGGCCAAAATAGCAGCTTTAGAAAAAGAGTGGAAAGTCACAATCAAAGCAAAACTTTAAGCCTGAAGTTACACATATGTGAAAATTGGAGATAAAGGTGGAAAGAGACTGAATGATTAAGGATACATGTTTAAGATGGGACATTGGATTGAAAAATAAAACCACAATTTAAGAAAGAGACAGAAATGGCTGCCAGAAGGAGAAGAGTTTAGGAAGCTCCAGTAGAAAGGCTAGTGCTGGGGATGGAATAAAATACACTGAAAAGTCAGTTAATGAAATGTGTTCTGACATACACCAATGATGTAAATGATGCCAACCGGCCCCCCCCCCACCAAAAGGCCAGAAACCAAAACCCAGATGGTGTTGCAGGAATTAAAAGGAATGAAAAAATACACTTTTAAGGAAGATCCTTTAAGATGTCATGATGATTATAGTGAAAGAGAGAGTACCCCAGAAATTATGCTTTGCAAGTACCCTTCATGTATGGAACTTACCTTTCATTTTGTGCTTTGCTAGCACCCAGAAATGTCGTGTTGGACAGGGAGTTTACAGGCAATTCAGGAATGTGCTGAGAGGGGATAGATGCCATGATGGAATGCAGACTTTATCCTTCCAGCTTTAAGGAATTTACCAAAGAGAAAAACAAAACACTCTAGAGCTTTCTAGAGCTTTCTGTTTCTAGAGCTTGATTTCCACTTAGCATTCCAAGTGCCAGGAATCCTCCTGAAATGTTCTTTGGAACCTCATATTATTATTATTATTATTATTATTATTATTGTTTGCTATCAGTAACCAGAGTAGATACAAGACTCATGAAGAATGCATCTAAAGTCGCTTGAAGCCCCCAAAGCCAGGAGTATTTGGGATACATCCCATTTGTAATTTCCAGAGGGTGCACTTTCAAGCAGATTCCCTGGGCTGTTATTTTATTAGTTAGTTATAAATCAAATATTTATGCTGTAGCAGTGCTATACTTTGTCTCACTCGAAAATGATGACTCTAGATCTATGCTCCATATAATTCACAAATAGTGACTTTTACACCTTGTTTTTCCTAGAGACGTTGCAGTATTAATAGTAAACTCTTTAAAATTGCCGATTTCCTCTATGGTGTAATAGCTGGGATGGACCAGGGAATATGTGAAAAGCAAGATTTGTTTGGTAATATTTTTTACTGGGCAAAATACATAGTGGGGAGAGATATTTGATAAATTTACCACCACAAAATGTCTTTCCACAAATATTTGAAGGAAGCATCTGCAGCCAAAGCTGAATTCTAGGTACAATGATAATGTAAATTGTCATATAATCCCATTATGTAAACAAAAATGGTCATTTCAAAAAGGAAGCAGACCTTTTGAGCAAAGCAAATAGAAATGATTAAAAGTAGCTATAGGCAAAGTAAAAACTGAAGATACACCAAATTATGTTAAAGAATAAAGCCATTCAGAAGGGAAGATGGTCATTTTTATCTGTGGAATATAGGCTAAAGGAAGCAGGCACATATAATGAATTATAAAGTGATTTCCTGTGTTAATTCCACATTTTTAGTATCCATTCAAACTATATATTTTGGTTCCTACTCCTGTCTTCTGGCAGTGTAGGTTCACTTAAGAACAAGGACTGTGTGGTCTGAGATAGACTGTGAAAAGTGCTTCCCCTGTCCCCTCTCCCAGGTAACTGAGTGTTTTTGTCCTTCTATCCTTTACTATTCTACTGTGAGTGTTTATTTTGGAAAGTAGTAGTTAGTTATTTATCTATTCATTTATTTATGCACTTTATATGCTGCTTAGGACAACTAGAATAAATAAAATGAAATAAAGCAGAGACCCACTGAACAACATAGCCTGCTTTTGATTACTAAAATGACTATCCAAAAAGAAATGTCTTGCAGCTTTTCCAAAAGAGCTTGGGCTCTGGTGGGCCTCCAGAGGGTGGGAGGTCCAGAGCTGAGGAGCAACAGCTGAGAACAACCTCCCACCTGTTTTCACCAAGCAAAGTTGCAGTGCTGATGGTATTAGCAGGAGGTTGCTTTTGACTAACTTTAGAGATCATAATGGGGATGTGGTAAAGGCAGCCCTTTAGGTACATAGGTCCCAGGCCTTTTAAAGTTTTTAAGGTCAAAATTGAATTTTCCTGGAAAGCTCCTGGAAGCTGGTGCAGATGCTGTAAAAATGGAATCATGTGCTTCTGGCAACCCACCCCCATCAGAAGGTGGACCACCACACTCTACAGCAGGTGCAGACTACAGACACTTTTCAAGGGCAACCCCACATAGAGTACCTTACAGTAGTCAAGAACTGAGGTTACAAAGGTATGGACAGTAGTAGCCAGATCAGAATCTGAAAGAACGGGTGAGCATTTATATCATCTGGAGTTGGTGAAAGGCATCCCTAGTCACCTGAAGATCTAGGTGCAGCAGGGGACTCAGAAGCACCTCAAATC
>NW_017729027.1:25049048-25055213 GCF_001723915.1 Gavialis gangeticus | reverse complement strand
ATCTGAAAGAAAGGGTGAGCATTTATATCATCTGGAGTTGGTGAAAGGCATCCCTAGTCACCTGAAGATCTAGGTGCAGCAGGGGACTCAGAAGCACCTCAAATCTGTAAACCCAAATGACAGGGGGACATTGAACCCCATTCTGCTTCAGGACACATTGTCTGCCCAGCATCACCTTGTCTAATCTGGATACAGTTTCAACTAGCTCACCCACATCCAGTCCCTCGAATGCAGACAGGCACTGAGAAAGCACTGAGACTGTAAGCCAGGGTCAGAAGAGAAGGTGAGGCAGAGCTAGATGTTAGCACCATACTGATCATACCATACTCCAAATCTCCATACAATCTCACCCAGTAACTTCATATTTTCATTGAACAGGAGAGGAAAGATGATGTAGCCTGGGAGGTCTTGCAGGAAAGGTCCTAAGGGGATGACAAGCATGTACCCATCACCACTCTGTGGGACTTCACTTCTAAGAAAGATCAGAACCAATTTAGAATTGTCTTGTGAGATGCCTTAGGTAAAGCTGGTTCTAGTTAAAAAGTGAACAAGGGATTTGTATTATATTATGCATATACTATACTTTCATAAAGTATAGCGATACAATTATTTCTGTTGAAGAGCTTGCATTGACTTTTTTATTATGAAGCAATTAAATGACCTTTCTGATAGTGGCTCTTTGAGGCAGAAACCATTTAACAGCCGGGGTCACATATACAGTTCACAACCCTTTATTTATAAAAGTGTAACTTGAAACAGAGGTTACACTTTTGATCACACATGGACCTTTAATCTACCTGTGGCCACCATAAACAGTCAGATTACGTATAGTATTATGTCCTTTATAAGCTCTATTCTCAAATTTTGGCTTTAAAACTTAATTTGTACATTAGTCCCTATTCGTTCCACTTATGCTTCAGTGCGTATTGAAGAAAACAAAGAAAAAATAACTCCCTAGATTTTCAATTTATTATCATTATATGTTTCTTTGCTTCCTCCCACAGGGAACTCTTTAAACACGCTGTGTAGCTCAGGTTTTGTCTTTTCTGCAAGCGCATGATATAATAGACCTCTTCCTTCACTCTCAGTTTAGACCTGGCAGCTCAATTGAAAAATATTTCCTAACAGGGATTAATGAGTTTTCAGAAGCCAACCTGCACACTAAAGTGCTTTAGTAGGTTGACATTTTCTTGATCTAGCAACAGATTCTTTTATAGATGCTGGGTGCATCTACATGTGCCATTAAGCCAACGTCAAAAACTATGGCACAGTTTGAGTTAGAGCTAATCATGGTACCTTAATGGCATGTGTAGGCGTTCAAACTACTTTGCTCCAGGACACGTGTGCAGACATTGCACTGGGACTACAGCAGTTTGAGTCAGGGCAGAAGAACCCTAGGGTGACAGCGGAGTCAGAGGGTCATCCCCAAGCTCTGGGTGTCGGCTTTGGGTGGCAGAGGGGCTGGCTTGGACACAACGGTGCTAAAGTGCAGGGCTGGACAGCAGGAAACTCCCACACTTTTGCATCCTCATGCTCCAGCCAGCCCTGGTCGTCATCTACACCAGAGGTGAGCAAAATACAGCACACAGGCTGGATCCAGCCCACCAGACAATTTCATTTGGCCTGCAGGGCCCCTCCATAAGCCGAAAGAATTACCATGGATAACCAGTGCCTCCATGCAAAAAGTGCATCCCTGACTGCTAAGCAACCAACATCCACCCCAGCCAGGCCTGACCTGCCCCCAGCCACAAGGTAGGGAGTGCTGGACATAAGAAGCTTCTGCCTGGCAGAAGCTTTTGCCTGACGAACCTTTGCCTGTTTCCCAGACCTCACTCCCTGGGAACACGGGCTGGGAAAGGTAAGGCCCCACCAGGGGAAATGGGAAAAGGAGTGAGGGAAGCCATGAGCTATGGAGTCAGACCAGGCCAGCCCTGCACACTGCCACCACATAGGGCCAGGATCTTGGGTGGAAGCTTTATGCTATGGGTCCGGGTGAGGATGGCTCCATACACTGCCACCACATGCAGCTCCAAGGATTCCAGTGGGATCATGGGAGCTGTCTGCTATGGGGCCAGGCAGGGCTGGTCCCACTCACTGTCACCTCATGTGGCTCTGGGGACTCTGAGGACCCACCCTCCAAAACACACACACCTACCCCCTCCCACAGCCCCCAGACACACCCTTCACAATTCCCACCCTACCCACACACACCCATAACCTCTCACACACCTCCATACCAACCACACATCCCAGGCCCACACCCTTAAACACCCATATCTCCACCCTTCCCCACACAGTACTCTAGCTGGGGCCTCACCATTGCCAAGTAAAGAGGAAGTATTACTCATGATACATTGGCTAACACATCCCAGTATGCTATTAGTTGTAATGACTATAGTGTTGTGCTGGTGGCTCATTCTGTGATCAACCATAACCCCAAGGTACAGAGCCAAACCTAGGGGTGTGTGGGGCCTGGGGCATATCAGCCTGTGCAGGGGTGGGGAGGGGTGAGCAGCTGGAGCATGGAACAGGTGTGGGGGGGGATGAGCAGCCAGAGTGTGGAGCTGGTGGCGCAGTGGCCACATGGAGTGGTGGCACCCTCAGCACTGTCTGCAGGGCCTCCCAAAGCATGGAGCAGTTGCCCTGAACCCCGCCTCCCAGGGGGCATCTCTGCCAAGGTCCCTTTCAGCCATTGTGCTGGCCAGGGCATCTCCTCCTAATCTACATTCATGTTGCTGGTTACTTTTCCCCAGATAAAGCAATCTGCATTTATCCTTATTAAACTGCATCCAATTCTGCTCCACCCACCTTTCCAACTTGACCATTTCTTCTTGGATCCACATCCAATCCCCTAGTGTGACCACTTTTCCCCATCATTTAGTATCATCTACAAACTTGGCTGGTGTGCTTTCTACTTCTTCACCTAATCATTGATTAAGATGTTGAACAGCTTGGGGCCAAGAACAGAACCCTGTGAGACACCACTGGCCACCTCCTGCCAAGATGATACAGACCCAGAAAACAGAAGGGAGATTGTGTGGCTCATTGAGGTGACTGCTGAGCTGGAAAAAATCAGGTGTTAGGTTCCAGCCTGCAATTGTATTCTCATTGGGGTAGATACTTAACTCCATCCATCTTTTTTTTTTCCAGTGACTGGTTAAATCCAAGGGACAGTAGCCCAACCTGAAAAGGAGTGTTGCAGTACAGCCTAGAGTACTGCTCTGATGTGTGGTGATTCATGTACTCTGCTAGGAAGACATTCAGCTTCAAACTCTGTTTGGGGTGGGGAAGGGACTTAAAGCCCTAGGCTATTCTTTCTTGGCTGAGTGCAACTGAAGTGTTTGTGCTAAAACAAGGAACAAACCTCACCTGTATTTTTTCCTCAGGCTTAAGCTCAGATATACACATATGTACCAGTATAGTACATGGCCTACTCTGCACATGCAGTCTATGTATACAGGGTTACATGTCTACATCACAGGGAAAGTTTAATCACTACTTAACTTTAAGTGCAGGGCTGTCCCACAATTTTTTGGGGCCCCCTGCAAGGCATAGCTTTCAGGCCCCCGACACAAAGAAGACATCAGGGTGGGGGGGTGGCGAGCACAGAGGCAGATTAAGGTGTACTGGGGCCCTGGGGAAGCACAAAATAGGAGGCCCCCTCCCCCCATGGGAACTGGGCTTGGGGGAGGGGGGGGGGCTGTTCCCTTCCTAGTGAAGGCAGGGGAGGTTGGGTGGACCCTGCCGGGCTGAGGGGCACATGCCCACCACTTCTCCCTGCTCCCTACCCCCGGGATGGCCAAATATACACATACACATGGTAAACAAGGCTCTTTGGGTAAATCTGATATCTTTTATTAGACCAACTAAATAGCTGAAAACATTTTTCTAGCAAGCTTCCGGGTTTAAAAACCCTTGATCCAGCTGAGGAAGCATCTGCAGTAGGTGTATGCTCTTCCAGGGTGGAACAAATAGTAAAGAAGCCAGAGTCTGAGTTGCATGCAAGCCAGTCAGTGAAAATGTAAATTGAGGAATCAGTGTGTGAGAGAATCAGTGGGTGAGAGTCAGTAGGTTTCGTGGAATCAATCCTTAAACCGCTTGTTACCGAAAGAGCAAATTTTGTCCAAGATACTACAGACTTTTTATGAAAATTTAGAAACATAGGCCACCTTCTCAGCAACATCCTTCTAGCCACCATGGACGTTACCAGCTTATAAACCAACATCCCACACCAGGACAGCATCCAAGTCTTCTTTACATACCTGCAAAAGCAAGATGACTACTCTGAGAACAGCCCCAAAGATATTACTGAAATGATATGCTTCATCCTCACACACAATAATTTCACTTTTAATAACGAATGCTTCCTCCAGACCATGGGCACAGGTATGGGCACCAAAATGGCCCCACGGTATGCCAACCTTTTTATGAGCCACCGGGAAGAAGAATTCCTCAAGGACTGCATCATCAAACCCCTGCTATACTTAAGATATATCAATGACATCTTCATTGTTTGGACTGAAAATCTGCAATCTCTGATTGAGTTCCATCAGAAATTCAGTAATCATCACCCCTCCATCCGACTATCTCTTGACTACTCCAGCACTAACATCTCCTTTTCAGACATGATGATCAGCATCCAGAATGGTAAAATACAGACCAAGTTATACGAGAAACCTGCAGACCAACGTACATATCTGCACAGAACCAAACTTGTAATCCACAGACAAGTCCTCAGATCCCACCAAATTTGCACTGAGGGGAACACCTGGGATTACTACCTTACAAATCTTAAAAAGACTTTAACACTACAAGGACACCCCTCCAGAGAAATAGATGCTCATTTGAAAGTGACACCTGGATACCATGTGAAGAATTGCTGCAGTGTAGAAGGAAAACCTCCATGAATCACACACCACTTGTTATGATATATCACCCCTCCCTCAAACCTATATGGAAAATCCTCAAACAACTACAACCCATACTAGACGGAGACCCAGTTCTTAAAGAGAACTTCCCAGATCCACCCATCCTAGCCTTCAAACAAGCACTGACCCTCACTAACCTTATCACCAGAAGGAAACTTCCTAGAGCCCAAAACACAGCAAATGGATCCATGCCAGGCCATGAAAACAAATGCAAAACCTGACAACATATCTCCACTACCCCCACAATTACTACACCCCACGACAGAACCATCACCATTCCTGGATTTTACATCTGTACCTCCAGAAATGTTATATATCTCATCCAGTGCACTGAATGCATTGATGGAAAATACGTAGGAGAGACCAAACAACTGCGCACCAGAATAAAAGCACACTGGAAATCTTGTGATTTCCCAGTTGGTTTAATAAAAGGTATCATTTTGGAACCAAGAGTTCTACATTTTTGTATTTCTTCTCGTCTCAGACCAACATGGCTACCAAGTACATCCCTGAAACATGGACGATGCCAAATTTTAGCCAATTTTGGATATTAAACTTCATTTCAGAATAACAAGAAAGATTTTTTACCTCCCTGCCTGCCATCTGACACCTCCAGGGAAGGAATTTTACCTGATCTACATACCAAAGAGCAACTCAGCACAACTCTCAAAAACACAGCTACTAAGTACATCCCTGGACTAATCATAGACATTGGATCTATGATACACTATAAGCTGCCTAACATCTGACTCCCCAGGTACCTCTCCACTTTTCCCTGCCACATTCATCCCTCTTCCCTCCCTTCCCAGCCTGCCTCTCATACACTAGTTCCTCAATTACATCTTCACTGACTTCCCTTCTTCATAGATTTCATAGATGCTAGGGCTGGAAGGGACCTCAAAGATAATCAAGTCCAGCCCCCTGCCCCAGGGGCAGGAAGTCAGCGAGGGTCAAAGATAAACATCCAAGCATTTCTTGAATGAGTCCAGAGTAAGTGCCTGCACCACTTCTGTAGGGAGTCTATTCCAGGTCTTGGGGGCTTGGACAGTAAAGAATTTTTTTCTTATGTCCAGCCTAAAATGGTCTTGGAGGAGTTTGTGACCGTTGGTCCTTGTTATCCCTTGGGGCGCTCTGGTGAACAGATGTTTCCCCAGATCCTGATGCACTCCCCTTATGTACTGATAGGCAGCCACCAGGTCACCCCTGAGCCTGTGCTTTTCTAGGCTGAAGAGTCCCA
>NW_017729027.1:25043388-25044048 GCF_001723915.1 Gavialis gangeticus | reverse complement strand
AAGAGTCCCATGGCTCTCAGCCTGTCTTCATAAGGCCTATTCTCTTGCCCTCTGATCATGCACGTGACTCTGCTCTGAACTCTCTCAAGCTTCTTGACATCCTTCTTGAATTGTGGAGCCCAGAATTGGATGCAGTACACCAGCTGTGGCCTCACCAAGGCCAAGTACAGTGGGAGGATGACAACCTGAGATTTAATTGTGAAGCATCTATGGCTGCAAGTCAGAGTTTCATTTGCTTTACCAGCTGCGACATTGCATTGGTGACTCATGTTTATCCTGTGGTCAATCATGACCCACAAGTCTCTTTCAAGAGTGGTGCTAGCAAGCATAGCACTGCCGAGCCTATAAGTATGCTGCAGGGTTTTTTTCCTCAAGGTGGAGTATCTTACGTTTATCATTATTGAACTTCATCAGGTTTGTATCCACCAACCTACTAAGTTTATCCAAGTCAGCCTGGATCACTAGCCTGTCCTCAGGTGTAGACGCTATGCCCCAAGGTTTAGTGTCTTGGGAAAACTTAGCCAGTGCGCTTCTGACACCACATCATTGCTAAAGATGTTAAAGAGAACTGGTCCAAAGACAGAGCCTTGGGGGATGCCACTGGTCATGGAGCACCATAATGATTTACTACTATCGACCACTACTCTCTGGGTCTGACCT
>NW_017729027.1:25036855-25038388 GCF_001723915.1 Gavialis gangeticus | reverse complement strand
CACAGTTGGCCAATTTTTCCATGAGGAGGTCATGGGACACCAGATAAAAGGATTTTTTAAAGTCCAGATATATGACATCAATCTCTTCTCCTTTGTCCAGGTGATATGTCACCTGGTCATAGAAGGAGATGAGATTGGTCAGGAAAGACCTACCCTCAACAGACCCATGCTGGCCATCTCTCAGGATGTTTTCCTCAATTAGCTTATCTAGAAGGATCTCCTTGATAATTTTCTTCAGAATCTTACCGGGGTTTGAGGTCAAGCTGATTGGCCTGTAATTCCTGGGATCTACTTTCTGCCCTTTCTTGAAGATAGGTACCACATTGGCCTTCTTCCAGTCTTCAGGTACTTCACCTGAGTGCCACAAGTTTTTGAATGTTTTTGCCAATGGTTGGGCTATGACACCTGCCAGATCCTTGAGTACTCTAAGGTGCAATCTGTCAGGACCAGCTGACTTGAAGTTGTTCAGGATCTCAAGGCGATCCTTTACTAGATCAACACCGAAGCTGGGTATAAATATGCCCTTACCCTGGCCATCCTGCATCTTGCTAGGCAGGGTGGTCCAAGTAGACTGATGAAAAACGGACAAAAAGTACCCATTAAGCAGATTGGCCTCTTCCTGGGTGTCAGTTATCAGCTGTCCTATCTGGTTCAGCAAGGGTCCAGTGTTACCCTTGCTTTTTTTCCAACTCCCTACATATCTGAAAAAGGACTTTTTGTTATCCTTGATATGTGAAGCCAGATGGAGCTTGGTTGCAGCCTTAGCTTTCCTGATCCACTCCCTGCAGGTACGGACCAGTGTTGAGTACTCCTCCTTGGTGGTAATTCCATCTTTTCATCCTTTATAAGTCTCTCTTTTGAGGTGTAGGAGGTCCTCAAGTTCCCTGCTGAGCCAAGGGGGGTGTTGTGCCCTTCTGCTACCCTTCTTCTGAGATGGGATGGCCATTCCTTATGCTGTCAGGATCGCTCCCTTGAGAAGCAACCACTCCTCTTGGACTTTTCTTCCTGTCGAGTCACGGCTACTTAGGGATTTGATAACAAGCCTCCTGAGCTTGTTGAAGTCAGCTTTCCTGAAGTCAAGGACTTCTGTATTGCTGACTTGCCAGCTTTGCGACTGATAGTAAAGGTGAGCAGCTCATGGTCACTATCACCCAGCTTTCCATTGATTCTAAGGTCACTGACTAGTTCATCCTCTTTGGCCAATACCAGGTCCAGCAAAGCTCTACCTCTTGTCTGCCCATAGACTTCTTGAGTCAGGAAGAACTCGTCCATGCATGTGAGAAAGCTTTGCAACTGATTGGATTTGGCTGAGTGCTCTTCCCATGAGATAACCAGGTAGTTAAAGTTTCCCATGATAACCATGCACTGAGAGCATTCAGCCTCAGCCACTTCCCTGGTGAATTCCTGATCCAGCTCTTGTTTCTGGTTAGGAAGTCTGTAGTAGTCGCCTACCATGATGTCCCCTGAGTCACGTTCCCCATACATTTTAACCCTGAGAAACTCCAGATTTCTTGCTGCAGCCCAGCCTCTAGC
>NW_017729027.1:25029996-25031855 GCF_001723915.1 Gavialis gangeticus | reverse complement strand
GAAGTCTGTAGTAGTCGCCTACCATGATGTCCCCTGAGTCACGTTCCCCATACATTTTAACCCTGAGAAACTCCAGATTTCTTGCTGCAGCCCAGCCTCTAGCTTCTTTGCTATTCATTTCACCCAGGAAGCGTGCACACACACACCAACTGTAGATTATTCCCCAGTCTGACCAAGAGCTTTTAAGCCCCAAAACTTGCTAAGAAAAATGTTTCTAACTGTTAAGTTGGTCTAATAAAAGATCTCTCTCTCTCTCTCTCTCTCACACACACACACACACATACACACACACACACACACACACACACACACACAGCCCTCCGTCCTCCCCGCACACCCTGCAGCCACCTACAGCTCAGTATCACTCCCCCCCACCCTCTGTTATACTCACGTGCAGGGAGCTGATGCCCAGCCATCCCAAGCAGCTCCACAAAGACAGAGTGCTGGGCTGGGCTGGGCTGGGCCCAACCCAGCAGGGAGCAAGTAAGGCAGGGCTCTTTCAGCCTGGTTCAGCCCTCTCCCCTGTAGGCGCAGTGCCACCCAGCTCCAGACATGGTGGGGCTCTTCAGGCAAGACCCATCCCCTGCCCCCACTTCCCCCAGCTCCATTGGTGGAGGAGGGATCCTTCTTCCAGCTGCCAGGGAAGCAATTATGAAAGCTGAAGTTTTAAACTTGGCGCTGAAAATGGGCATGGAGTTTAAAACTGTGGCTTTCACTTCCCTGCTGGGGAGGATGCCAGCAGCATGGGACCCCTTGGCTGCGGGGCCACCTGCGACTGCAGGTTTCACAGGTATGGGTGGGCTGGCCCTGCTTAAGTGCCAGTAACACCATCTATGAGAAAGGTACCATGTAGATGCACAAAGGGAAACAGTGCTCTTTTCCTGTGTCTGTAGTATTGCAGGGTTCAAAGCTGTTGGGCAGGTAAGGCACAGCAAAACAAGACTCCTGATTTTTTTTTTCTGACAGAACCAATGGTTACAGAGGCAGAGACTTTCTATTCCCATGAATGGATTTGGACTCATTACCCAATCACAGATCACAATGTGTTAGCACAAGTTGACCTTCTTCCCACTAGACTGTCAAGTTTTTACATTAGAATTAAGTATAGAGGGAATGGATCTTTGCTCTTCAAATCTGATGACCAGTGGTGCAGACTTATAATATTCCTGGTGCTCATTCCCTGGAAGACAGTTCTTCACAATTTAGTGGGTACATCTTAGGAACTTGGGCAGAAATATTTGGGATTTCAGTTTGTCCTTTGTTCCTTATATTGCTACATAGACACTTTCATGCCATTTTTGACTGGTGCATCTTTCCAAATATGTGCATATATTTTACCATGATAACTTGTCCATGTACTTGTCTCACACATGAACTATTGTAGTCATCTCCTGACTTGTGTTCCTCATCATTTAAAATCCATTTGGAATACTTCAAAATGATTGATATTTTCCACACATGTTGCATGGTTATTCAGCTATTCCATATTTAGCCTGAGAATAAAATGTAAACTTTAATGATCTATATTCAAGTTATATAGATAAAGTTCAAGTTCATTCTTCAGCTCCTTTACATTCATATAATTTGATTCATGTTTATGTTTCTCCACAGGCCCAGAGTTCTGGCTTGGAAATTTTCCTTACTATACCACCTGTTCCCTGTGTAATGGAAGGTATAGGGCTTTTCACATCTGGCTTCAAGCTGACAGAGTACTCTTGCACATACCTTCCATTCTAGTCTCTCCTAGTATTTATAAAGTCACATTTTTCTCAGGTTTTTTTTTTTTAATTTTATTCATTTTCATTGGATTCTATGTATATTATTGTCGGGCAACACGGAGCTGGGAAGCCAAGCTCGCG
>NW_017729027.1:25028577-25029985 GCF_001723915.1 Gavialis gangeticus | reverse complement strand
TTGTGTTGGCAGCATATACTTAGGATTTTTCTGAGACAATTATAATGATTAAGTTTACTTTAGTCAGCGCCCAGATGCAGTAAATATTATGTGACAGCTGCATTATATAATCTGAAAATAAAAATAATGACAAAACAAGTATACCATGAGTTGTGATTACACGGGTTTATTTAAGTAACTAATGTGTTTACTTAACTACATTATACTGTTGATTGTTAATTTACATACATAAACTATCTCATACATAACACTATCCCACACACAATGGGGATATAAATATGCACTGAATAGCACATATATTATTTTGTATCATCCAGGTGCAATATGTTTGCACATGGGTGATACAAAATCCCCATAGCCTTGTGACAGCTGGAGAACACTTGTGACCAGGATACATATAAATACAGATATATTGGGACGCTTCTATGGTAATCTTGGCATGCGTAGGTAGAGGTCAAAGCCATAGTTTAGCCAATGACATTTTAAAAAAGTGATACTGGATATCTAACCTTGCAAAAAAATGCATTTTTAGTTTTGGAATTTAGAAGATAGGATATTTAGGGTGACAGAGTTGAGACTAGTCCAGCTTTAGCAGGGAGTAGGACTGGGTGACCTCCTGAGATCCCTTCCAACCTTTGTTTTCTATGATTCTACCTGTAGTTCCTCGTACAGTATTTTGCTAGGTAAGAATAATGGCTTTTGTAGGAAAACATAATAATGGTTAAACTTGGATTTGTGTTTGTTCAGAAAGGGTTTGTGATTTTATTTTGTATAAGTGTGGTTCATCAGGGAAAGAAAGATAGGGACAAGTGAGTTAGGTTTGCATATATGGTTCAAAGGGTTATAAAACTGAAACCACAGATTTAGGATCTTTTTAACTTCTGAGGAAGCCGCACAAAAAAGACCCCTGTGAGAACAGATTGATCAAACCACTTGAAAGAGGTGTTGAATGATTAGGCTAATCATTTAGATACCTGTGGAATCTAGATTCTATACTTCCTCTATTAGTAAGTTCTCTGCTTTAATAGACAGACAGTAGTCTTGTCTTCCTGTGAGCCAAAAGAATAAAAAATTTTCTCCTGAAAAAGTGGCTAATTCAAAGCCTAAGTAACATTAGACATCTTTTAAAAAAATGAAAAAAAAATACAATTTAAAGAGCTAATTAAGACAGCTAGACAAAACTGGCACTTCAACACCAAGCAAAGATTATTTCAACAATTCTCTGGAAGGTCAGTAGAAACAGAAACACAGATTACAGACATAAAAGAGATCAATATATTTTCTAACCGTTTCTCTTTTTGCCCACTGCAATGTAGTTAATCCCTCCCCACACTTCTCATCTCCCCTAGCCAGCTCTATTCTTTGTAAAGAGCATGCTTATTCCCCCCCCCCCCCCCCCCCCCCCCGG
>NW_017729027.1:25000411-25028462 GCF_001723915.1 Gavialis gangeticus | reverse complement strand
CCCCCCCCCCCCCCGAGACTCTGGTGACATCTTGTCTTAGTTCTTCCTTAACCATTTTAAATTGTCTGACTCCCTCCATGTTTGCTATCTGACTCCTGGCTGCTACCTTATCTTTCATTTTAACCCTGGCCTGTCTCCAGTAAGCAAAATTGTCATTGTCAGAAGAGAAGCAGGGTTTTTGTTACATGTTTTTTACTGCTGAAAACATGTTTTCCTCCCAAAAAATTCTTACCCTTCCCCATTGGCAGTTCACTGCCCACAGGCTGAAAGCCTATATTTAGGGCTTATATTTATGTAACTGTATCAAAAGCTAATGAAAACACTATACAACTCATTTTTCCAGTTTCTCTAAGCAGTGTTTTCCAATGCTTGACCACTGTCCTAGAAAAGGTCTTCCTTATCTCCAACCTAAATTTACTTTGCTGAAGCTTGAAGCTATTGTCCCATACTGCCACAGAAAACAGTATATTTCGACCCCTGCTATAATTTGATTTTTTATCAAATTCCCATCAAGGCTTCTCTTCTCCAGATTAAAAATCCCTTTTCTCATAAGTATTGCTTCCCAGACCACTAATATTTTTTCTAGCTCTGTGTTAAGCTCTATTCAGTCTTTCCACATCCTTCTTGAAGTATAGACATAATACTCTATTCCCGGTGCTGAATAGAACAGAAGAATCACATTCTTTTGCAAGTAACCTTCTTATCAATTCAACCCAGCATGTTGTTGGTTTTTCTTTTCTTTTCTTTGCAACAAGAGCACCATTGGCTCGTATTCACCTTATGGTTTACTCTAACTCCCAGGTATTTCCCTTAGTGATGAAACCTAGCCAGACACCCGCCATTCTGAATTTGTGTAGGCAATAAATGTGTTTCAAGTGCAGGAGTTTGCACTGGTCATTGCTGAATCTCATCTGTTTGATAGCAGATCATTTCCACACTATCTAGATTATTCTGATCCCAGCAGTATTCTCCAGAGTTTCTGCAACTCCACGCAACTTGTTGTCATTCACAGATTTGCTAAGTATACATTCCATCCCATCATTCAACCTATTTATGAACAGGGATCCTAGTTTTCTGTTTCCCATGGAAAAATGGGGAAAAAAGGAGATTTTTTCTTTTAACTGAGAAAAATGCAGATTTCTCATTTTAAGAGAGAAACACAGATTTTCCACTTTTGCAAAGAACTCTCTGCAGGCTGGCAGAGTTCCAGCCTGCAAAGGACTGGGGGGAGCACGAGAAGGGTGGTCAGATGGGGTGGGGGGCATGTGCATGTGTGCATGCACACATGCACATGGCCACTGGGCTGCCTGGAGAGCAGCTCCTGCAGGCAAGGAGCTGGGGCTACTGCCCAGCCAGGTGGTGTGTAGAGCTCAGGGCCCAGGGCTGGAATGTGTAGCCACAGGGCCCAAATAGAGAATGGGACAGGGCCACAGGTGGGCTCGTTTGGCCAGGGTGGATAGGGCTGGCTCCCTGCCACTGCACACAGTCTCAGGAGGTCATGGGAGGCACATAACCCTCGTATGTGTGTGTGGAGCAGGGGTGGGAGGTGAGCTTCTCACTGCAGGCTTAGGATCCTCACTCTGCTGCCCTTCCCATGGAGTCCCTGTGGCCCACAGGGTGGGACCAAGCATGGTAGGGCAGAACAGGGCAGGGAAGCTTGGTGCCACTTCCGCAAGCCCCATGCCACCTAGTGAGGTATCCCCTGCCTAGGCAGCAGCAGCTGGGGTGGTGACATGGAGTTATGCCCCTCACTTTTTCTGGGTGGGCAGAGTGGGGCTCACAGTGGGAAGGAGCCACCCATCTGGCTCTGTGCTGTCCTGCAGTGCTGGGTCCTGCCTGCTGGGCTTTAGAGGCCCTAGAGGGAGGGCAGAAGGCAGGGAGCCCAAGCCTGCAGCAGGCAGCCTGCATCCATTCCCCCCATGGGCTCCACTCTGGCCATGCTACCTGTGATGGGGTAGGGGGAGATCCAGGCTCCATGCTCTAGCCTGCTACAGCAGCCACCACTTCCCATGGCTGGTGCCTGGGGCCCAGGTGATGCTGCAGGCGGCAGGGACTGGACATCTGGGTCCCTGGCCCTGTAGCCTTGGCAGCTAGGAGCCCCTTCCAATAGGGCTGGTGGGGTGAAGAGCTGTTTGTGGGAGGTAAGGGGCACCAGTAGGAGTGGGGGGGGGGGGGGCTGTGGTTGGGGAGTGAAAGGCCTGGACCTGTGTCTTAGTGAGCACATGGGGGCAGGGGGAGCTGTGATTTTTCATTATAAAAAAAACCCAAAGTCACATACCAGAATGTATAGGTATTTAGAATTTATTTTATTATAGTGATTGAAGTACAGGTAGGCTTCCAAATTTCTTTGAAATGGTAAATATATCAATAAAACGTTGTGTTCAACTGATAACTATAACTGTAACTATAAGTATATATATATATGTGTGTGTATATATATATATATGTTGTCGCATTTCATTTTAATCACAGATTTTGGGTTTTTCCCCTTGAAAACCAGGTCCTGTGATTTGGGAATTTCCATCAGTTGTTAAAGAAGACCTCATTCACTTCCTTCTCCTGGATTGGAGGCCTGTAGCAGATGCCCCTTTTCCCACTGCTTTCCCCTCTGACTTTTCCTGAGAGGTTTTAATCACATCAGCTTCCACTTTGTACTGCCCCTCTGAACATGTGTACACCTTTAAGAAAGGGAAAAAGGATCCAAGGAATTACAGACCAGTCAGTCTCACCTCAGTCCCCATAAAAATCATAGAGCAGGTCCTCAAAGAATCCATTTCTAAGCATTTGGAGGAAAAGAAAGTGATCAGGAATGGTCAGGATGGGCAAGTCACCAAGGGCAAGTCATGCCTGATCTACCTGATTGCCTTCGATAAGGAGATAACTGGCTCTGTGGATGTAGGGAAAGCAGTAGATGTGATATACCTTGACTTTAGCAAGGCTTTTGATACTTTCTCCCACAACATTCTTGCAAGTAAGCTGAGGAAGTATGGGTTGGATGTATGTACTGCAAGCTGGATATAAAGCTGCTTGGATCATTGGGCTCAATGGATAGTAATCAAAGTCTTGAGGTCTAGTTGGCAATTGTTCTCAAGTGGAGTGTCCCAGGGGTATGTCCTGGGGCCAGTTTTGTTCAGTATTTTCATTAATGATCTGGAAGATGGGATGGATTGCACCCTCAGCAAATTTGCAGAAGACACCAAGCTGGTGGGGTGCAGTACGTATGCTGGAGGGTAGGGCTAGGATTCAGAATGACATAGAAATATTGGAGGATTGAGCCAAAAGAAATCTCATGAGGTTCTATAAGGACAAGTTCTAAGTTCTTCACTTAGGATGGAAGAAACCCATGCACCAGTACGGGCTTGGGATCAATTGGCTAAGCTGCAGCATTGCAGAAAAGGACCTGAGGGTTACAGTAGACAATAAGTTTAACATGAGTCAGCAGTATGTCCTTGTTGCCAAGAAGGCTAACAGCATACTGGGCTGCATTAAAGGGAGTGTTGCCAGCAGATTGAGGGAAGTAATTATTCTTCTCTATTCTTCACTGCTGAGGCCACATCTCAAGTACTGTGTCCAGTTTTGCACTCCCCACTACAGAAAGGATGTGGACTAGTTGGAGACAGTTCAGTGGAGGACAATGAAAATAGTTTGGGAGCAGGGGCACATGACTTATAAGTAAAAGCTGAGGAAACTGGGCTTATTTAGTCTGCAGAACACTGAAAGGGGATGATAGCAGCCTTTACCTGAAGGGTGATTTCAAAGAGGATGGAGATGGACTGTTGTCAGTGGTGACAGATGACAGAACAAGGAGCAATGGCCTCAAGTTGCAGTAAGAGAAGTTTAGGTTGTATATTAGGAAACACTCTAACACTAGTAGAGTGGTGAAGTGCAGGAACAGGTTTCCTAGAGAGGTGGTGTAGTCTCCAATTTTGGCAGTTTTTAAGACCAGGCTCAACAAGGTCCTGCCTGAAATGATCTAGCTGGGAATGGTCCTGTTTGAGCAGGGTGTTGGACTAGATGACCTCCTGAGGTCCCTTCCAACCCTAATTTTCTATGATTCCATACATAATTGTTACCTTTTTTCCCCCTTTACCTATCCTTCCTGAATAAGCTATACCCATCCATGACTATTCTCCAGTCATGCACACCAAGTCTCCATAATTGTAATTACATCATAATTCTGTGCTTTTACTAGGCTCTTCAGTTCTTCCTCTTTGTTACCCTTACTTCTCACATTAGTATATAACTCTTTCAGGTACCTAACTGATAATCTTATCATCTCTGCTAAGGTTTTCTTATATTTTCCTCTTACTCATTTTTTACTTGGTTCTTTACTTACCTCTGGAATTTTGTCTCCAGCCTCTGGTGAACCTAGTTTAAAGCCCTCTTCACTGAGTTAATAAGTCTGTAAGTGAAGATACATTCCAGTCTTCATCAATAGGACCCCACATCTTCCCAGAAGTCCATCTTCTTGGTACACCACTCCAAGTTCTAAGAAGCCAAAGCCCTGATGATGACATGATCTACACAGCATTTTGTTGATCTCCAGCATGCTCCTAGCTGTGTTTTTATCCTTGCCTGGAAGGATCAATAAGGACACTACCTGATGATGACTTAACACATAGCAATAGATGGTATTTATGTAAATTATGATTTGCATAAATATCATCATCAGGGGTTGGAGCCTTGATGCTGATATTTATGCGATTCTTAATTTATTAAATGCATTATACATTATTAAAATATCATACATGTTATTAAAAGTAATTTCTCCTGCCTCAGTTTTCATTCCCAGGAATAAGATGGAAGAAATGGATTATATAGAAAAATGACCCAGGGAAGGGTACTAAGAGGTCAATAATAAGTGTAATAGAATGTATATAATTCCCAGCCAAGTGTAACATCACTGTTTAAACTCTTCCAGTATATGGGAATACCATCGATAGCTTAAGAGTACATAAAGAGGATCATGAAATATAAAATTGTAACTCTGTATATTAATAAAGATTCAACTAAAATAATTTTTTTAGGTACTAAGCATATATGATTGAAGTTAGATTTTCACAGCAGCTCAGTATTAGAAAATCTTATGTGAATATTACAGGTGGAACTATCTGAATGTCTTAATTCTGATATTTAAACCATTTAATACTTTTTCATATTTCTTGTTAATAAACACATTTATTGTTATTTATGTGTTTAGATTTTTTGGCCTCCCCTGTTCTTTAATCATTTTGCCTCAATATTCTTTTTACTATCCTTTTTGCTATTCAACTTTTCTTTCATGTTTTGAAAAGTCTCTTGAAGTACTGATGAATCCTCTCATCTTCAAGGATATCAATGAATGAATGCATTATTTTTAGGTTTGAATGTATTGAATTCTCATATTTGGCTTTGTGTTATTTTGAGGGATGAGATCCATGTTTTTTATTAAGACAATCATCTAAGGCATAATTTATTGTTGGAATATTTTATCCACGTGCTTCATTGTTAATTTTCTCAATCTCTTTCTGAGTAAAACAATTGGACCGTAACATGACTCATTTTTTGGTTTGATAATCCTATTTATATTTCTATATTTTGTGGATATCAAATGAGCCAACTGGAATAAGTTCATTGTTGTAAACTATTTCCATCTGCTCTAGAGTTGAAGGGGAAAGAAAAAACAGCTTTGCTTTCCTCTATAGCCTAACAGGAAGTTCTTGGTGATGGTTTTCTTTTGGTGCATGGGAAGGCATTTCATCTTCTACCTATCAAGTCAATTTTTTTAACTTGCACTGTGCTAGCTAATGTTTTTTCCAGCATAGTTTGTTCAGGTTATCTTAAAACACTAATTGAATATGGTACAATTACCTAAGCACATGAGCATATGTTGCTTCCTTGGGTAACCTAGTGAAACAGAGCACAGGGTACTCTGTTACTAGCAGAGGCCTGAGTGGCAGCTGGGCAGCCTGCAGCTGCCTGCAAATGCCAATTAGGCAGAGTTTCCTGATTAGGAGCAGGGCCCAGATGTGCTCTATAAGAGCTGAGCCCTGAACTGCAAAGAGGCAGCAGTTTGCTGCTACCAGCCAAGGAGGCAACATCTGGTTGAGCTGCTGCCTGGAACACCTTGGAGGGCTGTGGATATAGGGAAGAAGGAGGCCCCATTGTCCTGGGCATGACTGGAAATTGAACCCTGCTGGGGACGGGTGGCCTGGTGGGACTGTTTATGATGGGACAGGCCCCTAGAAATGCCAGGCCAGTTACTGCACCAGTGAAAGGCAGGTATGGGGCACCTTCTAACCCCAGCCCCACATCCCTGGTAGGTGATATCAAGCAGGGGGAGCCCAGACTCACTAAAAGTACTGAGGCAGGTCCCAGGTTGGTGGAGGGACCTGTAGCAACACTCAGACTCTCAGTGGAGATCTGAGGCTGCATATAGGAGCTAGCATGAAGTTCCAGTGGGGTGGGGCCCTGAGCCTTGGGGAGTTATTAAGGAAGCTCCTGGGGCCAGGGATAAGGGAATAGCCCAAGGGAGGCTTGGGGCCCAGTGTGTGCATGTGTGTAAAGAGATAAACCAGGGTGAGGGCACTGGGATCGTGAACTCCGGTGGGGAGTGAGAGTCCCATCTGAGACTCTGGAGCTTGGGTCTCAGTGCTAGCTAGCTGGAGGAAACATCTGTGAGACATGGGATACAATAAGGGGAGGCTGGGGTCATATACATAGGCCCTTGGTATCAGGGCAGATAAATGGGCAGCCTTCTGCCTGATTAACATCAGATCATTAGTAACATGAAGGTATGACAGGAAAGAAGACAGGTGGCTGCCCCTAAGACAAGTGGCTGGGCCTACATTTAGACCGGCCCTGGGATACCCACTTGTTACACCTAGTCCATTATAGATTTTCTCTCTCTCACTCTTCCATGGGTTTTTTGAAGGCAAAAAGCTTCCCTATCTATGGAGAACTATGATGACTTGAATATCCATAAATCCTAGGAGCGCTAGACAATGGTCAAAAGTGCATTTTGTTGTGCAATGTTCACAGAAAGAACACAAAGTTGGACCTTACCTCAAAGGAATCACAAACATAAGATACAGATTAAGAAATACAAAATGATAGTTGGAAACAAAGAAAGAATAAGATCAATTGGTTTGTTTGTTAGGCAGCATTTTCAGTACATCAGTGGTTATACCACTGTTTGTAATATTTTTCACAACAGGACTTGATTTTCTTCTCTTTTTGCCTCTTGTGCAGTCATTTACACCTGTGTAAAATGGAACTACATTAAGGTGTTTTATACTCATTTTGCACTGCTTCATCTGAAATAACTTTCAAAAGGTTACAACCATGTGAAAATAAGCAAGTAAAATGGATGTCTGAAAACAGATCTTAATCATTCAATTTGATAACAAAAAATTCTTTAATATTTTTTCCAAACTTATGCAAATGTATATACTGATTGTATTGCATGTACATTATATTGATTGCACTGACAAAGACAATTCCTACACAACCCCCATGGACCCATCATTTATCATTTGTCTCATTTGCTTTATAACTACTGCCAGCAGTTCACCTACAAATGACAGCAGTAACTTTACAGCATGCTATAAGATTCCTGAGTATTTTTCTTAATGTTTTATTTGAAAAGATGGTGACAATTCCAGGGTCACTGTAAGACATTAAGACTCAGTTTATGAGAGACCCTTGTTAATTTGTACACAACTTAAGTGTATTTGAATTTGGCTGTGTGGTAGTGATGTGGGTTTGAAGATCAGGCAGATGCTGTGATAGTGCAATCCTGATGCAGTTTGAAGGCTTTAATCTTTACACAAACTCTGAAACTGCACATACCATTGAAATTCACCAGTTCATAAAGTAAACATAACACTTTTTTTTTACTAGACAGAGGTGCTCATCTATTTCAGTCTGAAATCAGGCAGAAGGCAAGGTAGAGTTTCATATTAGGCTAACTGAAACAGTTAGTTTACCATTTCATACCTTTAATAATCTGCAGTTTATTCAGGAGGTGTAAAATGTCATTACCACATAGAATTCAGCTTGGACAAGCAAGAGTGGAAAAGATCATATAATAATAACTGTCTGTAACAGGGTCCTGCCTCAGGGGTGGCTATGAAGGCCCCTAGAGCCCCCCCCTTCCCCCCCAGCCCTTGTCACCTTTAGTTTCTTTAGGCAATTTCTCCTTCAACTCTCCTGCCACACCATGATGTAAATATGTTTTTAGAAAAATGGAGGCTGCCCCAGGGCTACCCAAGATAGATCTTAGACTTATGAACACACGTGTCACTGCTTATTGCCTTAAGGGTTAATTATGTGGCCTCCTCATCTCCCCTTTTAGCTACCCCCAAGCCTCAAAGATGTTACCAATCACTCATCATTGGGTGTTAAGTCCTCTTGGCCAATCCAGCCTCCAGCCCCAGTGTCAATTCCAGTCAATGTAGGCCTCTAAACCTGGTACACTCTTCACCACTGTTGGGGCTTCTTGCCCTCATGCCTTTAACCATCCTGCCCCTCCTTGGCTCAGGCCTCTATAAGTGAAAAAATCAAAACCCCTCTTAGGATTAGGCCTGCATCCTCAGCCTCTCCAGGGCTCATACCTCATTGTCTCCAACAGACTCCACCCCTCCCAAGCTATGGGCTGCTCGCTGTGCTTGTTCTCACCGTTCCTGGGCTACCGCTTCCTGACCCTGGTTCTCATCCCTCACAGAATATGAGCTCCTGACTCTGGTTCTCACCCCTTATGGGCTATGGAGCCCTCACCCTGCCTGCTGTCATCACTGGAGCTATGGCCTCTATCTCTTGGGCCTGGACCCCACTCCCAGACCAGATGAGATCTCCACCTCCCCTACAGCCTCAATCTCTAAACCACTTGTGTTGCCTACTGTAACAGGGCAAGGAACAACCCTGTTCCTTTGGTGCTACAAAGTTGCAAGTGCAGAGAAGAGTCAGGTCAAGGACAGGAAAAGGATAATTACTTAGTAGGCACAGTTGGGGAGAGGGATCGCACCAAGGGTGAATATTGCCTGATTAAGAGCCAGCAGCTATTAAAGTCCACAGCAGGGACAGATCACACTTGCACACACAAGCACGCAGACACACACACACACACACGTTGACACACACATGTGCAGACATACACACATACACACAAGCACGTGCATGCAAAGACACACAAACACATACAAACTCACACACAGACATACAAACTCACACACAGAGACACATACACACAAGCTTTCCGTAGCTATCCCTGCATCCACTTCCCCACCTGAAGTCCCTGGCATGTGGGCAGATTAGGCAGGATCCATGTCAGACCAGACAGCCTGGTTCCTAGTGAGAGTCAATGCTCAGGTATGATTCTCTCCACTGATAGGGGGAGTGGAAGGGGAAGCCATGGGTTTACTGGGCCCTTCTGAGGCCTGGTAGGGGTTCAGGCACTGCTACCGTGGTGCTGCACTATGTTCCCATGTGCTTCTTTGAACCATGCCACATGGATGCAGGTGGAATGGCTCCTGTCTGAACCTGGCCCAGCTCCTGACTGATCCTAACGTGGCTTGTGCTTGACCTCGAATCCCCGGCACATGGCCAGGTCAGGCAGGAGCTATGTCAGCCACTCCAGCTGGATCCACATGGCCCAAAACAGCTCATAGGAACATGGTGCAGCAGCACCTTGGCCCAAACACATGCTAGGGACTTGGGTCAGGAACGGGGTTCAGGGAGAAGGGGGTTACACAGCATAGCACTTGCTTGGCCAGGTCTGGATAAATCTGGCACTCCTGGCCCCCTTCTCCCTGCACCCCTTCTCCCACCCTGAGTGTCTGGTAGGTGTCTGAGCTAGGCTGGTGCCACACTACTGTGTTTCTATGTGTTGCTTTGGGCTATTCTACGTGGATGCAGCTGTAGCAGCTGACATGGATCCTGCCTAATCTGCCCACATGCCAGGAACTTCAGGTGGGGGAGGGGATGCAGGGATAGCTACGGAAAGCTTGTGTGTATGTGTCTGTGAGTTTGTGTGTCTACATACGTGTGTTTGTGTGTCTTTGCATGCACATGCTTGTGTGTATGTCTGCACATATGTGTGTCTACGTGTGTGTGTGTGTCTGCCTGCTTGTGTGTGCAAGTGTGTGTGTACATGCAGCTCTCCACAGCACACCAAAACACATTAAGTTATGCTCCAACCCATTTAATTGCCCAACCCTGGCCTAGACTGTGACATAGCCACTAGATTGTTTGGCCACTACATGTGCGATGCCACCAAGTTGCATGGTTTCAGCAGTAGGTGACTAACTGGAATGGCTTTTCTCCCTCTAAGGAACTGAGGATTTATATAGATAGTTGTACTTTCTCCACAACATTGGCAGGGATCTCAGTAATTTGTACTGGAAGTTCATGGCATAGCACAGAGGCTTCTTTAATCTTGGAGCTTCCTCTGCACACCCCACCTCTGCTGATTGGGGGAAGGTCCCTATCACTCAATGCTTACCACCCACTGCGTGCACCTGATAGCCAGGAGATAAAAACCACTGCAGTTTTTGCTTTCCATCCACCAGGCATGGGTAGCAGGAGGCGAGTGGAGAGAGACAGAGCCCCTTCCCCAATCAGTGGTAGGTGAGCATGCTGGGGAAACTCCAAAATTAAAGAAGCTGCTGTGCCATGCACTTCCAGTGTGAATTCTGGAGATCTACAACCGTTGCATAGGTGATATGGGTAAGCAGACAACTAGGTTCACTTTATGCAACCAAATAGTATTTTCCCAGCTGTATAATGGACATTTTGGAAAATATACATAGTGATCCTGATTCATGTGCAGTATGGATATATAAGACTCCTTGTGGCTATTGAGAATATGCTGTATGTAGCACTCCAGGTGATTCCTGGCTCCATACATATATACATTGAGTAGATATTGTACCTAGAAAAAAAAAAAAGTAATGATTAGGGGAGAAGGTCCTTCCCACGTTTGAACTTATTTGTGTTTAGGACAGTCAGCCAGGAAGCAGAAAGTTCAGGTTCCTGTCCAGCTAGAGCTCAGTCTAGCATATGGTGGAACTTGACTATGTGGACAAGGGCATTAGATGCTACACCAGCAGAGAGGATAGCAACCTTTAAACCCAGTGTTTGTGTATTTTGCATACTGTAGTCATTGGGAAAATTGCAAAAACATTCTGTTACACCTCAAATAATATTGAACACTTTATGGAAGTTCCAACAATGACAGTTAGACAGTAGTAAAATTGGATTTTGCCCATATGTGGACATTCTGAATGAATTCTGAGCTTGTGTGGCAATTTGAGTCTAGTTGCTTAGGGACCATTTTAGACTAGTATGTTGATACATAAGTTGGGTAACCATATGGAATAATGTGAAATGAGGGACACTCCCCCCGCCCCCAAGTCAGCAGTGCTGCTACAGGCAGAGGCAGGGCCAGGTGCAGGGTGGCATGCAGCTTTGGTATTACTATTCAGACACCTAAGGGAGTCAATAACCTGTTAATGACCCACTGCTCCTTACTTCACAGGTGTTAACAAGCATCTTCCCTTTTTAATGGTCATTCCACTAATCAAGCTAGCTTATTTTAGGGCAATTTTGCTGTCTCCTAAGGCTCCCTATTTCATAGCTCATGCCACTCTGCCTCCTCACTGGACTGCTCCCAGTGCCCAGGACACTCATTTTAATTTTCATTGGCTAGCTGGGACCAGCCTCCAAAATCCAGGACTGTTTCAGTCAAATGATAACATATGGTCACCCTATGCATAAGGAAACTAGCACTTTAGTAATTTTGTAGTTGCTATGCAATGTTAAATAGGATTATATTCTTAAATATCTGAGACCTGCAAAAGTGCTGCTTAGACATCTTATAGGTGGAATAGGAGTTGGGCCTTAGTTTTTCTGGGCTTTATATCTGTTAAATGAGTATAACAGTACTTCCTTTCCTCACGGGTTTTTTTTTTCCTAATATTAAGCCTAAATTTATACATGTTCAGTATATACTCTTTTATTCTTTACCAACAGTGTCCTTTACCTTAATTAGCATTCTTCTTTCCTGGCATGTACACTCCTGATGCATTTATACAGAATAATTATGCACTCATTCCATTTTAGCTGTGGTAGGTTAAGTAAGACAAGATCTTCTAGTCTCCTCCATCAGATGTATTCCTCCTTTTCCTGTTCATCCTAGTAGCCCTTTCCTTGACTGGTTTTAATCTAAACTCACCTTCCTAAAAGACTAGTGCCTTATACACTGTCATTAATGCTGCCCCTTCTTTGCTGGAAATACCACACTTGGTAAGCCCCTAGATTACAGAAAAATGTCGTTAGTAGTTCATAAACCCATGACCTTGCATTTTATAGTCTTAAATATTATTGAATTACAATTATGCCAGTCTTCCAGGCCATCCATTTTAGTCTTATGAAATGTTGATCCTCATCTGTACTGAATATGCCTCCCCATTTGTGTCATCTGCAAATGTCACTGTCAGACTTCTACTTTTTCCATCTATGTCACAAATTAAAATATTAAATAAGATTACCCCCAAGGTCAGTTGTTTAAGAACTCTTCCTGTAACCTCCTCCAGCTTGACAGTTTCCTTTTAAACATACAGTCATTTTATCTTTAGCCAATCCCTTACTTATTTTACAGTTCTTTATTAATTCCCATCTTCTCCAGTAATTTCCTAAGCGTTATTGAATCAAACAATGTAATGAAATTCAGATGGATTGCATTTATCATTTTCTCTTGCTTAAAAATCAGTTATCATGTTAAAAAGATATATAAATCTTGCATAACCTACCTTTGGTAAATCCATTTGGCACTGTATTCCATATTTCATTAATTTCCATGTCTTTAATTATTCTTTTCTTTATTACTTGTTCTAAAATATTGCATACTATTGAGGTCAAATTAATGGGTCTGTAGTTCCATGAATCACCTTATCCCAGTCTTAAATATAGGCCCTTCAGTCATATGAAACAACTCCTGATTAAATAAATGCATTAAAAATCTTTCCCAATGGATTTGAAGTTTAAAATATCAGGTTTTTATCACTCTGGAATGAAGATTATCTAGGTTCTCTACCCTAAGTATGTTGAGTTTGCATTAGAGGTGCAATTTCTATATCCATACCCTGATTTTCCTTAGCCATGCTGAATTTGGTCCCATATTTGACATTATCTTCTTTACAGAAAACTGAAGGAAATTTTTTGTATGGGTTGGGAAGAAAGGAAGAGTTGGGAAGGAGGAAGGAAGAGTCAGGAAGCATGAAACCATAGGTATTTTGAAGTGAAGCAGCAAGATATATTTCAACGTAATTCACAGCATCTGACAAAGTAGACTGTTGCCTATGAAAGCTTCTTCATCTTGGAACCAGCTAGGTTCTACCCTGACCTACCTTCTGCTTCTATTTTTCAAGTAATATTTGGATAAGAATGGAAATTTTAAGCATTCATCAGAGTTGGATAAGTGATAGAGAAATTGATATCTAAATATTTTCTGAGCAATTTGACTCACTGTTATACATTGGGAAAAGGCACTCATGATTTATAGATATATAAACACTTCCAGGTATTTATGAAAATAGTCACAGTTTCTGAAATTCCCAGAGGCCTTTGGTAAAAATGTTACTTACATAAAAATTTGGCTATTAGTATATTAATATTGATGTTATTCTTTCTTCTTCCACTTAAAATGCAGGAGTTTTCCAAGAGGATTCAGAATAAATAACAAGGGACTCTATGAGATAAGCTACTCTAAGATTTCTAAATGGAATTTACAGAGTTTTTCCAATTCTTAGTCATGAAATAACATTCTACTTTGCTCCACACAACAACCTGAACTGATCTAAGACATACTGTATTACTCAAATATAAGATGATCCTGAATATAAGACAACCCCCAATACTTAAATTTTGTATATGGAAAATTTGTTATAATTTTGCAGGTATAAAATCTAAGTATTGGAAGGTTGCTTTGAATTCCTCCCCTCCCCACCCAACCCCCACTGCTACAGCAGGGAAAACAGTAGATGGGGAGGGTCAGGTGCACCCCTTACCCTCTGACCCTCCTACTTCTTTCCCTTGTAGCCTTCCTCCCCCTCCCACCACCCATCCCCCCCATCCCCAGCTCCCCACAGCCTCTATCCCTCCTTCCACTCCCCAGTCTATGCCTCTTCCCCTCAACTCCTCCAGTGTCTAGGGATTCGGGGGGGGAGATGGGACAGGAGGATGCTGTGAATCTGACTCTGGCCCCAACCTGGGCTCAGGGCCAGAGTCAGACCCACAGCAGGTACTTGCTCCCCCTTCTAGTTCATATGTGAATATAAGATGAAGGGATTCAAGGACCACTGGACAGTAGGGCTGTGCGAAGCTTCGGTTGCTGTTTCTATTCAGCAGAGATTTGGCCACATCTCCAAAACTTAATTGAATCAGGAGACCCTTTAATCTTTCCAAATCAAATTGGAACCCTCCAAATTGATTCAGAGAGATTGTTAGAGATTTGATGATTCGGACATAGACACAGCTTTATATGTTTTTTCTACATAACTCAAGGTACCAGGCGGCTCATGGAGGCTGAGATGCTGGGGCAGATGGAGCATCCCACAGGAGTGCAGAGTGGGGGGCAGGTCCTCAGCATGCTTTGCAGTGGACACAGCAGTGGACCCGGAAGTGGACCAGAAGCACATCCGGTCTACTTCCAGGTCAGCCGAGGAGCACATGGGGGACCCTCCCCCCCCCACACACACCCTGGCTCAGCGACTGGTTCCTCCTGGGTCTGGGGGAACACCCAGGGTACCCCTGTGGTTGATCTCCGTACTTCTGGTCCACTTATGAGTCTGCTGCCAAGCATGTTCCTCCCCCCATGCTCCTATGGCATGCTTCATCCACCCCACCATTGCAGCATTCATGAGCCGTGCCTGGTGCCTCAAGGTATGTAGAAAAAAAACACTTAAAGCTGTGTCTATGGTTGAATTGCTGATTCTCTAAATCAGTATCAAATCTTCATATATGGATTTGGCCGAATCGTAGCAGGACAGCGATCCAAATTAACGTATTGAATCACTGTCCCTGATTTGGGCCGAATCTGAATCCAAATCAAATATAGCCCATTTTGCACACGCCTACCTGACAGCCAAAAAGGAATAAGTTACAGGGGCAGACAGAAAAAAAAACAAAAACAAGATTGAATTAGGTTCTGTCCACGGAAGGGGGATGCTACATCAGAAGGGAAGGAAGGAACCCTTTTACTCAACATTGTATGTACATTTTTTATTATATAGTCAATGGAAAAACTTATGAACAACGTAAGAAAAAGAGAGCAAGCTACCTCTGCTGCTTGGAATCCCCTCAAGGTAGGGTTGGAACAGATTTTTATTTATAGCCATTCTAGTAGCAATCATCATTACAGAATTGTTTTGTCCAGAGTCCCAAACAGGAGGAAGTGTGTACATGTGTTTGGAGTGAAGAAAAGAAAGCCTGTTGAACTATTAGAAGAAAAGCTGAAGGACTTTGATTATTCTTTCAGAAAAGAAAAGCCAAATGTATGCAATAATCAGCATTCTCTGGTCCTGTCACTAGCCCACCTTGCCTTATTGGACTTTGGCTTATTACTGTCAAATCTCTCCTGAAAACACATTTCTCATGTGACTCTTCTTACCAAACATCTGAGTTATGCAGGAGCATGGAGAGGGCATTAGTGATCCATTTTCTTCAAATCACCCTGTGCATTGGAGGCCAGAATCCCCTCCCATTTGGACTGATACAACTCCATCGAACCACATGCTGATACTAAATTTCAATCCATAATAATGCTAGCACTGAGAATGGCATGACTCCAGGTACACATTACTGTCCATAATGCTTTTGGGACTAGAGAGTCCAAAAGATACAATAGCCTTGGGAGAAACTTTGCAGGCAGAGGTTCCCTCTCTGGGCCACAAATTCAGGACTGCAGTTGTTCGTTCTCTTCACGTTGCTATGAATTTTCCATTCATATCTTTCCAGTAGACAAGTTTCAATAGGATGGATTGAAAGGTATTTTCTAGCCATGCTTCATGGCTGTTTAGGAACTCTAGTACCACCTAAATGAAGT
This sequence comes from Gavialis gangeticus, assembly GCF_001723915.1. Taxonomy (NCBI): domain Eukaryota; kingdom Metazoa; phylum Chordata; order Crocodylia; family Gavialidae; genus Gavialis; species Gavialis gangeticus. Next base: position 25,012,381 of record NW_017729027.1, on the reverse strand, counting down.
CCTTTGTGGCTAGAGGGGAGGAAGTCAGAAACAAGGTCTTCCTTTTCTAAATGCTACCATTTGAAATGTGTGGGGGAGCTGTGCAATTCTGAAGGGTGAAGTAGGTTGTTCCTTTGATGCTACACAATTATGCATCTATACAGGTGAAGAAGAATGCCTTCCTGTATCTAGAAATATATATTAGCCTAGAAAATTCAGACAGTTAGTTGGAGCACAAGCAATGTGTAAAACAATTCAAATGTATTATTTAATGTTGATGTCTTAGTCATGCTATCTGGGAGAAAGAGCCAGAAGGAGACATGGAAGAAGAAGTGGACATGAAATAAAGACCTGAGGAAAACTGAAGCTGTATTTTCAGCTACATATGATTTTCTCTTAGGTACAGACTAACACCATCATACTTCCAATAAATGGGTGTACACATTTAGATACCTGGAAACAGTTACAAAAACGAAAATCTAAATAATGATGATGCAGAACTGGAGTGTTGGTAAGAGCAATACATTCTATCTAAAGGAGAGAATAATATTTTTTAAAACTTGGCTATGACAGTAATCCATGGGCTATATACAGAAAGGATCGCTGTTACCCACTCTCTGGTGTATGAACTGTGCTGACATTCAGCTCCTGGTTCAGGTCAGCTAGGAGAACTGTTAAGTTCTGAGTGCAGCTTTCTCTGTGGGGCTGTGATTTTAAAGTTACTGTGTAATGGAGTGTATTACCATTTACTATAACAAGAGATGGTCTTGTCTGTCAGCCAAAGAGCTGTTTAATATTATATATGGGTCCAATGAGCCAAAAGAGAGAGAAGGCAGATTCAAGAGCCATGAGACCTATAGTAAAAGGGGAAGGCTCCCCTATGGCAAGAGGCCAGGTCATTTTTTAAAAGACTTATTTTGTTCTAGAAATTGACTGAGCAGCATTAAAGAAGTTAAGAAAAAAGAATTCCAAATGGTAAGCTGGTTTTTTGATGATTCAGCCACTGGGATTTCAAGCCAATACCCGTGAGCTATTATTTATTTATATTTCTGTTTGGTAATGAATGGAGTCCCTTTGCCTTAATTTGCTGGATGCTAGTTTTGTCCAGTCCTGTGTATATATTACCATTCTTTCTGCTTCTTCTCAAACTCCAAATTAGAATTTGCTGACCATTTAATTATTAAGTATGTTAAACAATTACATATGTGAAAGGCTCACATACAAACTTTTAAATAGCCTCATGCAAAGTTCACTCTTGTAATACAATAGCTGCCCACTTCAGGGGTGATTTGTAATTAGATATCCCTTTATTCATACTTTGTGGATGTACTGATAAAACTGTAGTCTTCCTTCATTGTTATAATGATGTGTAGGCTTCTAAATTGGTGAAACTTTAAAATAGTTTTATCTATTTCAAATAGTTTTTACTGTTTAGTTTAAAATAGTTTTCCCCTCCCAAATAGTATAATACTAGGTAATGTGCATACCAAGGATCTGGAAAATGTATATATACCTAGCCAAATACTAGACATTTGTGTTACAGTACCTTAGAACCATCTCTGTATATATAACTTCATCTTAATGTTATGAACTCAAGGATAATTCAGTGGCTTTATATAAATAAAAACATGTATGAGGAGTTCAAATGTAAGGGTTTTTTGAATTTGGACCCATACCCATATCAATAAGCAGTAGATAGCCTTTTTGAATCTGAAATAACCAATGAGCAAAGCCTTATAGTCTTTAATGGAAGCACTATTGAGGGAAGAATAATATCTGGCTTTATGTATATTTTAGGGAATTGAATGTACCTTTAACTCTTAAATATGTTATATGATCACTTGGATTCATTAAGAAAGTTGTAAAGGAAAAAAAAAAGGGATAAAATCTATAAGATTTCCTTGAAATGAAGGATTCAATAGTAATGTTTTTAAAACCTATAGGATATAACATATTGTTTGGAAGTTAAATTTTTAGTCTGTGAGTTCTTTTTTATATTGATTATTTGCTTTATATAGTGAAAGACTTATCACATACATTGCCTTGCACTCATTGACTGCGTTGACATGTGGTGTGGACCTTTGGTTCATCAGAGAAAACTAGCAGTAGCACACCTTGCGCTGCCACTACTTGTCCCCAAGGAACACCCGTAGCATGTGCGCTTTGGCATGTGGCAAGTCACCCCAGGTGCACTAGGGGAGGTTGGGCCCAGCACTGTGCTGATCCCATAAGCTTTACCTAGGATCCTAGGGGCCTCCTGGGGCACATCTGCTGCACATCTGCTGCACAGAACCTGTCCGGAAGCTGCAGCACAGCTCCAGGTGACCTGGCTCTACCTTTGAGCAGTGGGCACTGTCCGTGTGTGTACTAATCCACATTTTTTCTCAACCCCTGGATATTCAGGGGTCAAAAAACCTGTGCGCTTCTCCCTTACAGCATGGAGAACAACTGAACATGCTGTAAGTCGTGTCGTAGATGTGTCTGCACCATCACATACTGCATGGCTGCTCTCAGCCACCTTTGGGTGCATCTACATGTGTTTTACTGCAGAATTGATTACTTAGCTCGTCAGTAAAGTGTTACCATCTACATATGCGCTGGCATTAGGGATCAGTAAATTAATTAATTCTGCCATAAGATAGTATTATCCCTGACAGTAGTATCTTATGGTGGAATCATTTATTCCACAGAAAGCATGTGTGGATGGTGACCAGGATTGCAGAAGTTTGAGCTGGGTGGAGCAGTTCCAGTCTGGCAGTAGGCTCAGGGGGTCAGTGACACAGCTTCACATTTTGGGCACTCCTGTGCCCTAGCCAGCCCCTCTACCACCTGATGCCATCACCCTAAGCCCAGAGCTGAGCCCCCAGACCACACGCTAGCCCAGAGCTTCTCCACCCAGCTCAAACTGCTGCGGTCCCAGATATACTTGAAGATGCTGCATCCAGGGATGATGACTCTGGTGAGAACTGCACTGGAGTTTATTCAGGTGCAGTAATTGCACATGTAGATGTACCCCCAGACTGGGAAACTGAAACTTCTAAATAATAAAAGAGTGAATACAGAATAGTATGTTCATGCAAAAATAATTCTTTAATATTTGTGAGTGCAGGTATTTGTATGTACAATAGATATTCCCTGATCATTTTTCAAAGGCAAAATCTATCTCCTTGAGTGCTTGTATATAGCAAATAAAGGAGGTGCTAGCATAGTCAAGAATTTGATTGAGTATGCCCAAACAAGTTTTCTTTGATAGTCAGCTTTTTTTTTTAATATTGTGAGATGATTCCCAGTTGTAACATGTCAGATGAGATGTAAGTAAAAGGCAGAATGCTTAATTTCATTGCAGGCACAGGTTAAACTGTTTCCTCAACCAGTTAATTATCCTTCAAACGTAGGTGAACAAATCTATTCATAGGGCAGTTGACAATTTGAATCTATAATGTACCAAAAGTATTGCAAACAATGCAGATTTGTTCCTTATGGAGAACTCTGTGGTAAACTTCAAATCCATTACATAGTGGCCAGGTCTACAAAAGACACTGACTGCACAGTAACTTGTTACTACTGCTCAGTAGCATCACACAACACTACTGTACAGTAATAATAAGCTACTATGCAGTCAGCATCACCTGAAAGCCATTCAGCAATGCTATTGTGCAGGAAATGGTTACTATGCAATCATTTAGTACTTGTGTATACAAGTACTAAAAGACTGTGCAGTAACTGCACAGCCAGCATCTTGTGCAGATGCAGCCACTGAATACCATACTTATGAGCTAAATGTACAAGCTATTGCTCTGATAAACATCTATGCAACGTACTGGAAGTTTGCTGAAGTGCAAACTGATAAAAAACTCAATAGGGACCTCACGCTTTTATTCACTATTTGCCAGGGTTAAAATTATGTACCTCTAGAGTACAAACACTGAGAGTCCCTCTTCATATATTATCCATCTCCTTTTTTTTTTTTTCTTCCTTAATACGAAAACATAGCCAGGATTAATCTAAAAGGAAAGAGCTTTTGTGCTATATGCATCTATCTCAAGCCAGTAGCTCTCTCTTACCAAATCCAGGAAGCACGTTGTGAATCAAGTCCATCCCTGCCATTATTTTCTTTAAGCAAACAAGAGCTATGCCCTGGGTGAATCTGACCTTTTTCACTAATGTATTCTGCTGCGCATACAGAGTTTTGAAAGAGATGCAGGGCTGTATGCAGGATCTGCAGTGACAGGTTCAGTAATTCTGTGTATGTATTGTTGGTCAAAAAAAGGCTTTATGCATGGTGAGATCTGCATAATCCTGATAGCTTTGTCACATGCACACTTCTACTGCAGGTATGAAGCAAGCTCTAAAACTATATTCTTTGATTTTAAAATAATTTTACACAGTAAAGAAACTCTGAAGGAAGATGAAATAGACATGCAATAGAAACAAAACAAGATGCACTTGCTAATTTCCTATGGATTCTTACCAGAAGGACAGCAGCTGCCATTGCCATCATCTAAAGCTGCCTCAGATTGGCAGAGAACTGCCCTCTGTCGTCAATAATAATCATATTTCTGTCAATACTCAATAAAACTTCCAAGTCTAACTCAGATCAGTCACCAAGGATGTCTATGCAATAATTTTACTAGTCATGGTGAATTTTTGATACCAAAGGAAAAGCAAAGAGTTTGTTCCAGAAATGCCATTGATCTCACAGCCAGAATCCGTGTTTTTATAGGCTTATACAATCTCTGCTCTTTTCTTCTCATCCATCCTTTTTCTTGGAAGAATACCCAATAAGATTAGTGGAGGTAGGAGTAAGCAATACAGGTCATCCACAGTTAGAGGATTCCCCTAAAGTTAGAGTAACATAAAGGGTATATGTCTCAAGATGTAGCCTACACATGCTTCCTAGACCTTTCTGTATTGTCACTCTGTAATGTATAAAAAAGTCTTCTGCTTGTTTGTCCCTTTTTCTAACATTTCAAATATCAGGACTGTCATGTCTTCACTAGCTCCTCTTTGCTACAAGAGCCCGTTAAGATCAGAAGACTCTAAAAATAGTCTTGTCACATAAACCTATAACTTGAGCTGCCACTTGGTATTTCTTCATCAGTAGTGGTAGAGGGTGCTTAGTATTTGACCATATAAAACTTGATATTTTTCCTTCTTTTGAGGGGAGAGACATACACGTGACTTAGGTCACAGCCTTTCATGACATAATTACTAAGGTCCTCCAAAAAGCTTGAGAACAACTTCCAACAAAATGATAGAAGTGATCCCCTGATGGGCCAGCGATTTAACTAGTATTAGATCAACCCAACACATTTGAGACAATATATCCATGTTGTCTCAAATGTGCATGAGCTGAGAATCAAGCCTTGTGTTATTTCCAATGTTTAAACAAATTGAAAAAAGAAAACAATGAAAATTATAAAAACTCTTTAAACAGTCTTATCACATCGTGAAGAAGCAGTACAATATACAGTCATTCTCTTTTTTCTTGGTCTTCAGTCTCCTGTGAAAAACAATTTTATATATTTCTGGGGTAGTTCACATTCTGCTTAATCGTGTAAAAATCATAATTATCTAATTGACTCTACTGTTTAAAAGCCTTTATTAACTGGGGGAGGGGAAGAATATGTCTTGTCTATAAACTAGAAAATATAATATAAATACACTGCCATTTTAATGACTGTTTTTATTATTCTGAATTTAATAAACAGTGGCAAGTTAAGAAAGTTGTCTGATCAGATAAAATACAAGTTTTGAGGATGTTATCATACACCTGAGATATACTGTTCCTGTTTAATATTTTACAAGCTATCTTTATTATCCACTTTCACAACATTAGAGCAAATCTGCATCTGTTAAGGTGAATTTTATTTGTCATTCTTGGGTCTAACTGTTCCCTTGTTCTTTTCTTATATTGAAAAAATGATCCATTACAGAACACATGGCAAATACTTATTAAGATTTATTCTATTTTTATTGCCGTTGCAACATTTGCTTTTTAGCTCTGGTTATAAAATCTCAAATCTTCCCCAGTTTGGAACTTGACATCTACCAATAAAAGGGCAAAATGAAATACTAGCTGGCAGAAAATACGTTTTTATGTTAGCTTATATTTTTTCTGAAAAATCACACAAAGGAAAAATACTAGGTTCTATTGGATTTACAAACCGGACCTGACAAATAGAATGTGTTCACTAAGTATGAGGAAGGTCTAAGTTGCATGGTTCAGTCTGAGCAACCTAAGTTTAGATTGAGAGACCTGTATGTAGGCATTCACCCTTGGTAGGCAGAAGGCATGCAGGAAACCTGCTCTAGCAAAGGCCTGAAGGCCCTTGTACATGAATCATAGTCATAGAAACATAGAAAGGTAGGGTTGAAAGGGACCTCAGGAGGTCATCTATTCCAACCCCTGCTCAAAGCAGGACCACCCCCAACTAGATCATCTGAGCCAAATCTTTGTCTAGCCTGGTTTTGAAAACATCCAAGGATGGAGCTTCTACCACCTCTCTGAGTAACCTGTTCCAGTGTTTTATTATCCTCCTAGGGAGAAAAGTCTTCCCAATATCTAACCTAACCTTCCCCAGGAACACCGCAGGAGTGGTGTTTCAGGAGCAGCTGCTCTGTGAGGATAGAGCGGCCCCAGGGAATGAGAGGTGAGGCACCTGAGGGGACAAGGGGGAGTGGGGAAGTGGGGCCCTTTCAGAGGCCTGGACAGAGGATGAGAGCCAGGGAGTCCCCAAGAGCCAATGCCAAGTGGGGAGTAGAGCTCGGTTATGCTCCACTGAACTGAGGGACTATGGCTGGAGAGATGCTGCAGGAAGGAGTGTCACAGGCCAGCTGGGCACTGTGAGTGTATCAATTTTATCACAGGCCAACTGAGCTGTTTGATTCAGTTTCGGATCGAGGAGGCAAAGTTGGGAGTGAAGTGAAGGTATATTTATTATAGCTTACACACACACAACAGTTAACAGAAAGATAAATGCGATAAGCAGATAATGCAGTATTAAAGAGCTAATAGTAAATAACAGATAATAAAAACAGATAGATAGATCAATTCTGTCACAGGCCAACTGAGCACTGCGAGGGTATTAGCCTCTGGGCTGTTCAAAACAACAGATAGACAGACATGGGTTAGCAACTTATCGATAGTCCCTCAATGGCAGGTGTGCATCAAGTGATTCCAGAGAAGTCAGGTGTCCCCAATCTACACTGTCAGAGGGATTACCAGGGAAGTTCCCTTGATTAGGATCTGATCCCCACTCACACCGGGAGTCCATTCTGTTCCCTCCTTCCTGCTGTTTACCTGATGCACGTGCTTTTTATACCTAGTCTTATGCTAATCTGTTGGCTTTAGAGCCACTCATAATGTTGCCCTATAGCTGTTACCCTATGGGATTGGAAGCTGTTAAAATTATCAAAAAAGTTTACTACCCAGACTCGAGTTTATCCAATAAGCAAATTATAATGCAGCACCTTTAGGTTTAGGTTTGAAATTGGCATTACTCCGCCTAAGCCCCAACCCCTTTTAGGTATCATTTGAATATGCTTTCTTGGGATCTGCTTTCCTGGAATGTGTTGGATGTGCCAGGCAGTTGGATCCAGTTTTTTATTGTCAAAGCTGAACCCTGAGCAGAAACCGTTAGGTCAGCTAATCTCACATCTACAGCTTTGCCTATGGGGCCCAGTCAGTTCCACGAACAGTTAATTCTATCATTTTGGTTAAACTTATGACAGACAAGTTACATTTATGGTTTACAAACTTGCAAGCTTTATATTAACTAATATTACCTGTTTAGGCAAAATATCAAATGCCTCTGAGAAGCACATATTTATTGCTTATTAATCCCTCTGGTTCTGGCCATCACAGAGGACTGGCACAAGCGGTGGGAAAGCTCTGCCAGAGATGGGCACGCCACAGGAAAAGCAACTGCCACAAGCAGGTTCCCTCTGCAGCTGGGTTTTTTTTGTTTTGTTTTTTTTCTCTTTGAATGTCATTTCTTGTTCTTTGGATTCTTGGTGGGCCCATGGGGAAAGGGGCCAAAGTGGCAGCAACCTCACCCAAAACTTTCTTTCTCATATTAGTTCCCCAATTTTCCAGGGAATTTACTAGAGTATCACCTTGGGTTTCCATTTGTACCTACATCTATTGAGGCTCCTTTTTTGTCTTTATAACTTATTTGTGCTTCAACCTGAAAATTAGATCTCAGACTGTTATTAACTGTTCCAGCAAGCTGTTGGGAACAGAAAATGTAAATATCTACCCAAACCAGGTTTTTTATAATCTCACACATTCTTCACACCAGTACAATGTGCATAATTTATAATAACAGTTTTAATATTCTGTGCGTTACCTGGGCAGCTAATTTATCCGTGGTCTTAGAAAACTGTTTGAAAAATAAAATATCCACTCAAAATATAGACTGCTGAAGGAGATAAACTGCTGTAGTATTCCACTAGAATCCACAGAATATATTAAGCATTAAAAATTGCAAGGCATTAAAATTTTGATGCCTCATTTTTTTGGAGACAGAACTTAATGAGAACAGAAAATAGCGCAACATTAATCCATTCTTATGACAAAGCTTGTAACATAAATGGGAACTGGTACAAATTTTATCCATTCTTGTTACCATCTTCAGACTGTAATGTCATGATCTTCTGTAGTTACCTGAGTGCAAAGTCATATAAACTATTAGCTTACAAGTCAAATTGTACTGCTGGCATTGGGTCCAGTTAACTGAAACTACAGTTGCTACTTCACTAAAAATAGGCAAATATAATGAGATACAATGTGCTGAGCAATTTGAATTCAGTCAACAGTAATGGATAGTTCATAGTTATATAAGAGTCTCAGTTTAACTATTAAATGATGTTTCATTTGAGGCTAGATTTTTCTACAGGAGATTCTGCATATACCACTGTATATTTGGGAGCTTTGGGTTAATTATATCTTTTTGTATTTTAGTACAAGGAAACTCTGTGTGACACCACTTATGCTAATTCAGTTATGTGGGATGTAGTGAACATTTAAAAATAGACTATGTGGCTATATATCACTGGATTGGAGAATTCAAGGTTATTCCAATACATAACTAAACATTTTCAGCTTAAATCCTACAGTACTAGAGGCCAACCTGATCAGCCCAAGGCATGTCTCTAAAGCATTTCAGTTGATTAGATGTGCCCAGGATTGCTGCCTTACCTACAGTAGATTCTAATGTCTTTGTGATAATAAAAGAAAGATTAAATGATCATCTGCTGTGGCTCTCCTCCAAGTTTCAAGCAAAGGGAATCCCATTTCTTAAATTCATCTTATTTGAAGTTATATAAAGTGTTTAGAATTTATATCTCTGTCTTCTCTTTTTTAAAAAGAAAAGAAAAATCCAAACAAATACAATGTTTTAAATATTTTCATGTCAACTCAGATGCCAATTAGGAGTCTGTGGGCTAAAGTAAATAAACTTTCCTACATGAAATATCAAGGTTATCTCAATCCCCTGGACATTCTAGACACAAGATTTTCCAAGTGCCATCATTTCAACTTAGACATTAGGACACTCAGAGAAATGGAAAATGCCTATTTGAGCTCTGTAGGGCTGAGGAAGCCATTCCTTGGGCAGATGCTCCAGCCACTAGGCTATTATTATATATGAAAAAATATACTTACCCAAATATATGATGAAGTTGTTCCCCCCTATCAGCATGTGAAGTGGGGGATGGGGAGGGGGCTTGTATTATATCCACATACAAGAAAACCACATTGAATACACTGTCTATCATTAAACTGCAGCCAAAATCTGCATGTGCCCAGTAATGAAAATTATTCTGTGAAATGGATTAAATACAGCTAATAGCAAGCATGAATATAAAACATGTGGCCTATAGTGGGATAAAATACTGATGGGAACCTTTTTTTTATTATTATTACTATGAGAGTATCAAAACCTCCAAAACCTTATTCCCTCAGCTTACATTGCATTACAAAACTACATCAAGTATAGGTCAACAAAACAATAAAGTATCAAAACTTAAAACGTGTGTATCAACTTATATTACCTTACAAAAACTACACCAACTAAAAAGAACAATAAGGTGTCAAAACTTAAAAGATGCTTGCATTAGCATCCCAAACTTTGACAGTAAGTTCAACAGAAAACACAGACCACTTATGCATTACCCACTGACTCTCTCTTTCCCCAAATTCATAATTATCCAGGGTCCTGGCCCCTTTTGTTTCTTAATACTGCATTATTCTTTGTTATGTTCATCTCATATCTTCATGCCTATCACCCTTTATACCAGAGGTGGGCAAAATCTGACCCACAGGCTGGATTGGGCCCATGGCAGACTCCATTTTTCAGTAGCCCTGGCTCCCTGCTGGTCTCCATGTAGACCCTGGGAGTGTGCGAGCATGACAGCATGGAGCCATGACAGTGAGAGGCTGCAGAACTGGGGCTCTGCTCCAGCCCAGTCTGGCCCTGCATTGTCACAGCCCTGCATTCCCAGGGTCTCCATGGAGATTGACCAGGGGCCACAGAGGCAGGGCACACAGCTGGGCAGGGAGCTTCTCTGGGGTCTGGGCCAGGGCCGCAGCTGGGATCTTGCAGCAGTGACAACATGGGGTGGGTCCAGGGCAGAGCAGTGACCCACTCCCTGCATGCCCCTGCCCACAGAACACACTGTCATTGAAAGGGTATATGGGCAGTGATCTGAGCATGGGTTCTGCAGCAGGAGCATGCAGGAAGTGGATTATGGCTTTGCCCCGGCCCTGCCTTATGTTGTTACTGCCACAAGATTGTGGCCTTAGCCCCAGGCCCAACCCTGGGCAGCTACCTGCTTGGCTACTTGCCCTGCCCACATGGCTTGTGGCTTGTCTCCATGAAGACCCCAGGATCATGAGGCTATGACTCCAGGAGCTGGGTCAGGCTGGGGCAGAGCTCTGGAGCCCTACACTGTCACAACCCTACACTGTCACAACCATCCACTCCCAGGGTGTCCATGGAGACCAGCCCAGAGCCAGAGCTACTTGGAAATGGAATCTAGTCACTGGCTCAAGCTGCCATTCCCACCCCGCCTTATAACTTATGTACCTTGTCTTAGCCCCTATCACACCTTTCCCTAGCCAACCCCTGAACTGCAGATATTGCTCTGCCACTTTTCAGGCCTCATCATCTTTTCATCCTCCTAGATCTATTAGGTATCTTCATTCTTCTCTTTTGCATAAACCCACCTCCTACCCCTTACCTGGTTCTCTTATGTCCCATGAGTAATACCATCCCAGTTGGTTCAAGCCTGAATGTAAGATATCTTCTACTGAGAGTTCTAGTTGTTGCAAGACTAGTAAGTTTCTTGTTTTCCACAATGCTATGCAAGAGCTCACTACAGCTTTCCATACTCTTCCTCCATTCTTCCTCAGGGCCCTGGCCCACACTCTACCTAGAACCACTTATAGGATGAATTGACTCTTAGCACCTTAGTGTAGGAGTTTCTCTGGTTTTCCCCAAACCATTTTGGTGAGCACTCCCATATCAAGTCATAGGGTTTCTTCCCTCTGACATGTTTGCTTGGGGCATCTGGCTATTCTACACAGCTCCTAACTATAATGGAGCTTCTGTATTGGTACAATCTGATGTGATAGCAGGCAACTGAAGCCCTAGTGTACTTCTGTAAGCTTTTTTCAAACAACCCATTCCAAATTTTGTTTCTCTCCTTATGAACCTCCCCAATAGGGATAGTGACCTTTTCCCTGACTCAGGATTTGACTTATTTAAGGTCTGCCACCTCTGTTGCAGCTATTGCCTTCATCCAATATTTATTTGCAAAGTTTAAAATCTGTTTGTGCATTGACAGCTTTATCTAGGCCCAGAGCAATGACCTTTCACATACATTAAAATTATGCAATAACTTCCCTACATTGTACTGGATAAATCTACACCATTTGAGGCCTCATTTAACCCCTTCTGTGCATCACAGAGTGACCTACTTCACATA
>NW_017729027.1:24972557-25000102 GCF_001723915.1 Gavialis gangeticus | reverse complement strand
CCCCCCCCCCCACACACACACATATATCTGGGAAGCCCCACCCACCCTTCAGTTTCTCCTTCTGAATCACATTATTCTCCTAAGTCTTTCCATTTTGGCTTTCCAAAAGAACACCATCAGTTCCCAATGAATCCTAGACGCAGTGGTTCATGATGGAGGGAACACTCTGCCTACATACAGTATGATTGAGAATACCACTGCCTTAATTACCCATCCTGACATGAAAAGCTTGTAGTCATACTGATTCCCCAGTTTTTGTTTCACCTGACCTTGTGTCTTCTCTCATGCCACTTCACTTGTCATTTGTGTGTCCACCTCCATTCCCAACATTTTGATTTGATCCATTGTGACCTATAACCCCAGTTTTTCCATTCCTCTCATCTTCCCCAGTACTGAGTCTTTAAGAAGAGGCTGGATGCCCACCTAGCTGGACTCGTTTGAGTCCCATTTCTCTTTTTGGGGTTTTTGTTGTTCTCCCGCCCTGGCGGGGGGTCGGGCTAGAAGATCTACTAGGTCCCTTCCGACCCTTAATCTATGAATCTATGAATCTATGAGCACTTACTTTTTTGTACATTTAGTTTTTCCTATGACACCTTTTCTTATTTAATTTAATTTAACAATGGTGAGGGGCAACCAGGATGGATTTATAGCAGGCAGATCCTGCCTGACTAATCTGGTCTCTTTTTATGCCCAGATCACAAAGTGCTTAGATGCAGGGGAGGGGGTAGATATTATTCACCTGAATTTTAAAAGGGCTTTTGACAGAGTGTTGCACCCAATTCTTACGCATAAACTGAGTAGCTGCGATGTGGATTTTTTCACAGTAAGGTGGATGAGAAACTGGCTTATGGAATGGACCCAGAGAGTGGTGGTGGATGGGGCGGTTTCTCCCTCGAGGGATGTGGGCAGTGGTGTCCCCCAAGGCTCTGTCCTTTGACCAGTACTGTTTAATTTCTTCATCAGTGATTTGGATGAAGGTATTGAAAGCACCTGGACCAAATTCGCAGATGACACTAAACTGTGGGGCATAGTAAACACACTGGAGGTCAGGCAGCAAATTCAGGCAGATTTAGACAGAATGGGGAAGTGGGCAGATCAGAATAGGATGCAATTCAACAAGGATAAATGTAAGGTGTTGCACCTGGGGAGAAAGTATCTCCAACACACCTATATACTGGGGTACCATTCTGAGTACCACAGCAGTGGAAAGAGATCTCGGAATCCTGGTGATGCAAAAATGAACATGAACCTCCAGTGTAATGAGGTAATAAGCAAGACTAACAACACGCTTTCTTGCATCAGCAGGAGCATCACGAGCAGGTCTAGGGAAGTGATAATTCCCCTTTATGTGGCATTCGTGAGGCTGCAGGTGGAGTACTGCATCCAGTTTTGGGTGCCGCACTTCAAGAGGGATGTGGATAATCTTGAGAGGGTTCAGAGAAGGACTACTCATATGGTTGAGGGCCTGCAGGTAAGACCCTATGAAGACAGACTGAGAGTTCTGAATCTCTTCAGCCTTCACAAGAGAAGGCTGAAAGGTAATCTTGTGGCCGCCTACAAACTCATTGGAGGGGGGGGGATGGCAGCAGGGAATAGGGAACACTGTGTTTACCAGGGCACCCCTTGGGGTTACCAGAAATAATAGCCACAAACTGAAGGAGAATAGATTTAGATTGGATGTAAGGAGAAAATTCTTTATGGTAAGGGTTGCCAAAATGTGGAATGAGCTTCCAAGGGAGGTGGTGCTTTCCTCTACTGTGGAGGTGTTCAAGAGGAGATTAGGCAGGCATCTGGCTGGGGTTACTTAACTCCAGCACTCTTTCCTCCCTGGAACAGGGGGTTGGACTCAATGATCTACTAGGTCCCTTTCGACTCTAGCAATTTATGAAATCTATTAAATCTATGACACACTGTCTCTATGCATGTACAACAATCATTTTGCTTGTGTGTCTTTCCTCCAGAGACTGGTACACCCTCTATTATGCCAACTGTCCTAATCCTCTGCTTCAACAGCTCAATGGTGCAGATGAATAGGAGTGGCCACAGGGGGCATCCCTGTCTCACATCTGATCTGACCTTGACTTCCTCCATTGGATGACCATTCACTTCTAACCTACACTGTGCTCCTTTGTATAAAGTCTTGATCCAACTTAAAAACTTTGGTGGGACCCACATCTTGTTTGGAGTGCCAGGCAGGAACTCATGCTTCACCTGGTCATACACTTTTTCTAAATTAAGATTCAGGAGTGCCACATTCAATCCTTATTCTTGACAGGACTAAATTATGTCTAGTATTAGTAGCAGTATCATAGTTACTACTCTGCCAGGAAAACCTGGTCACTGTAGACCACCTTTGCCATGGTATTTTTAATTTATTCAGAGACACGTTGGCCGTTATCTTAGAATATAGGTTCAGTAAGGTGATTGGCCTCTAGTTCTCCAACTTTCCCGCTCTCCCTTCTTGTATTATTGTTCCTCTAGCTATACCTGCTCCCAGCTGCTCTCTCTCCAGACACTCCTGAAACACCACTAACAGGTCTGGCCTCAATATGTCCCAAACAGTCTTGTAAAATTCTGCTGCACCTGTCATTCCCTGGGGTCTTTCCTGTCTTGAAGGTTCAGGTTGGCCTCCCATAGTTCTTCCAATGTCCACACTTTCTGCAGCTAATGCCTCTTACGTTCCTGCAAGCTCACCTTTAACCCTGCCAAAAAAGAGTCAAGGGTTCCCTGATGCAACACTCTACTGGAGTATAAATGATGGTAAAACTCCCTCACTGCACTCAATATCCTTTGTTTGTTAGCTGCACTTCCCTCTCAACCTTCACTGCTTTAATACTTTTTTTTTCCTCTCCTTTAAGCAAACTAAGAGGACTGCTGCTCTCCTTCTTCCACCCAGGTAGCCTTCACAAGGTCAATGTTTCTCTGTCCTTTCACTCTAAACTACTCCTTCAAAAGGTTCATGTCTCTAATTTCTTCAACAATGGGAATCCCTTCTCTGCCAGTAGTAGGAGACTCTGAAGTCTCCATTAAAATCTTGTAAACCTCTTTTGCTTTTCCCAGGCCCTTCTTTCCCCACAAAAAAAAGGTTTCCCTTCTTTCCTTAAGATTTCCACAACATCTCACTCTGCTTATATACTTTTCTTTCATTGCTACCATTCTTTGTAGTGGCTTCTATACCATCTGCACACTTATCCATCTTCTAGTCATCTTATATTTAACTTCTGCTGTCTTATATTGGAGTACTTTGCTCTCCCATTTCCAACCCTGTCCTCAGCAGCAAGTAGTCAGAGAAGAAGACCAGTATTCTCTATCCCACTCAAATGTTCTAGTCTACAGACCCAAAAATGAAGTCTATGTGCGACTATGTGTGGTCTGCCACATCCACTCTAGTAAACCTACTCTCAACTCCAGGCACTGCCTTTTGGCTTTCCTGTAGTTCACATTCTGCTACCATCCATGCAAGCAGCTATGAGGACCTGTCTAATCCTGAATAACTTCTCATCCTATCCCCTTCTCCAAGGTACAATTAAAATATCTAATCAGCATTAGGAGTAGTGGTCCCAGTAGGAGGACTGTCAGTTCCTCTAAGAGGGTGCAGTGTGCCTCCCACTCTGCCAGTGTGTAAATGTTAGTATTGTAAACCTTTCCATTCACTTCTCCCCAGTCACTTGTAACACTCTTCTGCTAATTATTTCCTTGTAGCTTATTAGTCACAGCTATGGATCTTTAATTAGTACCACCACTCACCACACCTTATTGTCATTATTTCCTGACTGCATGGGTGAACCATGCTTCTATCTTTCTACAAGGTCTTTATACTTCCTCTGTCCTTGGATTCAACATTCCTACAGGCATATCACATCTGCCATCCTATGATCGAAATACTGGCCCATCCCCACACATTTTCCATGGCTGTGAATGCCTCTTACATTAACCAATATTAACACGATGCTCATATTTATACAAAATCACCCTCCAAGTCCAATCTGTGCACTGAGGTCTAAATCTGGCCATAACTTCAATTCTGATTCCAAATTCAAGCCTATGAGTCTTCCAATTCTGGTTCTAAACTCAAGACTCATCCTTCTCTTCTTGTGGTTTTTCTCCTCCATCTTCTCTTTCACCATGTCCATTGCATGTAACAAATGTTGTATTTTGCCTTCTTCCAAGAACTCTTCCATCTACAGGCTGCAATGAACCTGAGAGTCATGGGGCTAGGAGTGGGATGAGGTGGAGGGAGCTTAACAATAGACTCCTGTTGTCTGTTTTCCTCCTTTTGTTCCCTCCTGAATCTCCACCTTTTCTCAAACCCCTGCCACTCTGGTTTCCACTTCATGCAGCTTCCAGACCACTCCATATTATTGTCCTCTTTCTCCTCTTCTTCCTCCTCTCTCTTCCCCCCTGCTGCCCTTTTCCTTACCTCTTGCTTCCGCTATTCCTCCTATTGCACTCTTCCAATTTCTCTCTGACCCTTTCCCTCCTTCCATCTACTCTATTCCACTCATCCCTGATTCTTCTTCCCCTTCCCCACAGTTCTCTCTCTATATCCTTCTCCCATCCTCCTGTTCCTCCTTTCCTCCCTCCTTTCCCATTCCCATTCTCTTTCCCTTTCTCCTTATCTCCTTCTTCCCTCCTTTTGGCACCTCCTCCTTGCGCCCCATCTCTCCCTCCCTCTCTATTTTATCCTACCTAATCTGTTTCCTCTTTCCTTATCTCTGCCCCCTGATCCCTGCCCCCCACCTGCCTCCTTTCTCCTGCTCTGCTCTTTCTACCTTAGCTTCTTTTGACTGTATTTGTGAATGATCTGGGGCAGGTGTGGAACATATGACTCAATTTTCAGCACAAATTACATTTTCATTCCTTTTTACATTCTCATATCCTGTGACTCTTCTCTTCGCATGTTGTGCAAATCTTTTTATGGACAGACTATTTGCAAATGCCTCTCTTTCTTACACCTCAAGCATAATTTCAGTTATCCATAGTAAATAACTAGCTTTTTGTGGGGCTGAGCTATGATGCTAGCCAGGTCCTTGAATACTCTGGAGTGTAAACTGTCAGGGCCGGCTGACTTGAAGGTGTCCAGCCTGTCAATGTGTTCCTTCATGAGGTCAGCACTGATGGAGGGTAAGAAATCTCCCTCACCCAGGCCTCCCAGGCCTCATCCATATGGCCACAGGAGCAAGCTAGGGAGGAGCCTCCTATTTTCATAAGATGGGCATTGAGGCCCAACACCTCAGCAGGTACTAAATCATGCCAGAAGAGCAGTCATCCCTGAGAGGGCTTAAGGAAAATTGCCTTCTTGGATACAGATTCACAGTGTTTCCCCTACCTGGTAAATGGTAACCTACCAAATGGTTAGGTCAGGGCAGCCCATCTGAATAAGATATATGATACTGTTCACTGTGTGCAGTCCCCCTTAGCACTGACTCTTTTTCAAGTCAAGGTGAGCCACTGCATTGAATCATTTTTACTTTCTGTCACACAGCACTAAGGTGCCTGCTCCTTTAAGGGCAGAAACTGCCTAGGGAGAGGGCCCTCAGTCAGTCAGGAACCCAATAGCTGCAGGTTACCATGGCAGAAGGAATGAGGAAATTGGCCCACACCTGCAGGCGGTCAGCTGACTGGAAGAGGCGGGGCTTGGGTCATATGTAAACCCCAGGGCTAGGACTAGACAGTCAGTTCTCTGCCATCAGCCAAGGGGGAAGGAGCTCTTTTAGAAGAAGTTAAGTGGAGAGGCTTGACTGCCTGTTCTACTTCTGGTAGGATTAAGGGGCTCCAGGAGCTCACCAGGGACCCTGGCCTACAAGGCATTTAGTGCTAGTGGGAAGGTTTAATTCTTTTAAAGGGACAGAGTACATCCTGAACTGCTTGCATTATGTTAGAGCCCAGAGGCTCATATTTTGATTTCTGTTTGAAAACCAGTGGATCAGGCTGAGGCTATTGAGGAAGGAGGAGGCCTCACTGGGGACCCACTACAGTGTGGGGACCCCAGTGACAGTGTGGATGCCATGACAGGGGGGTGAGCAGACCCCAGCACCAGTGGGGACCAGTAACAGAGGGGAGAGCAGACCACAGCACCAGAGGGCACAGTGACAAGGGGGAGAGCATCTCAAGCTCATGGCTTTCTCTGGGATCACAGGTAAGAATCCTTTTCACTTCCTCCGTCTTCCTGGGGTGTCTATTACCCCTGCATTTGTCCTCTTGTGCCCAAAGGCAATCAATAAATCTTCCGCTGCTGGTTTTATCTCCAGTTTTTGTGGGCTAGTTATCCAATCTTCCCCCAGGTGTGAAATCCTCTCCACCTGGCAGGGGTCATTCAGAGGTCATTCCTACCAGAGCTAGCCTCAGTAACAGGGCTCCTGCTTGAGTCCCTGTTACATTGACAATTATCTTATTAGATTGGCCCAGGAAGAAGTAAAAGTGAATGAAACATGAATATTGTACTGACATACTTTTGATTCAACTGAAAATATTGCTAATGCTAAGTTACCGCAAGACGGACGATGGTCTGGGGAATTGGACCGTGTTTGGTGAGTACGGGAAAGCACTGAGGTGCTAGGAAGCAGCTCTGCCCTAAGCTGGAGGAGAGATGACGTCTCTGGGACAACTCATGGGGAGGCAGGGATCAAGACAAATCCCTGACCCTGTCAGGGCAAAGTCTGCTTAAAAGATAGCAGAATGAACAGTGTAGGAGCAGCAGGGGGGCTGCTCTCAACACGAGTCATGTGTGAAGAACAAAAGATGCGGAGAAATGCAGTCCGCTAATGAAGTAATTAGTGGTGGAAGCTATTCAGTTCCAAAGTATCTGTGAAGTGACAAAACAGCGTTTTCTTTATCTGTAACTCAGGATGTCCTTGCCAATAAAGTAATTGGCGAGGATTTTGTTATTGTATCTGACGTTGCAGAATTTGTTTTCCTATCTTGTGTTTCCTGCCTGCCATCTGACACCTCCAGGGAAGGAATTCTACCTGATCAACACCATCAAAGAGTTACTCAACACAGCTCACAAAGACATTCTTATGGACCTAGAGGGACAGCCTTCAATCTTTAGCTCCCTCTGTGAAAAAATTAAGTTTATTTCCTACCTATGAGGACTTTTTACCATCTTGTACCATCTACACTTCTCCCAGAGCCTGACAAAGGGACTTCGATCCTGAAAGCTCGCAAAAAAGGACAATTTTCTTGCCATTTTCTAGTTGGTCATATAAAAGGTATCATTTTGGAACCAAGAATTCTAGTTTTTTGTAACTCTTATCCTGAGTGTTTAACCCCTGGGTGGTATTTAACAATCAGAACATCAAAGCTTACTGATCTCCTCCTTTTCTTCTTCATTCCAAATCATGGCAGGAAAGTACAAAGGAGAGAAGAGGCTAAGATTACCCTACACGCTCACAAAGTGGTGCATTGGCTGGGAAGTAGGTCAACTATCTTAGGAATAACTCTCAACCACCGCTCAACAGTACAGAGTCTATGGATACCCAAGTTCCTACTGACTGACAACAGGCCCATAGTATTACCTTGCGACTCCTGCAGGGCCTCCCTGCTGGAGAGGCAAGTCAGTCAGCAGGGTGTATACACAACATGGGAGTTTAATCAGCATTAAATTGAAGCGGTGTTTTTTAAAACCTACCACTTCAATTTAGGGTCCCCGTTTCATCTACACACACCCCTAATTTACAAATCCCTTCAAACCTGGCTTCAAATACATTCTTGACCTGTGTTAGAAATAAAGATAACTGTCCTTTTTCAAGGAGTGACACACTAATCCTACTGTACCAAACGAATGTGTGTTAGTTGTAATGGCATTATGAAAATGATTTGGCACAACTGAGGTTAAAATTAACATATCTAAAACCAAGGATAATATGATTGAAATAGGATTGCAGTATGGTATATTTGATGATACAGAGAAGCAGGATTTCCTTTCCTTATCAGTGATAAACAGGGTCAATATATATATACATAACTGTAGAAAATCTACAAAACGTACATGAGAATTTGGACTCCTCTTGCAGTTTTCTCTAGCTTGAATTAGGAAACAGTACCCCTAAGAAAGCTGTTTGTAGGCTAACATCTGTTAGATGTTGTTAGATTCCTTTTCTTGTGAATAGTTTTTGGCATGTGGCTTCAATGTTCAGTATGCTTGGTCTTTTGCTATTAGGATATGAATGGTGGCTAATGGTTCCTTTTAGGGTGTTAATTTATATTTGCCTCTTTGTTTCCCTGAGGTTTGCTTTTTCCTAACATACTTTTTAATTTATTTCCCTTCTAAATGTTAGTGATTATGGTTGCACAAGGAAGGTATTCTTACAATTTCAATAGTCATTATAGAAACATTTAAAAATTTGGGATCTAATAAAAACAGATTTCCACTTTATTTGTCCATATTCTTCTTTGGCAATATTTCCTTGTCTTCTTAGAGGTTTGTGTAGACAAAATAGAAGCCTGCTTTACTTTTCTTGGTTTACTTTATTCCTATCCTTTCTAAACCCCCTAGTAGCATTGGAAAATATAACTAGCAGAAAACACTTTTAAAAGTGTACAGGGCCTACTTTTCCTGAGTCCATACCAGCTACACAAATTATCATAGACTTAACTGATTTTCTACCCTATCAGACCATTAAGTGGCATGTTTCCTAGGGCAATGACACTTTCACTCCCTGCTCCTGCCCTTTTCCACAACCTTCATGCTTAGTTGTGTGGAATCTCTATCTTCCACCTACACTTCACTCTTCTTTTCTGTTTTTCCTTGTTGTAATTGAACTCTGTCACATATCTGTATCCTCATGACTTTGCATTGCATCTGTTTTGCAGCCAGTTCTTAATTTTTCACAATCTTAACAGGAACACTGCAGGGAAACATTGTTTGTTTTTTTCATAATCAGTTCAGTAGCTTGTTAAGGCTCTAGCCTCAGTTTATAGATCTGTGAAGTTCTGGAGGTTTTCCCTATGTTTGTTCACCTCACAGATCTGTGTAATGCTGTTCATCTCATAATTATATTTTTGCATGCAAGCAACAAAGCTAATAAGAGGAGATAAAGGTCTCCTCAGAAGTTGTTATTCTAAACCTGCCACAAATCTTGCTAAAATATCCTGCCGATAATGATTTTGCTGATAAAGTTTGTAATTACAAGGACAGTATGCCATTTAGCATAATTTGTAGAAAACTGTAACAACCTGATTGAGATATTGACAGTGTAACAATGTTACTCAGATTCATTTTGAAGGCTGGACAAGCCACATGAATGACTGACAAATAATTCCACCATCTGGGAATATTGTATCCCTTTGACAAGGACAAAACCATAACTGGCTCTTAGGTAGCTGCATTGGACAGCCCTCTAGAGTTTGATTTTTCATGTGCTAGAGCAGTGATTTCAACTAGGGTGCCACAGCACCCTGGGTACTCTGAGATCCTTTTGAGTATGTCACAGGATGCCACACAATCTAAGCACCGTTGCATCTGCAAACATGATTCACAAGATAAATCCATAGGGCATGCCCGGATGAGTGTGCTGCTACAGACCCATCTGCAGTGCTACAAAACATGTGCACTGCAAACTAAAGCATTCACCACCCTGCTAATTTGCAGCTTATTGGGAGTTCTTTTGACAGCAGGGGATCCTGGTGTCCAAAAAAAGTGTACTGGAAAAAAAGTGGGGCTGCACATGTGTTGGCAGTGTGAGGCACCTGAAAATGGGCCTGGCCAGCCTGAACCACACATTGGCTTCTGGACAGGCTCCACACACCTGAATCAGTGCTGCTGGATTCTTGGGAGGCCTCCAGGACACCTGGTAAAGCTGCTGAAAGCCTCTAGGACCCCAGGTGCTGGCCCTAGCCTCCCCTACCCCACCCAAGGCAATTGCCACGCACCAGAGCTCATGCAGGGACATTCCCAAGGGACAAATAGTAGTGGCACAAATATGTGATGCTGCTATTTGTCCTTGGGGAATGAACACTGCCGCTTATGGGGATGCACCCCTATATTTCAAATAGGAATCCATAGCTGTGGTCTTAGTTCTTTGTGAGAAAATAATTGTTTTATTATTTTTTCTTAGTCAAAAAATGAGTGAAAATGAAGATCTGGCATTTTCAGAGGTGTGCCTTGAGTCTATCCAGGGCACACCTGATGTCTGATGTCTTTAGATTTTAGAATTGATGTCTCATTTCTCAAGAGGTCAAAAACCACTGTGGCAGAGCAACTCAGCAATGCTTAACATAGGAAGAACAGAGCTGTATAAAATACGGTGCTATCTAAAATGTGACTGTAGAGGTAGACACTGGCAATGCATAGTGGGTGCACGTGCACCCTGAGATCGGCCGTATACCCTTTGGAAGTGCCAGCCATGAAACTGGATGTGCACTGGGGGACAACCCCCCCCACCCCTATCAGTGATCTAATGCGCCCCCAGACCCAGGAGGCGCCAGTCACCCATGGAGGTAGAGACATGAAAGTCTGAAGAAAGCTTTAAAGATAGAGAGTTTTAAAAACTATTGCATTTCATTTACACCTGTGATAGTATTTTCACTATTCTCCATACTTACATTGGGAAAATACATCAGGAACTTTAACTTTTGTTCAATGAATGGCAAATACCTAGATTTTAACATCTCTTAAAAAAAGGTTTATGTGGGATTCATATAGTGCTTACATGAAGCAAGACTTAAATGGTCTCCTTAGGAATAAAAGACAGAACTGTTTTTTAAAAAGATAAGAACAAAAGACAAGAAAAATGGTATAGAGTTCCATTGTAAGCAAGTGATTCTTTAGTTAAGGCTGAGTTTCCATTTCCATTAAAAATCTCACATTTCCATATTTATAACATATTTCTCTGGATCTGCCTTAGCCTGAAATTTGACATACTGTCTGTGTTCTTGTCCAAGGATAAGATTTATTTTTTCCTCTTAAGTAAAATGGTTTAAAGCAAATGGTTCAGGAGATTGGGGAGAAGAGTTTGATGGACACATATGATAGAATAAAGTAAGACAGATGGTTTTGCATAGTGCTTGATGCTGAAGCTAGCCTAGTGGGAATAATATTAATAGGCAATTGTCGATCTTCTGGATCATGGTATACATGTAAGAGTTCTAGTCAGGTGCCTGATGAATCCACTTGTGGCTGACAAGCCCAATTGGAGAGTGGCACAGCTTGTCACAAGTTTTACAGATCCATGTGTTTTCTGAGTTGGATTTCAAGTTTACAGCACAATGCTTCTTTCTTTCTTGCTTTGGTTCCACTTTTGGATCAGAGCTGCTTCTGTTGAACTGCACCCAGTGCCAGATGTTCCTTCCAAATTGAGACTAATATAGAGCTGTGCAGAATTTCATATTTGCTTCACAAATATTTGTATGAGACAATCAGTTTTTCTCTGGCATTAAGAAACAAGTAGCTAAGTACAAAATGTTTCAGATGCTTGCTTGCTGGAGCTAAAGTGGTGGATGTTCATGTAGATAGGGAAAATTGGTCATTAATATATTGTAAAACTTGACCAAAGGGGTAGCTCATGCAAATCATAGTAGTATATGGTATAGGATTATACAAATCAACTCCAGGGGAACCACCAGGAAATCCCCAGTGACCCCTAGCTATATGAGGAAAATATGACACATACTAATGTAATATACCCTTCCACAGTCTGGATAAACAGACAAAATGCAATAGCCTGTGACATACAGGACTTGCCTACACATGAATATTAATGCAATGCAGTAAACTCTGGTGCAGTTTGCACTGGAGTTTATTGCTCCTAGGTGCAACATTTACACATTTGCTAAGGACCACAGCATGTTGAGCCATGGCAGTGCTGCTCTGGCTGGCATGGGGCCCAGGAGGTCAGCTTGCCAGGCTGGAGCAGTTCTGGCCTACCTCAATGTGCTGCAGGGGGGCTGGCTGGGCACAAGGGTGCTACATTGTCACACTGTAGCATCTTCCTATTCCAGCCAGAACTGTCAGTGTCTGCACATGCATTGTAGTGGAGTAAATAACTCTGCAGTAGTCTGGCAGTACTAACCTATGGTGGAGTTAATGAGTTTACTCCAGCTTAATAGCTCTGTATGTGCAGACATTTTATTGTGGAACTGATTAGTCTACTCCTCAGCAAATGTCTCATGTAGATGTACCCACAAAATGTCAGATTAATGGCCTCTTGTGGCTATAAACCTTGTGAAGCTGTGTATTCAGAAACCTCTTCTTGCCAACATGTCAGACAAGGGGACTAGAGGCTGAGCAAAAGCCATGGTTCCATCTGTTTTAATCTGTGCCTTTTTAGCCCACTCGTCTTCCATTTTGTTCTGATTGAAAGAATCTGGTCACAATCACTGTGCTCTTGCTTTGCCTTTTAAGTAGGTTACAAATGGGTCGGACTTAGAGGAGTGGACATGGGTACATTTTCACTAAATTGGCACACATAAATTTTACAAAATTCCCATGTCTGTTCTGGCTATATAATATCTTATGGCCACTAGGAATTAGCTGAAATGCAAATAGCTTAAACATTCCTTCTCAGGCTTTTACCCCAAGAAGCTGAGTAGCAGATTCTACTACCAAAGGTTAACATATCAAGTGAAGTTCCACAAGGTTTTGTTCCTGGGCCTTGTACTATTCAATAAGTTCATTAATTACTTGGATGATGGAATACAGAGTATAACTGTGAACTTGTTACATGATACCGAACTGGGTGGACAGACTTCAAAATAATTTTGGCAGACTGCAAAAAAAAGTATCAAATAGATGCAATGCAATTTAAATTTAATAAAAAGTGGGAAATACTACACTGAAGTAGGAGAAATAGACTGGTCAAATGTAAGGTAAATGATAACTAACTATTATGCACCTGTTCTGCAGAAAGTTTCCAGAAGTTAGAGTTATAATTGCTTGCAACCTGATCAGGTTTCAACAATTTTATATTAATTGCAGAAACACAAAAAAAAAAAACAAAAATAGCAAAAGGAAATAAGTATATTAAGATATAGGACTAGGAATGTCAGATGTAAGAATATATCACATATAACATTACTATTCAGTAATGGTAAAGCAGTTGGAGTACTGTATCTAGTTCTGGGCACCATATTTCAGGAAAGATGTAGACTACCTGGAGAGAGTCCAAAAGAAAATAACAAAAATAATCATAGGTCTCAACACATGAAAAGTCTCACACTCATGAACACAGATGTCCATGCTCATCACCTTAAAGGCAAATTACGTGGGATCCATCCTCCCCAGCACTCATGTTTCACAGATGTCACATATACTAATTAAATCATAACTGCCTCTACAGGCTATGGGGCCCTGGCTCTATTCATTTTTATACCAGGCACTCTCTGGGCTATGGATGCTCTGACTCCCCCAGTCTCTGGCTGTGGCCCTTCTTGCCTTCACTTAGAATCATAGAATCATGGAAAATTATGGTTGGAAGGGACCTCAGGAGGTCATCTCGTTCAACCTCCTGCTCAACGCAGGACCAGGTCCAACTAGATCTCATCCCAACCACAGCTTTGTCCAGCCAGGTCTTAAAAACCTCCAAGGATGGAGATTCCACAACCTTTGTGGGTAACCTGTTCCAGGCTTTTATTACTTTCCTAGTGAGAGAATTTTTCCTAATATCTAACCTAAACTTCCCTTGCTGCAACTTGAGACCATTTCTCCTTGTTCTGTTATCTGCCACTACTGAGAACAGTTTACTTCAGGGGTGAGCAAAGTCCAGCCAGGCTGGATCTGGCCAACAGTGGACTCCATTTCCCAGCAGACCCTGCATGCATGACTGGGGCCAGCATCCATGTAGACCCCAGACACTATGCCGTGACAGTGCAAGGCTGGAGTTGCCATGGAAACTGGCCTCCACCATGCTGGCTGCTAGGGTTGCTCTGGAGCTGCTGGGATCTTGTGGCAGGGGAAGCTTGGTCCAGAGCCAGGGCAAAGCCATGATCTGCCACCTGCATGCTCTGGGAAGGGGCATGCAGTGGATCATGGCTCTGCCTGGCTCTCTGCAGCAGTGACAGCATGGTCCTGAGCCAGGACAAAACCGTGATCTGCTGCCTGCACTTCCATGCCTGCAGCATGCAAAGCTCTGCCCTGGCTCTTTGCAGTAGTGACAGCTTGGTTCCAAGCCAAGGCAGAGCCACAATCCACTGCTTGCACACCCTTTCCCTGAGCATGCAGGCAGATTGTGGTTCTGCCCTGGCCCTGGACCAAGATGCCCCCACCACAAGATCCCAGTGGCTCTGAAGCAGCCCCCTGCACTGCTATGCCATGCAAGACATGGAACAAAACCAGCCCCAGGATGGACTGACCCCTGGGCCACTCCACTTGATACTGGCAGCCAACTAGACATCGAGCCATTGATTATTACCCTGTGAGCCCGATGTTTCAGCCAGTTTTCTATACACCTTACAGTCCATTCATCCAGCCCATGCTTCCTTAGCTTTCCTACAAGAATGCTGTGGGAAACCATATCAAAAGTCTTCCTAAAATCAAGGTATACTACACCCACTGGTCTCCCTGCATCCACAGAGCCAGAACCAATCAGGTTGGTCAGGCATGACTTGCCCCTGTTGAATCTATGCTGACTGTTCCTAATCACTTTCTTCTCCTTCAAGTGTTTAGAAATGGATTCCTTGAGAATCTGCTCCATGGTTTTTCCAGGGACTGAGGTGAGGTTTTTGGATATGTAATTCCCTGGATACTCCTTTTTCCCTTTCTAAAATATGGGTACTATGTGTGCCCTTTTCCAATCATCCAGGACCTCTCCTGATTGCCATGAGTTTTCAAAGATGATAGCCACTGCCTCTGCAGTCTCACCAGCCAACACCCTCAACACCTTCGGGTGTATCCTGTCCAGCCCCATGGACTTGTACATGTCCAGCTTTTCTAAATAGTCCCTAACCTGTTCTTTCAACACTGTTGTCTGGTGTAGTAGTCTGGGAGCTGATCTTGCCTGTGAAGACTGAGGCAAAGAAAGCATTCAGTACTTCAGCTCTTTCTGCATCCTGTGTCACAAGGTTGCCTCCCCCATTCAGTAAGGGGCCTACACTTTCCCTGATTCTCCTCTTGCTACCAACACACTTGTAGAAATCAGTCTTGTTATGCTTCAGGTCCATCACTAGCTGCAACTCCAGTTGTGCTTTGGCTTTCCTGACTTCATCCCAGCATGCCTGAGCAATACTCTTATACTCCTTTCTATTTATTTGTCCAAGTTTTCACTTCTTATAAGCTTTCTTTTTGTGACTTAGTTCGTCTCCTTAGACCCTGGCCCTCCTTCTAGGCCAGTTAAGAGCCATGGGTTCTTCAGCCCCACCAGTCTTTGGCTTTCTCTTTTCTTGGCCTGTGGCCCTTCCTGAGCCCTGAACTCACTTCTATGTCAGTAAGACCTATGGGAACCCTGCCCCTACTGCTCCTCAGACTTTCCAGCCCTCTGTTCTTTTTCTGAGCTATCTAGCTGCTGCTCTCTCTCTGGGCTGCCTGGCCCTCTGTTCTCTCTCTGGCCCAGCTGGGGCCTCCTCACTTCCCCTTAGCTCCTTCCATAAAGCACCAAATGCTCCTCAGTCTTAAGACTGCATGCTGGCTGTTCTGCCAGCCCTAAAGCTGAACTCCCAGCTCTAAGGCTGCATACCCACAGATATACTTGGTACGAACCAGCGTCACTGTTTCAACGGCCTTCTCAAGATCACCTTCCTGTCAGCTGTCAGGATAAGACTGCCTACCTACCTCAGGCCTGGGGCTTATATACATCTTAAGCCCAGCCCCCTTCCAGTCAGGTGTCTTCACTAATTGCTACTTGAACTGTTTCTAGAGCCTTCTCTCCTTTTAAAGTGACAAGCATGCTAAGCAACCTGTCACACTATGTAAAATGTACCTGGTGACAAGGGCCAATCTAACCAGTTCTGTACTCATCAATGATTAAGTGAAGTAGAAAAGCACAAGAAAAAAGGAAAAAGAAAGAATGGAGACATTTGATAGAGTGCAACTACTTGGGGCAGAAGTCCCCCAGAGCAGCAGTCTAGATTATGGACCGCAATGGGTTTTCCACTACCATAACTGTGATCACTTAAGCTGGGTAGAGCTTCCAGACACCCTGAGTACCTTTGGAACACACAATTGACTTGGACAAATCTGGAGTCTTTCAAGTCAGAACAACAACTGTGAGTGACTATAAAAAGGGAAGGAGGAAAGTAGCTAGCAATGTTATCAGCTGTTCACAAAGGTGGGACAAAAACTGGATTCAGAATTATTGCCAAAGTACTCTGGGATGAATGATTACTTCCTGTTAATTTATTATTTAGTTTTCCTATGTTGCTGTTTTACTTTCTTTTCTACCTTTGCCAAACTCCTGTTTGATAAACCTGTAGGGCTCAATTCTTGGGAGTGGGGAAACATTACTCAGCATGAGCTCCCAGGCAACCTAATTTAATTCCATATGTCTTGTGAGAGGTAGGCTTAAGTCAGTGTTATCTGAGTTTTTACTACATGGTGATTATGAATATGGAGATAACTGGGTAGAAACTGGGGAAGGGGCACATTGCAGATAGAAAAGTGTAGCAAAGTACTCTAGACAAGGAACTGTACCTTTTAAAACCAGCTACTCTGAAGCAGGGTCATATCAAAATAACTTGTGGTCATAAGGACAATGAATGGGAGGCCTGCTTATAACTTAATTCCAGGTTGGCTTGGAATGGTAGGGAGTCCATCTACAAATTCTCTGCCAGATAGGGGATGAAGGCTAACACAACTCATGCTAAGGCAAACTGAATCCTCCCTTCTTCCCAAATCAAGCAGAGGACTCAAAAAAAAGGTGGGATCTTTGGCACTTGGAGGTTCTACTCATTCAAAACTCAGTCACCCTGCTGGGGTCGTTTGACCCAGTACTCTTTCCTGCCATGGCAGGGGGTCGGACTTGATGAACACCTCAGGTCCCTTCCGACCCTACCAACTACGAAACTATGAAACTATGAAAATCTTTGCTATACTAGAGTTGGTGGAAACCTGCAGACAGTAAAAAGTGGATCACTCTATATCTAGTAGAGATTTTTTTCCAGGTTGTCTGCATACTTAAGCAGATAAGCAGAATGCAACCACTACAGTGCTATGTGTATTGTTTTGTCTTGTTTTGTTTTTTGTTTTTTAAATCATTATCATTAGACATCCTTAAAAAAAATGAAAGCATGGGTTCTGATGTCTTCATACGACTCCAAGAAATGGGATAAGCAGGTAGCTAAAGATCCTAGGCCTTAAAGCAGGTTGTCTCTGTTGACTATCACTTAACTGCCCCATACTGCAAAGGACATTTTGGTTAAGTACAGATGTTCAAAAAGCCTGAGGCAGAATCAATGAAATCTTCGTGAGTTTCTCTAAGCTGTCCAGATTGGATTGGGAGTTTATGGGACTCAGGTTTTCCCTTTGGTGGGAAAAGGTATACAAAAGTCTGCACTGGCTGAGGCCAGAAGGTAGGGGGTGCTCCCACACACCTCCCAATGTACCTGACATTTCTGGAGGCATCTGAGTGCAGCCAAACACCTTCACCATCCCTGATTGGCTGTCAGGCACATGTCTCCCCCCGGTTGCCCTGTCGTCTGTCAAGCAGCAGTCAGCCGCAAGCAGCCTCCTGTTCAGAATACCATTGGGGTCCCTGCGCTTTGTCCAGGGTGGAGAGCATGCAGGTCCACCCCAGTCAGGGCAGAGGCAGGTGGGAGTGGGTCTTATGATCTATTGGAGACAGCAAGACCCGTGGTGCACTGCACATTCCCAGCCCAGGTTGGCAGGACCTTCCTCTGTCCCAGTTCCATCTGGGCCTCAGGACCACATGATGGAGTGACTCCAGGAAGGGCTCACAGGATTCCTCCCTCCCTCCACCCCCTAACCCCCATCAGAGCCAGTACCAAATTCAGAGCTGAAGCCCCTTCTTGTGTAGCTGTGAGAGTCCATTCCCTGGAGGGAGGGCAGCTGTACAGAAAGTGGCTTCAGCCCCAAATTCATCTCTGGATCTGGGTGGGAAGGGTGGAATTCTGCAAATCCCCCCCCAGAGCTGCTACAGCAGAGTGTCATTACCCTGTCATGGTCCCATCTGAGTTTCCAGAACTGTGCACTGGAATGGCTTCCAGAAGGGCTCATAGGATACCCCAAGCCAACACCAAATCAAGTTTAGGGCTGAAGCCACTTCCTGGGCAGTTGCAAACACATGGCTGCCTTCCCACAGCTGCATAGGAAGTAACTTCCATGCCAAACTTGGCACTGGATTCAGGGGAGAAATCTTTCTCCCTTCCCAGAGCCTCTCCAGTGCACAGTCCCAAAGCCCAGATGGAACCAGCACAGGGGAGGGGCACCCTGTGGCCCACTGACGGAAACCAGGAATGCAGAGTGTACCACTGTCACTGTCTCCCCCCATCAGCTTGTGAGCCCTACTCCTTACCCGTCATCCCTCACCTCTGTCCTACCTATGGTGGACAGCTAGAGAGCTTGGCAGCATGGCCAGTTAGGAGCTCAGCTGGAGCAGCTGAGCCATGGCTCCCCATGAGAGGAGGTCAGCAGGGGCCCACAAAGGCCCCTGCGATGCCAGTGGAATGTGACCTACCTTGATTCATGAGTAGACCTGGTACTGATGTTTGATTCACTGGTCTATTATAAAACAAATAAGTCTGGTACTACATCAATCTAGCATCCATCATTTTTAAAGCAGTCTGTGTGCCCCAAACTTCTGTTCTGTTATAGGTATAGACTGGTTTTTGACCACCTACACTGGAAAAGTGTAATGCCTGTACCTGGCCTATGAGTTCCACAAGGAACAATGTTTCTTAAAGAAAGCACAGGTTTTGGAAACCAGGATCTTCTATGATGCATTCAGTGCCTTAGAACCACTAAAGAACTTGTAATGCAATATAAAGCAACAATGTAAAGTAAATATTATTACTACATTCCTTAATTTTCCAGAACATTTGGCCAGTAATTTCATTTGTCTGCAAGTTTAGTACAATTTTACTTGGTGTGCCTGCGTAGCTAACGGCTGGTACTTTATTGCTTGAGAATTGCATGCTGTTGTTCAGGTTACACTGGGTGTGATCTGGTTCTGCTCTTATACTGTGATTTACAGAGTTGTGTAGGCATTTGATAGTGTTCAACTATGGAAATACTCCTCCTTCCCTAAGGTCTAAACAGTCTGCACTCACAGTTCGCTAATTCCCTGCTGACGCTAAGAGCAAGGGATGCAATCAAAACCAGAATCATCTGAAAGTTATATTTGATCTGATTTATATGTGAAATCACTTTTTTCCTATAATATGGGAAATGTAATTGCAACACTTCCTTGTTGTATTTTAGTGAAAGTCAAAGTGCCTATGTTCAAGAGATTTACAGTCTGCAGATGACAAAGCTTTGTAAAACAAAAAAGAAATTAATCAAAAGGTGGAATTGGGAGTCCCTGCAGCTACAGGTTCTGTAAGTGTCAAAAGCCCATTCTGCCTAGAAATGATATACCTCTTTATCAAAATTGGGGCAGAAAGTCTACTTTGTTCAGATCTAGGACACAGAGCTCACACAGAGTAGTAGCCACAAGAACTAAATGCATTATTGATGAACAAAACAAAGAATTAATTTGCAGAAGAGGAAAATGTTTCTGGTTTTTAACTTGTTTAACTGAAAGTCCGTGTTTTTATACTGGTGATAAGCTGTTCCATATAATTTGCTATGAGGTCTCATTAAATACCTGGGTTTCATGTCTTGCAAAAACATAAATGCTTTCTAGCTCTTATTTAGCTTCCAAAGCCCCCAATAATATAAAGGAACATGAATTATTGAGTGGATAGAATTTGCTCAGATGACAATATACTTTGAATGTTTTTCTGTTCACTCACTTTCCAACATTAAAGGGACTACCAGTTTTAACACAGAAGCTTCAAACAAATAACCACTTCCAAGTTACTGGAAAATGTCTTCATTATACGAAGGGCTTTGCATTGACTCAGACTGTTTCAATATGCTAAGGTATAAAATCCCTCTACCCCCTTACTCTACACAGCATTTCCCACCTTTTGTTCCAAATTCTTTGCACTTGTTTAGACTACTAACTGATTCACTCTCTGTGGAGCAAAAGTAAGAAAAGTGGGATAGCAAAGGGTATGAAATGAGAAGACACTTTTTGACTAGTGCACTTAAGCCAGAACAAAGAGGAAGTTTGCTGTAGGCCAGCAGTATAGCAATAATCCCCAGATGCAAGAAAGAAGAGATATGCCTTTGAGCAGTAGTATGTCTTAGAGTTACACCAGAGGTGAAGAATTTTATTCTCTTAATCACTTCCTCAGAATTGTGCTTAGATTGTGCACTATCTAACCTGACTGGTAGAATTCTGCTTCCTTTTGTGCATTCAAACTGTAGTTTTCTAACTACATAGGTCATATATTTGCCACTTGGACATAGGCTGAAGTTCTATTATCCCTTCAGTATGGACATATAAGCGTTTGTACATAAACTAGCATGTGCAGTAGGGTATGCACTGGCTGGGGTCCCCCTGCACTGGCAATATGGTATGGTGGGATCTGATGCTCAATCCCACAATCACACATCCTGCCATATAAGTGGCATGATAGGGAGCATGATTGTTGGGATCATACACTGGATCCCATCTCACCTTTATAATGGCTGTTAGTGGCCTTAAAAATATAAATAATGTAATATTGGGTCCACGTGTCCAGCCAGCCTAGTATCTTATACCTCGAAGTGATAGAAAGTCTTGTTGTTAGCACTAAGAGAGGTTATTATTGTTGCATTTGCAAGGCCACTACAGGAACTCTGGCCATGTCTACAGCAAGCACCAATCTGCACAGGTGTTACTGCACAGTTATTTAGTACTTGCATAAACAAGCAACTGTCATTTAGTACTAAACAACTGTGCAGTAAACAGTGTTACCGCACAATAGCATCCCTGCAAGTTTGTTTTTTTTCTGAAGCTACTGCATAGTAGAAAGAAGCTACTGTGTACTAGCTTGTTACTACTGCATAGTAGCATCACATCATGATTAGTGCCCCCCAGGGCTATTGCGCAGTAGGAATGAGCTACTGCACAGTAGCGTCTCATGCAGATGCAGCCTCTGTATCCAGTTGTGGAGTCCTATGCCAGATTTAATGAGGATTCAGAAAAGCATCATAAGAATGATTTAAGCACCAGAAAACATGTCTTATAATGAAAAAAGTAAGGAGCACAATCTACTTTGCTCCTGTTAAGGAAGAGACATGGGCATGGGACATTACACTCCAATAGAAGTCTGATAGCAGAGTGATAAAGGAATCCAATAGATTGGAGCTGAAGATAACAAGCTAAGGAAGCAAGGAAGGAAGGAAATTGACCATTGAAACAATTTAGCAAAAATATTGTGGATTTGTGGATTTCATATCATTTGAAATATTTAAATCAAATCAAGGATATCTTCCTAAGAAACATGATGTCTTCCTAAGGAACACACTGGGATGTAAACTCTAATTATTGGGTTAGATGTCACTCAGAGGAAGTTAGAATAAAGGATTATACCAGTCCTTATGGTTCTAAAGTGGATTAATTTATGACTATCTTTGTTATTGTTTTTAATCAAAATGAAAGATTCCTTGGGGGAAATTTTTTTTTTCTATAAAACATTTCACATTCAGGGAAAGGAGAAACCTACAAATTGAAAATATGTAGTTAAACCAAATTAAAGCAAAATGCATTTTTCTTTAGTTAGAAACTGAAATCTACCATGTTTATGTTTTTTGCACAAAAATGATGGATTTTTAAAATATTTTGGTCACCAGTTCTTGAAAGAAAGAAATATTTACTTTAAATTATTTATTGTATAGATAATATCTTACAAAAGAATAAGGGTTTTTGATATACTTAAACCATAGACAATTATGGTGTTTTTTATTTGGTGGGACCACTCAGTTATTTTGCAGAATATAGAATTTCCCTATTATTAATTTGCTGCTGCCATCAGAGCTATTCAAGATGATATGATGGCAACTGTCCTAAGCATTCACTTAGAAACAGATTCCTTTACCATTAGAACTGGAGTCAAGCAAGGATTCAGAGATTCATAGATTTATAGATTGTAAGGCTGGAAGAGACCTCAGAAGATCATCAGGTCCAGTCCCCTGCACCAAGCAGGAAAGATAACTGGGGGTCAGGTGACCCCAGCAAGGTGGCTGTCTAGTCTTCTCTTGAAGATTTCCAGGGTAAGTGATTGCACCACCTCTGGAGGGAGCTTATTTCATAGTTTGGACACCCTGACTGTGAAGAAATTTTTTGTAATATTGAGCCTGAATCAGTCTTCCAGGAGTTTGTGGCCATTACTCCTAGTTTTTCCCTCAGGTACCCTGGTAAACAGTTGCTTACCAAGCCCTTGATGTACTCCCCTAATGTAGCAGTAACCTGCTACCAGGTCCCCTCTCAGCCTTCTTTTCCTCAGCCTGAAGAGTCCCAGATCCCTCAGCCTTTCTTTGCATGGCTTGCTTTTTAAGACTTTGATCATATGGGTGGCTCTTCTTTAGACTCTCTCAAATTTTTCCACATCCTTGTTAAAGTGCAGTACCCAGAACTGGATGCAGTACTCCAGCTGTGGTCTCTCCAGTGCTGAGTAGAGTGGAAGAATCACCTCCCTGGCTCTCCTGGAGATGCAGCGATTGATGCATGCCAGAGTATTATTTGCCCTACTGGCTACAGCATCACACTGCCAGCTTATATTCATACTGTAGTAGTCTATTCATGAATATGAATGTGTGATTGCACCAACACTTTTTTATCTGTATATCAGATATTCCATATCTCATTGCTGATTGACTTCCATCTGGAGTCAGCATCCTATATTACATGGATGGGAATCTCTGTTACATCAACCAGTTACATTCCAAGCTGACCAGTACTTCCAAAACTGATCATCAATATGCTGACAATTGTGTTATATGTACACTCTCAAGTGAACTGTTGCAGGTCATGTTATGCCACTTCTGTGAAGTACATGAAATTCTTGGGCACTCTGTCAGCTTCACAAAAAACAAGACACTTTACCAGCTGCCCCCCCACCCCCCAATTTTGTAATTAAAGGGTAGTCTTTGGTGAATGTTAAGCAATTCCCCTACCTGGGTAGTCATCTTTCTCATGATAAACAGCACTGAACAAAATCTGCCAGTGCTGCCTTTGAATGTCTCCAAAGTTATGTTTTCAAAGATCATGACATCAGGACCCAAATCAAACTTCTTGTCTACCAGGATGTTATCATTCCTATTCTGTTTTATGGGTGTGAAACCTGGATAATGTGTCAGAAACACCTGAAAACCTTGGAATGTTACCATCAGCAATATCTTCAGGAAATCCTCCATATCAATTGAAGGACAGAAGAATGAATGCCTTAATTCTGGTTCAAGACAACACTATCAGCATTGAATATATGTTTATAAGGCATCAGCTCCATAGGACAGGACATGTCATAAGGGTGCCTGACAACCAGCTCCTGAAACACGTTCTACACTCACAACTCACCAATGGTCACCACTCTAAAGGCAGGCAAAAGAAGAGACATTTAGAAGACCAATGTGAAGAAATGCAATATTAACATCTATATCTGGGAGACTGAAGCACTGAATCCTTCCCAGTGGCACCATTAAGTATGACAAAGTATGGATCACTTCAAGCAAACTTGCTTCGCTATGGAGGCAAATAGGTAAGAGAAACAAAGTGAAAGAGTGATGATCTGATATCAGTAGGATCCATTCCTTTCTTCTGGAACTGTTTGTCTGCTCTGCAATAGAACATGCAAACTTTGGATTAGCCTCTTAAGTCATCTCTGGACTCATTGATGACTTTCCTAACTGCTGGAAGACTACTGGAAGATTGTTATCCTCATATCAAGGGCCTGTTGCTGATGACAATGGGTAGCATGTTCTCTATTGCAAAAGGTTAAAAATGGAATAATTCCTTAGATTTTTCTTCTTATTTTACGTGAGTTTGGGTATTTTGCTGGTCTATAATTGGAAAACTGACAGCACTGTAATGCTTTGAATTATGCTGATTGCTTTTGACAGGTACCAGGTCACCATGGGGTTCAACAAGATCCTTTGAAAGGTGTTATGGGAAGTGTGACAAAATAAGGTAAGCTCAGATCTCCCTGTTCAGCCACTCAATGCAAAAAGGTAGACACTATAATAAACATTATTTTTTTGGAATGGAGTGTCACTTGATTCACAAAAGACATGGAGCGGTACCTTAACTCTTACAAGGGGTATCTAAAAAGGTTGAGAATCATTAGTCTATGATAGCAGACTTCAGATTATTTCATGCTTATCTAACCAAATAAATAGAAATTCTAATTATAAAATAGAATTATATGGAAGAATCTTAATTTTATTCATATGTGTGTGTATATGTATATGTATATGTATATGTGTGTGTGTATGTATATGTGTATATATATATGTATGTATATTTCTCAAGGGCATTTGAGTTTTCTTTGAAACTATTTGTATGGACTGAATTTGTCAGAAATCATCCACCTTATTACTAACCTATCATTTAAATACTAGTAATGTGGTATAATGTATACATACTTACATGTAAATATGTATTATAAATAGATGACCACATTTTTTTCCAGAGCACCAGGTGCATTCTTTGACTGTGGACAAGAGAAATTTCAGAGAATATTATGCTAAAGAATCTAGGTACTAGATAATAAAATGAGTATTTACTAGGCTATAATCATTTTGAGTAGGGCACAGTGAAGTTTTCCAAAGGAATGAATTACCTACATGGAGTGTAATGTTGTTATGCTACAGACAACCATGATTCTATTGTGTAGATGGCAACAGCTTGCATTTAGCTGTAAATGTTTCATTTTGTGCCAATAATTTTGTTGTGGAATAATTTTTAGTTATTTAGTACCAAGCACGTTTCAAGTACTGTCATGATGCCATTTTTATATTCTAAATATTACCCAGGAGAAGAAAAGGAGGAGGAAAAGTATGGCCTGTTGTTTAATGTTCTTTTATCAGAAGAAGGTTAGCTATTTCTAAACAATACAGCAGACTCTTAACAGATTGGAAACTCCTTGGATTGTTTGCAAATAAACCTCGTCTCTCATCTAAAGAGTAATTATCTCATAGATATACAGATTTATGTTTTAAGACAGAATGGATCCCTTCATCTGCATAATAGAGACATAGGACTTCCCTATATTTCCTTTTTGTTTAATAGGCCTGCTTGAACTGAAATGCATCTTGTAATGGAAACAAACAAGCTTCATTTAAGCATTTTCAGTAATGGAGAACCCACTGAAACCCTCGTTATGTTTTCTGGTGTTTAATTACTCCGCTGTAAAATAAACAAACACACAAACAAAACAAGTCTCTCTATTTTAGTCTGAATTTGTCTACCTTCTACTTCTATTGCATTATAGCTTTGTCTTCTAGTCTGTAAATGATCTACATTGAACATGGAATAGGAATGCAAACTACAAGTGCCAAAGACATCAGTTATATGTTTGGGTAACTACCATTTGAGATGCTCTGACATCTCTCTATTCTTTAAAGAGGGAAGGGGGGCCCAGTGGGTCCATTTTGCTGAGAGAAGGCATTTACCAGTACATCTAACAGCAGTAAAGATGGGAAGACCATTGGTGCTGATTGTTTTTCACTTAACAGCTTATTTTCTCTAGACCTGGGAAGCTTGAATTTGACAGCACCTTAGGATCAGGAAGAAATTTAACCTCCACCTTCACAGCCAATCAATGCAGACTAGTACACCATGGAATAAGCACAAAGTTGAAGGCCTTCATCCACCCTATTAAAGCTGGATCATTATGTAGAAAATAATGTATGAGGCCAAACAGATGATAAGCAAAAGAGATTATGATGATATTGCCTGATTAGAGGGCAATTTGCCTATGGACGGGGAGTCTTGGGTTATGGTCCCTAATGGCAGATTTCTTTCTTTTTTTTTTTAACCAGGGATGGCCTCATATAAAATCCATAAACAATTTAGGTTGGAACCAAGGTAGAGTGTGACACTGCATATCATATTAAATAAATACATAGACAACATGTTTGGCATGCTTCTTTAAACAGCACTCCCTGCTGCTGCTTGGAGAAACAACAGTTTCTGCTTGAATCAGGAGTCAGAATATTCCTTCCAAAGGAATTCCTACCTAACAGGGCCACAGAACCAGAACTGCTTCTTTTTAGTTATGCATATAGCTCTATGACATAGTTTTATCAGGAGGGATGTAAGATGCTTGCAGTCCAACTTTAACTAGTAAGCTACTGGACAAATGGTAGACAACAATGTCACT
Source organism: Gavialis gangeticus (assembly GCF_001723915.1). Lineage (NCBI taxonomy): Eukaryota > Metazoa > Chordata > Crocodylia > Gavialidae > Gavialis > Gavialis gangeticus. The sequence continues at coordinate 24,973,807 of NW_017729027.1, read as the reverse complement.
CTAATGCTTAGAACGTTAAACAGTTTCTGTGTATGTTTATTTTTTATCTGACTGAAGCTTTGGATATTTATATGGAACTTAGGGATTTTCTCTAATAGAAATGGATCTCAAAAGAATATAAATGGAGACTAACACTTAGATGGCTGTTCAAGATTGCTTCTGCACAGTGGGCTAAGCCTAGATGCTTAGCCAAGAGGAAGTTGGATAAGGAACATGGAAGGCACACCTAAACATGCATATTATGTGATGCAATAAACTCTGCCACATATCACACCAGAGTGTATTATTCCCAGATGTTCCATTTGAATGTGTGCCTAGGACTGCAGTACATTGAGTTAGGTTGAAGCAGCCACAGCTGGCAAGCCATCCAGGGAGTCAGCCTGCCAGCCCAGGGCTGCTTTAACCCAGCTCAGAGTGCTGCAGAGGGGCTGACTGGGGCTCAAAAGATGCTCCAGTGAAGAGGTAGCTAGCAGGCAGCCCCCGCACTGAAGTACCCTTGTGCCCTAGTTGGCTGTGTCAGCATCTATACATGCAGTGCTTTAGAGTAAAAAGCTCCTCAGCAGTACTCGTATTTACAATCATTACCCTATTGTGGAGTTTATTAATTTACTCCAGCCTAATAGGGCTGCACTTATACACATAGGACATTTACTGCACAGCTAATTAGTTTACTCTGTAGCAAAAGTTTCATGTTGATGCACCCTGAGTCAAACAGAATTATGATTAGGGATGTAGATGTTTAAAAGCTGCATAAGTGCCACTTAGATATTTTAGGCAGACAAGGATTTTTGGGTAGATGTGATATCTTTTATTAGACTACCTGAGTAGTTTGGGGAAAGTTCTTTGCAAGCTTTTAGGCACAATTACCTTTCTTCAGGCATAGGGAGTCTCTGCTTTTCTCAGACTACAAGGAATGAAAGAAGCTAAACGTGTAACAGGATGTCAGTGGGAATGTAAATAGTTGGAAATTTCCAACCAAGAATATTGTGAGGTCCAACAACATGCAGAAATCTGATCTGATAACATTAACACTATTATGGTTTATCAACTATCACAATCATGAGGGGAAAAATCATCCTGGAAAATGTAGGCCCTTTTCCCAAAATTTTGGTTGCTTTCCTTGGGTACAGATTTCATTGTGTTTGCCCAGACTCCTCTCCTGGACAATATCTAAGTCTAAATCTGTACTCTTATAAGACAATAACTGAGTTGGAGAAAGATCCACTGTCTTCCCCATAACACCCCCCACT
>NW_017729027.1:24966604-24972143 GCF_001723915.1 Gavialis gangeticus | reverse complement strand
CCCCCCCCCCCAAAAAAATTACATAAAAGAAAAGAAATGCAAGGTCTGCTCTCTGTATGGAAGTGGAATCTTATCAATTGTCAATTGCCCTGAAATTGCTCTTATGGCACCCAATCATTAAGGTATGTAAAACAGAAATAAATTTTATTATACATAAAAGCTAGATCATACAAGAAAAAGTAACTGATAAAATTGGATACAAGCTATGCAACAAAAATAAAACAGAAAAAACTTGCTGTTTTTCAAACTAGAAACAGCTTCTGAGTGACTTCTTCAATTACATCCGTGCAGCCAGCAGTCGTGCCAGCTCTTATCAGATTGTACAGCTCTTCTCAGCTGGTGGACTAGAATGTGCCCTAGGCATAAGGGTTTCCTAGACAACCCTTTTTCCTCAAAAGGCATCTCTTAAATATCGTAACAATATCTCCCCATCTTTGTTTCTCTGTTTGATTCTGGGGGAGCATATGAATTATGCAGATGATTTCCTTCCCCTAGACATGCCTCTTGTCTGACAATCTGAGGTGTTCTTCCTTTTCTTATTTATATTCCAGGAAGGCAGCAATATACAGATCCTCTCAATCATATTTTCCCTCAGCTACCTTTCATTCACAAGGAAGACTGTCACCCTCCCAGCATGAGATTTCTTTTGAAAAGCACTTTATTCATCCCCTGGGTGAACTGAGTCATCTCCATTTGAAATGTAGTTAGCTATTGTTTACACACCCAGATCCCATCTATGCCTCCTCATCAACACAGACCAAAATATTGTTGTACCAAGCAACATGAATTATAACATCTGTGCTTCGTTTACCAGCTCCTCCACTAACATCATGCTGTCACCTGCTTGCATTAGTCCTCTGCTACGTAAAAGAATGAATAGACATGGATTTGACAGCAGTTCCAGAAACATAGAAAAGCCCATGGTAGAACACTTTAACCTCCCTTGCTAACCTCAGAGTAGCCATTCTTAAACAACAAAACTTTAAAACCAACTTGAACTGGAAACTACAAAACAAGACATTATCCAAGGTGGCATAGTGTTAAACGTAGTCTCAACAGACACTGTAGATTCTTATCCTATTACCTGGATTGGCTGTTAAATCCTGTGTTCCTCATGGTATTAACTACCTTGTTCATGTCAACTGATCCAGTCATCCCACTCTTTCTCTTAATAGTATCCCCTGCCCATCCCTTTCCCTTCTAAAAACCCTTTCTTTCTACCAATCCACCTGTCCAAGTAGGTTGTTGCTTACAAAAGCTCATACTTCTCTAAACAGTGTGTGTATACACATACTAACTTTCTGACAGTTAAGCTGACTTAACTTTTTTAAAGTCAATTTAACTGTCAAAGCATACATTAGTATGTGGAACAGAGTCGACTTAAGTTCAGCACAAAATAATACACCTTCAGGGTGTGTTATCTTGAGTCACGTAAGTCAGCTTAGCTCACAAGATGGCTGCCACCATTCAAGGAGCTGTACATCCATATGCTCTTACATGGATTAACTTGAGTCAATTTAGTTAAGTCCACTTAATTAAGTCACATTATATAAAGTTGACTTAACCCGTGTGTACGCAGTCAATGGTACTATTCTGCATGACCAGACTGACATAGTTAACTACCTCTAAATTCATAAAAAGATATTCTATTTTATCTTGTTTTTTACCCTGGCTCCTAGCATTGCTATACAGCCAGGGTGGGCAATTATTTTAGGCAGCAGGGCACTTACTGAGTTTTGGCAAGCTGTTGAGGGCCACATTTCCCTTTCCGGTGCAGGAAAGCAGGAACAGCCTCATGTTCCCAGGTCAGAAGCCTCTGCTAGGTGGGGGTTCTGGATGGGGGTGTGGGGGGAAGGAGCAGGGCTGGGCAGGCCTTGCTGCTGGGTCCTGCCAACAGCTTCCCCGGGCTCTGACTGCCCCTAGCTCCTGTCATCTTTGACAGGCAGCTAGGAGCAAATAATTATTAAGTTACTATTTTTTTTAAGGGCCCTGTGGGCCAGATAGAATGGCCTGGTAGGTCAGCTCCACCCCTGCTATACAGCTATTTAAAGAAATTCTTCTCGTCAATTCCCTTGATGTCTTGATTGTTTTTTCTTGACATTTTTATATTGTGCTAAATATGTTTTCATTTACTGCCCCTTTTTCACTATCTTCTTTTGTTGTCTGTTTAATGTCTTCCTGACTAGTCTAGGCAACTTATCCCCTAAAATATTTGTTTCCTTTCTCATGAAGCACATTTAAAGTTTCCAGCTGTCTCTTCCTGAACAAGGTGGACTACCATTCCCCCAAAACAACAACAAAAAATGCTACCTTCTTTATTATATACTGTGTTGAACTATTGCTTATTGTACTAGGAAATGATGGCATAACCTGGGTTGCAATTCCAATTGGTATTAACTGGTATAGGCTAGAACTACTGAGTGTGGAATTTTAATTATACTGATCATGCAAGTAGAACAGTGAAAACAATTCACACTGTATAATACTGTGCATGTTCTACATCTCATAGCTTAATTAAATGTGAGTAGCTACTTGAGAATACTGAAGGACTGGCAAATCCAATTATTCCAAAAAATGTAATGTAGTGCAATAAAAACTCAAATCACAGATTTTTCTGTAAAAATATACTTAATAAATCCCTACTCATCAGAAATTGCATTTAATTATTTATACTTTGAGCTCATCTGTTGCATAATGACATGTTGTCTTAGGTTGCCAGTCAGGGCTGTATTTTATAATTAGATCAGATTGATGGAGTCCAAGGTAATCTATTAAAGGTCTGAATCAAAACCCTGTTGAAGTCTTCAAAAAAATATTGAGCTGATTCAACCAATGTTGTATCACGTTTATAATGCACAGGAGGATTTTTGCTGTTGTTAGAAGAACACATGACTGAATTGATGAAAAGTTAGTACTTTTTTTATTTGCTGCCAAATGGTTGGCAGTAGCAGGTGGCTCTTCATCTATCTTTCTCATAACAAATAATTATATTAAATGAAGTCATGCAACCCATTTCAATGTCTTTATTAGTAGTCCTCAGGCTATAAGAGACTCCTGATTTATCTTTAAATCATTTTAAAATCATTGCAAACTATGATATTTTTTCCTCTCTCCTTTTTTTTTTTGGTGCCTTCATAGTTCTAATTTCAGAGAAACTATTTCACCCATTATAACTTTAGTCTTTGTTTTACAAAAAAGAGTATAGAACTATATTAGCTGTTTCGTAGCAGATGCATTATTCAGAAAAAAGGTTGTCATATTGCCTCCAGCTGAGCCAGAGTACCCAATCTTGTTTTACCTTGTAAAAGCAAAAGAATAAATAGAAATTTCCCCACAGTACTTCACAAGTATGCCGACTCAGTACAGACTGCAGAACATCCTCAGGATCCTTCCTAATGATTCCCTCTGCAGCCAGGCCGGAAACCTAAGGTTCTTTAATATTCCAGCTTCATTATTCTCATTTTCTATAATTTAACAACTTCTCATATTATACTTAATAGAAAAGTCATGCAATATTGAGCAGTAATTGCTGTTAATTTCCTGCTGTATATCATTTGCATTTTTTGTTGCTAGTACAGAGTAATTAACATGCTCTAATTATCATACTGATTGTCTTCTTTAGCTTATGAGAATATAGTCATCTCAACCCTAGTTGATCTTACAATAGTACATTTTATTGCCTTCAATAATAGTATCCAGGGATATTCAAGGTTTAAATTTTTACTGAAAAATGGTGTGATCTAGCAGTAACAGGTTCCCTAAATGGTTCAATTTGGAACAGAGTAATGTAAGTTTTTATAGTGTCTATCAAAAAATATGGAGCCTTGGTTCTTCTGTAGTACAATGCCATCCTTTTTAGTGAACAGAATTGCAGTTATATTATACTATTATCACAAAAAAATGTTTTCTTGTATTCCATTCAGATTGTCTTTTATTCTTCTTTCTCTTTGAGCAGTTAAGTGAGAAAACACTTCCAGCTCTGAATATGCTTCCGTGCAATAATGAGCAGTTTTCCTTGCAAGGGTATTTTTAGTAGAATAGACATTTTTCTATACAAAAATGTATTTTTTTAAATGGCAACTTCTACCTAATCAAAGCCTTTAGCCAATATTATGTTAATTTATAACCATGTTATAAAATGTAATGCAGATGTGAAAAATTAAATGAAATCCTGTAATCTGAAATGTTCTATAGCAAAATACAATAGTATAGATTCTTTTAATAATACACTTTATGTACAGTGAAGTACATGCAAATAGGTATAATTATTTTCATAAGATTGAGTCAAACAATCAATGCAGTTGAAACAAAAGAAATTTTGCATAGGCTAATTGAGCATTAAGTTAGATTTGGTGCTTTAAGTTTATTGAGCCATATTCTGCAGTTCTAACTCAAGTAAAACTTTCATGGTTAAATCCGATCTCCATTTAAGTCAATGATAAAACTTTCATTGATTTAATCGGAGTTAGGATTATTGTCCCCAATAATATGATTGATAGTTTTAGGGCATGAGGAAGTGTTTGTCACACCCAGTCTAGGTGTATATGGCTTACTTAAGCCACTTACACCTAGACTGGGAGCAGACATACGCTACTATTTATGGGAGTGATTTGTACACACATTTGCCACTTTCAAGAATCCTGCATGGAAACCAGAGTAAATAATTTGGGGAGGAGAGGTGAGTAGGACTTGGGGATGTGGGGAATTTAGTAGGTTTACAGTGGGATTGGCAGGTCCAGGAGGGGGTTTGCAGAATCAGGGGCATTAGCAGGTCTGCAAGGAGGGAGGTTGCCTGATCAGTGGAGAGGTTAGAAGTCAAGAACAGCCCAGTCAGGATTAGGGGGAAAGGAATTAGAACAGCCCCAGGTCTAGGGTGAGTGGTTAAGCTCTCCCTCCCCTGTGGTTGTGCTGTGAACATGTACAGGTGTTCACAAGATTGTGTTAACACTTTCCTATATTGGGTTAAGTCAGGGGTGGGCAATTATTTTGGGTGGAGGGCCACTTATCAAGCTTTGGCAAGCAGTTGAGGGCTGCATGGGTATCCCCACCCCTTCACAGGTGCCTTGTCTCCTGGTCACCATCATATGACTGAAAGTCTCATCCCCCTAACCCCAGAAGTCCCTCCCCTTGCCCCCAGAAGTACTCCTTTCAGCAAGGTGTTTTGCCATCTTGGAACCAGAAAAAAACCAATTAGATTCTAAAAAGCGAACATCTAAAACATTCATTGATTTGATTTCAAAAAATATTTTTGTAATGGTTTATGTGTATACATGTAGTGTATGTATAGATGATTATATATAATTGCCTAAAATATAGCTTTACCTTTGTATATTTTTGGGGAGTATAGATTTGTGGGGTGCTGAGGGTGTGTGGGTATGTGGGGTATGGGGAATGGTGTGAGGGTATGTGGGAGGTGGATAGGTGTAGGGGTGTGTATGGGGGTGAAGGAGCATGGGGGTGTGGATATGTGGGGTGTGAGCAGGTTTGTAGTTTGTGGGGGGCTGTATGTGGGGGGAGGGTGGCTAGGGTATGTGAGGGG
>NW_017729027.1:24948792-24961604 GCF_001723915.1 Gavialis gangeticus | reverse complement strand
GTCTGCATGTATGGCAGAGTGAGGGAGTGCATGTGTATGGTGGGGTGTGCATGTAGGACTCACCCTATGTACACACACACACAGTTTCTCCCTACACACACACATAGTCCCTCCCTACATGCACATGTACACATGTGCACACACACACACACCCTGGGGTACTGGTGCGGCCCTGTGCTCTCATGATCTGGCAATGCAGCCAGGAGCCACATGGTGCTACAGCAGTGAGCTGCTGCATCCTGCCAGTTCCCCCTAGGCCTTGCAGCCCCTAGCTCCTGTCACCTTTGACAGGCAGCCAGGAGCAGATAAATATTTTCTAAATAGAATGGGCTGGCAGGCTGGATTTGGCCTACAGGCTGTATTTTTTCCACCCCTTGGTTAAGCCAATCTATATCTAAGTTATTGCACCTACTTGGGTGAATTAACTTATATTGGGTGCCATTTTTCCCAACTCAACCCCTCTGAATGCCTGCATAGATGGTTAGGTCAATTTAAATATAATACCCTTATTTGTGTAAAGACACATGACCTTAACACAGTGAAATCAAAGCCCATACTCAAAAATGATCAGACTAGAAAGAAATATTCCCAAACCCTCTACTCTTGACTTTCAAACAATTCCCTAACCTTGCCCAACTCATCCTCAAAAGAAAATTACCCACTGCTCCATGAATATTAAATGCCTTCCCTTAGCAATAGATGCTTGACCTATAAACACATCTCTACTGTTGCTACTGTCAACACACCCTACAATGAACCCATAAGAATCCATGGATCCTACACAACCCTTTTCCCAAAATATGGTATATTTGATCCATTGCACCATATGCTTTTTTGGTACCTATGTGGGTGAAATTAGACAGCAATTACAGACCAGGGGTGCATCTACACATGCAAGCATATGCACTTGCAGCAGCTCAAATAGAAGCAGTGCAAATTTGAACAAGAGCTTTTTGCCTCAGCGCACGTGCTTGGACATGCACTTTGTTGTGGAACAAATTGTGCCACTTGGGGCAAAGGGTGCCAGATACCCTGGAGGGTCCCATCCCCCACCCAGGTCCCCAGCTCTCCCCTGAAGGGCCACAACCTCCCTGCCCATGGTCCTCACTACCCCTGGAGGGCTACACCTGCCCTGCCCAGGGTTCCAGGCACTGTGGAGGGCCGTAGCCCCTATGCCCAGGGCCCCAGCTCCCCCTTGGAGGCCCACAGCCCCCCTGCCCAAGGTTCCAGCTTCTCCCTGGAGGGCCACAGCCTCCTCACCCAGGGTCCCAGGCAACCTGTAGGGCCCCAGCCCCCATGCTTAAGGCCCCAGATTTCCCCTGGAGGGTCCCAGCCCCCCATCCAGGGCCCAGAACTTACATTTCACTGTAGCAGTGGGAGTGGGGTGCTCTAAGCCATGGTGGCAGGACCTGGCATGGTGTGCGGCAACCACATGCCAAACCCAGCTGGATCCTGCCGGCTCTAGGGCAGCTCCTGCCGCCCGGCTGGGATGGTCTGGCCAGGTGGCAGGAGCAGCATCAGGTTTAACAGGATCTGGCTTGGCTTGGCATACAGTCTCTGCACACCACACCGGGTCCTGCCACCATAGGCCCGGCCCGACTGGGCAGCAGAAGGACCCCAAGCCTGGCAGGACCTAGCTGGGCTCAGTATGTGGTCCCTGCACATCGTGATGAGTCCCACCTCTTCCCTGCTGTGCCTGTGGGGAGATGGCACATGCCAGGACCTGGCCCAGCCTCATGTGGCTCTCTAGTCCAGCTTTGTATGCCTCCCAGAGCCGTGCATGCCTCCCTGTGTGCACCTCCTGGAGCCGTGCGACCTGCTCCGGTGCAATGCCAGACTACTGAGTGGCACCAGTCTGGGCCAGGTCTTCATCCTCCGCAGCCCTGGGGACTTCCCCCCTGACACTCACCAAACTCCCGCTTCATTCCCCTGCCACCCCTCACACCCACCTACTTCCATAAACCTCCCACCCCCATTTCCCCACTTACCATGGACAGCGCTGGGGCCAGGGGCAGCAGGAGCACCAAAGAGATGCTCTGGTCAAAACTGGAGTGTCTCTACTGGACAACTGACTCCAGGCACAGTTTGGGACCATGCCTTGCTCCGCTCTTCTGTGGATCAGGTTTTTTAGACCCCTGGATATCCTTGCAATGTGGACAACATTTTTTTTGATCCTGCATGTGCCTCTTGCCCCATCTCAAAGGGGTTTCAGATGGGGCAAGAGCCATGTGCATGCTCATCTGGATGCACCCCAGAATGAACAGGAAAAAAACAAACAAACAAACAAAAAAAAAACCCTATAAAGGACAGACACATACATACATCATTAGGAGCATGTTTTTCAAAAAATATCTACTCCCTTTCTGACCTCACTATCTTTGTCCTCAACTGATATCTACCAAATAACTTTAAAGAATGAGACTAGGAACAAAAAATCATAAAGTGGTTAGACACTAGAAACCAAAGACTGAATACCAATATTGATTTTATGGCACTATTTTTCCTGATTCTTGAAACTCTACATGCAAGAGATAATAATGTCCCTTCTCCATCTTGATAAGTCTTGATTTTCCAGTAATCACACTTCTTTTCATCTGCTAATTTTTAGTTTGTCTACTATCCCTAGGAATTTCTTTCTCTCCCTTCCACAACATAATATTTCTATTCTCTGTTCTTAATTATCAACTGTCTCTGTGTTTGCTTCTTTAGACCTAATGAAGAATACTTTGCAGTTCAAACCTTGTCTAACTTACACCAAACATTGAGTTGGTCCACTAAAAGGTATCACCCAAAAAACTCTTTGCCTCTGTCATCAAAGAGAGGCTGTTCATGTGCTCAGCATTTCTTTTATAGGAAATGTTTTCTTATGCCTTTGCCTCCTCTCTCATATTAGCTGCCTTCAAAGCATCAAACCCCTCTACTAGGCCATGCAGGAAAAGTGAAGAGGGAGCAGAACTGGGCAGGTTAATATATTTCTTCTTTCAGTCTAATAACGTCTGGTCTAAAGCATCAGTCCCTTTGTTCTAGAATGGCAAAGATCACTGGGAGTCCTTGAGTGTAGGGATGACAGAACCACTACCATTAAGTAGTGGATGAGGGGGTGCAAAGCACCCTGTTCAACTTTGCTGATGACACTAAGATGTGGGGAGAAGTGGGCACAGTAGAGGGGAGCAACAGGCTACAGTTGGACCTAGATAGGTTACAAGGATGGGTGGAGGAGAATAGGATGGGGTTTAACACAGACAAGTGTAAGGTGATGCACCTGGGGAGGAACAATCGGCACTATACATACAGGCTGGGGAACTCCCCTCTTGTCAGCATGGAGGTGGAAAAGGGTATGGGAGTCATTATTGACTCCAAGATGAACATGAGTCGGCAATGTGGGGAGGCGGCTAGGAAGGCCAACTGCACCTTGTCATGCATCCACAGATGCATCTCAAGCAGGTCCAAGGAGGTGATCCTCCCCCTCTATGCGGCACTGGTCAGGCTGCAACTGGAGTACTGCGTCCAGTTCTGGGCGCCGCACTTTAAGAGGGATGTGGACAGCATGGAGAGGGTCCAGAGGAGGGCCACTCGTATGATCAAGAGACAGCAGGGTAGGTCCTATGAGGAAAGGCTGCAGGACCTGAACCTGTTCAGCCTTCAAAAGAGAAGGCTGAGGGGGGATCTTGTGGCCTGTTATAAACTGGTTAGGGGGGATCAGCAGGCGCTGGGGGAGTCCCTGTTCCCCCGAGCGCCGCAAGGAGTGACCAGGAACAATGGTCACAAGCTGGCGGAGGGAAGGTTTAAGTTGGACATCAGGAGGCGCTACTTCACGGTCAGGGCGGCTAGGGTCTGGAACCAGCTTCCAAGTGAGGTGGTGCAGGCTCCCACCCTGGGGGTTTTTAAGAGGAGGTTGGATGACCACCTTACTGGGGTCGTTTGACCCCAGTACTCTTTCCTGCCATGGCAGGGGGTCAGACTAGATGATCTGCTCAGGTCCCTTCCGACCCTAGAAACTATGAAACTATGAAACTATAAGTAGAAGAGAGATGCCAAGGACAAAGTAAATCAGCAAAGAATGAAAAATATAAATTCTAAGCCTTCCTATGCAAACACTTTCTTTGAGCTTGTTACGTTCATATTGGGTGTGTCTACACATGTAACTACGGCACCTAAATTTTTTGTGCATAAAATTCAGGCTCATTAAAGAGCTCTCCAGTGCACATCTACATATATGCCCCCACTAGGAGCAAATTGAGCTCTACAGGAGCAGCCCAGTCCAGAGCTACTCCTGCCCTTCTCTCTCCTCCTGCCCTCTAAGCTCCCGTAGATGCCAACCCTGGAATGCCAGGGGTTATGCAGGCCTAGTTCCAAGCTCTAGATGGCCTGAGAGGGAGGGGTGCAGAGAAGCTGTCCCAGTTCAGCAGGCAGTTGTCTCAGCCAGGAAAGAAAGGTCCTGATCTCCACATGGTTGGTAGACAGCTGTCAAGCAGCCGGGACAGCTCTCCATGCCTTTTGAAAACTGGGATGTATCTTGATCTCCACATGACTGGTAGGAAGCATCCCACCAAGCCAGGACAACTTTCTTCACTCCCTTCAGCCTAGGCTGATGAAGAGCAATTTGCTCCCAGTCAGTGTCTACATGTGTGGTAAGGGTGAATTTCTAGCACCTACGGTACTAGAAAATGGGTAATTAATCTATTGCTCAGAAATTGCTGTGGACATGTAGATGGATGGTTTACTGAGCATTAAATGAGTGTAATATTCAGTAAAGCATCTTGTGTAGATCCCCTTTCCCAGAACTTGTGTTAATACTTAACAGTTGTTTAATTAAGATGGTATTAGATTTCGACTCTTAACAATGAGTGCCACAATGGGTATCAGTTGCTGTATTTGTATAACTATAGACAGATGCCTTAGTTCTTTCTTCTTTAAGTCAGTAAAAAATAGAATCTGATTTTGCAAGCCTGTCTCTTTATATGGCTTTCCTAAGGTCATTCCAATCTTTATATAATTAGGGATGTATGGAAACCGGAGTCACTTCTGCCAAGTGTTCCTCTAATGTGTTCCTTACACTTAGTGATCCCAGCCTTACTCCATGCTGTTGTAACTGATGCAGAGCTAAAAGCACCATACAAGCAGGGGATGAATAAATACTACAGTCTGATATAATATAAAGACCTGACCCTCAGCATGCTCCAAATCCAAAACTAAGGAGGAAGGTACAGCTAAGAATGGGGGCAGTCCTTTGATAAGCCTCATTCCATGAAATAGTAGTATTGTAGACTCATGTAACATTCTCAGTCACCATCTGGTATTTATTTTGCTGGAAGCTTTCCAAACACACAAGAATACACTGTATTTGCTTCCCAATCTCATTTGAAACAAGTAACTGGGGTAATGCATTAACTGAGATCCACACAACTGCCTAATCTAACAAGGAAATATCATTAGGGGCTGGAGGACACTTTTGCTTTGCAATACACTAAGAATTGCTAATGCTAGTAACCTCCATTTCCTGCTTGTAGTCATGGTGTGGCATTCTATTCTTCCTGGTCAAAAAGTGGCCATTTTTGGTCATATACAGGACATTTAATTCACTTTTTTTTGCCCAGAGCAATTCTATTCTGGAATGCCTGGATGATTATGTGCAACTACACAATTGCACAAAGTGAACATGAACAGTATTAACCATATCATGTACTTACATTTTTTGGGTGCCTGAAAATGGAGTTAGTCCAAACACCTGACATCCTGTGACAGCCGGAACCAAAAAAATTAATAAGCAATAAATATGTGCTTCTTAGAGGCATTTGGAATTTTTGTCTAACATAAAGCTTGTAAATTTGTAACCCGCAGATGTAACTTGTAACTGTTTGTGAAACTAACTGGGCCTAAGAACCAAAGCTATAGCTGTAATATTAGCTGACCTAATGGCTCTTTCTTGCTCAGAATTTAGCCTTGATGATGATAAAAACAGGATTCAACCACCTGGCCTACCCAGCACATTCTAGGAAAGCATGTCTCAACAAAGCATAGTCAGAGAGTTCTAAAGGAGTTAAATTTAGGCGGAATAATGTTAATTTCAAACTGAAGACGCTGCATTGTAATTTGCTTATTGGATAAACCCAAGTTTGGGTAGTAACCTTTTATAATAATTTTTAACACCTTTTTAATCCCGTAGGGTAACAGCTAAAGGGCAAGATTGTGAATGGCTCTAAATCCAACAGATTAGCATAAGACTAGGTTTAAAAAGCATGTGCATCAGGTGACCAGCAGGAAGGAGGGAACAAACTGTTACTGTTGTTCCATGCCCAGATCCTGGACTCCCTGTGTGAGTGAGGATCAGATCCTGATCAAGGGACCTTCCCTGGTAATCCCTCTGACAACATTGATCAGGGATGGCTGACTTCTCTGGAATCACCTGGTGAATACCTGGCATTGAGGGACTATCGATAAGTTGCCAATCCATGTCTACCTATTTGTTGTTTTAAACAGCCAATGGCTGACACCCTCACAGTGCTCAGCCAGTCTGCAACAAATTGATCTATTTATCTGTTGTTATTATTTACTATTAGCTCTTTAATACTGCATTATCTGCTTATCACATTTATCTTTCTGTTAAATGTTGTGTGTGTGTAAGCTACAATACATTTGCCATTGCTTCACTCTCAAACTCTGCCTCCTCAATCTCAAAACATACAGCCCAGTGGCTAAAGTAATATGCTCACAGTGCCCAGCTAGCCTGTGACACACTCAGAATCCCAAACTCACATTTAATTTCCTGAAAATGGAATTAAACCAAGCCCCTTACTTCCTGAGTTAGACTGACAAATGCTAGGGGGTGTTCTTCTCTTTTTTACCTCATATTTCAGTGGATAGAGGACTTAGCTAGCAGGAGAGTGAGCAAGAGTGAAATGGTACTTACAGCACTGTGTTCGGTAGTCAAAGATCCATATTCAAACCCCAGCATGGTGTTTTGTGTCTCTGAGGCAGCAGTAGTGGGGTGCAGAGCCCAGCCCACAGCAGCAGCCTGTCTATGCCCTATGCATAAAACCAGGGGCCATGTGCCTCCCATGCATCACCTGGGGTACATGCAGCTGCAGGAGCCCCTTCCATCCTCTTGGATGAGCTGCCTGGGTTCCAACTGTCCTATGACATGGCCCAGCCTTAAGACCCTATTGGCCACTGCACCACTCACGCCTCATTGTTAGGGCCTCGATCTGCTCCTCCACATCCCTTCCCTCTCCCCTATCCCCTTCCCTTCCACAGACTTACCTGCTCTGGGCAGTGTGTGTGTGTGTGTGTGTGTGTGTGTGTGTGTGTACTTAGCCCCCCAAAATAATATTTTTTCCCTCTGCCTATGATTGTCAGCAATCTTGCACAATTATGTATTGTTCCATAGAATTCCTCTGGGTGAGGAAGATTACTTTGTAGATAGTCCAGAAATGACCACTTTGATGACAGGAAAGAGTAGAATATCACTTGAGGTCTTTAATAAGTTACATTCTCTTAAGAATTTTTTAATGTTCTTTCTCCCTAACAATCTTCAAATACCTAAAGCATGTTATAAAAAGGACTGAAATAGACTTTTCTTTGTGGATATACAGGACAAGACTAGAAGCGACGGCTTCAAATTGCACCAAAGGAAACAAACTGGAAATTAGGAAGAACTTTCTCAATATGTGGGCAGTTACACATTCGAACAGGCTACCTAGAGAAATTATGGAATCTCCATTCCTAGAAATGTTCAAGAGCAGATAAAAAAAGAGAGTTGACTGGGATGGTTAAGTCAGGGGTGAACTTGCCTTGAATAGAGGCTGGATTGGATGACCTCTTGACGTCTCTTCCAGCCCTACTTTATTATGCTCCTATGATCCTATTTGCTTCATATTGTTTTTCCTCTTCCATATTTGGACTGAGGAAAAATTGAATCATATTGTTAAGTCATAGATACTTTAAATTCATCAAAATGCTGAAAATCATCTTTACTTTCTTAGTGTTAGTGACTCAGAAATAATTCATAATTAATAAAATCAGTAATTTCATTCTTCCATTTGAAATACAGGTACTTAGACTACTGAACAAGAAATTTTGAAGTATGGGGAAGAGAATACAAAACACATGCACAAGAGTGATATCTTATAGTGTGCCATATTTATTTTCAAGTTTATCACAAAATATATACATTTTTTCTGAATTATATTTTAGCTAATAGCTGTGATTTCAAAGCATAGAATCACTTGCACCAAAATGAGATAATTAGTCAGTAGAGGGTCTTAATGATGTCCATCTCAAATAAATGCTTTAAATGACCTCACAAAATAAATATGTATTTATTAAAATAATAAGATACTATTTATTTCTGTATTTCATAAAAATTGCTTATTCTAGTGACAATAAAGTGTTTGTAAGCTAATTAGAGTAGACTAATCTATGCATACATTGTATTCTTAGGCTTTGTGACTTTGATTTTCATTAATTTTATAAAGCACTTTGAGATCCTGGAATATAAGCCCACAGAGGAGACCCCGGTGTTAAAAAAACCCAAAAACATCACTAAAATAACCAGCGCGGCACATGCGACATCAGCAGCTGTTGTCAGAAACAGAGCCTGGCTGGCCAGAGCCAAGCCCTGGTAGCTGTCCAGGCCCTGAGTGGTTGGATTAGCACTGCTGCTGCCCTGGGAGGCCCCCAGTACTCTAGGCAAGGCTGCTGGGGCTAGCACCTTATCTCCCGTACCCCACCTGGTTCAATTTGCTGTGCAACAGAGTATGTACTACTGCTATATGTGCCATGTGCCCCTGCATGAATATGCTTGTCTGGATGTGCCATCTGGGAGCAAACTTAGATACCTGAGTTAGGCATGCAATCAAGGCACTTCTCTTAACATGCAGTTAAGAACCCAGACTATACTGTTAACTGCAGACATGTACAAATGTTCTTTGTGGTCTTTGAAAGAAATGAGATGCTCATTCTTTTCCCTTAACACTAAACTCCTAAAGGAAGTGGTAGTGCAAGGTGCATTGCTTACGCTGTATACATGAGTTCTAACACTAAGCTGAAAGATTGAAGGGCTTTCCTCCTCATGGCTTCTGGTTTTTGGTTTGTTTTTTTTTGTTCTCCCCTACTGAAGCTTTCAGATACTTACAGAGTTAGGTGTGAACTTGTGAACATGTTCAGAAGGGTAACATTTCAAAAGGATGCCAGCTGTTACATTCCAATTGTTATGTGTGAATGAGCTGAGAGCAATTCAAATGTATCAAAATCACTACAACTTTAACCCTGGGTGAAGCAATGTTAAAATTGGAGTAGTTTTGCTGTGTTTGAATGTTCTGCAGCTTATTCACAAGCAATAATTAGAATATGCTAGCTGTATTTCTTTTTAAAAGTTCTCCTTTTGAAATAGCTCTAAATGTCTACAAGTCCACACCCTTATGCTATCAGAACAAAGCATTGATGGTCAGAAGGGCAAGGTGAGTTACATGGTAAAATCTAAAATCTGTGTAAATAGAGTTAAATTTCACGTATGCATTATACTGTAAATATAGACGGGCCAGTAAGTAATTTATTAAGTACCTAAAGAGGTAGGTAGTCTTGGACATCTTCATTTTGTGCTTTATTCATATTGGCTTCTGTTATGTTTTAAAAATATGCCTGAGCTTAAACAATTTGCTATTTGCCTTATTCCTCATAAAGTCATGAAAGGGATGGCCACTGGTCTGGTGCCCAGGGTTCAAATTACACTTTGAGTCTGAAAAAATTTTGGCTGGGGTAGGGGTTGTGCACAAAGATCCCCACCAGTACCATGGGGCTGTGGCCAGCAGTGGTGGCAGTTGGAAGAAACTGTTGCTACCACCACCTGGGCTGCTCTGAAAGGCTTGGGGCAGGCTGGGGGCTGTGCACAGTGGTGCATGGGCTTTGGGCTGTTGGTGTGGGGGGAAGGGGTGCTGATCAGCCCATTGGGGGGGTCTCATCTCTTATGGGGGAGGTGGGCTCTGCCCCCTGAGCTCCCTCATAAATCAAACCCTACTGCTGCCCATAACAGCACTAGAACAATCTGGGAAGTAAAGGAATTGGGCATGGAAAGATGTACTGTATCTCTTGTACCTTCATCTGTTAGTGGTTCTGACTATAATAGGTCTTATAGTATTCTGATGGGTCACTTTGGACACTACTTCTGCATGTTGCTATTGATTTTTGTATTCCAATGAGTTAGCATTCGCTAGGAAGTCCTGATGCTACCCATGAGCATGTCTACATGAAATGCTTTATTGTTCAGTAGACTAACTTGCTGCATACTAGAGGGCATATGGCACAGGCATTCCCCAGAGACAGCTAGCAGAGGCTCAAGGTGTGCCACCACTGGTTGTCCCCAGGGAAACAAACACCCATACATGTGTGGGTATGGCCATGAAGTATCTATTTTCTTCTTTGACAGTATCATAGTTGGTAGGGTAGGAAGGGACCTAAGCAGATCATCAAGTCCGACCCCCTGCCATGGCAGGAAAGAGTACTGGGGTCAAACGACCCCGGTGAGGTGTTCATCCAGTCTCCTCTTAAAGACCCCCAGGGTAGCAGCCAGCACTACTTCACTTGGAACTTGGTTCCAGCTCCTGGCTCCCCTGACAGAGAAGTAGCGTCTCCTGATGTCTAGCCTGAACCTACCCTCTGCCAGCTTGTGACCGTCATTTCTAGTCACTCCTGGTAGTATGCGGTGGAACAGGGATTCCCTCAATGCCTGCTGATCCCCCCTCACCAGTTTGTAAACAGCCACTAGATCCCACCTCAGCCTTCTCTTGTGGAGGCTGAATGGGTTCAGGTTCCTTAACCTCTCCTGGTAGGGCCTGCCCTGCCGACCCCTGATCATGCAGGTGGCCTTCCTCTGGAGCCTCTCCATGCTGTTCACATCCCTCCTGAAGTACAGCACCCAGAACAGGATGCAGTACTCCAACTGCGACCCGACCAGTGTTGCATAGAGGGGGAAGATCAACTCCTTGGACCTGCTTGAGATGCATCTGTGGATGCATAACAAGGTACAGTTGGCCTTCCTGACTGTGTCCACATACTCTCGGCCCATGTTCATTTTGGCATCAATAATGACTCCAAGATCCTTTTCTGCCTCTGCACTGACAAGAAGGGAGTTCCTTAGCCTGTAGGTATAATGCTGGTTCTTCCTCCCCAGGTGCAGTACCCTGCACCTGTCAGTGTTGAAACCTACCCTGTTCTCATCCGCCCACCCCTATAACCTGTCTAGGTCCAATTGCAGCCTATTTCTCCCTTCTAGTATGCCCACTTCTCCCCACATCTTAGTGTTGTCTGCAAATTTGAATAGGGTGCTTCTGTCATCTGTGAATTTGAACAAGGTGCTTCTTTGTCAGCCTGTGACCAACCTGATGATGAGACAAGCACTGATTTAATTACATAACCTGGGCATGTTATTACTTAGGAACATTCTCCCTCTATAAGCTATTGCCTTCAAAATGTTTTGCCAAGAATAACATAATTCTCATTCTTGGCCTTCAGAAAGGATTTTACTCTATTGCATTTTACATCCAAATCTGTCTCATTGGCAAAGAATGTTTTGTAGTTAATATCCTCTTTGGGATTATAAACAGTTCCCCAGCATGGACTAGAGGCCAGATTAATTTCTCAGAGGAGTACAGGTAAAAGAAAAACTATATAATTTCACATATGAAAGAACATGTTGCTCAACCACAAAATCTCAGTTGAAACTATGACTTTTTGGCATCTAAAACCTTTCTTTCCCATCCTAAATTTTTTATCAGAATAATGCCATATTATCTGAAGTTTTCCTTTATGTGCAACCCCCCCCCCAAAAAAACAAACAAAGAGAAAATGTTCAGAAGGCTATCTATTTTTAAATTATTTTGAATTAGTTAGAAATGTAATCTTTTCAGGATGGAATGATATAGGAGGACATTAATTTTGAAGTGGGGAGCTCTGAAAAAAATCTGTTCAATCCAAATATTGAGGTAGATGAATAAGTGGCTAATTCATGTTTGTGATGTTTCAAAAGACATTTAAATCTAAAAGAAATATATAATATTAAGCAATAAAATAATCTCCTTAGTGGATCTAGAGTGTTTTTCCATATTTTCTACAAACCATTGGAACATGTTTATTCTGGGTATATACCATATATATTTATTTTATAGATGAGCAAGGTAAACAGAAAATGAATTTCAGGGGGCCAAAGTGAATAAACAGTATTTTTTATTGCACATTTCATATCTTTCTTCAGGAAAATGGTTCACAATTTTTCCCCCTTAATGATTTTCATTATTACTAAAACACATTAAAAACAAGAATCAAAAGAAATAGAAGCTTTGAATTGAGTAGGGGGTGTAAAGGAAGAAATAAACTTACCAATTTACACTGCTGTTGATTAAAAATAGGCAAGTGAATACTATGAAATAATCAAACAATTACAGTTAAATAAAAATAGATCAACAGATACAGATGAGAAAAGTCATAGGGCATGTCCAGACAAGTGCGCTCATGCCTCTTGCCCCATCTCAAACCCCTGTATATCCAGGGGTCTAAAAAAAATCAAAGTTTAAAAAAGCAGAGCAGGGCATTGTCTGGGACAACTGAGGCAACTGGAGGTTGGGTCCTCCACAGAGATGCTCTGGCTGCCAAAGCATCTCTGTAGTTGGCCCCTCGCCCTGGTGCTGAAACACGTAGCAGGCCAGGCTGCGTGTTCAGCACCAGGGCTCCAGTGCCAGTGAGTAAGGAGTCAGGGGGGCTGGAAGAGGGGGGAGGGGACCATGCAGGGGGACCCCCGATGGTCCCGCCCACTCCCCCAG
>NW_017729027.1:24930591-24948689 GCF_001723915.1 Gavialis gangeticus | reverse complement strand
ATCTCTTCCCCCCACCCCATAGTTTAAAAAAAACATGACCCCCCCAGCACTTACTGGCAGTTGGAGCTGAAGCCCCCCACCCCTGCTTCTTGTTTTATATCAAATAAGATATATCAATAAAACATTGTCCAACTGGTCGCTGTCTCCACCTCACTCTCTGTCTCTCTTTATAGTGATATTTTGTTCTACTTGTGGAGGAACATGGATTTGGGGGTATTTTACAGAGTGACTTTGGGATTTTTTTATCAGGGATTTTTCAGTTTTCCAATAAGGAACACCAAAATTCCTCGTAGGGAGGCCAGTGGCAGGACCCTGCCTGCTCAGAATTGGCAACTTGGACCCAGCTGGCTGTGGCTGACCTCCTGGCCAAATGGACCCAGGAGAACATGCTTTGACAGTTCAAAGCAGGCCACCACACCTGGAACATTTTCCAGGTGATAGCTGCCCAGATGGCCGGGCAGGGAGCACCTGTGGCAGTAGTGCCACACAGAGGCCAACCCTACAACCACAGTCCACTGGCAGCTGGCTCAGAGGGGCAGATGCCTCCACTGGCTGTGCAGTCCCTATCCAGGTCTGGCAGGTGCACAGCAGGTCACAGCCAGACAGCAGCCCCCACTGCCAGACTGCTGCAGTGGGTAGAGGGTGCAGGAAATTCTCAGGGCTGCTTCAGCAGTCCAGCTGGCACAAGGGGTAGTGTCCCCAGGTACCAATTGGCTGGGCCTCAGAAGCTCTGAGAGCTAGTAGCCCTGAGATACTTGCTAGGGCTGCTTTTTATACTGGTGGGGCCATGGAGAGGACAATATTTTTTACTGCTAGGGACAGCACAGGTGCTGGCCCCAAACTCTAGCTCCCCCTGGCTGCAGATCCAGGAGAAGCCAGACAGTGTTATTTTGCCCCAAGTGGCACAATTTGTTCCACACCAAAGTGCATGTCCGAGCATGTGCGCTGAAGCAAAAAGCCCCGGCTCAGATTTGCACCACTTCTATTTGAGCTGCTGCAAGTGCATGTGCTTGCATGTGTAGATGCACCCATAGATGGTAAGGGAACTAGATAATAACTTATTAACAAATAACACTGTTTTTGTTTTTTGAAATATGCATCTGTTAATCTTATTATAGGGACTTTAAGTGATATTCTGCAAATAGTGATATCAACAAGAAAATTCCCATTGACTTCAAGCCAGGATTTTATCCCTTAATGCTGGGAACATTTCTTGATATTGTAACCTAATGTTTTAGTAGTAAATAATTATACAAACAAAAATATTTGTAAATGTTTTAAACCATTTTAGGATTTTAGGACTACTTGAGATTTCCCAGTCCTGAATCATGAATTCTGCCCAACACCTGCTAACATAATTTTCACATTATATCATCATGTATTCCATATTTGTGTAATCTCATGGCTGTCTACATTGTGGGGGATACCCTATTTACCAGGGCACCCCTCAGAGTTACTAGAAACAATGGCCATAAACTGAAGAAGAGTAGTTTTACATTGGACATGAGGAAGAAATTCTTTATGGTGAGGGTTGCCAAAATATGGAATAGGCTTCCAAGGGAGGTGGTGCCCTACCTTGGAGGTGTTCAAAAGGAGATTAGGCAAGCATGTGACTGGGGTTACTTGACCCCAGCAATCTTTCCTGCCCAAAGCAGGGGTCAGACTTGATGATCTAATAGGTCTCTTCCAACTCTAGAAATCTATGAAATCTATGGATCTATGAAACCTAAGTTCTCCTTCTCAACAAGTTTTGTAATCAGGCTTTTATCTGGAGAATCCATGGCAACACATCTGTCATGAATTTCTTAGAGCAGAATTAACATCAAATAGGTGTCACCATGGAATAAGCAGCATGGCTACTTTTGAAGAAATAAGGCAGGAGGTCTACTGACAAACATTTGGTATTCTTGGCAAAAACCAAATCCCTCTTATCCCTTTGTTTTCTTAGGGTCACAGGATCATAGCAAAGTAGGACTGGATGGGGCCTCATAAGGTCATCTAGTTCAGCCCTGTGATCGCTATTAGGCAGAATCATGCCTGACTAACTCATCCCAGCCAACAATCTGTGTAACCTGATTTTGAAAGTTTCCAAGGATTGAGATTCCACAACTTCTTCAGTTAACATGTTCCAGTGACTGACCACCCTCATAGTCAGAAATTTCCTCCTATTCTTCAGCCACAATTTCCCCTGCTGCAACTTGAACCCATTGCTCCTCATCCTGTTCCCTACAGGCACAGAGAAAAGCCCATCCATCCTCCATAATCTCCAGTCAGGTATTTGAAACTGTTATCACATCCACTAGTTGTAGATATCATTATTTCCAAAAGTAATGAATTCCCATTAGCTAAAAAGAAGAATTCCTTTTGGTCAGCCTTGTTCAGCAACTCCTCTTCTTGATCCTGATGGGCTTCCTCCCACCATTCTACTGCAACCTCACCCAGGCCTGGTTGGCGTTCTTTTGCATGAAGCCCCTGCCAGGAGCTTTTCAAGTACTGCAAGAACCTTTTGTCCACAACCTGGCTTTTAGTGCAGGGCATCTAGAATCACCTCCTAAAGCCTTGTCACATCCTTGGTCATTAAACACTGCCAAGTTAGTCCATCTCCTTGAGACAGCCACATTCACCTGGATCCTGGGTTAAGTCCTAGTCACTTGGTTGGGCCTACACTCTATCTGCTTTGCTTTGTGCCTCTTAGCTGAAATGAAGGCCCCCACCTGGTGGATGCTGCTGCTGCCCTAGAGAATTACATGTACTCATGACACACACTACCCGATGGCAACTCGTTGGACTTGACATTGTCATTGCTGCCTCTCTCTGTGGCCATGGATGGTATGAGTGTGCTAAGAGGGCCCTCTTTGATTCATATTTGGATTCAGCTCAAATCAGGGACAGTGATTCCATTTGTTGATTTGGATCACTGTCCCTGATTTGATTCAGCTGAATCTGAAGATTCAATGCTGATTCAGAGAATCAGCAATTTGGCCATAGACACAGCTTTAAATGTTTTTTCTACATCCCTTAAGGTACCAGCATGGCTTGTGAACGTTGTGATGCTGGAGTGGATGGAGCATCCCACAGGAATGTGGGGGGAACTCCACGTGCTCAGCAGTGAACGCGGAAGTGGACCAGAAGTACTTCCAGTCCACTTTCAAGCCAGCCAGGGAGCACACAGTGGGGGGAGGCTGTGTTTTCCCAGCTAAGCAATTGGCCATGGGGTGACCTCAGGTGCCCCCCCCCCGGCCCAAGACGCACCAGTCGCTGAGCCAGGGGGGGAGGGTGGCCCTCCTAGGATGACTCAGAGTGACCTAAACTAATTGGAGGATTGGGCCAAAAGAAATCTCATGAGGTTTAACAAGGGCAAGCGCAAAGTCCTGCACTTAGGACAGAACAATCCCATGCACCAGTACAGGCTGGGGGCGACTGGCTGAGCAGCAGCTCTGCAGAAAAGGGCCTGGTGGTTACAGTGGAAAATAAGCTGAATATGAGCCAGCAGTGTGCCCTTGTTTCCAAGAAGGCTAACAACATATGGGGCTGCAATGGTAGTAGTGTTGCCAGGGAAGTTGCAGCAAGTTGTAGGTCAAGGGAAGTGATTGTTCCCCTCTATTCAGCACTGGTGAGGCCACATCTAGAGTATTGTGTACAGTTTTGGGCCACCCATCACAGAAAGGATTTGTATAAATTGGAAACAGTCCAACAGAGGGTGACAAAAGTGCTGAGGGGCTGAGGCACATGACTTATCAGAACAGGCTGAGGGAACTGGACTTATTTAGTCTAAATCAAAAAGAGACTGAAATGGGACTTAACAGCAGCCTTCAACTACCTAAAGAGGAGTTTGAAAGAGCATGGAGCTAGACTATTCTCAGTGGCGACAGAAGACAGAACAAGGACCAACAGTCTAAAGTTGCAGCAAGGGAAGTTTAGGTTATATATTAGGAAGACTTTTCTCACTAGAAGGGTAGCAAAACACTGGAACATATTATCCAGAGATGCGGTGGAAACTCTGTCCTTGGAAGTTTTTAAGACCTGGCTAGACAAATCTTTGGCTGGGAAAATCTAGTTGGGGATGGTCCTGCTTTGAGAAGGTTAGACTAGGTGACCTCCTGAGGTCCCTTCCAACCATAACTTTCTAGGATTCTATGATTCTATGAAGACACTCTTCCATGACTTCCTCAACTGCTCCTAGCTGTAGTCACTCTTTCTTGCCTTCATAGCCCTTTTTAGCATGCTGGACTTGGACTTTTGTGAGACATCATACATTTTTTATATCCTATACTGAACAACTGAGTTACTTTGACATGTCTTGCCAGTTTCCTTCTAGATCAGTCCAAGACAGCAGCCCTATAGATCATCAGGAACCAGCTCACAGATGCTAGCTCTGATGACACCCTCCACCTGTTTTGGTTCCTAGTCTGGGCACATGTCCCATGAATTGGGGCAATGCAACAGAACATGGATGAATTTGTGTTACACTGGGCTATCAAAGGGATACTCTGCGTGGTGGAAGATAGATATCTAGTCCAAAAAGTATGACTATGTAAAGAGCATGGGGGGATGTAAAAGGGGTTTCAGTCTTTGCTTACAATGGTAGGTTTGACTGATAAATGCTTTTACGCACAGTCTCTAAAAGTCTAAAAGTTTTTCTTACTTTCATTCTTTCATGTTTATCTGGCTCCAACTGTGAAGTCTATAAAATAATACTTCCATACCTATTTTGCCTGGAATGTCTGGAGAGCTTGTCATTTCTCTGTTCCAAATTTCCTTGAGCATCTAATCAGTTTTATCAATAACGTTTTTAAGAATGAGATGCATATTCCAATCCTGCAAAACTCCAAGTATCTAAGTATCCCATAATCTGACAAAATATAGTGCAGCCTCTCACATCTATCATTTTGTAAGGTCAGACTTGTAGGTTCTTGAAGTCATGCAAACAACCATCCTAGTGGCATAGGCAGCACCAGTTGCCCTTGAACAGTCCTGATTTCAGAAATGATGGAATACTTGCAACACCCAGTAACTGAAATTCTGTTGTTTTTCAGAACATCTGAAAAAATAAGGTTGGCTCTTTAGTTGATGAAAAATCAACTTGGATAACTTATTTAAGCCAATCAGTTTAAAATTTTGGCCTAAGTGACTTGCTCAAATTGACAGATGAACCAAATCAGTACCACTCAGTGCTACAGCCAGGAGCAGAATTGAAGGCTAAGATTTTCTCAATTGTGTGCATAAAGACAAGTTCTCTAGGCAGCTAAATGAGTGGTGTTCAGAACTGCTGAGTACCCAGCTGTTTCATTTAAAGTCAAATGACAAAATGACTGTAAGAATGTGATTTTGAAAATTTTGGCCCAGTTCATCCAATTTCCAATCATATATGAAAGTTACTGAAGAAATATTTGTTGCTCTGGCTTTTCTTCTTTATAACATAGAATCATTGAAAATTAGGGTTGAAAGAGATCTCAGGAGGTCATCAGTCCAACACCTTGTTCAAAGCAGGACCAACCCCAACTAGACCATGCAAGCCAAGGCTTTGTCAAGCTGGGTCTTAAAAAGCTCCAAGGATGGAAATTGAACAACCTCTTTGGTAACCTATTCCAGTATTTTCCTACCCTTCAGTAAGAAAGTGTTTTTCCTAATATCTAACCTAAACTTCCCTTGCTGCAACTTGAAACCATTGCTCCTTGTTCTGTTTCCTGCCACCACTGAGAACAGTCTAGCTCCATCCTCTTTGGAACTACCCTTCAGGTAGTTGGAGGCTGCTATTAAATCTCCCCTCAGTCTTCTCTTCTCCAGACTCAAAAAGCTCAGTTTCCTCAGTCTCTCCTCATAAGTCATGTACCCCAGCCCCCTAACCATGTTTGTTGCCCTCCATTGAACTCTCTCCAACTTGTCCACATCCTTTCTATAGTGCAGGTCAAAAACTGGACAAAGTACTCCAGATGTGGCCTCATCAGGACTGAATACAGGGGAATAGTCATTTCCCTCAATCTGCTGGCAAACACTGCCATTAATGCAGCCCAGTATGCCATTAGCCTTCTTTGTAATAAGGGCACACTCTTGGCTCATAATCAGCCTATTGTCCACTATAATACCCAGGTCCTTTTCTGCAGAGCTGCTGCTTAGCCAGTTGGTCCCCAGCCTGTCAGGTGTATGGGATTGTTCTGTCCTGAGTGTAGGCTTTACATTTGTTTTTACTGAATCTCATGAGATTGGTCCAAACCTCTAATTTATCAAGGTCTCTCTGAAGAACCTCAATTAAAGATCTGTCTGAAGAACCATAATAAAAAAAAACAAAACAAAAAAACCTGCTCCTGAATCTTTGAATCATTGAGAGTTGAAACATTGAATTAAGTGGGTGTAGGACTGAGCCCCAAGGGCCTTGTTACATGTTACACTGGGAGCCACATAAATGCTGATCTATGTTTACACTACCTTGAGTTTGGAGCAGTCACATTTCAGACCAGCAGGATCCTGGAGGACTGAAAGGTAAAAATCCCCCTCCTCCCATTCAGGGCTTCCCACCTGCCCCGCAAGGATCCTCTTGCTCTCCCTCCTGCCCCCAGTGTTCCCCCCATGCCTTCCCCTATTCCCAGGGCATTACTTACTTGTGGCTACCTGTAATGCTTGTCCCAGTGGAGCAGGCAGGAAAGGGTTAACCAGCCTGCTTAGCCATTACTGCTATTAGGCTAATGTTCTATTGGCTCAGGGAGGCACAGTGGTGGCAGTGGCAGGGCATTCAATTTAACCTTTCCCTGTCTGCTCCCCTGGGGCAGGCAGCACAAGCAGCCACAAATAAGCAGGGGAGGAGGCAGGGGGGAGAAGTGAGCAGGGCTCTGGAGTACTGGGTGGTGGGGGAGGGAGTACGCCTGATCTGAGATAGCAGGGGGGGAACAGTGGGTGGAGTTTACACTAAGGTTTAGCCTAGAGTGGCCTAGAGCTGGATGACACAGATCAAAAATAATCCTGCTCTGGAGTGGCATAACTTTGAGCTGCATAACATGCTTAAAACCAGTTTCATATGTTAATGTATAGACAGTCCAAGGGTTAAGAGCTCCAGGAGCTGCCAAAAATTACCATTTAACAAGACCATAAGTGTAAATGGCAAAATGAATGAAGCAAGGCAGTAGGTCCTTCTATGTGTTACCACCTGCACAGTCAGCACTCTAAGATTTATGAGGCATTTCTAGGAACCTCAGCATTTGGGCTGAGCATATATTAAAAACTAGATTAATCAGAAAAAGTAATAACAGTTTGTTAGATATCATTTTTAATATTCTAGAGTATAAATTTCCTCCATATTTATTAAAGTGCTATGGAAGATAAATAGTTGAGGTGACATTTGTTTATAGAAAAATAAGTGGTTAATTTTATTGTTTATAGAAATTACACATTAAAATAATATACCAGGAAAGGTGACAGTTAAATTTACAGTAATTCCAGGTAATGCTTCCTTTATGTCAAATTTTAGATTCCATATGTTTAGAAGAATAGCACTCCTATCTATTGCAGGGAGAGGGGAGATTAAAAAAAAAATCACATGGTTAAGTTTGTTCAATAAACTTGTGACTAGTTCTAATTAATTAAAAGGTTGCTTATTCACAATATGTGAAGTTAAATATTTGCAAAAGTCATGTCAGAAATATCGTCAGATTTTTATCCTTTCTTTTATCTTTTTAATTTCATGTTCATGTATGTGTTCTGCTTTCTAAAACACACACAATAACACACATGTAAAAAACTATGTATGTTAAAATAATTGTTTAATAATTGCAACTACAGATGGTTTGAATATCAGGATAACATTCTCATGAAATGTTGACCAAAATTTTCTTTTGAAATTGTTTTAAAAAAATGATTCTCAGATTAAGACCTAGGAAATTATTATTCACATGGTTTAATTAGAATAGTAGGGAAAACTTAGTCACAACCTTGGTGATGCTGCCATTTCACTGAGATAGGTTATCTGCAAAACTGGTCAATACTGAAAAATATATATGTAGTTAGAATTGAATATATTTTCCCCAAAAAATGTCCAAAGAAAAACTTTGTTTCAAAATTATCTTTCTAAAGAAAATTTGTTCCTAGGAAGTGAAAATATTTGCATTTAATAACTTCATAACAATAACTAATAAATTGTGAGAGTCAGAGTCCCCCAAAATTATTTGGATTTCCAGTAAGAAAACTACTTTACATCATCTATAGTAAAAAGCTCAAAGCACTTGCAGTAGTTAAAGGTTTGATCTTAGCAGTATTTGAGCAGGAATTTACCTATGAAAAGCATGTGTATGTGTATTTCAGTTGGAAGTTACAGATGTGTAATGGAGCCTGCAAGCCACAGGCTATGTATATATGCAAGCCATATATGTGTCTCCCTGTCTGTCTGTCTATCTAACTATCCACACACACACACACACACACACATATAAAATCAATATTATATTTTTTTCTGTAATTGGGATTATTTAGATACTAACAATTATTAAACATACATAGTTCTTTATATGTGTGTGAGCTATACACACACGCACACACTAATATATTATTGCTTCTGGAAGATGCTGATTCAAATGCTTTTATATAGAGTAGAAAATGAACCCCAGGCCTCTCACACTGTTGCTGAATACTTTCATAATAGTGTAATGTGTGGCAGGGTATCAATTTTGTCGCTCTGTTGAGTCTGATATAATAGGGGGGCTCTGACATTCTGATTGTTCCAGGCAGGGTAGTTAAGAGAAAATATATCTGAAGATCTTGACAGAGATTAGGGCAGAATTCTGTTTCCTTCAGTAGATACACAAAGGAAGG
This sequence comes from Gavialis gangeticus, assembly GCF_001723915.1. NCBI lineage: Eukaryota > Metazoa > Chordata > Crocodylia > Gavialidae > Gavialis > Gavialis gangeticus. The sequence goes on along the minus strand of NW_017729027.1, from coordinate 24,939,890 downwards.
TCCAAAAAAAAAAGTGCTCTAGATGAATGAAGTGTAAGAGCTCTTCTATTTCTCTTATCAGCCCTATGCCTATAGAAGTATTAGTAAGCAACCATTGGAAGGGATTCTATTACACAGTGGGCAAAATACGGCCCATGGCCTGAATCTGGCCCGCAACAGATTGTATTGAGCCTGCGGGTGGGTGGCTGCAAAGTCCACAGGGAGCCAGCCGGTGGTTCCAGCTGCTGCCGGCCTGGCAATCACTTCCCAGCTCCGTTCATACCTTACATCACCTCACGCCATGCATGCCAGAAGCAGCATGGGGCAGATGCTGGAATCAGCTGCGGATGCTGCTGGCAAGTTCCCACTGGGAACTGCATTACTGCCTGGGACCACAGCTGATGCACTGCTGCAGCAGCATCAATTGCAAACCCAGATGGATGCCCTGATCCTCCCTGGAACCTGCCAGGAGAATCCACAGCTGATGGTGGCACTGCTTCTGGTGCTCACAGCAGGAGCTGGTGTAAGGTGTGGACAGAGCCAGAATGTTGTGGTTTGGGTGAGGAGGGGGAGACAGAGGGAGGCAAAGAAAGAAAGTTGTGGTCTGTGAGAGGATTGGAGCATGCAGGGGCATTTTGGGCAGAGAGGGGAGGAAGAGAGCCATAGTTTGGGAGGCCTGGAGAGAACACTGGTCATGGCAGTGGCGGGAAGGAACTGCAGGGTAGCCCCAGTGCAGGCTGTGGGCAGCCTCAGTGAGAAGAGCCCTGGCAGCAGGGAGGGGGAGGCAGCCACACCTGTTACCAGGTCCCGATTTCCCTGGTGTCCAGCAGGAGCTTCTGCTCAGCTGCCACTGACACTCCTGCGTCCTAGCTACTGAAGATGAAGCCAAACTCCAGCTCCACCCCCTTCTCAGGGTAAAATGGTGGCCTGGAGCTGGCATTTGGGGGGGGGCGGGCTTGCTGAGCTGCCCCTGCTACAGCTGCTGCCTGCTCATCCCATGTCAGCTCCCTGCCCACCCATGGCCCTATCCCACATAAGGAGTTTTGATGAGCTGTTGCACAGAGTGGGGGTGCTGGCCTGGCCCACGACAGCTCCACAAAACTCCCTATGTGGCCCATGGGTCCAAATAATTGCCCACCGCTGTTCTATTATATATCCATCCTCCCATATACATGGAGATAGTAGTTCTGGATACAGATGTGGTCTGTTAGGCCCTCAAAGGTCTGATATATGTGGACATTTGCCACATGATGGGCATCTCCTGGGTGGCTTTGAGAGGGCTTCAAGGGAGGGCAGAACTGGCCCATTTAGCTGGGATCCTTGCGCACAATGTTGTAGCTTCAAGCTCAATTTAGAAATCACTCGTCGACCTCCTTCCATCCAGTTGTCCCTTGAAATTCCCAACTGATACCTGAGTCCAGTGCCCATCACCCACAGCTGATTAGCACTGTAGGATTTAGGCAGTCCTGTGTATGCCCAAAGCAAATGCCTAGGGATGTCAGGCACCTCCAGTACCTGAGCAGGGTTTTCAGTATCAACATTTGAGACTTAAGATGCTTACAGTAGCAGTTAGATGTTACTTACATGGCTAAAACATTGTGTGGATTAGATCCTTAAACGTAATCTATCACATAATATCTATTATCCGTAGGCTAAAGTGTTACAACCCATACAACAGAACAGTTAAGACTACACTGATTTTAAGAGGGCAGGGCAGATGCTCCTGGCCAAATGAGAAATCAAGGTGCAAGGAATTATCAGAGTTGGACACTAAAACAGAAATATATTGGGTAATATAAGAATAGGATAAGAATAGGATTCTCATTGGTATAGTGGGGCCTCTCTTGTCTTTGATAGTTTTCAGTCTCCTTGAAAGTAAGAAGGTAGGGATGCTGTTAAGTGGGACCAGGATGACTCAGAAGAAGATCTTTACTTTCTAGGAGATTGTGATTTGGATCCAGTAACTCAAAAGGAAAACATATTCTATTTAGTTTGCAGTGAAGCATAAGATTAGATGAGATTAAAAACAAATGTTTAGGATGTTTAGGATGTTTAGGATGTTTAGGATGTACTCACCAAAAATGAATTTAGGCACTGAAAAGCTTGACTATAAGAAATTAAAATGCCTTACTATTATATTGGTCACAACTACTTCCAAATGTTTTCTTATATATTACTTAATTGTCGACTGACTGAATTTTGTAATCATCTTGTTTTCTGAATCAGTGCGATATCATTTTAACTCACCTTCAGCATATATTATTCAGAAAACATATTGCTTTTAGATTGCTACAAACAAAGTTTGGCAAAATGTATCTTCTTTCAATTGCAGTACAATATTTTAGTTGAAAATACATCAATGCTATGTATAATGTCACTTAGTTTCATAGTTTCATAGTAGTTGGGTCAGGAGGGACCTGAACAGATCATCTAGCCTGACCCCCTGCCACAGGCAGGAATGAATGTTGGGTTCACAAGACCCCAGACAGGTGATCATCCAACCTCCTCTTGAATTTGCCCAAGGTAGGGGTGAGGACCACTTCCCTGGGAAGCTGGATCCAGATTCTGGCCACCCTAACTGTAGAAAATTGCCTTCTGATCTCTGACCTAAACCTATTCTCCATCATCTTATTACAATTGTTCCTCATCACGCCAGGTGGTGCTGGGGAGAAAAGGGCTCTACCTATTTGCTGCTGATCTCCCTTGATGAGTTTGTAGGCAGCCACCAGTTCCCCCCTCAGCCTCCTCTTGCCAAGGCTGAATAGGTTCAGGTCTCTCAGTCTTTCCTCGTAGGGCCTGTCCTGCTGCCCTCTCACCAAGCGGGTGGCCCTCCTCTGAAGCCTCTCCAGGCTGGCCACATCCATTTTGAAGTGCAGCGCCCAGTACTGGTTGCAGTACTCCAACTGTGGCCTGAACAAAGTCACATAGAGGGGGAGTATCACCTCTCTGGACCGGCTTGAGATGAACCATTGGATGCATGACAAGATATTGCTGGCTGTGGTCTGGCATTGGCGACTCATGTTCATCTTGGATGCAATAATGACTCCAAGATCCCTTTCCACCTCTGTGCTTTCAAGAGGAGAACTCCCCAGCCTGTATGTATGCTGTGAATTCCTTCTCCCAAGGTGCAGCACCCTGCATTTGTCTACATTGAACCCCATCCTAGTCTCATCTGCCCACTTTTGTAGTCTGTCTAAATCTATGTGCAGTCTCTCTCTCCCTTCAAGTGTGTCCACCTCATCCTACATCTTAGTGTCATCAGCAAACTTGGACAGTGTGCTTTCCACCCCCTCATGCAAGTCACTGATGAAGATGTTAAACAGTGCGGGCCCAAGAACTGAGCCCTGGGGTATCCTACTGCTCACATCTCACCAGGCTGAGTACAACCTGTCCACCACTATTCTCTGGGTGCACCCCTTCAGCCAATTTTTTACTCATCCAACTATGCAGGCACCAATGCCACAGTTGTTTAATTTATTGATGAAGATGGGGTAAGTGACAGTGTCAAAGACCTTCTTAAAGTCTAGAAAGACTACATCCATGGTGACACCATCATCCAAGGATTTAGTTACTTGGTCATCAAAGGCAATGAGGTTGGTCAGGCAGGACCTCCTTTGATGAACCCATGCTGATTGCCCCTGAGCATGACCTCCCCTGCTGGCCCCCCACAGATGTGCTCCTTGATGATTCTCTCCAAGATCTTCCTGAGCACTGAGGTGAGGCTTATAGGCCTATAGTTACTTGGGTCCTCCTTCCTCCCTTCCTTGAAAATTGGGACCACATTAGCCAGTTTCCAATCCCCCGGCACCTGGCCAGATGACCACTTCTGTGCATTACATGTAATAGTTCTGTAGAAGAAATTGTATGTACTAAAAGCCTCCTCATTTACTATGTGCTGTGTCTTTTGTGCACTCAGTTCAATTGATTCTGCCTTGTTATACTGTTATAGTGATGATTGGTTTAGCCTTATTTCTCAGTCCTACTTATATTTATTACATACTGAGATAGCTGTCACAGTGAGTTCTTGCAGGGTAGAGTACAGGAAGACCCCAAATGTTGACATTCAATAAAATGGAGGTGGAAAGAGTATCTGCTTTCTTAGATGCAGACAAGACTCTTTGGGTAAATAGGATTTCTTTTATTAGACCAAGTAAATAGTTGGAAAAAATGTTCTTTACAAGCTTTCAGGCACATAGACCCTTCTTCAGGCACAAGCAGACTCTGCTGGTGTTTGTGCATTCTCCTAGGTAGAATTGAAGCTTAAGCCAATATGCAAAAGGCACATCTGTGAAAATGGAAATGCATGGAAGGGAAGATCAGAGGGGATGGGGGTGATAGAGTGTAGCTGGTAAAATGTAGAGAGGTTACCTGATGCTTTCTTATATAGCATTAGTTTTCCAGACAAATATACAGTCAGTAACATGATTCCTATAATTTCCTCTTCACCCTATGTGGAAGATGTATGAGGGACTCAGCTTCTGGACTTCCCTCAATCCTTCTGTTCTCTGTAATAATCTCCAAAACAAGCACCACCAAAGACCACCAGGACCTGGTTTTGTCCTGCTGTAAACAGTTATCTGCTCCCACCCTTCTCCTTCAGCTGTGATGTCATGTAACCTTTTAGCAGAAGCATGAGTAGCTTCTGGACCCAGAAGCATGAGTAGCTTCATGTTCCCCCAAATGTAAAAACCTACCCATATTTACAAAATGGAAATCTACTTATGTGATTGTGCAAGCCCATCTAAAGTACAAACATGTCCTGGGAGCTGACAAAGAGAAAAGGGACTGCAGCTTGCTGGACCCTCAGGGGTGGTAATTTTCTGGAACAGCCATTAAGTTGTATGAAAACAAGGGGAGGAAAAAGAATTGTGCTTTGAGACTAGTGGAGTCCACCTATTTAGAAATAGTTTCATAGTTTCATAGATTAAGGGTCGGAAGGGACCTAGTAGATCTGCTAGCCCGACCCCCCGCCAGGGCGGGAGAACAACAAAAACCCCAAAAACAAGAAACGGGACTCAAATTGTTCTGGGGAAACTTCCTTTGAAGCTTTTTATTCCCATATCCACCTATGCATTTACTTCTCACCTCCTGGAATATCCAATAACAATGTTTTTAATATTTATGTTAAAATTAACCATTATTATAACTATGCCATTAAAGCAAAGTTACAAATTATCTGGGTGTGTGGCTTGATTTAGGCATTTCTCTAGCTAAATTTTAAGTGTCTGACAAAGTTTAGTACCTAGGGTCTCTAATGCCATCACTGGAGAGACTTTATTCAGGCCAGAAAAATGAGATTAACTCTTGTAAGTACAGTTAATATTTACAACATCTATTAGCTTACATTCCTTTTCATTGACCTTTAATTCTTTTTATAATTGCAATTGTTCTTTCCTATTTTACAAATAAAGAAAAATATTTACCAGTAAACATACTGTAAATACATCTTAGAGGTCAATGACAAACATTAGAGCATATATGACAACCAATTACTGAATAACTCAACCTCCAAAACCTTAATTTGAAGAACTCCTACTGACTTCAGCAGGGAATGCATGCTAAAGGTTTTAAAATAGGATCCACAGCTAGGATTAAATAATGAAAGCCTTTTGTTTCCCTCATTCTCCATTGCTACATCTTCGTGTTCTGCAGCAGAGTTGTCCAGCTTCTCAGTGGCTGGGAGCTGCTTTCCCTGCAGAGTGCACCAGTGAGGGACATATGCTGTGGGGGCCACAGAAGTGCAAGCTATAACCCCCCAGGCACTCCTCACTGCACCACATGCACAGGTTCTCCTTATCATTTCCATCCACTCCTTACCATTTCTCTCCACTCCTCCCCCTGCTGCACTGGGTTCATGGGTTCTTCCCTTGAACCAAACACGTGGGCATTTCTCCCCTCTGTTGCACTGGATGTGTGAGTCCACAGGTACAGGTGCCCTGGTACTCCATTCAGCTCCCTGCTTGTGGGCTCCTCCTCTACCACACCACCCTACCCCATGCCATGGGGTTTCCCAATGCCACTGGCTGTGCCAACCTTCTCTGCCATAACCCTTGTGGGAAGGCAGGAAGCCAGAGGAAGGGAGAACTCAGAGCCTTCAGGTGCTGCTGCTGCAACCAAGTAATGGGAGAGAGTGATGGCTGAGTGGAAGCTCAGGCATCATAAACTGACCCTTCACAGGGTGTATGTAACCCATGTGCTTCCATTTTAATAGGTTTGTTCTAGTGCTAGTCACATTGAGTTAAAGATGATGCCTCTCCCTGTCATTTTTCCTTTACACGGCCTGAACTTGAACATATGTAATATTGTCCCTATTACATCCAGTGGGAATTCTGTTCTCCCATCTACTTTGTCTGTTCTAGGAGCTTCCAGAGATTTCCAAGGGACAGTTAGTAAAAACTGAGCTATATTAGTTCTTTGGGTAGGATGACCTTTAGGAGGATTATTTCCTATTGGTTTAATTCTATGAAGATCTATTGCATTTGGAAACAAATGCAGCAGGGTACCTTTGGTGACTACCAGTTTAAGAGGCTTGAACAGGGTGTGGAGCAGTTGGCAGGTGCACTGAAGCCTACCAAGGCAGTCACATGACCCCTGGAGGGCTCCTGGATTGGAGGATGGGGCTGAGCAGCATCAATATAAATCTAGGGCTGGCAGTTACATCTAGGAAGCCAGTGAGACAACAGTCCAGCTGGAGCTGCTGCTCCCAGACCACCTGGAAGTCAAGGGTAGGAACTATGGAGATGGAGGAGGTTTCTGGTCCTGGGGCATGACCTAAAACTACACCCTGCCAGGGTAGGATGATGGAGTGGGGCTGCCTGTTGCAGGGTGGTCCCTATAAAATGCCACACCAGTTGTCTTCCTAGTGAAAGGTGAGTGTGGAGCACCTTGTAGCCCCAGCCCCCACATCTTGGTGGGTAACCCCATAGTGGGGACAGGCAGGGTCCAGGCACATCAATAGGCATATGAGGCCTGAGAGGCCAAGTTGCAGGCCCGGGTAGATCAACAGACTCCTGAGGCCCAACAGGCATAAGGCCCAGAAGCCCCAGTGAGGAGACATTGTAGTGGGCACAGTGGGGGGACATGTTATGGAACACCTGAGTAGTAGACCATGTAAAGTAGGGTCCATATGGGACCTGAAGGGCTGCACATGGATTGCACAGAGTAGGGTCCATGCAGGCGGACCTGAAGGGCCGTGTAGGGGCATGTAGAGTTAGGGTACATGTGAGGGTTCTGAAGGACTGTGCATAGGCTGGCCCCAGAAGTTGGACAGAGTTGAGGGCCCAGTGAGGGGCCCCAGGAAGTGGGGCTCATGGCCAAAGTAAATCTCCAGACACCTGAGACCAAATCTGGGCCAGAGGCTGAGTGCAGCTCAGCAATGGACCTGGGAGAGTAATAGTGAGTGGTTTGGGCCAGTGGTCTAGTGCAGTAATGGGCCGGGGGAAGTTAGGAATGATTTTGATGACATCTGTGAGGTATGGGACACAATAAAGGGGAGGCATGGGACACGGTAAAGGAAAGATTGGAGCTATGTATTATGCCATTGGCATTGGGCCTTAAATGGGCAGCCTCCCACCTTGTTAACTTCTATTAATTACACCAAAGGTGTGGCAGGAGAATAAGGTAGGCAGACTGCCCTAGACAGGTGGGCGGGCCAATGATTTGAACAGGGGACCCCAGGATGGTCCCCTGTTACAACCTCTTCCAAATGCCTCCCCCTTACTCCTCCCCCCCACTCCCTTTATCTTGAGGACATACATCAAAAGTAGTTCTCAGGTTTTCCCATTCTTCCCCCCAACTCCACAACTTCCTTGGTTTCTGCACAAGAAGGGACATATTAATTTACCTATGTGCAGAACTTTATTTCAACAGGATTCTCAAGTACTTAAAACTCACATATTCTTAGATGTTTTCTTGTATCAGTATTCTGAGTAACAACTAGGTGGAAACAAATGAAGAAAGAAACATGATGCCCTCCTAGCAGGGGGATTATCCAAATTACTCTTAACTGCTTTTTCTTGCCTCATGCTACAAAACACATTTCAGGAAGCTCCCCTATAATTTTCTCTCTTATGTGTAGATTGCATACTACCATAGAGTGTTTGTGAAGTTCAAGCTTCTCCAAGATAGAGCTCAGTACAGGAATTTCAAATCTTGCATAATTTTATATTTTTCATCTCTAAGAAGTGCCAATACAAACTAAATCTGATGTGTAACAAATCACAAAGTCCACGTATAATAAATAAAGGAACTAAAAAAAACCAAACCCATCACAATGACTTTACAGATAGATAGATATACAATTCAGGTTTCTTACTATCATATTATATCCCCAGATATGTAGATATCTATCTATGTATCTATATAATAGGGCTGTGTGAAGCTTCGGTCCCTGATTTGATACTGTGGAGATTCAGCCCGATTCAGTGGCCAAATCTCTGAATTTGAATCGAATCAGAGGACCTTTAATCTCTCCGAATCAAATCAGAAGCATCTGCATTGATTCAGAGAGATTCGGAAAAATTCAGAGATTTGGATCTAGACACAGCTTTAAATGTTTTTTCTACATACATCTAGATAGCAGGCAGCTCATGAATGCTGCAATGCTGGGGTGCATGGAGTGTCCCACAGAAGTGTGGGGGGCTCTCCAGTATGCTTCCCAGCAGACCCGGAAGTGGGCCTTAGGTACTTCTGGTCCAATTCTGGGTTTACTGCAAAGCATGTGGAGGGCCCATCCTCCCATGCTCCTGTGGGATGCTCCATCTGCCCCAGCATCACAGAGTTCACAAGCCATGCTGGTACCTCAAAGTATGTAGAAAAAACATTTAAAGCTGTGTCTGTGTCTAAATTGCTGACTCTCTGAATCAGCATCAAATCTTCGGATTCAGTTGAATCAAATCAGGAACAGTGATCCGAATCAACAAATTGAATCACTGTCCCCAATTTGTGTCAAATCTAAATTGAATAGAGCCCACTTTGCACACCCCTATCTATGCATCTATCTATACAGGCATACCTTGTTTTATTGCGCTTCGCTTTATTGCGCTTTGCAGATATTGCATTTTTTACAAATTGAAGGTTTGTGGCAACCCTGCGTCGAGCAAGTCTATCGGCGCCATTTTTCCATCGGCACCATTTTTCCAACAGCATTTGCTCACTTCGTGTCTCTGTGTCACATTTTGGTAATTCTCTCAATATTTCAAACTTTTTCATTATTATTATATTTGTTATGGTGATCTGTGATCTTTGATGTTACTATTGTAATTGTTTTGGGGCGCCACGAACCGCGCCCATATAAGATGGCGAACTTAATCGATAAATGT
>NW_017729027.1:24914894-24925591 GCF_001723915.1 Gavialis gangeticus | reverse complement strand
TTACGACTCGCTGAAGGCTCAGATGATGGTTAGCATTTTTTAGCAATAAAGTATTTTTTAATTAAGGTATGTACATTGTTTTTTTAGACATAATGCTATTGCACATTTAATAGACTACAGTATAGTGTAAACATAACTTTTATATTCACTGGGAAACCAAAAAATTCATGTGACTCGCTTTATTGCGATATTCGCTTTATTGCGGCGGTCTGGAACCGAACCCGCAATATCTCCGAGGTATGCCTGTATATATATAAATGACTGGGTATATAATATGGAAGTTATCTATCTATCTATCTATCTAGATATCTATCTAGCTGTCTATGACTGGGGATAAAATATGGATGTTATGAAGCCTGAATTGTAACATTGATATTGCTGAAATGTAAAACACACAGGTTGTTTGGGGGGGGGGGCGTTAATTCAACTACACTATTTCTAAGGCTTTCACCAGAAGTGTTGAACTCTTGCTGTTTTTGTTGATAAGGTTCAACTTTCCATAGGATAAATTCAGTTAAAAAAAAAAATTATCTGAAAATAACTAGAATGTAAATGAAGCAATGCCCTTTTAGACAGTATATTGCAATCTTACTGGACAGAGATGTAGTTGAAAGTTCTGACCATTTATGTGCTTGTTATTAAACTGTAGCTGGAGGAAGTCCTTTTTTTTTTAACTGAAAGAGCAACCAAACAGAATTTCACTGGTTCTGACATTAGTTCTAAAGTTCAGGTTTAAATTCTCAATCAATATCATGGGTGCCCTCACCCAATTCAATCCACCCATTTCAGCAAACCATCAGAGCCTATCTCCCAAGTGGCTTTCTTTTCCCTATGAACGTATTTGAGGGACAAGCTATTGGCATACATTAACTTCAGTAGCAAGCCCTATCTTCCCCATAGAATTAACAAACCTACAGGAATTTTCCTGTCTGGTATGCCCACATCTTTATTGATCTTGGCTTTCCATCTCAGGTTGTCACCTCTTCCTTCAGTCCTTCAAGTCTTGCATTATCTTCTCTTCCCCCTACCTAAGGCACATATTCTTAGAGCAGCAAACAATTATTGGATTAGGGAAGGCTTATTATAATAATGATGATATGCTATTAATATGATAATCATGAAGAGATGTCAATAAGATTGGGGCTTGAGATACAGAATAATCAATTTATCCAAGGTAAAATAGTGGAGGGGCAGAAATTTAAAAAAAATGTTCTGGCTAAGCTAAATGCACACATTTATGCTGGTGTCCTAATTACTGGACTGTCATGGATCCATCTTTGAGTACTATTCACCCTTGAAACTCAACTCTATCCACCCACACCCAGGGCCTGTTGTCATGCAGATAAACTCTCAGTTCTAGGAGTCTTTGATGTCTTTGCATAGGAGAACTGCCCCCAATCTACACCCAACCTCTGTGTGGAAGTACTGAATGGACACTCCCTGAGGCTCTCAGGGCCTCAGCTTTAAAACATTATGGCCATGTCTGCACCTGGTGTAGATGTTTGGTTTCTCAGGGACAATTAGCAGCAGCAACCTTGCACAGCTTCTAGGTGTCCTTGGAGAATACCCTTGCCATGTGCCCTCAGGCATGTGGCACGTTACCCCAGAGGCACTAGGGGAGGCTGGGGCCAGCACTGGGTTGGCTCTAGCAGCCTTACCTATGGTCTGGGGGCCTGCTGGGGCAGCAGTGGTGGTGATTTATTTGTGTGGAGCCTGGCTGGCAGTCGCGGTGCAACTCCAAGAGGCCCAACTCTACTTTTCAGTGGTGTGTGCTGCCCATGTGTGGACTGCTCTGATTTTTTTCTCCACAGATTTTTTGACCAGATATCCAGAGGTCAAAAAAACCCTTTGCACTGATCCCCATGTGGGGAACAACTGAACATGAGGTATGTGGAGTCACAGACATGTCTGTGGCATCACAACAGCACAGCCGCAGTCATCTGGACGCAGCCTATGTAGTGAGGAATGAGCAGGTACCACAGTCAGTAATCTATTTCAACATTGCTTGTTCTGGAGGAGATAAATTGACCCTGTCAGGTAACTCTGTGAAGCCTGATATGTGTGCCCAGTATCCCAGATACAAAAAGATTTCCATATTTCTTCATCAAAAGAGAGAGTTTAAGAGATGACCTTGTCCTTTCCATATGCCTGCTTGTGGTAGTTAGGAATGAGTCTTTTTCTTCTATTACCATAGAAGTACATGGTCATAACCCTGCTTTTGAGGCCTATGGGGTAGTGTGAGAGAGGAAGAGAAAGCCAAGAGAGGCATTCCCCACCCTGATGGAGACTTTCCTCATTCCCCATGACAGCTGGGGAAATGTCTGAATGAGAGGCTCAGATATGCCAGTTCTGTAACAGTCTGAGCCTCCAGATGGAAAGCAGAGAGGGGCATGGCCCAGGAGTAGAATGGGCTGATAAACAAGTGGCCAAACACACAGCCAGCAGAGGGAGACAGTGGTGGGGCCCAGGAGAGGCATGGGCTTGTTAATCACATTTTAAGTGTAATATCTGCCAGCATCCAAAGCAAAAGAGTGGTTTGCCTTTGCTGACAGAATTTTCCCCTTGTCTCTGACAGGCTGTTAATACAAGATTGCTCCACAGTGGCTTTGGGGTTGAGAAAATAATTATACTCAAAGTCCTTTACTTTACCTTTATTTTGTTATAGCTGGGCTTGTGCAGAACTCAGCAATAATGTACTTGAAGCAATGGAAAAATACCTTAGGGGAATTTTTAAGAAAGAAAATCAAGCATTTACAACTGAAAGTAAGATTTTTTTCCCAAATAAATATCAAAGATACAGTTATAGAGATTAAAGTAGGGTGCAAAATTTATGGCCAATGTATATAAATTTACCAAATTCAGTACAACAGAAAATCTTACTTTTCATCTATTGGATACTACTAAAAAAGTAAAATGTAGACATAAAAATAAATTCTGTAAAGGTGAAGAAATGAATGCTGTATTACTACACATGTTGTTATAGTGCCAGGTTATGAATATGTTTTGGACCAGGATCCTGTATAGGCTTATTTTAATCCTAGTTTTGGACAAGGGTAGGAATACAATCATCTTTATTTTTGGCAAGGATTCTATGACAGGAATGTGATTGAGCTGTCCAACCTTGATAAAAAGTTCTCATTAAAAATAGAGCTAATTGCCAAATGAGTTATATTACAGAAAAAGAAAATAATGCGAATGTATCTCTCTGCCTCCACTCCCTCTCAGCCAACTCACTCCTACCTAGTACATTATTCTCAGTTTGTTCATGAAGTTGTAAGCATTTTCAGAATATGAAAGTTTACCAGGTTTATGTCTTTTTAGTCAGCATTTATAGAAAAACACATAGCATGTCTGAAGTGATCTGCCTCTTCCAGGATCTTCAGCAACTTCCCTGTCTTTCTTCAAATTTCAAATTTTAGTTTTCCACTGCTAATGGAAAATTTTAGTCTTTCTCATCACCTACCTCAACAGTATAATGTTAAAGTACAGACACACACCTGTTAGTCAGAAGAACCAAGATTCAGAAGACTGTAATATATTGTAGCAGGTCAAACTTCACTTCACTATTAATCCACTGACTTCAATGGTTACTACAAAGATTAATTTGGTTTATCTTTTACCATTGTTCTTATCTCTCCCAGAAATCTATGATCAGGTAACATTAACTGCATGATGGGTGCATCTTACATTACTATAGCGGTGCACTACATCTCTGTATGGCATACTATGGCAACATAGTGATCACATGGGTCTACACATGATTTTCATCATCTGTGTCACCATATTGGCACGCTCCCTTGTTTCAGTAGACCACTATAGCAAAGTGGTGGCAAAATCTAAATGTGTGCTGTGTGCACAGCGCACTACAGGTGATTACTGCACTGTAGTACTTCCAAAAGGAAGTAATAAAGCACAGTGCCATGGTGTAGGGGGGTTTGCGTCTAACCTGGTGCAATATCCTAGACTTTTGTATATCAGATTGCACCATCTATAATTATAATGGCATTTACCTACTCTCACCTGCCACATCTTGATTAATATACAATGTTATTAAGTCAGGAAGTGTCAATTATTATCTACCATTGTAATATTTGGCAATCTATAGTGAGGAAGAGGATCCTCTTAGGATGCACCTTTACTTCCCCTTTTTTTTCCTCTTGTAGAGTGTCTAGCATGTCAACCATCAATTTGTAATCACAGCCTTACATCATTCAAGTTAACAATGTCCTTTATTTATCAGTACTTAAACTTACATCTGTTATTGTCTTGCTACTAGCAAGACTGTCCTTGCTTATCTACATCAATTAAATATTAATATCAACTTAAACAGAATTGCACTCAGATATAAATTTAACTTAACTGAGTTACCGCTTATCTGTTACTTTTGAGTCAGTTCTGTTTTCATCGCCCTGGGTTCTATTTCTTTATTCCTTTATTTCCCTTCAGGGCATGGTCCCTCTTCCCAGGCACTTGCAGAGACTTCTCTCTCAATCGCCTTTTCTTTTCTCTTTCTTCATATTTATTTAGAACTTGACTGACCAGCAACAGGACCCCAGTAACAACAACAACCCCCAGCCCCAATATCCTCAAATGTGAGAAGGGTTCCCTGTCCCTATTTTCCTTTTCTCGAGGCTTACCTCTTTAGTATTCTTCATTGGAGCTTCTCCATTTAATTAGTCCCTCTTGTCCCTTTCACTTCCTTGGAATTTCTTCTTATGGTGCTTTTTTGTCCTCTGCTCTCCTTTGGTGCTTTTCCCTCACCGACTCCGCCCCTCTCCTCTGGCCTCCCTTTCTCACCGGCCCCACCCCCCTGTTAAAGTTATTTTCTATATGTGCAGTACCTGAAATGAATGTCATGTCCTGTTTTAAACTTTACATGCTATTGTAAAACTACTACAAATAAAGCCATTTTAGATTAATACTAATCAAGGCACATGCCAAACCAGAGTACTTGCACTATTAGCTTCTTGGAGAAGTGGCATAAGGTAACATTTTCAAAAGCACACAGGAATAGATTTAGGCCAACTTTGAACACACTTAAAAATTCATATCCAAATTTTATTTTCCATCTATAAAATAACATTTAATATATGTTGCTGTAAAAATAGCAAATACAACTTCACGTATTTTTTTCTTCCTTAGGTCATTTCTTACACCTTGATTTTCCTCTTTAATTTATAACATTCAATTCTTTGATATTTGTTTGCATGTCACTACTGGATGGCTGACTGTGACTTCATGTTTTCATCTGTTCAAATTCAAATACAAAATGGTAACAAAATGGCAAATCATTAAACACATAATAAAACTGGCAGCTGGTGCTTTAGCTGTGCTCAAGTTCTGGCTGTGAGTAGGAGTCCTTGGAAATCTAGAGGGAATTTTTTGACATCTTGTATAGAAATTTCCCACCAAATTCTCTGCCAGTTTTGGAAGGAAGATATTTTTTATAAGATAAAAATCATTTACAACATATTTAAACAATAAGGAGTTGACAGTACAGCTGATAAAAACATTTCTAACAAACAGATTTCTTTTGGATAATATTGAAGCCATTAAGTTTAAGTATTCTTGTTCAATGTGTCAGTAAGGGAAAGCTTCATTCAGGGAAAGCAGCTAAACAATTCACTTTGATAAAGTCAAAACATTTCACTTTTTTCTTTTATTTGAAATTATACTTTGCTTTAGATTTGATTTTTATTATATTGTATTATACATTAACATATATATTATAAATATATAAATATATATTATATAAATAGATATAATTATTTCTAATTATATAAATTATATATATACATATATACAAACATACACACACGCATTATTTTTAATTAAGAAAAAATCAGAATATAGACTTTTTATAAGAAAAAGAATATTCCAGAATATTCATTTTCTTATAAAAATATATATTCTCTTTTTTTCTCAATTAAAAAATAACATTTTTCAAAATTGTGAATGGGATGGGATGCAAATTCTAGATTTTATTCAGCTTTATTTTTTTATTCTGTGTCTTTAATAACTTTGGCTTTCAGTTCAATTTAATTTTAAAATACTCTTTCTTTTCTCCTTTTTCTCTTTTTTCTTAATAGTTATCCCCAGAGGCATAAGATAGTTGCTCAGCTCACTGGGTAGCAGTGGCTTCTGTCTGCCAGCAGGAGTGCTGTGGCTGGCAGCATCAGTGGCTGTTATTCTTATATACACACCACAAGTTGGCACCCAAGGCTGCTGCTATGATTACCCACATTTAGTCATGGCAGTGGTCATCCCACATACCTGACACTTTCAGTCTACCCCGGCAGTTCTTGCTATTCTTCAAGGTTTTTTTTACCCTTCTCCTGGTCGACAGAACATTGTAAAGCTTTCAAAATGATTCATGTTAAGTATCCTTTCAGAAGGTGTCACAAACCTATCTGTGAGGTATCCCCAGAGCCCCAGGTTTCTCCCTTATGTCCCACTGCTTGTTCTAGGGAACACACTGAGATTTGCCCTGGGATAACTCTTTAGTCCTGCAAGCCCACTGCCCTATACCAGACCTCAAAGATGCAGCAGGGGAATATGCAGGTTCCAGGTGGCTTACTTTTGGTATGTGAAAGAAATGTTAGGTCTCTCTTTCCATAGAATGGGTTAGCTTGGATTATCACTCACTACCGATGACTCTTTACACAGACATCAGTAAAAAGACAAGACTACAATAGGATTTATTATTTAGGAGAAATGGATTATACAAGGAAAACAGACCATAAATTTGAAGACAGAACGAAAAGACAAGTAAAATTTCATACCCTCTCCTCTAACCACTAAGCATCCTGCCAGTGATTTCCTACAGAAATCAGCCTTCCCACTGATTCTGTCAGCCCTTGCTGCTGGGGCTCTGGACTCTTCTCCAGCCTGGAAAAAAACCATAAGACCGGGCATATCACACAGATAGCTTGCTAAATAACTCCAAGTCAGGCCTCCACATATGCATCAGCAATTTCTCAATTTCTTATGAATATACAGAATCTTCCAAAAATTTCTGTCCAGAAGGCATATAGCATTCTTATGGCAAATGGGCCATCTTTCAAAAATACCTTCGGTCTGGAGGAGTTGATTTCCCATTACAGGCAGACAACAAAAACAGATAGAGCATAATAAGGGCTTTTCATTGATATCACACACACCGTATCAGTAAAATAAACACCAGAAAACATTCATGATACCTCACAAACCCCCACAAGACTTTTTAGGGTTTATGAAAGAAGGAATCAAACAACCTGCATAAGGAGACTGCATGCATTTTATGCTAAGTATTAATATTTAATATTAAGGGTAAGAATAAGAAAAGTAATGGCATATGTTTAAATAAAGCACACAGTTAATATGTATTAAATATATTATATGATTTTGTATGTCAGTTCAGGAAAAAGGCAATCCATTGATTTGTATAGAAAGGTGTATGTAGAAGTTCTACATACATCTTTCCATACTTATCAGTGTTGATGTATACATTTATTGCATACAGAAACATACATAGTTCCATACAAAGCAGTGGGTTGCCTTTTTCGTGAAAATCATATATTTAATACATATTAGCTGTGTGCTAAATTTAAACATGTGCTTTTACTCTCTCTCTCTCTTTCTCTCTCTCTCTCATTTATTTATTCATTTATTTTTCTAATTTAGGTGGAAGTTTATTTGGGAAAATTTTAGAAATATGAAATTTGAGAGAGGCCTTAAATCTACTATATAGTGCAGGGTTGTTACACTGCATCTTTCTATTGTCTCTTGCTAAAAGTCAGTTTTAAGCCAATTTTCTTTTTTACGTATATATATATATATTTCTTATTTGCCTTAAAGGTACTGTAATTGAAGTTTCTACAGTATCCATTTCATTCCATACAGATTCCATCCCATATCAGTTTTAAAAGTTAAGTCAATAAAAGCTGAATGGCCATGAGACCCTTTAAATTGTTTAGAGGGTGGACAATATTAAAGAAAAAGATAAGTTTTTTCCCCATCATATTTATTCCAGATTGTTTTTAGCTTGAATATTTATTTCACACTATTTCAAGTGAAGAAAACCTTGCACATAGACTAGTGCAGCAATTAGTACTTTCAGTGGTGCTCTTTGTTGTTTAAAGAAAGAATTTGATGATTCCAGTTGCAGGCATTCTTTGTCTGCTTTCATCACATTTTTCTGGCTTTCAGCATATTTTTTGTAATCTTCTCAGATCCTTATTATAATCAGTACATCTATTATTCTACTTTTTGATCATTTGAACATGTTGATAGCTGTGTTTAAGGATGTACTCCATCTTTATACTACATGATTTCCTCTCACAGTCCACTTATACCATTGGAATGCATTTTGAAAATGAATTGTAGGGCTATATCATCAGGTACATCAACAGTAGTAAAGTTCTCACTTGCACTTCACTGATCTCTCAGTGCTTCTCTGTGCACTTGTTTCATCCTGAACTGTTCTGAGTTGTAGTTGCCTATAAGGGGCATAGAATACTGAAAAATCTAACAAGGGCCAAGTCTCAGCTTTACAAATACTGCCATTTTAAGTGAGTTATATTGCAGATTTTTTACAACTTGCTCCTTGACAATGCATTTATGCACCGACCCCTTCAAAGGTTTTATACCTCTGCCAAAATTTAACCCTGATCCCTTTAATATGAATAATGTCTATTATTAAATTTGGCCAACGCTTCCATTATACAACTCTGTTTTAAATTGTTCATAAGTTTGGGAATTGTTAATGGCTTGTGTTGAAATTTTACGTGCTGGCGTCTGTCAGGCAAAATAGTCTCAGAAAATTTCAGCCCAAATTGTTTAGCTGTTTCTAAAGAAGGAGGGTACCGTAAGAAGTATTGTTTTGCACGTGGGGAGAAACAAACCATTTCTAGTGACCTTTCCTTCGACAAAAGTTATAGAATGCTTGGATCTTGAAGAAGATGCTTAATATTTGGTGGCAAGAGTAAATCTTTATGTCATGGAGTAAAATTTTGTCTTTCTTGTGAAAATCCCTCCCAGTTTGTCCAAGGTTTAAGCTTCTGAAAAATTCCCATTTACACATGTTGGATCATAACAGCTAAAACCTCTGAGATCACATTGTCACAGAGCATTCTGCATGCCTTCATAGCTTGAACATGTGATCCAGGCCTATTGAGATAAAATTGGATTTTCCTTATAATGACTTCTCCCAGCTGTTCTGGGTTCCTGATGGGGCAGGTTTGAGATCTGAGAAGAGAACCTGTCCACTGCTCTCAGTAAACCCTGAGCTGGTAACAAGGTATCATGAGGGATGAAGCAGAGCAATTCAAATGAAGAAGGTACACAAAGGTAACTGGAGGCCTGGGAAGAGATGCAGCAGGGGGAAAGGAATCTTGTTGACCAAAAAAGAAACTGTTGTTGAGGTTATGTAGGCAACAAGAAAGAACAGGGTAATCGGTGTCTGGGACTGAGAAATAAGGGAGAAAAGGGTGAGACTGGGAATATTTGGATAAAAATAATGAAGGTAATATATCGTGAGGGAAAGGCAAAGTTGGAACTACTTAAAATAGGTGTGGCAGTGTACCTTTGCTGCCTGCTACTTTAAAGGCAGGAGCAGGCAGCCACTGGGTGCCTGATGAGGGCGGCCATTTTCAAACACAGACCAGAGAGGCAGCAATCTGTGTTGAGTAGCCAAGGAGGCAACACCGGGCTGAGCTGCTCCTGGAACACCCTGGAGGTAAGGGTGAGGCTATGGGGAAGGATGAAGTCCTGGACATGACCTAAAACTGTAACCTGCTAGGATAGGGAGGTCTGGTGGGATGCCAGTGGCATGGCAGCCCCACTTAAATACCAGGACCATGAACCTCCTTGGTGTAAGGCAGGTAGGGGACCTAAACCCCAGGCCCCACCTTTGGTTGGTTTACTAAGAGGGAGGAGCGGGGCCAGGCACGGCTGCAGCCACCTAATCCTGCAGGGGTGCAAGACCCTGGAGGCCCCATGGAGAAGATAGTTGAGTGGCCCCAGAGAGGGAGCAGCTGTGGAGACCGAGAGAGGGGGCAGTTGGGAACTCCTGAGAGAGCAGGGGTGTAGGTGGGCCTGCCGAGACTAGGGTGCGTCTTCAAAACCTAAAGGACTGGACGTAATTTGGGGTTGAGTAGGGATGAAGGGATGATCTAAAGGGCAGCCCCAGTGGTGTGTTGAGTAGGGCTAAAGGATGGCCAGAAGGACAGCGCACAGACCAACCCCCACAATATTATGGTATTGTGTATAAGAAGCCTGTTGCAGAGCTAGGGCGAATATGGTCCTCCGTTTGGTGAATTGGCTGGCACTACCCAGATGAGGGTCATGGAAGAGGCCCAAGAGACTGCATGTCACCAGCCGAGGCATGATTCGGACAAGTCTGATGGCCAGAAGGGTCACTCCAGGAGAGAGCAGGGCAGAGTGAAAGGGGCACAGTATGGTACGGTGAGCAAGAGACCCTGTGAGAGGGGATGGAGTGCGAGATGCTCCAGAGAAAGGGAGGTGGTATGAGTGAGAGAGTGTGTGTGTGTGTGTGTGTGTGTGTGTGTGTGTGTGTGTGTGTGTGTGTGTGTGTGTGTGTGTTTTACAGTGACAATAATAAAGCACTGGTACAACTTACCTTTGGATGTGATGGACTCTATATCACTTGAAGTTTTTAAGCAGAGCCTTTCTAGTCTCTTTAGATACGCTCTAGCTTA
>NW_017729027.1:24909474-24909894 GCF_001723915.1 Gavialis gangeticus | reverse complement strand
GGTGGAGAACTAGGTTTGGTCAGGCTTGAGACCAGGAGTATGAGAACATCTTGGATGCTATCTGTGAGGCATGGGCTATGGTGTAGGGGAGGTAAAGAGCCATGGATAGTGCCCCCTAGCATCGGGGCATATAACAGGCAGTCTCTCTCAGTTACCACCATTTTATTATAACAGCAAAGTGATGGCAGGTGAGACTGGGCAGACTGCCCCATACACAGGTGGGCAGGCCAGCTTCAGACCCAACCCTGAGTGTGCCCCCTGTCACAATAGGAAATAGGGACTAGTAGAATGTTAACAAAATGTGGGGACAGGGGAACAACTTTGGCTAAGAGAACACTCAGGAATTGGAATGAGGGTAGAATATGGCTCTGTGACTGTACAAAGAGATGGATTAGGAGACAACACGGAGAGCAAAGACAG
>NW_017729027.1:24903217-24904474 GCF_001723915.1 Gavialis gangeticus | reverse complement strand
CTGTATAAAGAGATGGATTAGGAGACAACACGGAGAGCAAAGACAGAAAATATCCAGGTTTGCTTTATGCAATATAAATATATAAGTCCTTGTTCATATTAATTTTAGGATAGCATTGTAGTACTATAAAAAATATTGTTATACACTTGGTATAGACATTGTTTAGAATGATTGGTTGTGTTTCCTTGTGTACATTGCATGTATACCTTCCGTGTCCTGAGCAATGGTTTTCTTCAAAATGTCCTGGTTTTCCTCAAAACCTCACCCCCCCACCAAAATAAAAAGCCCAACCCAAACCATTAAAATACCAGCACTTATAAAAGGTTAGGACTTTTTACTCGTCTTGGATAGTATTTACTCATTTGGCTTTTGATTTTTTCCTAAGTTTGTAAATCCAAAATAACTGCATTTAATTATACCTGTGTAAAGTGTTGCAAGCAAGAAAAATTCAGGGCATTTGTCTTTAATGTAAAAAAGCCTTAAAATAAGAATCCTTTAAATAAATATTAGTGAACAGGAATAGGAGTTGAAGAATCAGGCCAAAATAAATTAAAACTATGATGAACTTTTTTTCTCTCTGACAAATCCTGGCAAACTGTTCCTTCAAAGTTAACCAGAATAATATTCTTTGCCCATAAGAAAATGTCATGTACATAGATTTCCAGCATTCTTTGCCCAAAGGATGAAAAAAAATACTATAAACTTTCCTAGTAGGGTCATTCCTCAGGCTGCCAATATCCCTCCAGCTGCAACAACCAAAAGATGTAATATGAGAGAAATTAAAGAAAGCAGTGAAGGAGCATCTGTTTATTCTAAATACCATCATTGATAGCTAAAGTTATTGATATGCTAAACTGTTTAATTAATGTCCCTTTTTTTTCCAGACCAATATGAACCACTGTTTATGTTTTGCTTAAAGAAAGCTGGCAAAGTAATTAAAAGTATTGTTACCATATGTCCGGGTTTTCCTAGACACATCCTCTTTTTGGGTCCTCCCATCTCCATCCAGGTGTTTTTTTTAAATATGACATGTCTGGGATTTTGCTTTGCCTCCTCTTTCCCAGCACTTCCTGGCTTGCTCCAGCAAGAAGCTGCCTGTGGCTAGGGAGAGTGGGGCAGGGTGAATGAATGCAGGGGTATCACATGCTTTGCACCCAGCCCTGGAAGCTGCAGGAAAGTAAGTCTTTGGGGGCAGGTGTTGGATGGCCAGGACTGGAGACTGGCGGGGGGGGGGGCGAAGCAGTGCCTTCTGCCACT
>NW_017729027.1:24894256-24898217 GCF_001723915.1 Gavialis gangeticus | reverse complement strand
TCACATGCTTTGCACCCAGCCCTGGAAGCTGCAGGAAAGTAAGTCTTTGGGGGCAGGTGTTGGATGGCCAGGACTGGAGACTGGCGGGGGTGGGGGCGAAGCAGTGCCTTCTGCCACTGGGGTTGCAACAGGGGAGGGAGGCAGGGGACCTGCCTGCCCTTCCAGCAGGGGAAGGAGGTCTTTGGAGGAAGCAGGGAGCTGCATAGGCAGCAGGATTCAGTGGGGCAAGGGACTGTGAGTCAGGACTGAGGTGTACTGGCAGGGCTTGGGGGGCTTGTGGCTTCAGAGTGAGGGCCACCAGGGGGTGGGGAACTGTGGGTTGGGACTGTGGGGCATAGGTAGGGCCAGGGAGCTCTGGTTGGGATTGAGGGGCACCAGCATGGTCTGTGGGGAGGGGTACTCTGGATCAGGAGAGAGGGGTAGCAGAAGGGCTGGGGGCTGTGGCTTGGAGTGAGAGGCAGGGGCAGGGCACAGGTATATCACTGCTCCCCTCACCCCACATTTATATACCACCTTCCCTCCGACAGGTGTCCTTTTTGAAACTGGAAATATGGTAACTCTATTAAAAAGCTTAAGTGTGGCTTAGGAGACTTAGGTTCTCTTTCATTCATTTTGTTTATTAAATTCCACCCTCCCAAAAAGAGGCTCAAATGGCTTACAATAAAACCCAGGTTAAGACAGATAAAAATAGTAATATAAATTAAATATGTAATAGAAGAAACTCCACAGACAATGCCCGCTCCCCCCTCCAAAAAAAATCAAACCAAAACAAAACCCTGACTGCTGAAAGCCTGTCTAAATAACAACATCTTACATCACTTCTGGAAGATGACCAGGTTCAAGCTCTGACAAACTACAAGGAGGAGATAGTTTTAGACATGAGGATCAGTTGCCCAGAATGACCAGATGTCCATTTTTGCCAAACAAACTTGGCACATAGATCGTATTTGCAGGTGATTACTGTTAGCTAACCCTCAAGTTCATGATATTACGTAAGAGAGAAGTAGTAGGCAACCATCGATCCTTTGGATCATGGTGTACACGTAAGAGGTCTAGTCTGATGCTTGGTAAATCCATTTGTGGCTGACAAGCCCAGTTCAAGAGTGACACAGTGGGTGCATGTACATGTGCACCTGACTGTGCAGTTGCCTCTGTTACTGCATAGTCCCAGTAGTGCACAGGTCATTTCTGACCCTATTGCAAAGTAGTAATGAGTTAACCACCAGCATAGGCAGAAAGTTCTTCCTAAAATGCAAATTAATTCTCTTGAGTTCAATCCAATTAGTTCTTGTCCTGTCCCTGTAGACACAGAGAACAACTGATCATCATTGAGCACATCTGCATAAGACAGAAGTGTAGCACATCACCGTAGCAATGTGCTACATCAGTGTAGCACAAACTGTGATGCCACAGCTACCGTGAAGCCACAGCTACGTTGCCATAGCAATGTGCTCCCTCACTATAGCACATTGCTACAGAGACATAACAGCTAACAATAAGTGTGCCGCTGGCACTGCCTGGTACAGCCTGTTACTGCATCCTCCATGTGTACCCGCTTCCAGATTTACCAGTTGCCCACATACCCCTACCAGCGTACATTTTATATTTTAACCCCTTAAATGCCAACTGTTATTATAATGAAAATTATACAATTTCTCCCACATACTCCCCCCAAGGATATCTTACGTACCCCCAGGGGTACGCATACCACAGTTTGAGAACCCTGGTCTAAGCTAGACAACCCCAAATCTTCCAATCTTGCCTCATAAGTCATATTAACTAGACCTCTAAATATGTTTTGATTGCTTTCCTCTAGTCACTTTCCAATATGTCCATATTTTTTTGTGAAGTATGGTGCACTGGGCACAATATTCCAATTAGATTTTACCAATGCTGAATATAATGAAAGAATCATTTCCCTTGACTTACAAACATGATTTCTGTTAACATATCTCAGTGGGTTATAAGTGTTTTGTCTAACAATATTACAGAACAATGGCCAAATCTAGACACATTTTTAAAACTTATTTTACTATTTAAGTCAGGGCTATGTTCTTTCTACTCAAAGCCTCGCCAAGGTGGGAAGGATCAAGATGACAACCAACACGAAGAAGTCATGGATGGTGGTGGTTGGAGAATACCTTCTGCGAGGGATGGAGGGTACCATCTGCCAACCTGACCTGTTGTCTTGGAAAGTTTGCTGCATGCCCAGAGCCTGGATCCAAGATGTCATGGAGGGACTACTGAGGCTCATCCAGCCCTCTGACTACTACTCCATGCTGTTCATCCATGTGGGCACCAATGATACTGCCAGGGGAGACCCTGAGCATATCAAAAGTGATTACAGGGCTCTGGGTGTAAGGGTAAGGGGTTCTGGGGCTCAGGTTGTGTTCTTGTTTATTCTTCTGGTCAAGTGAAGGGGCCCAGCCAGGAGCAGGGGCATCCTGCAGATCAACACCTGGCTGTGCAGGTGGTGTCACCAGAAGGGCTTTGGCTTCTTCAAAGATAGAATGTTCTTCCTAGAAGGATTGCTGGGAAGAGATGGGATCCACCTGATGAAGAGAAGGCAGAGCATCTTCACAGACAGGATCACTAATCTAATTAGGAGAGATTTCAACAAGGTTTGCTGGAGGATGGAGACTAAAACCCTGAGGTAATTGGGGAAGTGGGATATCTGGAGGGAGAGTAAGCAGGAGGGGGCAACAGGGGAGACACTCTCATACTTCTTGACAAATTGGGATAATCAACTAGTTACCTCAGGTGCCTGTACACAAATGCATGGAGCCTGGGAAACAAGCAGAAAGTACTGGAAGATTTTGCACAGTCATGGAACTATGATGTGACTGGAATAACAGACTTGGTGGGATAGCCACATGACTAGACTACTGTCAAGGATGGGTACAAAATGTTCAGGAAGGACAGGCAGGAGAGAAGAGGAGGGGGAGCTGCATTTTATGTAAAAGAGATGTATGATTGCCCAGAGCTCCAGTATGAAACTGGAGATAGGCATGCTGAAAGTCTCTGGGTTAAGGTCATAGGGGAGAGCAAAAAGGGTGATGTCATGGTGGGGGGTCTGCTATAGACCAGCAGACCAGGAGGAAGTGGTGGAAGAGGCTTTCTTTAAACAGCTAGTGAAAGTTTCCCAATCACAGGCTCTGGTTTTCATGGGGGACTTCAATCACTCTGACATCTGCTGAGAAAGTAATACAGCAGTGCACAGACAATCCAGGAAGTTTTTGGAGAGGGTTAGGGACAACTTCCTAGAGCAAGTGGTGGAGCGGCCAACTAGGGGCTATGCTTTTCTTGAGCTGTTGCTCACAAACAGGGAAGAATCGGTGGGGAATATAGTAATGGAATGCAACTTGGGGAGCAGTGACCACAAAATGACAAGAGTTTAGGATCCCAAGGAAAGAAAGGATGGAGAGCAGCAAAGTAAGGACTCTGGACTTCAGAAAAGCAGACTTCAATTTGCTCAGGGAACTCATGGGTGGAATTCTCTGGGAAGCCAGACTGAGGGGGGAAAGGAGTCCAGGAGAACTGACCACAATTTTAAAAAGCCTTACTGAAAGTGCAGGAACAAACCATCCCAGTGTGCAGGAAGACTAGCAAATATGGCAGAAGACCACCTTGGCTTAGCAGGGAACTCTTCAATAAACTAAATCAGAAAAAGGAAGCTTATAAGAAGTGGAAACATGGACAAATAACTAGGGAAGATTATAAGAGCATTGCTTAGGCATGCAGGGATTAAGTCAGGAAAGCCAAAGCGCAGTTGGGGTTGCAGCTAGCAAGGAATGTAAAGTGTAACAAGAAGGGTTTCTACAAGTGTGTCGGTAGCAAGAGGAGGATCAGGGAAAGTATGGGTGCTTTACTGAATGTGGGAGGAAACCTTGTGACAGAAGATGCAGAAAAAGCTCAAGTGCTCAATGCCTATTTCACCTCAGTCTTCACAGGCAAGGTCAGC
>NW_017729027.1:24884631-24889256 GCF_001723915.1 Gavialis gangeticus | reverse complement strand
AAGTATGGGTGCTTTACTGAATGTGGGAGGAAACCTTGTGACAGAAGATGCAGAAAAAGCTCAAGTGCTCAATGCCTATTTCACCTCAGTCTTCACAGGCAAGGTCAGCTCCTACACTACTGCACCAGGCAGCACAGTTTGGGGAAGAGGTGAGCAGCCCTCAGTAGTGAAAAATCAGGTTAGGGTCTATTTAGAAAAGCTGGACATATACAAGTCCATAGGGCCCAATGGGATGCACCTGAGGGTGCTGAGGGAGTTGGCTGATATGATTACAGAATCACTGGCCATCATCTCTGAAAACTCATGGTGATCAAGAAAGGTCCCAGATGATCGGAAAAGGGCAAACATAGTGCCCATATTTAAGAAAGGGAAGAAGGAGGATCCATGGAATTACTGACCAGTGATCCTCCCCTCAGTCCCTGGAAAAATCATGGAGGAGATCCTCAAGGAATCCATTTGAATATAAATCTTTTTGGGGTAAGAACCAGGAAGAGATATTTGTCAGTTAGTCTCCACAGCACAGGATCCAGCAAGTATTTAAATGCTCAACAAGGTCCCAGATGAGATTGACAACCTTAATAAAAGTGTTATGATCTTGACAAAAGAAAGCAAAACACGGAAAAATTAAAAATGAACAACCTTATACATGTCCTGTGCCAGTAAGAAATAAGTACAGAGGCATCATTTAGTAAATTTACAACTTTTAACTTCTATGTTTATTATGGACTACTTTACATACATATTTCTGAAGGCATATTTTACCACTGCAGTACCACATATTGTTGAGAGAAAACCATAATTAGCTTTTTAATATCTTAGGTAGATGTGTATGAGAGCATTTGAAGTGACTATATAAAAATTGTCAGCATTAAAAGCCATAGTCTATCTCAAATATAATTTGTTATATTTTTCTGTTTAATGAAGTATAAAATGGTGATAAATTGTAAAATTCTTTGTAAAGAGTGTTCATATTTGTACAATGGAGTCAGTAAAATAAATGTGTTTCAAAAAGCAAATGAGCTGATGAAACAGAAATATAGTTTTCTGCTTAAAAGGTAAAAAAGCAAAGAAATAACATGGGAGCAATGACAATTACATTAAAATAATGTGTGTTTAATTTAAAATGGTAGTTGCTATGCAGTTCTAAGGCCATATAACCATGTGTTTATAGCATGGATCCTTATGTTCCTGTAGAGTTTCATTGACTTGAATTGAACTCTGTGAGCCTACCACAAGGAGCAGATTGCAGAACTGGAATCCTTGGTATCCCTTAGAAGGAACAAAGCAGCCCTACCATAATGAAGGAAAATCAATAAAAGAACCCAACAGAACTCTCCAGCATATTTCCCCTACTTTTCATATGCGATTTCTGCAGCTGGTCTCCATAGGAAAAGATGTGAGGTTGAAAGCAGGTGTATGACTGTAGCAATTTGGGAAATTTGTCTATGTAAACCTTTTGAATTGTGGTTGATTCTATGAAATTGCTGTGCTATTGAATGCCTCACTGTACAATGAATCAGCCATCCGCTAACAGGGTTTGTGTCACATACCTTACAGACTCTGGAATAATTAAGAGTTGTTAACTTGAATAGTTTTCCATTCAGGTGGAACAATGAGTTGACTACCACCAACGAGAAACCAGTTTTTCCCAGCTTTTATGTTGTAAGCACAGTTGGAGCTTTGGAAATTTCCCAGCAGGAAAGAAAGAACAAAGACCAATTTTATTAGAAATGTCTGTTAAAAAGGGACATGCCTGCTGAGCTAAAAGGGAAAGATTTGATAGCTGGACCTGAACAAGCTAAGAGATGCATGTTGCAAGAATCAGAAGAAAGCCTATCAACAGGAAGACAACTGAGCTGGAGATGTGGGATCTTGGCACCCTGAAGACACTGATTGATTAAAACTTAGTAAAGGATATATCCATTTTTTTAATTGTGGTCAGTCCTAAAAATACTGTACGTGGGTCACTAGCTTTGCTGTCATGGGAGCTCTTCAGCCAGTGCTCTATACACAAACAGTCTTTGCACTAAACAAACAAATATACAAACAAGCAAAACTCTCATCCCTCCCCCAGTTAATAGAAGGGGCTCATTAGTCCTGGCCCCTCCTAGTAGCAAGCTTATCTGGGTTCCAGCCTATTTCTGGCCACAAACTGCTCCTTCCCCAACTCACCGCCCTCTTCTCTCTGCTCTGGAGTTTTTAATTGTATGTGGGACACCTCCGAATCAGATAACTGCCTGCAGCTGGGCTTCTACAATGTGTATTGTTTCTTTCCTCACAGATTAGCCTGTTACAGCCACCCACAAGTCTGTAATCACCAAACATTTCACTGAAGCTCAACCTGAAACAGCAGCCAAGGCCAACCTGAGAAGCTTTGCTGAATGGAGGATCTGAATATGAATCTGCCTCCAAGTCTGCCCCTCCCTGAAGCATATTCAGAACTTACCAGGACACTATAGAGCACAAGAATAAGTCCACCAGAGTAATTCCTACCCTAGACAACCTTGTGTAATCAATCCACCTACCACCTTTACTAATTATTGTTAAAGCCAAGGAATTTGCCGACTAACTGCTAGAAAATATATTTTAAGGAACAGGAAGCACTAAGTTAACAATTTGCTTACAAAACATGAAGTAAGATACAGTTAAGGAGGGACAGCATCTGTGGGTTGGCTGTGTAAGGCTGACCTGTATCTCAAGTGTACTTCAAACTCAAGTTCAAAAAGCTTCAGGTTGAATCGATTCAATCTCCACAGGTTAATCTAAACTGTAAAGATTAAACTGGTAAGCAAGCGAACAGATGTTCACTTTTGATTCCAGAAATGCAGCCACATACCTGCAGTTGCCTAGGCCAAAGGCCAAGGGGCACTAGAGCACACCTTGTTGCAAGGCTGGAGTAGACAGCTGGGGCCAAAGCTAGTCTACCCACCCTGCAAAGGGGAGGGGAGGGGAGGGGTGTGGGGGAGATGCAGGACATCCTGCTATGCTGGGGGACTGTAAGTTAACTTGAATTTGGAGGGGATCTGGGACAGAAGTTCAATAAACCAATTTAAACTAAATCGGTTAAGTCTTATACTACATGCATACAGGTTTATCTTAAGCTGCTTTGAGACATTATGAAAGCAGCTTATATGAACAAAACTTCTGTTGTGTTACAGATTTGAACCAGTTTCCGATCACCTATACTAGTGTATCTGTAATTTCTGCCCTAGCCTAAAAGTAGTGAGGATTATGAGTGAAGGAATTTGATCCATGTGTATTATTTTACCTAAACGTGTGTATCTCTCAAGGGGTATTAGCAAAGCATAATCTTTATAAATGTGTCTAGGGATCAGGATAGGTTTTGGGGCCCAAGGCAGATGGATTGCAAGATCCTGGGCCCTAAATATAGCCACATATAACATCTCACTTGGTTATCATGAGCAAATGTGAATAATTTTAACTATGAAACCTAAGAAACCAAAGAAAAGACTTGTAGTTATTAAAAATGATGTCATCTGGAGTAGTCCTGAATCAGGCTATTCAGTTTCAAGAATCTGAATTCAGAATTCCGTGCCATAATTTCTCTTTTTACCAAGATTAAGTCATGTCTCTCATCCATAAATACATGGACTCTGGTAATTAACAGGTGAGGCTTTTAGCATTTTAAATTGCATTACCATTTCAATATCCCATGAAAATCTTTATGAGAAAAATATAAATCTCTTTCCTGAACAGTGCCTTACAACTTAATCTTACTCATGATCATGTAGTCTTGAAGATACTGTATTTCAGAAAGAGTGGGAGTATGGATAGTTATTGTGTTATTGTTTTTATTTTGCGGGGGGAGGGAGGCTTGGCATGGAGGTCATGGCTGTTGCAGCTGTGAAGAGTCTTGCCACCCTACTGTACCCTCCCATGCCAGGATCTGCCCACTGGATTGTGGAGGTGGCTCCTGCCCAGTGCAGGTCTGTCCAAGCTGCAGCCCCATGCCCTGAGTTACAACCACACAGCATGCTAAAACATTAAGGCAACTGTAGCATGCTTCAGGTTCACACCAGGGCTTTCACGCAGGTAGTGTGCAGGCTGAACCCAGCACTATGTGCAGCACAGAAAGGCCATCCAGGGCACATGATGCATGTACCCCCAGAATGGTCTTGTGCACTGGCTCTGGGGCTGAACCAGGTCCAGCATACATACCATGTGCAGAGTGAGCTCCAGGGCTGGTGAGTTGCATGTGGCACAGGCGGTTCAACTGGCTGCATATGCTGCACACAGCACAGCAGGCTGGTACAGGGCACATGCTGCAGGAAGCACCCTTCTGGATTGGCTCTGTGTATTGGCTCTGGTACAGCCTTATCTAGACCAACCCTGCATGCAGAGCTCGCAGGGAAGCCTGAGTGAAGAAATCAGGTGGGGCACATACGCCCTCCATGCATCACCTGTAATGCATCACCTATGGCACCTGATCTCTAAATGGAAGTGCATGCAATTGCAAGAAGTCATCCCCCTTAGCAACTCTTCCCCTCCACATGATGAATACCTAAGGCCCCATTAAGGCTCCATCCCACTCCCTGGCCAAGCCCTGTGACCACACATTCCCACTCCAAAAGCATTGGATGCAGGTGTTGCCGTGGATGTAGTCT
>NW_017729027.1:24872475-24883702 GCF_001723915.1 Gavialis gangeticus | reverse complement strand
TCTACAAGGTCCCTTCTGACCCTACTTCTTTGATTCTATGATACTCCAGCGCTGGGCACTCCCTCAGCTGGGCAGCACCCTCAGCCCCAGTCAAGCCCTGACCCACTCCCTCCCTCACTGTGGGGGCTCATCATAAGCAACTGTTGCCAGGTCAATCTTACCTCATATCCCCCCATGTTGCCTATGCCCTCCACCCTCCCACATCCTATGGCCCCTTCTCCATAGATTTTCCTGTAGGCAGCTGGGGGAGCTGCTCTCCACCATGCTACCTGGCTGTATTGCTGGCCATGTGCCTATGTGCCCACTTGCACGTGCTGCTTCCTGTGTCCAGTCAGCCTCCTCTCACACCCCCTAGCCCAAAGCACTAGGAACTCTGCCAGTCTGCAAGGGGAAACCCAAATTTTTCTTCATTTTTCTTCAATTTCCATGGCAAACAAAAAACAAAGATCCCTGATGATAACCCTCTCCAAGGACTCATATCCTACTATATATCAGTAAGTCATATTATTTGCAGAATGTGACATAAGTTTATAAACTATGTTTATCCATTCTCTTTTCTTGGCAAAATCCTAGAGGCTGTGGGACCTGCAATGGAGTCACTCACAGCCTGGACAAATATCCCAAATACTATCATATGTTTATCTACAATCTCAGGGATCTGTGCAGCATTTCAGTCTGACTATGGTGGAGTTAAATTGAACTGGAATGTAAACAGATGCCTGTGGCAGAGTATTCCATTGTTTCTGACTATGTGCCAAAATATAAACTTAGTCAAATAGGACAAAAATGTAACTGTACAAATCTTGCAACTATGCACGAGGAAATTAAACACAGTTGCATGCTTTCTGACATTACACAAGGTGAAGCAGTATGATGCCTAAAAATGTATTTTATATATTAGCCTCAAAGTAGAATTCTTCCTTATGATCTTTCCAAATTGTTTTTATGTTCTTTTTATACAATAGTTAAACCTTCTCCATAGCTTCCATAAACATTTACCTTTCTTAAATATTTATCATAGCTCAAATTTATTTTAAAAACTTTTTATACTTCAATAATTTCTTATTTAATAATACTCTTGTTATCTGGATCATGCTCATCATTAACCTTCTAACCTTAATTTTCTTAACATCCAGCAGTAAGCCTTTCTTGGTGCTAACTTCCTTCATTTTATTTAATTATTCTTGGTTCTTCCATGCTCCCCAGATTAATATATTATTATCTGTGTTCTGTAAATTGTTTGTGTTACAATCCCCAAACTTGATTTATCAATCAAAATCTTGTACTTCATTCATTATTGACTCAGGGTGTATATTAAAAAAAACCGTTGAGACAATTTCATAAGATATAAATCCTTGGTGAACACCACAGTCAATCTTAAATTGTCTTGTCCAACCAAGTGATTTTAACTGCTGCCTATTTGCCAACATGTGATTTTCTTATCAATTCTATGGTATATCTAGAAAATCCCATTCCATACTTTACTTTTCACAAAGCTTCATGATAATGCAGGGAAAGGCTTTTGGATAACCAACAAAATTAATATAAAGAGGTACTCTAAATTCATGACATAATGTTGCTTATGTTTTCAGTTTGCTTCCTGGTTCCTCTGCTTTTCTAAAACTGGTTTCTAGTGATAGTTGGTACTTACTGAATGTTATTTATAATTATGAGGAAAAATATAAATATAAAGACTCTATGATTATGACTGCATTCCTACCCCCTGCCTTTCACATGCCTTTTCTCTTATAATATTAAAAACTCTTTGGAAAAAGGTCTGTGCTTTCATATGTATTGATATACCTTTTCTTTGATGGAGGAAGAACCTTGGCTTATATGGGCTGCTAGTCACAAATGTTTACATTGATCTGCTATGGATTTAACTTCAAACTTTAGGTTAGTATCACACTTTTTTAAAGATGTGATAGATCTAGTGTGAAGATCTTGCTGGATTTTATTTCCTATGGTACAAACATATGATGCAGGAAAGCTGTAAAAACTGCACCATAAGGTCTTGTGAATGCTTACCTAGAAGATGTTCATGCCCTCAGTTTTAAAAGAAGGCATGATCAAGAAACAGGGATGAATATTTTATCTGTTTTCCCCAAAATAGTGTTTTGAGCAGGATCATGTATAATGTTTATTATGCGTGTCAAGCACATTTGTTTCTGTTGTAATGCCCCAAGGTAAATTAAAATCAAGACCATTCAGACTCAAGATAGAAAAATGATCAATTTAGAAAAATGTTCTCTCCCAGGCCTCATTACAGAAAGATGTCATGATTGCACTTTCTTAAATGAAAGTTCAGGCTTTCTTACTATTAACAATATCACAAGATAAAAATCTCATAAAAATGTAACATCCATCTCATACCCCATTCTATAAAATAAACTTAGCTACTAAGGAAAACCATATGGAAGCACTTAGGTAATTTCATAATTGAGAACAGTATAAGCATTGATTCTTTGAGAATTAATTCCTTGTTTGCAGGTACTAAGCTTATAGCAAGGATCCTTTCATACATATTGCATCTATCATATGCATATAGGCAGGGATGATTCTGCCTCAGAGACAATCCAGCCTTGATCAGGGAACTTGATTAGATGTCTTTGTGATATCCCTTCCAGCCATACTTTCCTATGAACTTATATCCAGTAAACAGATACCTCATTAAATAGTATTTATTTAAAATAATATAACCCACATTTTCCTTGTCTTTTGCTATGGAAAGATGGAACACAATCAAATGAAAATCAAATGGAAAAAATAACAAAATGGGAAAAAAATAAAATAAAGTACAATCAAGTTTCCTCACAGCAGAGGAAAATACTATTATGGCTTCTAGGAAAAGAGTTCACAAATGACCATCAGCATTTCTCACTTCAATTCAGATACCAAAAAAAAAAAAGAAGAAAAAAGGAAAGGAAGGAAAACAAAATCTTGGATCACACCCCTGGCATGACTTGCCAGACCAATGAGGAGTTTTACTATTCTGTTCCAAGAAGCAACCAATAGTTATTTCACCAAAAACAACTTATGTTTTATGCATGAAATATGCCCATTTACAAATACCTTTTATGTTTATAAAATATCCAATTTAAAAAAAAAAAAAAACAGTAATGAATACTAGTTCACTGTTGCTTTTTTCCTCTCACTTTCCCCCCATGCCTGAACCAACACCTTTTTTATTTATGTTTTTTAATATCCAGAAGTATTTATATCATATTGAATTTTAAGTGTGTGGTCTTCAAGGCATGAGCCAGCCTTTGTGTGCATGCATGTGTGAAAGTTTTAATAATATAAGAAACCAAGTAACCACAATCATATTAATCATTTTAAACAAGGCTACTGCTTCAGTTTTTGATATGCCAATAATGGTGAGAGGTTAGATAGTAATTTAGAAGAAGAAAAAAAAGTCACCTGATAAACCTTTTAAAGATAAAAATATCACAGCTTTAATTTGGTTTGAGACTTAGGCTAATGATGTGGTCAAATCATTTTTCAAACAAATCAGCTTGCTGATACAGTTTTGGTCTTATAATCAAGCTTCAGTTATTCTCCCCTTCCCCCATTTCTGTTAGAGGCTCACATAATGATGATGATCATGTTTAATGAAACAGATCAACTAGGTAGAGAAATAGGAATGTTTTTATGAATATTTATGATAAGGTAAGATCACATGCTCTGTGGAAAAAGTACATTAATTTAGCAAGACTTTAAAAGGGGGCCAGGAGCCAGGAGCATAGAGTAGGGAGCTGGGCATACATGCATCCCCGCACACACGTGTGCCCCCTTACTTGACTGGCGGTGGAGGCAGCCGCAGTAGTGGAGGCAGCAGCAGCTGATCCCCCTAAGGTTAGTGGGGCAGAGGGAGCCGGCGCAATTGAGCTGGATCCAGAGGGGAAGCCCCCCGGATCCCTTTTAGTGAAGCCGGCAGGGAGCCATGCACGCAAACAGAGTACACAAGCAGGCACGCTCTGTTAAGGGTGTGCCAGTGATTGCACCAGCGCTTGCACAGGCAGGCAAGCAGGAGGGGCCAGGAGGAAGTCTTCAACAAGGGAAAGACGAAGGCACCACATCAAAAACAAACAAACAAAAAATGGTATTGATGCAGAGTGCTGCTAGGGCCCCTGCCTGGGGGGTGCCGCCTACCTGGAGCTTCTCTGAGGTCTCCACCCAGATGGAGGCCAGGAGAAGCTGGCATCACCCTGCCCCCTGGCCTGTGGGGGATGCCCAGTGGGGCCAGAGGGGGCAGGGAATGGGGGCCCCCACACCTGTCCTGCAGGTGCCCAGCTTAGGGCCTTGGAGGGGCACGTGAGAGAGCTCCAGGAGGTGGTTAGCAGGCTGAGGGGGATCAGAGAAGCAGAGGATGAAATTGATGGGTATTCCCTTTCCCTGCAGGGCCATGCACCAAAGGGAGAAGCACCCCAGGAGGTGCCCTCCACAGTGGAATGGCAGAAGGTTACCTCCAGAGCCAGGGCTGTTCGCGTCAGTGCAGTACCAGTTCCCTCAGTTCAGCTGGGGAACAGGTATGAGGCCCTGGTGACATTGGAGGAAGAGGAAGGAGAGGAAGAAACCTCTGGAGAGGCCTCTGCATGCACAGAACAGGCTGAAGGAGGCAAGCTGACCCAGAAGAAGAGACGCTGAGTGCTTGTCATAGATGACTCCATCCTGAGAAGTATAGAGGGTCCCATCTGTTGCCAGGATCCCTTGACACATGAGGTCTCCTATCTGCCCAGAACGAGGATTCAGGATGTGACAGAAATAATCCCAGCCATTATCCAGCCCACTGATTACTACCCCATGGTTGTAATCCATGTGGACACCAACGATGTGGCCAGGAGCAGCCCAGATCACCTGATGAAGGACTACCAGCTCTGGGGGGCAAGCTGAAGGAGACAGGGGCACAGTTGGTCTTCTCATCTGTCCTTCCAGTGAGTGGACATGGACGATGCCATGCGACCTGCATCAGAGAGGTCAACTTGCAGCTTCAGAAATGGTGGGTTTCAGCTTTTTTGACAACAACCCATACTTCAGGACAAGAGACATGTGTGGGTGGGATGGACTTCACCTCTCCCCCAAAGGTAAGAGTGTGTTCTCTTTCAGGTTGGCTGATCTCCTCCAGTGGGCTTTAAACTAGGCTTCTCAGGGGAAGGGGAGGATGAGGATGGATGAAGCAACAGAACACTGAACCAAGAGTCACCCACAAGAACAGTCCAGCCAAGACAGGCAATGAGAACAAGAAGTACCCAGGTAAGAGACAGGGGCCCGGATAGTTCTGGGATTAGGGAGGGGGTGCATGCACATTAAGGAGGCCTTAAATGACTCTACACCAATGCTCATAGTATGGGGAACAAGCAGGAGGAACTTGCCTTCCTGCTAGCTAAAACACACCCAGACATAGTGGGGCTCACTGAAACTTGGTGGGATCCAACGCACAACGGGGTGGTGAACATCAAGGCCCATAGGCTGTACAGGAGAGATAGAACAGGGAGGAAAGGTGGGAGTGTGGTGCTCTACGTCAAAGAGCCATACACATCCTCAACAAACAACACTGGGTCAGAGGAGTGGCAGACTGAAGTGCTCTGGATCAGAATACAAGGGGGTCGGGGGGAAAGGGACTTAATGGTGAGTGTCTACTACAGGCCACCCAACCAGGGAGAAGGGCTAGACCAGGAATTCTCAGGTCAGCTTACGGAGGCAGTTAAGTCAAAGGACACAGTGATCATGGGTGACCTAAACTATCTGGACATCTGCTGGGAAGAGCAGTCAGCCAGGTCTGACCACTCCCATAGCTGAGTTATAAGACCTCCATATAACCCAAGACATGCACAGTCCCACCAAGGGAAATGCCTTGTTGGACCTGGTCCTGGCCACAGGCAACGACCTGGTGAGGGGACTGTGGATGCTTGACCACCTGGGCGACAGCTATTATTGCCTACTGGAATTCACCATCCAGCGCAGGGTGTCAAAGGCCTGCAGCAAGACAGCTGCCCTGGACTTCAGGAGGGATAATTTCAATGAGGTAAGGAAACTAGTCAGGGAGGCTCTGAGGTCCTGGAAGGGAGGGGAGTTGGGAGTCCAAGAAGAGTGGTTGTTTCTTAAGGAGACGATCCTCCAAGTCAAAGGATGACAATCCCAACAGAGATCAAAGCAGGCAAGAGTTCTCAAAAGCCCAGGAATGTCTGAAAGCTAAAAACGAGGCGTACACCCAATTGAAGGGAGGGGCCATCACCAGGAAGGATTATACCTGCTTGGCTTGAGATTGTAGGGGGGCTGTTAGGATGGCTAAAGCAGAGATGGAACTGGGACTAGCAACCTGGATCAAGGATAACAAACAGTCCTTTTTAAAATACATAGAGAGTAAAAAGAAGGTACCGGGGAATGTGGGGCCTCTGCAGGACACATTAGGAAATCTGGCGGTCGCATCAGATGACAAAGCTAATCTCTTTAACAATTTCTTTGCCTCCATTTTTCTGAGCAGGGACCAGGTCCTAAACCATACTGGGATCTCCGATGGTCCCAGGGGAGGCATAGACAGGCTCAGGGTCAGTGAGGACCTAGTCAGGGAATTTCTGGTGGGACCTAGATGTGTTCAAATCAGGAGGTCCTGATGATCTCCACCCCAGAGTGCTGAAGGAATTAGCAGAGGTCATTGAGGGACCCCTGGCATGGTTTTACAAGCACTCATGGTGCTCTGGCAAGGTGCCAGAGAACTGGAAAAGGGCCAATGTGGTCCCCATTTTCAAAAAAGGGAGGAAGGAGGACCCCAGAAACTATAGGCCCGTTAGTCTTACATCAGGTCTGGGGAAGCTCTTTGAGAAAATTATCCAGGTGCATATCTGCAAGGGACCAGCAGGGGAGATTATGCTTAGGGGAAACCAACATGGGTTCATAAGAAGAAGGTCCTGTCAGACCAACCTGGTGGCGTTCTACGACCAGGTCACAAAATCCTTAGACGCAGGTGTCACAGTGGATGTAGTCTTTCTGGACTTTAGGAAGGTCTTTGACACTGTCTCTCACCCTATTCTCATTAAAAAATTAGGTGACTGTGGTGTCAATGCCTACATGGTCAGATGGGTCGCTAATTTACTGGAGGGCTGCACCCAGAGAGTGGTCATGGACGGGTCATTTTCAGCCTGGAGGGATGTGAGCAGTGGGGTTCCCCAGGGCTCGGTCCTCAGGCCTGCACTGTTCAACATTTTCATCAGTGACTTGGACGAGGGGGTGAAATGCACCTTGTTCAAATTCATGGATGACGCTAAGATGTGGGAAAAAGTGGGCACACTAGAGGGGAGGGACAGGCTGCAATTAGATGTGGACAGATTACTGGGGTGTGCGGATGAGAACAGGCTGGGTTTCAATACTGACAAGTGCAAGGTATTACACTTGGGGAGGAAGAACCAGCAGCATACCTATAGGCTGGGCAACTCGCTTCTCATCAGCACAGAGGCAGAAAAGGATCTTGGAGTCATTATTGACTCCAAGATGAACATGGGGCAACAATGTGGGGACGCGGTCAGGAAGGCTAACCGCACCTTGTCATACATCCATAGATGCATCACAAGCAGGTCTAAGGAGGTAGGTGGTAATCCTCCCCCTCTATGCGACATTGGTCAGGCTGCAGTTGAAGTATTGCATCCAGTTCTGAGCGTCGCACTTCAGGAGGGATGTGGACAGCATTGAGAGGGTCCAGAGGAGGGCCACTCGCATGATCAGGGGGCAGCAAGGCAGGCCCTACAAGGCAAGGCTAAGGGATCTGAAGCTGTTCAGCCTCCACAAGAGAAGGTTGAGAGGGGATCTGATGGCTGTCTATAAACTGACCAAAGGGGACCAGCAGGCAATGGGAGAGTCCCTGTTCCCCCAAGCACTACCAGGAGTAACAGAAAGCAATGGCCATAAGTTGATGGAGAGTAGATTCAGGCTTGATATCAGGAGGCACTACTTCACAATCAGGGCAGCTAGGATCTGGAACCAACTTCCAAGGGAAGTGGTGCTCACTTCTACCCTGGGGGTCTTCAAAATGAGGCTAGACAGACACCTAGTTGGGGTCATTTGACCCCAGCATTCTTTCCTGCCCATGGCAGGGGGTCGGACTTGGTGATCTGTTCAGGTCCATTTTAACACTACCAATTATGAAAACATAAACTATGAAAAAGCTGGTTAAAATTGAGCCTACACATAAGTCTGTCATTATTTAGGAAAACTTTTAAAATTATAGGAAATTTTAGGTATGTTCTTAAATTTTGGAAGAACCAATAAGATCCTAACGAGGGGACACATCTACATGACACACTTCATATGCAGTAGACTACTCAAGGGGATTGGAGTGGCACTCAAGGAAGCTGAAATGCTTTTTTGGGCATACCTACCAAAAAAGCTGGTCCCCAGTGACCCTAAATACATGCATGAATTTAAGCATAAAACTGTCTGCACTGAAATCATATTAAAGTGAAACCAGAGATTACTCATGTACAGGGATCCTGGTTTTCTCACCCCCAACTTTTCTGATTTAAAAAAGTAACCCAAAATTCACATTTTTCCATGATTAAAATGAAACACCACTAATTATATACATACATACAGACAGACAGACATATGCATGTAGTGTAGAGATGCACCTTATAGACCAACTCAGGAGTATTAAACTCATCCAGCTCCACAAGCTGGATTAGGAGGCCAATCTGTGAGCTGTACTGGGCCCACAAACTAGCCCTACACACAAGCAGTGCATATGGTCTAGGGCATGTACTATATGTGACATATGCATCAGACCAACCTTGTGTACTGCATCCAACAGGTTGGGCCATTCTATGGGCCTGACCCAAACCATCCCCAGATCCAGCACACAGGACCAGTCTGGCACATATGTATGTATGTATATATGTGGTGTTTCATTATAAATATATAAAAGTGACGTTTTATTTTAATCACAGAAAACTCTGGATTTTGGGTTACTTTTTCAAATCAGAAAATTTGGGATTTTTTTTTTTCAGAGAAAACCAGGATCCATAAATGACACATGCCCCCAGAGGTTGTGGAGGGGCATGGTGAGCTCCCGCAGGTGGCGGTGGTGGTGGCATGGCATGGTGAGCAGGGAGCTCTTTTAGGCAGCTGCGGCAGTGTTGGTGGTTGGGGTGGGCTGAGCAGTAAACTCCCACAGGTGGCCGGGGTGTCCCCAGCAAGTGGGGCAGGACACAGCCAGCTGTGTTGGTGGCAGCACTTTTCTCAAGGGATGCACTGCCAATCTCAGGTGGTGCACATGCACCTGCACACACCCACTATGTGCCACCAATGCCAGGATCCCTGCTCATGTACTTAAAATTATGTGCATACTTTGAAATTTTAGATTGATCTTAGACTGGATTTATCTTAAGTATGATACACATTCATTTATTTTATACAATTAAAATATGTGAGCTATCTACAAGGAGAGATAATGATTTCATATTTATATGCAGAGTGAAATAGATTGCATGATTTAGTTCTATCCCAGGGAGATAATGAAAAACAGCCTACTAGGATTGACATGGTTTTATCTATTTTAATCAAATGTAAAACAGTTGCAACATT
Organism: Gavialis gangeticus; assembly: GCF_001723915.1. Classification (NCBI taxonomy): domain Eukaryota; kingdom Metazoa; phylum Chordata; order Crocodylia; family Gavialidae; genus Gavialis; species Gavialis gangeticus. The sequence goes on along the minus strand of NW_017729027.1, from coordinate 24,874,129 downwards.
ATTAGCTAATAAGTTCTTATAAAAAATATACCCCATCTAAGTGAAAAAATAGGATAATAAGTAAGCAGTTTAAGTTTATTACATTTTTCTACCTAAGACATCATTATAGCACTTGGATACTATGATATTTCTTTGCTATTGAGTTTCACAAAATGCAGTAACTTTAGTTTTTTGGTATTATTCTTATGACATTTTATCACATGTACTTCAGTGTACAAATGAACTTCGCCCACGTAGGAACTTCATCTGGAACCAACTTCCAAGAGAAGTGGTGCTGACTCCTACCCTGGGGGTCTTTAAGAGGAGGCTAAGAGGAGGCTAGATTAATTTTTAGATTGTTTCTTTATCACTGACACTCACCTGTCTTAGAAATAGCTGTGAATTGTAAAAAAAAATTATCCAGGCATCATCCTTATAACTATTATCTTAGAAAAGTATTAGAGATAAAACCCATAGCCATGACTGTAGATCTAAATAAGAAAATTTGATCTAGTTTAAAGGTCTCATTTAGAGGACCGAGTGGCTCTGATGTTAATGGCCAATGGAAACTTTGAGTAGAACATTACCATCATCCTTTGAATGCTTCATTAGTGGACATGAAATTACTTGGGAGTCCAGTTCCTGCTGTAGAATTGTCCAGATTGCAATATACATTGCTGTGGCAATCTCAGCAGATGGATCAAATACTAAATGGGCCATGAAAATATTCTCTCACATCTCATTTTTCTTCCTGGAAAAAAAACAGTGTTGATATATTCTGCTGTTGCTAAAGATGAGGGCAGGAACTTTACACTGTTCTGCTAGTACCACAGTTGTTGTAAACCACTTACTATTTTAAAGTATTACAAGAAACTTCACTAAAAAAAACCAGACATAGAATAAATCTATGATCTATGTTCTGATGACTAGTTAAAAAATGTCTGTTCAAGAGTAACAAACTCAATAATTTAAACTTTTAAAACATGCACTTAATAACCTAATTTCTATTGTAGAATTGTTATGTACTTTCTGGCATATATGTTCCCCTGCAGTGGTGGATTCTGAGGGAGTGACATGGTGTAACTGCACTTTACCTTCCAAAGTGCTGCTCACCTGCTGCTGGCAGCTCTTCTTTGCTGCTCCAGGGGCATGCATACATGTGTTTCGAGGCTTCTCTGATGCGTTGTAATTACAGCCTATCAGATCGGAGAAGACTTGATTCATTGAGTCTGCTGGAGCATAGTAATTACTACTGCATTCCAACAGACTCCAGCATCACATGTATCAGCATCCCCATGCTGAAAAATGGCAGCAAGGGCACTTTAACTAAAACTTGTTTGGTGAGCTTTAGTTAAAACACACCTATTGACATTTGTCAGTGTGGGGATGCTGATACATGTGATGCTCCAAGTGCTTTAATTAGAGCAACTCTTGGTGCTGCTCTAATGAAAGCACCCCCCCCCATCTCCTTCCACTCCTGGAGCACATGTCTCAGATATCTGGGTTCCCCATTGAGTCTGAGGTGTAGCTGGAGCCCTGGGCTGGTGAGGAGAGGGAAGAGGGGAGAGAAGGAGAGAAGACACTGAGCACAGGAGGTGAAGGGTTGCTGAGATTTGGGGATAGCAGGAAAGTCTTATCTGTTTTGGGGACTCAAAAAAAAAAAAAAAAAAAAAAA
>NW_017729027.1:24862383-24872446 GCF_001723915.1 Gavialis gangeticus | reverse complement strand
CAAAAAAAAAAAGCCCCTGGCAGCTGCTACCACAGTAGTCTGATAGCCTGGTTGAGGGAGAGCACTGGGACAAGGGATGCCTGTGACACTATAATTTTGGGATTGTTCCAGTCTTATGTATATACCTGGTTATTTCTATATCCCTGCACAGCTGTCCAGTTGACGCACAGCTCTACTGAACTTGCTTCATAGGTTACTGCAAGCAATGAGCATTGCAAATTGTGCATAAGGGCCCCAAATTTCAGTTACACAGTTCTATGTATATAAGTGCTATTAAGAAAAAAGGATTTAGCCCAAAGCGTCTTGTAGTCAAATGTTAAGAATGCAGCATAGAAACATGCTTTGAAAACTTATTCCATTCCCCCTGTACATATTTGATCAATTTGTATTGAATGCAAAGATTATTGAATACTTAATGTTTCACTAAGAAAGGAAAATATACATCCCTAGAATAACTTATGAATTAACTTTAAAGATATTTTCTGTTCTTTTGTGTTTCTAATTTACTTCATGCCTATTCTTGTTTTTATATTTTTAAAAATCTTTTTTATGCAATTAGATTTTTTTGTTTGTTTCTTAACTGCTGTTCCTTACATTTTAATCTGTAATGACGCACCTGGTTTGATCATTTAGAAACAAATAAGGGATGCTTAGCCTGATCATTCCAGCAACATTATCCAGAACATATCCTAATATCATAGCATTTTCATGACAAAGCTGTAGCTTTTCAAACAAGATGAAAGGTTAGCATTTTTTTCTTGTTTATGCTTTTAATATTTTTCCATAATGCTAATTATTTCTAAATAATAAGTGTTTGTATACTTCTATTTTTGGTACTTCATTAATTCTGAAATAAATTGTCATACAAAGCAGCTCTTAGAATTTGAAAATAGATCAATAATTGTTATGAGTAATATCCAACTGTTGAAATTTTATGGTGAAAATATCCTTTTCATTTTTCCTTCTAGTTATCCTGGTAGTCCAACTGAGACATACTTTTCTTGCTGTTTAAAACAATAAAAAGGAAGCTGTCTAACGTAAAATGTTGGTGGATAATTAAATGCTCTTGACAACACTTCAAAGAAAAATGGATCCATGTACTTGTAAAATTTGTCACTTTAACCATGAGAACCTAAAGTTTTTCTGTTCATTCCTTACGTGGTCTGTAATCTTGTTTTCCAAAAGGCAGACATACTCAAACAGTCCCTGTCAATATGTGGATACAGTAAGGAGCTTTAGGTTCCTCAAGAAACTTTCAGGGACATCATTTTTCACTCTGAAGTGTAAAAGTTGTGATAAAAGGCTGTGAATGGTTTTAAAAAGACCTTTTTTTTCTCGCTTACAGTCTTAACTGACAGCTGTAGAGATGTGATTATAAGAAACTTTTGTTTATATAGAGAGAGAGACAGAGAGAGAGGGAGGGAGATAACTATAGATAGGTATAATGTACAATATGTGCATAGACATTTTCTGTACTGCTGGATGTAGAAGAAATTATCTGTGACAGATATCCTTCTAGTCAAGCTGGACGGAAAGGATGGTTTTACAGTTAAGGCATAGGGCAGGCATTTCCTGAGACTCATTGCACTGTCTTATGAACACACAACAACAATTTAATTGAGTATTTTACTATCTGTTCACTAGACATATTTTATTAATAAGAAGTTGCTGTACTCCTCTGTACCTCTTTACAGTCTTTAAAATAGGTTAATAATACATTTTGCTACCAGTTGATCTGCTTGGCTTTTCTGGGATCTCTCAGTTAGTTTTATGGAGCATGTAGCACAACAGGACCATGGCATTGGTTAGGTATTTACACCGCAACATAATAGTACACAACTGGTTCTCTCTGTCAGGCTGACTCAATGCATCTCTATTGTAGTCTTCAAAGGCTGCAGTCACTGGCTCCTGAATTTTGCAAAGTCTGATGAGACATTCCTGAATAGTTAGTAAGTATTTGCCACTATCTGTCTTTTACTTTGGTTGTTAATATCAGAATCAGGTAAAGTTGCTAAATTTGAAAAATGCACTTGCTCTGTAAGTAAACTTGCCATGTTTTTTGGTTCTAATTAAGAGTGAGGTGGTTAGCATGTTAGTGTGAAGTCAGGCAGAAGGCTGGTAGAGATGCAGCTTATAGACCAACTCAGAAGTATTAAACTCATACAGCCCCACAGTCTGGATTAGGAGGCCAGTCTTTGGGCCGGACTGGGCCCACAAAGCAGCCCTACACACAAGCAGTGCATGTGGTTCAGGGCATGTACTGTATGTGACACATGCCTCAGACCATCCTTGTGTACTGCATCCAGCAGGTTAGGCCATTCTACGGACCTGATCTACACCACCCCTAGATCCAGCACACATGGCTAATTTGGCACAGGCACCTTCATGCCTATAGCCCTTATCAGTGGATATCTTTAACTGGGTCGGCTAGCAAATCTATGTTAGCTTGCAAAACACAAAAGAAATCCCTAAGCTGCAAAAATTACATGATGAAGAAAGTTAGGGCTCATCTTGTATCCTTCCACGGGGAGAAAATCCCATCTCTACAATGTAGAACAATGCAGAAAACTTTGACCCCCTGTATTTCCCTGTTAATAGGAACAATTGTTTCCCCTATATTATGGCTAAGTAGAAACACAGATATTTCAGAATAAATTGTCCCTTTTTCCACTTTTGAGAAGCTTCTATTGGGTTTTCATTTTATGTATCTTCTGTATTTGTGCCAAAATATGGTATAGACCAATGTTAATTCCTGAATATTAACATGAAACATACATGTTGGGGTGTATTCATGAGGAAATGCAGACCAAGGCTAATGTTTCCATAAGTATCTAAGCATAGAAATCGATATTGCCAAATAAAGTGGATGAACTGTGTATAATCAAGTACTAAATAAATGTGCAGTAACCGGTTACTGTGCAGTAGCACTGGCAAATGCCTTTTTAGTGACACTACTGCGCAGTAGGCTAATAATACTATGTAGTAATGTATTAGCATCGTCTGTGGTGGGACGCGCTACTGTATAGTGTTATTAGGCTACTGCACAGTTAGCATCTCATCTACGTGCCCAGGAATCAAGGAAATCATGACTTTCTCTGCTTGCTGAGTTGCCTACCAAGAGATCCTAAGGGCACATCTAAGTGGGTGCATCTATGCAAGATGGTATGTCATCGTAGCGATGCAATCCCTCACTATAGAGCAGGGGTGGCCAACCCGTGGCTCCAGAGCCACATGTGGCTCTTCAGAAGTTAATATGTGTCTCCTTGAATCTTTGAATCATGGTGACCAGCTTCCATAGCCACTATGTCACGTCGCATGATGCAACTGCTCGCAGCGGGCACTTTACTCAGTCTAGACTCAGAAATTTGGATTCTGGAGCCACGGGTTGGCCACCCCTGCTATAGAGCATTGCTATGGTGACGTAGTAGTTAAAAATAACTGTACACCACCAGCACAGTGCAGTAACAGCTGTTACTGTGCCATCACTTAGTACTTCCCAAAGGAAGTACTAAAGATGGTACAATAATAGTGGTGCCAGAGGCATGTGTAGACATGCTGAGTAAGCAGGAAAAGCCTGACAAATATCCCAAGGCCTTTTGGGGCCTGATCCTGCACTTGAAATCCCAGAATGTGAAGGACTTGATGCCTCAAGCCTCTGGGGAGGGGGTGGCTGGAGACTGTGGACAGTTCCAGACTCCCCACACTCCTCCACCATAAAGCAAGTAGACCTCTTCCTCAATAACGCTGCACAAATTATTATTAGCTTTTGTCATGGTCACATTATGTCACAAGAAAGGGTATGGACATCTATTTCCTTTGGCTTTGTGCTGTCATAAATTTTTTATAGAAACCTAAAGGTGACAAAAGGTGATGTCTGATTCTGCCCTATGAGACTGAGGGGCCTACATTCTACTAAAAAGACCGTACAAAGGGTCTTACATCACTCCAGATGGGAGGCTTGGGATGGAGGTCTAATTTTCCTAAAGTTTACATAGAAACTCTGAAGCAACACGGATTTCAGCTCTTACCAATGTAACTCATAACAACCATAAGATACATAATTTTGAAGGGTCACAAAGCAGCTTAATTTTATCCCACAGAGGTATAATGATTTTCTCCATAAAATATGATTAAAAGTGAATTTTACTGCTTACACGTGTCTTCTTTGCTTCTTTGTGTCTCTTCACAGTGGATTTAATGTGTGTGTCAAGCCAGTAATGTAATGAAGTAATAATAGCTTCATGCATAGTGACAGTGAACAGGAAGTTATATAAGGCACTGAAAACAGAAATCTATTCACTTACCAAAACTGCTTGCAAGGAATGTTAATTTGTACTGAATTATTTCCTTTACCCTAAAGGATAAAAGGAAAAAAATTCTACTCCATAAAAATCTACAATTTCCAGGTTATGGATATAAAATTTCTATAGTTAAAGAAGCTCTTTAATATTGTCTAGAAAACATTGTGAACATTATTATTTCTCTGTTCACAATCCATAAGTATACCTTATGCAATTTTATTTTTGAGTTTCAGCAATAACTAGGGCTCAAAGGCAATTTGATGTTCTGAAGTACCCTTTGGTATTCCTTCATTGTTTTATATTTTTCTCCTTCTGCCTCAACTATCTTGTGCACAGGAAGTTCATAATGGTGAAACTCCCAGTGTTAAAGTGGATACATGATTTTTGGCTACTGACCTCTTGTGTGAAAAGCCAATTTTGGCAGTCTTATAATGGACAATATGGCTATACAGTATTTATTTATGATTTAACTGCTGTTCTTTGGACTTTGTCTGATCTAGACTGTGTCTCTGTCTGGTTTATGTGTGATATATGTTTTCAGGTATATGCTTACCTAAGTGTTTTAAAGTCCATAAACATGCCTGTATTTTATTCTAAGCTTAGGAATCTCAGAAACCTGTTAGTTCACAAATTTCTAGGCTGATCTCTTTTTTAATACTGCCTGGGGAAATTATTTTCAAATAAGGAAAAGCTACTTTACTGTCCAAGCTCCCAAGGCCTGGAATAGACTCTCCCTAGACATGGTACAAACACCTACTCCAGACTCTTTTAAGAAAAAATTGAATGCTTATCTTGCTGGGATCCTTTGACCCTAGCTAACTTCCTGCCCCTTGGACAGGGGGCTGGACCCGATGAACTTGCAAGGTCTCTTCCAACTGTAATGTCTATGAAATCTATGAAATGTACTGAGAAATGCAGACCTCCTGAATATATTTTAGCCACTCTAAACACCTGTGCTCAAATCTGTTTGAGTTGTTCTGCTTCTATGCAATATTTTTAGGATTTTTGATCTTTTCTTTTTCTTTTTTCTTTTTGGTGACACTTTTAAATCCCTGAAGGATGTAGGAGCCACTGTTATCTTTAATCCCCGACCAATAACAGTTAAAGCAGTACAGGAGAGTCTTAATGAGGCTGGAGTCACAAGGCCTCTTGTGAGTTTTGCCATGTTTTGGGCCTCTACTTAACTGAAATAAGAACCCAAGCTAAATGAGCTTCCATGTACAACGGAAGACACTGATTTAGTTTTACTCTTGTCTGTCTTTTATTTGGTTGTACTCTGTATGTCTTTCTACCCCGATATGATTTCTATCATGACTTTAGGAATCAACAGTGTGGTTCATCTCTGCCTTGCTTCTGACACCTTTATTATTATGTATTATTGATTCAATTAGTCCAAAGTTATTAAAGGAATGGCCTCGTCTGGGGTGTGTGCTACACATGGGACTGGTCCAGAATTCATTTATCATTATCTTTGAACAATATTTGTTCATGTACAATTTATTTTGGATAAATACATTTTTCGGATATGAATATCTTATCTTTTGGGAACATGGTAGAGAAGAGGCAGGAAACTTCTCAGATGAGAATATTAATCTTATCTTCATGAATTCTAATATTTTTTCATCTTTCTGGATAAAAGTTCCAATGAAGGCCGAAGCTAACAGGGCTTAGCCCCACCCAAACTGGGCCAGCAACAGCAGCTCCAGTGCCCATGACCACTGTAGTGCCATGCCCAGCACCTCCACCATGTGCTCCTCCACCACCATGTGTACCACTCCAGCAAGCACCAGCCCTATAATAGCCCTGTGGAAGGTGGGGCTGGGTCAGGCAAGCATGCTCCACACCACCTGCCCCCCCCATAACATTTTCTAGTGCTGCTTATGGTTCCAAGCCAATATTTGTAAAGTTCTGTGAAGTGATGAGACCAGGCATGAAATACTCATTCTTTCTCCTCCCTGAACTTTGGTCAAGAGATAGGGATTTCTAAATCTATATATGAATGGAATGTTTTTCATTAAGCACAACTCCAGCAATAGAGTTTCTAAGGAGACAGATATTCTCCATAGTGATCCTATTTCCTGATAAAGTGTGACAGGAGGCACACTTGGGGCCAGGTCTCATGCTGGCCCACCCACCTGACTCTATGTGGCAGGCTGCCTAATCTCGCCTGCCATGACTTTGCTGTTCCCACAGCCTGGTGGAAAATGTGGGAGACTGCCCATTACGTGCCCTGATGCCAGGGGGCATTACCTGTGGCTCTGAACCACCCCTACACCACAGGCCATTCCTTGCAGATGGCATCCATGTAGCCATATACCAGCCCCTAACTTTGGCCATGCTCATTGGGGTCAGTGTCCCTCACTCATACTGGGCCTCCTTGCTCCACACACACAGTCAGGGCTTCTAGCCTCTGTGCTCCTTGTCTCTCACTAGGCTCCACACACCTCGCTAGGCTCCACTCCCTTTCCAAATTCTGGGCTCCTTGCCCTTCACTCACTCCTTGCCCCACTCTGGACCTTGATTCTGCTGAACTCCTTGCTGGGTTACCCACTAGGATGTGGGGGCTGGGGTTAAGGTGTCCCTACCTGCCTTTCTCTGGGGGGGGCAACTGGCCTGATATTTCCTGGGAGCTACCACACCACTAGGAGCCCCACCAGGCCATCCTTTCCTGACAGGGTTCCCTTTTAAGTCATGCCCAGGACCGGGAGAAATTTGACAACTTCAAGAAATATGGCTTTTTTCCATGTGTGGCTTCATACACTTTGTTTATATGATTTTCCCTTTATCTAGACTTACTCTGATTAGGTCTGATAGATAATGTTTTTATTTCCCTCTTGTTTTAATTACCTTCCCCCATGTGTCCCCCTCCCCCCGCATTTTTGCTCCTTGTACTTTAATACATTTATTTAAGAGATTCTGATTCAGCCCTGAGTAAGTAAAATATTTAAAACAAGTTAATAATATATTTCTTAATGCAGAGATACATTCACTTATCTAGCTACAGTGGTATACGCAGTTTAAAGACCTATTATCTCAAGTTAATACAGTGCTGTTAATACATTTTAAAACATTCAAGGGTCTATTACCTGGGCCATAATTTTCATCGGAAACAATCATATATATGAAAGTTTTTTCACATTTTCAGGTTAGAGTACACACACAAAGAAAAAATCTTACAGCAAACTAGAAATGCAATACTTGTTATCTTTAAGTTACTGTGCATAGTTAATTACAGTAATATTTTATGTTTGTAGATTAAGATGCTATCTGAACTACTATGCAATGACAATAGAAAAAATACTCTTGATTCTAAAAACTCCTGTGCACTGACAGAAATGATGGGTTTTCTGGGGTGTTTTGAGCTATCATATACTTTAGTTGTTCACAAACATTAGTCACCTGAAAGGTTTTGATGGTTCACATGTCACATGAAACTTTTTATTCTGAAAATAAAAAAAGAAAGAAAATAACTTTCTTGTCCAAAATTATTCACACACTGAAGAAACTAGAGAACCACTCCTCTGAAATCTTGAAGGACAAACTATATTTGGCCTTTACTGGTATAGCCACATGAGGGGGAGGAAATAAGGGCCTAAATCAACACTGCCAGCATTACTCCAATGATTTCAGTGAATCAGATAAAACCTGTGTTAGTATAAAGGTTTAATTAGTCTTTTATAATGCATCATGTATTCTCTCTCTTCTTCTTCTTCTTCTCTTTTTATCATTTCTTTTTATGGTATATTTTTGATTATTTAAATATTCTGATTTATTGCTGTATTATAACAATTCATGCTGGTATAACGTCACAGGTTTTACTGCTGCATTTCAATGGAGTAAATCTGGGATAATACAAGTTAATCATACCTAAAATATTTAAAGATCAGGTATATGGCATAAATATAATAAATTAAATGAGAGAATAAATTATATTCCATCATAATCAAATATATCATGTCTACTCAAAAAAGCTTGTCATCCTATACACTAGCCATTTATGAATGTTTTAGCAACACAATGTATGATGAGACTACTACTCACAAATGAGAAAGCCATGAATGTGTTATCAAGAGTTGCCAAATCATACATTTGTTGTACCTCACAAGAAATTCATTGTGGACAAAGCTGTCAAGCCTGAAAGTCAGAATATCACATCAGGCAGCAGTACAAGCAGATTTTGATGTTTTTTATATTGGCCACTAGATATCAATATGAAATATAGCTTCAGAAAGTCAAGGGGCTTCTTGGCCCCCATGCTTTATATCTAGAAATATGAATAGAAAACTGGGAACAGAAGACAGGAAACAATAGCAACATCCAATGGCTAGTTACCTCTTGCACTCAAGTATTACCCTTTAAAATGAATGTTAGAAATGCTCCTGCACTCCTAATGAAGCCTCCACTTTATAAAATGTAGAGAGAGATGGTTACAAACTTCCCCTTTTTCACTACTACATAAAGAAAAATGTAGTTAGACTTGTTGATACTGAACATGCTTTTGCTTAAAAAGTTAGGCATGTTGATCTACAAGTGGAATTCACAAATCAGGGTTATGTGTCTAAATTCCCAATAGTATTCAAATTGAATCTTAGGTACCTAGTATTGCGAATTACAATGTTAAGCTTTCTGAGCAGAATGGCATGGAGAATGTCCAAGCCATTTAACTAGAAATGTGGAGAAAGAAAGTGTATTTTACATTCTGCCTTTCTCCAAGACTTGGGCACCTATATAGAACTAGAATTCATCGCAAGAAACCCTCAAGTAAATTTGGCACAGAATCATCTGTTCAAGTTCATGTGATTAGTTTTGTGGTGGTGGTTCTGCCAAACTTTTCATAATTACTTAGAGGTTAGAGCAGCTACCCAAGAAGTAAGGGGCCTGAATTCAATTCCATTCTCTGCTTGAGAGGGTTCAAGCCCACAGCTCCAATTCCCCAGAGGGGCACAAAGCAAGAGTCATGGGACTACAGATAGATAGAGCAAGAGAGAAGTATTAATATCAGCAGCAGTCCCTTGATATGAGGATGACAGTCTTCCAGTTAATAGACAAGTCATCAGTGAGCCCACAGATAGTTTCATAGTTTGTAGGGTCGGAAGAGACCTGAGCAGGTCATCAAGTCCGACCCCCTGCCTCGGCAGGAAAAAGTACTGGGATCAAATGACCCCAGCAAGGTGTTCATCTAGCCTTGTTTTAAAGACCCTGAGGGTAGGAGCCAGCACCACTTTGCTTGGAAGTTGGTTCCAGATCCTAGCCACCCTGACAATGAAGTAGCGCCTATTGATGTCTAGTCTGAATCTACCCTCTGCCAGCTTGTGACCGTTATTTCTAGTCACTCCTGGTAGTGCTCGGGGGAACAGGGATTCCCCCAATGCCTGCTGGTTCCCTCTGACTAGTTTGTAACAGGGCACTAGATCCTCCCTCAGCCTTCTCTTGTGGAGGCTGAACAGGTTCAGGTCCCCTAGACTCTCCTCATAGGGCCTGTCCTGCTGCCCCCTAATCATGTGAGTGGCCCTCCTCTGGACCCTCTCCATGTTGTCCACATCCCTCTTGAAGTGCAGCACCCAGAACTGGATGTAGTACTCCAACTGCAGCCTGACCAGTGTCCCATAGAGGAGGAGTATCACCTCCTTGGACCTGCTTGAGATGCATCTGTGGATGCACGACAAGGTGCGGTTGGCCTTCCTGACTGCATCCCCACACTGCCGGCCCATGTTCATCTTGGCATCAATAATGATTCCAAGATCCTTTTCTGCCTCTGCACT
>NW_017729027.1:24848475-24862176 GCF_001723915.1 Gavialis gangeticus | reverse complement strand
TTGGCCCTCTTCCAGTCCTCTGGCACCACACCAGAGCATCACGAGTGCTCTTAAAGCTGTGCCAGGGATCCTGCAATGACCTCAGCTAATTCCCTCAGCACTCTGGGGTGGAGATCGTCCACAGATGACTGAGGGAAATCCATGGTCCACATATTCTACTTCAGACATTTTAAATAGTTCCCCAGGAGGAAGGAGTGGATCCTGGTGATATCAGGTTACAGCCCTTTTTCTTTGTCTCTCTCCTCTATCCATTTCCATGGCAAGAAAAGTTTGCTCAAAATTATCAATGCCTTGTTGTATACCACTGAGGATGATTCAGTGTTTGAGTATTCTATGTGTTGATGCTAATACTGCCTTTCTTCAGACGGACCAGCAAGGTGTCCTTAAATCTCTACTTTTGCTTACGTCAAGAGCTGTGTCTGTAAGTGAATTGGGAGTACAGGACCTGTTTTGGGTGCCAGTTGTCAGGTTATGACATATCCTATCCAACATAGCTGGTGCTATATAAACATGGTTTCAATACTTGTGGTGTTTGCTTGAGCCAAAATGATGGTGTTCATTCATCTGTCCTTCCAACTGATACAGAGAATTTTCCAAAAGACATTGCTGATAGTAATGTTCCAAAGCTTTCAGGTGTTTCCAATATGTTGTCCAAGCTTCACACCCCTACAACACGGCAGGGGTGCCAACAGCCCAGTAGACAAAAAAGTTGTTTTGAGTTCCATAAGGAAGACATGCTCCTGTGGATCCCAAGTTCTGGTTCATGCTCCCAATGTTATTTGTGCATTTATTTAATTATTTTTTAATATGAAATGCATATTCATTCCTAGGATTAGGGGCCAGAACCCAAGACTTCTGCCTTGCCTCCTAGGACAAGAGTCCCCTTCACTGGACATTATGGCTACAGACTGTCTCAAAGGAAAATTCTACAGTTGCATAAGTCTCCAAAACCACCTTCAGGAAGGACACTATCATTTTCAAAGTATAGCCTAAAGAAAATTTGCAAAATGCAAACCCTTATTTATATCAGACCCTTTCATGACATCAGCAGTCATTTTAATTTTCAGCAAAAGATAACTGAACTTATGGCATGAAACTGACTATGCCTTTGGCAAAACCATGATTAGCATACTACATCAAGCTTACAGCCCCATCATATCATTTTCCAATCTGTTCTTTGTGCTTCTTGGCCACAGTGAAAAAGCAGGTGCACGGGAATGAGACTTCAACACCAGAACATTAGATTTCATAGATTTCACAGACATCAGGGGCTGGAAGGGACCTTATGGGATCATGAAGTCCAGCCTCCCCCCTCCCCCGCCCACCATAGCCAGGTAGTCAGCTGGGATCAAGTTACCCCAACAAGAAATGTATCCACCCATTTTTTTAAAGAGTCGAGAGGAGGTGCTTATACCACCTCTGGGGGGAGTTTGTTCCAGACCCTAGACACTTGCACCGTAAGAAAAAAGAGTCTCAAGTCCCTCAGCCTCTCCTCATATGGTCTGTGCTCCAGGCCTTGGATCATATGAGTGTTTCTCCTCTGGACTCTCTCAAGCTTCTCCACATCCCTCCTGAAGTAGGGGGCCCAATATTGGATGCAGTACTCCAGCTGCGGTCTCACCAGGGGCAAGTAAAGTGGGAGGATGACTTCCCTGGCTTTGCTTGCGATGTATCAGTGGATTTATGCCAGAGTTTGGTTTGCTTTGCCAGCCACAGCATCTCATTGGTGACTCATATTTATCTTGTGGTCCATAAAGACCCTCAAGTGCCTTTCAGTCATGGTGCTAGTGAGCTGACTGAGCCTGTAGGTACATTGAGGGTTCTTTGTACCAAGGTGCAGCACCTTAAATTTCTCGACATTGAAAGCCATCAGGTTTTTGTTGGCCCACCTTGAGAGAATGTCCAAATCAGCCTGTATCCCCAGCCTGTACTGTGGTGTGATCACCCTCCCCCATAATTTGGTATCATCCACAACCTTGGCCAGTTCTTATCTGACTCCTGTGTCACAGGCCAGCTGGGCACTGTGAGTATATCAATTTAGTTGCAGACTGACTGAGCACTGCAACTATATTAGCCACTGGGCTATTTTGGTTCGGGATCGAAGGAGGTGATGTTGGGAGTGAAAGTAATGACAAATTTTACTTATAAAAAGAATAATTTTACTTACAACAACAAAAAATATAGTTTACACATATAACAGTTAGTAAAAAGGTTAAGCTAATAAACAGAAAACATAACAATATAGATTAAAATTGACAGTGATAATAAAACAGATAAAGAAATTAACCAAGAGTTCCCACTTGGTTAGTAACTTATCAATAGTCCTTCAGTTAAAAAATGCACGTCAAGCTGATTCAGCAAAGTCAGATGTCTCTGAACTAGGCAGTCAGAAGGAAAGATCGGAGGAAGCACCTCAGTCAGGATCTGGTCTTCGCTCTCAGAGGGAGTAAGGGAGATCCGTGAGGGTATGGAACAGCAATGACCCTTCTGTTCCATCCTTCCTGAGGGTTATTTTGATGTGATTGTTCTTTTATATCCTATTTATGCTAATTTTTTGGTTATATAGCTATTTATAATGTTACTTTATAACTGTTATCCTATAGGGTTAAAAGGTGTTAGAAATCTTTATAATAAGTCACTGCCCAATCTTGGGTTTACCCAATAAGCAAATCACACCAAGTCACTTTGGGGTCTGAGATTAACATGTCCCCACCTAAGTTCAACCCACAATGTTAATTATATCTTGTGATTACATTCATTAGTTTTTTACTGTTTTTAAGCAAATTTATAAATCAGCTATGTCTGTGATTGTGATTTTCATTTCATGCTGTCTGGAGATTAATATAAAAAGCTATATATAAATCTTTTTTCAGACAGGCAGGGAACTGCTTCATCAGCCACTTTGCAGATATCTCAGAAAACAATCTTTCTGGTTAAAGCTGCCGGTTTGACCTTTCTGGTTCTGGCCATCACACTCCTGGATCCAGATCATTAATGAAGATGTTAAAGAGTACTGGCCCAAGTACCAAGCTCTGAGGGACCCCACTTGTCACACTGTGCCACATTGGTTTGCTCCCGTCAACTAGTATTATATGAGTCTAACCCCATAGCGAGTTACCTAGCCATTGGACCATAATCATGAGGGCATCATGAGGAACTAGATCAAAGGCTTTCTTAAAATCCAGATATTACATCCATGTCATCTCCCTTGTCCAGGGCACATGTAACCTGGTCATAGAAGGAGATGGGGTTGGTCAGGCAAGACCTGCCAGTCACAAAACCATGTTGGCTGGCATTCAGATGCTAGCCTTCCATAAGACTAGTGTTGATAGATCCTTTGACAATTTTTTCCAGGATTTCTCCAGGGATGGATGTCAGACTGATTGGTCTATAATTCCCCAGGTCATTCCTCATTCCTTTCTTGAAGATAGGGATGATGTTGGCTCTTTTCCAGTCTTCCGGGACCTCACCTAAGCGCCATGGATTTTTTCAACCCTTCTTACTTTTTTATGTATAACATAGTATTTTCCTCTTGTATTTTGCAAAAATAATAAATTCACTATGTCAACTGCTACTACTACCCATTTATCCCCACTGCAACTTGTCCCCATTATCTGGCTGCACCATGGTATGTGGAGAGCTCCCCACCACCTGGCCACCCAGCACACACCATCAGAGCTCCATCTATATGGACCAGATCCAATAGCTCCATTGGCTGTATGCTACCTGTGGGCCAACCTCTATACCTCTTTAACAATATTCTGTTCTATCTTTAATGAGATAGTCCACTGAAATACTGCACTTGGATAAATAAATGCAGCCAACAAAATATTTATTTAAATTTCCATAGGTAAATAGTTATTATTAGGTCTACTTAACACTGTAAATTAAGATATGAGCCAAAATAAAAATGCAAAAAATATATAAACATGTTTGAGTATTAAGACAAAGCTGGTATTTATTTATCCT
Organism: Gavialis gangeticus; assembly: GCF_001723915.1. Taxonomy (NCBI): domain Eukaryota; kingdom Metazoa; phylum Chordata; order Crocodylia; family Gavialidae; genus Gavialis; species Gavialis gangeticus. The sequence continues at coordinate 24,858,207 of NW_017729027.1, read as the reverse complement.
ATTTTATTGATTTTGTCTCTGAATAAAACCATATATATCATTTGGATATAACAATTTGGACTTAATACTTACAGATATTACAAATTTTAGACCTGGTTTTCAAAAAAAAAATCTGTGTGGGTAAATATTGTTGTGCCTCAGAAGTCCCATGTGTGAGTATATACATCTCCAATACAGATTTCATCATTTTCTAAGGAATTCTTTGACAAGTATTAATATCAAAATTTGAAAAAGGAATCCATAGCATTTCTTCAGTGGTCCTAAAACTTGAAGTTAAAGCAGTTTCCACACTTTAGAAGTTTCTGAGAAATGCAAAACTATGCATTTAACATATTTTTATTCTTTTTTAACTTGATCAAAATGAAACCACATTTCATGTATTAGATTTTATTTGAAATTATTTTCTAATTTGGAGAGAAACATTCTAAAACATTAACTAAAATCAAAGATATTTTTACAGCAAAATTAACTTTATAGAAAAAAGCTTTTTGATAGTTGTTTCAATAAAATTAGGAAAAATTAAATTGTATATTTTGGAGAGAAAAATTAAAGAAAAAACATTCCCAATTTTTCTCAAAAAAAGTTTTTTGTCAATTTTTTTTCAACCCACTGCACAAGTTATTCTTGCTGTTTATATAATGGGCCACATAATATAACTTATCCAACTCCCAGAGAAATCTGTAACCATCTTATTATTGACTCTAAAGAGAGTTGAATCAGACCTACTGTGAAAAAATATTGATGCAGTTACAGGACTGACAATGGTGCAGCAAAAAAACAGTGCAAAAATATGACTCTTAGCACAATGCATAAGATGTAAGATCAGCAACCAAACCATCAGTCACACACATCTGTTCTTGTGTCTTCTCCCCCTTGGCCTATGAATGATTTGAACTACACTGGTAGCTTCCTAGCATACAAAACAAGATGAATTGCAGGACTCAACTTTTACTTATGCTTTCAGATGTTTTTGCTTAGCTTTTAAGTTTCCAAGAAGATTAAGTTTCCCAAATTGTCTGAATAGCTCAAATGAGCTTCACTTATATGTTTTTTGTACCTATTTTTAATATATAAATAATATGATACAATAAACAGTTCAAAATGAACATAAGTTAAGGCTGAACTGGGGAAGTACTGGAAAACTTGTCATCTGTATTTCTTAGGTCAGCCTATATTTTCTTCTTTGTCACTCTCTCTAATTCCCTCTCTAGCTCTATAAAAACATCTAGTTGTCTCTTAAATTCATTTATAGTATGTGCTTCGGTGGACTTACCTGACAACTTACTCCTCACGTTTATTACTTGTCAAGTGAAATACTTCTGTTTGAATCCTAGTATTCTTTTCTCACTCAGAGGGACACTGTCAACTTACATATTTAATTTAAGTTCCCTTTTTTTAAACATACCTTTTCAAACCACATAGTTACTCTATGTCCATAATTGTACCTCTGCACAACTACTAAGATATAGAAGGATCCTTTCAATGGTTTTGAGAGCAGCATGTCGAAATGTGCTCAGACCCATCTTCCTCCATATTATTCCTTCTTTTTGGGCATTCAGATTTCTTCTCTCTCTCAAGCTTAAGCTACCATATTGTTCTTGTTAAGAACATTTTGTATTGGTCTGGGATAAATGTGCATGCCATCTCCTCGCAGTACACAGTAGTGTATACCTTCATGTTCATGCATGAGACAGGAAATGTAACAATTATCAACCAAACAGTAATGTCACTTGTCATCAAATAAACAATCTGAAAGAAAATTTTAGGAATATATTTCTGTTTCATATTTTTCCATGCCAGTAATCCTAATGATTTATCATAAGAACATTTGCTATAACAATAATGATTTGTTTTTGACTGTTCTGAAGTGAGTGATAAGCAGGACTTAATTTGAGAAGTTGTGGGAAAATGCTGCAGCAGAACAGAGAGGAAACACTATTCACTAGAGTTCCCTGATTCCCAGCTATGACAAATTGTACAAAAATATTATTTAAATCTCTTTACCTTGTGGAAACAGGTTGTTATTCAATTATTTATTAACAAATGATGGGGATATTAGTGGGAAAAGCCTTTAAAAAACCTCTGGTAAAGTACTGGATTTACTTTTGGGTGTAAGCAAAACAAATGATTTTGTTGTGGTTGTTGTTGTTAGGCCAATGAAACTCAGATTTGGAAAATTCAGCATTAAGTTTCCCATCAAGTTTTTGAGATTGGTGACAAGAATCTGAGAGAATCTCCAAAATATCCTTTCAAAATATGCAGCACAGATCAAAACCATTCCACAAATAATTCACTGCCCAGTTAAGAAACAGAATACCTAGCGTATGAACCCACAAGTCTAAATTTGTGAACATAATTACAAGAAGAATCACCTAACAAAGAAGAAAAGGGAATAAATATACACTTAATTTGTACAATAATTGAATGAAAGAAGAATAATACAGTGAGCTGAGGCCCAGTTGTAGCAGATCCAGTCTCTAAGCAAAGCTGAAACTAATCAGAGAATTGGGCTGATTCATCCGTCAGGGAAGAGGGTGCCACCCATACTGAGCCTATATAAACTCAGACCAGGCAGCACAAAGCTACCTGGGCAAGTGACTGCCTTGTTATGCCTTTGTCCTCTTTGGAAGACCTAAATCTGACTCCTTGCTTTGAACCTCTGGCTTGGACCCCCTATCTGTTTCTACATTCTCTTGTTCCAATTACTCCTAACCTTGCCTTGGACCTCCCATCCTGGATCATCTGCATTCTTTCACCACAGCCTCATCTCAATACTAGGTTTACTATTCTGTACTAAGACTGATATCAAGCTTTGAATTGAGCTTCCACTACAGTATACTCCTGACCAGCATAGTCCCCTTAGATGGACTGCTTATTGCCAAGTGAACCCTTACAAATAGCTTATAGAAAATGTTGGGATCCTGCTTCTGCTAGCTTTTTGCTAGCATAGCAAAAAACATTGCTATGATGAAAGATGTTCAATAGAGAAGAGGCTTACTGTGCCAAGAAGCGGATTTTAATGCTCAGATTCTGACAGAGCAGGTGTAAAGAGATTTTTGCAAAACTTAGGTACTTTTCTACAGGGAGTAATTGTTACAAAAGTCAGGGATGCCTGTTTGTGGTGTACAGCAGATTGGGGAAGGTACAGGCAGCACTGTGGCAGATAAGGCAAGGAGTACAGGGTGAGAGAAGAAAGTGGAGCAGCAGAGTTGTGAAGGGGATTAGAGTGCCACTCACGGGAGTTGCAGGATCATGAATGCTGCATGCCCCAAATGGCTGGGGCGGCACAGTGAGCTCCCACAGGTGGTGGCAGCGCTGTTGGCAGTGGGACTGTGGTGGTGGCAAATGAGCTCCTGCAAATGGCCATGGCGCTGTCGACAGTAGGAGGAGTGGGGGGGTGGCAAGCACCGACTGGTGGTCAGTGACCACCTGCAGCCAGTGGCAGCAGCCAGCGGCCAGCAGCAATTGCAGACTGCTCGCCGATGCCAGTGGTGGTGGCAGTGGCGGGGGGGAGGGGGGTGAGCAGCGACTGCCCAAAGGCGCCACCAGCAGTGTCGGTGCACTGCCATGCTCGAGGGGTGCACCCCTTATGTGTTGCTAATGTGCAGGTTTGCCTGACTCAGTGGAGTTCAATTTGTAGCACCCCTGGAAAGAAAGGTTCCCCCCCCCACTAGTTTAGGTTATTGTGTTCAGTAAGTGCAGTAAGTATAATGAGCTTTTCACAGACTGCAGTTGCTAGTGTGAGATTCCTAACACTACAACAACCAGTAATTCAGCTAAGTTAGTGTCCTCCCTACAGATTTTATTAAGCATGCTTTTAAACATAGCTTTTTGAATTAAAGCATTCAGTGAAATACTCATCACAAGTATATACCTATTCTCAGTAAGGAATAGCAGATTAGGAAAGGGATTGTGACAATCAGCGAGTCAGCCAATCAATCCATCTCTCAGTTTTTTTCACTATTCCAGGTGTTTCAAGCATTGTATGTTAGGAAGTAACGTGCTTATAAAAATAAACTAGCTTTTCATTAAGATAATTATCTGCAGATATTGCTGTGGCAATTAGCATCCTAATCATATGCACGAGGACTGACTTCCTATTGCCTCTTCCAAATTTTTTTTGCGACCCATCTTTCTTCCTCCAAGCTCCAAGAAGTTCACTGTATCTTTCCTTTTGATAATCTATATTGTTTTTGTGTTTTCATTTTTGTTTTTTGTATACGTATTTGCCACTTGCCAAAATCAGTTATTACTAACACAACAACCACTTTGGATTAGATCTATGAACGAACAAAGACACCACAATTCTCAGTATGCAGAAGTTATTTTTCTAGAAGGCCTTCTACCTAGACTTAACTTAGGTCCAGTGATGGGATCCCAAGTCAGCCAAGCCATGAAGATGCAAACTTCTCTTGACCCAAGCTAACAATTAAAAGGACCTGGAAATTTTGAATAAAAAGACTGACTTTAATAATTAGGGAAAAAACACTACAACAGATGTAAGGAAGACAGAACATAAAATAAAGGGTTTAAACATGCTAACTCCTAACATTTCACTTTCGAACCTGGCCACTAGTTACTTTTCAGTCCCCAGCTGGTTTCAGGGGCAGACAGGAATCATCACTGCGTTCCTGGTGAAACTCCCCCTTGTCCCCAGAGGTCTTGAGGTCTTAGCTTCTCTGCTGGCCCTCAGCAGATTGTCTCTGCCTCACTACTTCAGCCCTCTCAGCTGTAGAGCCCAAGTGGCAGACTCCCTCCATTTCCACTCTCTAGAGCTTCACACCAGCCTCTTCAGTGTACTCCAGCAGGCCACATGCTCTCACAATCTCTGGCTCCTCTTTTTATATCTCCTCCCCTCAGCTTGTAGAAAGACCTGGAGTTCTTAGGAAAAGGGCCCTTCCAGCACCATCCAGAAGGCACAGTGCCATGAGCCATGCAACACTCAACCTCTTTGCAGTACAGCTATGAGCCCTTTCATCACCAGAACAAAAATGTATCCAAAAACAATTTTCATTACAGAATGGCAAAACCAATAGCAACATATAATTATCATAAATCTCCCCTCTGATACAAACACAGCAGGGATTTTTTTCTCAACAAAGCCACACTGGAGTGTTTGTCCTGGAAGCATTTTTTGTTGACAGCACTGCAACTTGGTTGTTCTTTTTTTTTTTTTTACAGTTTCAATACATGTCATATTTTGCAACACACTCAGTTTTGAATTCTATCCCTTCATGCTCTGTAACCATTTCAGTGGGGCATGCTTTGTATACACTGTAAAATGTTGGCCATACAAATATTGTTGCCATTTCCTTAAGGCTAAAACAATTTCCAAACCCTTTTTTCTTGACTGTGGCATAATTTATTTACCTTGGTGACAGTTTTGTTTTGTTTTTTTGCTTAAGTAGGCCACTGTCATCCTTTTTTTTCAAGCCAGTATCTAGGCCAATGTCTGGAGCATCCATAAACATGGCAAAGGGCCTAGAAAAGTTAGGGGTCATCTGTACGAGTTCACTTCCCTGAGCTTGTTAAAAATGTATTGCATGTCTGTTGGCAAGTTCCAGTTCAGCATACTCTGTCCAGTTTACCTTCTCAGACAAGTCTGTCAAGGGGGCAGCAATGGAGCTAATGCTGGGTACAAAACCCCTGTAAAATCCCAATAAATGCATAAAAGACTGTACCTTCTTTTAGTATTCGGAACTCACCAGTTTTGGATGGCATCAATTTTTACTGAGTCTAGGTGTATAGTCCCAGATTTTACTTAATATCTCAGGTATTTTGCCTGTACCATTTCTACGCAGCACTGCGCGGCTCCCTTAATGGTAAAGCCTTCCACCTGGATCCTTGCTAGGACCTGCCGTAGGTGTACTAGATGTTCTTTCTATTTTTGGTTGAAAATGATGATGTCACTGACAAATCCAACTGAAAATCACCCAGAGCATTTTGCATCTGATCTACCAGCTTAATGAAAGTTTCAGGGGCAGTCTACATCCTGAAGGAAGAACAAGGAACTCATAGGGCACACTTCAGACAAGCGTGCATTTGACGTTTGCAGGGCCACAGACTCAATCTGTAGCACTGCAAACTGCACATGCTACACCTGCAGCCATTAACTGTGCTTCTAATTTGAACCAGGAGATCCCGGTGTAAACAAAAAAAAAAGAGGCAGAAAAAAACAGGGTGGTGTGTGTGGTTGCACCAGAGCCTGACGTGAGCCTGGAAATCAGAGCCTGGCCTGCCTTTGGCTGGTGCTCAGGCTCTGTGCATCCAGATCACCACCACTGGATCCCTGGGAGCCCCCCAGGACCCTAAGTAAGGTTGCTAGAGCCAGCCCCAGGAGCTGGCCCCAGCTTCCCTGCCCCACCGGTAACATTTTTCCACACAAACCCCATGTGCAGCGGCTTGTGCCAGGACAAAAAGCAGCATCACAAATATGTGCTGCTGCTTTTCCCCCCATGGCAACCACATGCCCCTGTTCATGGGGTTGCAGCCATAGAGACCCTTTGAAGTTAAAAAGGCTGATTTCATGTGTGCCTGTTCCTCTAGTCTAAAGGGATCTTCCAGTATCCCTTAGTTGGGCCCTTGTGGTTGTATCATACTTTGTTCCCCCAACTTTATCAATAAATTCATCCATTCAGGGCATAGGGTATGCATCCAACTCCATGAGTAAGATCTATTTTCTATTATCTGCACAAAATCAAATCTCCACCATCTGCTGCTGGAACCAATATCACTGGGAAAGACTATAGGCTTTGAGATGGCCTAATGATGCCCATATTCCTCATCTCTTGGATCTCTTTCTCTAGTTGCTTCACTAGAACCCCCAGTATAAGCCTAACCAGGGTGGATATAGGTGGATGGTTCTCTCTATTTATTTGGTAAAGAGCTTTTCTAACTCTGCTTGCCCTATTGGATAACTAGTGCATAGGCAACAAGTACCTCCCTGATCTGTTCTCCTTGGCTCTCACTTAGCTCTGGGGAAATTATCACCTCCATGGTACTCTGACCTTTCTCTTTGTTCCTCCACTCCACACTGCAATCTTTTTCTTCGCTTCCCATGTCCTCACTGAGGGTAAAGATGACATCAGCCAGGTCATAATAAGGTTGTATCATGTTTACATGGTAAACATGGTAAACAAGATGACTGCGATTGTGGATAGGTAACCCCACCATATATGTTACATCTGACAACTGATGTTTGACTGATGAGCCTTCCCACACTCTTCACTGTTCTTTCTCACTGGTATCAAGACTAGCACCTGATTTCTCACAGCATAAATCCATGCCCTAGCCCTCCAGTCATACCAACATTTCTGCTTGGTCTAAATGTTCTCTGGCTAACCCCATCAACTCCAGTAGTCTCTCCAGTAGTTTCCAGTAGTCATCCCCTAATAATATAGGGATTGGGACCTGATCTGAGAGACCTATGACCTTGTGACCTTCCCAATTGTGCCATTTCAAATGCATAGTTGACTGTGGGCAGTCTCTCAGTGGGTGCCCCTAAGGGTTTGATAAAGCCTGCTTCCCCTCGTGAATTTTTCTGGATCCATTAATATGGGATGTACCAGACTTCTTTCTGCTCTGGTGTCCCTCTACCCATGGGTAACCTTTCCGTCTACTTCCATTAGCTCTATTAATTGTCTCAGGGTCAACTAGGCTCCCTTCCAATCAGACTTATTGGGGCAATTGGCCCTTGGGACTGTTCTATAAGAGGCTGGTTTACCACATTCATTTGGAAGATTTTCTTTTCCCTGATCCCACTCTTCACAACACTTAGAACACTCTCTAGCCAGATATCTTGCCTTATTATAGAGAAAATGTCTTTTGTCTTCTAGCTCTCTTTTTGGCCCTCCAGGTGTAGGTCTGGTCAGCCCTTCTTTACACCAACTTCCTCTCCTTTCTCCCGGATTATAGTACTCTTGGTGAGAAAAACAAGCTTGAATTTCTTTCTCCAAGCCTTTTTTTTTCCTTCTTTCTTCCTGACTTCTAACACTCTACTGTACACAGATAACCTTGTTTTCATCACAGAGATCTGCTGCTTCCCACAACATGGTAAGGTGTCTGTCCTTTACTCAGAATCTGAACTCAACTGGCCAGTTCACATACAACATTTTCAGAGCCAGAACATGCTTAATCTTGTCAACTATTTCAACTCCTTCTCCCAGAAGCCATTTTTTCAGGCTTTCCCACAGGCATGTGGCCAACTGCCAGTAAATGCTATTCCCTTCTGTCTTGATTTGCCTAAACCTTTGGTGATACTACTCTAGGGTTATTTCAGACTCTATCAGTAAGGCCCCTTTCACCTTTAGGTAGCCTTTACTGTCCTCCAAAATCATGTTAAAATAAGCTTGAAGGGCTTTTCCCTGCAGCAGTTAAGGGAGGTAGAGTATTCTTTCCCCTTTCCACTTCCTTTTCCCTTCTTTCCCCTTATGCAACATGCAGACCCTTCCAATCTCCTCTAAAATGTTGTAAATGCTGATTCCTTCAATGTATTCACATACACAGATTATATTTATACAGATCCTCAAAAAATCCCAAAACTGTTCCTTACCCCTTGATTCTACAGAGAAGGTAGGCAGTCCTCACTTCAGCCACTCCTGCTGCAGCTGTAGTTTCTATGTTTCTAGATCTAACTCCATCATCTTCCTCTTCTGTTCAAATTCCATCTGCTTCATCTACTTCTCCACTTTTAGTCTCAGTTCTTGTCATCCACGATGTCTGGCTATTTCTCAGTTTCATCCTGTCTACATTCAGTTATATCCAGCATCTTTTCAGGGACTTGGTATCATGATCCTTGATTGTTTTTCCTTCCTTCACTATTTCTTTTCGCATATGAATGTCATAATTTATAATCTTTGTTCCTTGTGGTACATGTAGTGCTTAGTTCATTTTGTGTAGGTTAAATACTGGAGGTCTGTTTCTAAACTCAGTTTTCCACTGCATTTACCCAGTGGCATAAGAATGGTTTACTGTATATTATCCCATAGTCATATTTCCCTAGTCTAATATTGGTGCTTATCAGTGCTATTCGGATTACATTTCTGCTGTTTCCACAATCCAGCTAGAATCCAATTAGATCTAAAAGCTTATTTGTGACTATGGCAGTTAAATGTCTGGCAGCCTTTCCTTGCATACATGTATATTGAATTTTGAGATCTGCTAACATCACACCGCAAAAATCCTTTTCTTCCTAAGAAATCTCTACAACCTCATTAATTGCATGTAATGGGATGCTTTTCTTCCTAAGATATCAAGGTAACTGGCACAGGAAGATGGGAAGGGGGAAGGGACAAAGGGGTGGAGTGGGTGTGTAGGGGCTGCCGTGCTGCTACCCTCTCTATCCTCCCACCACTAACCCCAAACCCTGAATCCCCACCTTCTACCCCAAAATATTTCACCTTCCACCCCAGTTGTTCATGCTGACCCCAATCATTCCCTGATTGCTGTTCTGCCATGAAGAACAGCCCGAAAGCAGTAGAAGTGCTGGTGGGGGGTTCTCCTCCCTGCCCTCCTGGGGGTCCATGCAGACCATGACAACCCTGTGCACCCAGATCCAGCCTTTGCTGTACCCCACAACTGAAGGGGAAGGTTGAATCTGGGTGTGCAGGGGCAGCACAGACTGTAGAGAGCCTGGGTACAGGCAGAGAGATGCAACCCCCCCACCACACACACACACACACAAATTCCTCCACCACTCTCCATATCATGAACCCTTTGTTCTTCATAAGCACT
>NW_017729027.1:24808654-24843475 GCF_001723915.1 Gavialis gangeticus | reverse complement strand
CACACACACACACACACACAAATTCCTCCACCACTCTCCAGCCTTTTTCCAGTCTTCTGGTACCTTGCCCATCCCCACCCCCCCTTTCATGAATATTATTGTCAAAGCCTTCAAGATCTCTTATGCCAGTTCCTTCAGTCTGACATTTATATATATATAATTCCCTCAGTTTGCCCCCTTCCTAATCCAAATAATCCTTATTAAGTGTCTAGCAGCAGCTTAATTTTTTTAGTGAAGATGGAAGCAAACTAATTGTTGAGTAGTTCCACCTTTACATTTTTTGTTAAGAGGGCTATGTAACAGTGGACCCACAGGTTCCTTGGTCTTTCTTTCCTGGCCAACATACTAATAGACCCTCTTGTTGTCTTTAACCTCCTTCACCAGGTAAGGTTCATTTTTATCTCTGTCTTGCTAATTTTGTCCCTTCAGGTTCTTGGTATTCTTCCTTGATGATATGCCCATTTTTTACATTCCCTGTATACTTTGCTTTTGCATTTGAGGCATCCTAGAAGCTCCTTGTGCAGCTCCTCTTGCTATTCTTCTTATGCTTCCATTGTGTCAAAACATTTCTTGTTTAGCTGCCAATACTGTACCCTTCAGCACTCCCAGCTCTCATGTGCACCTTTATCCTTCATTCTGCCTTCCCATGACACCAAGCTTATTAACTTCTTGAGTCAATTGAAATCTGCCTTTTTGAAATCTAGCATCCCCGTTTTGCAGATCTCATGCTTTCCCCATCTCAGGATCTAGAATTCTGTCATATTGTTATCATTTTCTCCCAACTTGCTCTTCACCTTAATGTCCTCCACCAGTTCTTTCCTATTGGTCAGGATCAGATCTAAGGTAGATTATCCCCTAGTTGTATCCTCAGCCTCCTGAAGTAGGAAGTTGTCCTCCACACAAGTTAAAAGCTGACTGGACATTTTATGTTTGGCTATAATGTTCTTCTAGAGGATATCCAGAAGATTGACGTCTCCCATCAGTACCATCTCATAGATTTTGGATAACTTTGTCACTTCCTTGAAGAGTGCCTTATGCACTTCTTCCTGACTGGGTGCTCTATTATAAATCCCCACCATGATATTGCTGCTGTACCTTTCACCTTCACCCAAATGCATTTTGCACTTCTGTCTTCATCCTCCTGAACCAGGGATCAAGTTTATCTGTTTTTTTACATACAAGGTGACAGCACGACCTTTTCCTCTGACCCTATTCTTCCAAAATAGTGTGTGTCCCTCAGTGTTGATGTTCTGGTCATAAGAACTATTGTACCAGGTCTCTGTGATACCAAGTTGATTATAGTTCTTTTCACAAGCTGTGGCATCCAGCTTATTGTATCTATTTCCCACGCTTCTCTCATTTGTATACATACATCAAATGTATTTTGCATTCCAACCTACTAACTTTCCTTTGTGTCATTTGTTGGTGTCCTGTGGATACATGGCCTCAGAGTGAAGTTGCTTTTTCCAGATCTTTCCTTTCTGGATTGTTTAATCTGTTGCTGGAGGGTTTTTGTTACTATCCTACACAAAGCCTAATTTAAAGCCCCCCTTACTAGGTTGGCCAGATAATGCCCAAAGATACTATTTCCAGTTTTGGTCAGATGGATCCCCTCTCTTGATAGCAGTCTTCCCAAGGCATTCATCCATTGTCAAAAAATGCAAAGCCTCGATGTGAACACCACCATCTCAGCCACACATTTACTTCCATGAAACAATGGTCCCTGCCTAAGCCCTTGTCTTACACTGGGAAGATCAGTGAGAACATCACTGGGGCTCCAAGCTCTTTAACGCTCCTGCCAAGAGCCTCATAGTCTTCTCTGATCTGCTTAGTGTTTTTCCTGGCGGTATTAATTAACATTAAAATAAAAATAATCCTAAACTCTGAAATACAAAAGGAAAATATTTTTGTCCAAAAAATTCCCTTTACATTCAAGTGAAAAAAATGTAACAAACTTTGCAGAACACTTATCTATTTCCCCTACGTCTTCCATTTATGCATTTCTTTTTCAGGTAGCAAAATGAGAGTTTTTGAGTAACATTATCTTCCTCTTTATTGTTTTGTGCTTGTATATATCTGCTAGTGCAACTGGAATAATCAGCCCTTTACCTTCCACTAATGACTAAACCAGTTACATACTGAAAACAAAGGTCACAAATCTGATGCTCTTGCAACACCAAAAGGCAAAGGAAAAATAATATGACATTACCATTACTAAACTTCTAGCCCAGTGTGACCTATGTTGTTTTCTACTATTCACATATTGCTAAGAATGTTTGTTATTCTCACTCTGACTACAACTACTAGACATATATATATCACTATATATAGAGAGACCCTTTGAAGTTATATTATATATATATAATGACACTTGGTATCACTATATAATGACATATATAGATACATATATATATAGATACATATATATATTATATATATATATATAATGACATATATGGACATGTATATATATGCACACACACACGTCTAGTAGTTGTAGCTTTAATATTTATTCATTGAAACCTGATCCCAGTAATAAAGAGAATAACAGAAAATGCAATTCAACACTTTGCAATGCAGGCTGGATGATCAAGATTATTGATGACATAAAGAATAACGCTCTGTCACAGGGTTGAAACCAGTTTACATATCAGTTCCATATATCCTATTGCAAAATACTAGATTTCTTACTATTACAATGGGGCATGTCTACATGTGACATGGGGCATCTACATGCTATGGCAACATAGTATCCTTGGACAAAATCATAGCACCGCAAGTACATCTCCATAGCAGCTAAAAATAACCATGTGCTGTGCACATGGTGCAGTATGGGCTGTTACTGCACTGTCAGTAACACACCATAACAATGGTGCCATAGGGGCATGGCACAGTAACAAAGGTACTGTAGGGGCATGTGTAGACGCACCCTGTATGTATTTGATTCAATCTTTACTAAATGAAGTACAGCTTCCAAATTCTGTAGTGGATGGGAAGCAAGGTAACTATTTTGTGAAATACTTACTTTTGGGAAAAGTATTAAAAAGCCAGTTTTACAAAATAAGGTAAATTTCTCCATGAAGTCCAGCTAGTTAGCTTTCAGACCCGCTTCCAAATTTGGCTGAGGATCCAGGACCCATGATCCCATCTACTAATAAGTGCTAAGCATGTTGTTATTTTTAAACGGAAATGCTCTCAGGCACTATTTCTACAGGATTGGTTTCATCATCATTGAGATGTTGTTGTCATGGAAAACATCTATAGTTCTCAAAAGACTCTTTCAGATTATTATGCTGTGTGGCATCTCTTCTTTGAACATATGAAGAAAGACAGCACTCTCTTGGCTAAATCAGAAATGCATCAGAATTTCTATGTTTGGTATGGAATTAGGATGTAGATTATTCACACCTCAATATAGTTTTTTGAAAGCCTCAGCTTATCTGTACACTCCCTGCTCTTAACATGAAGAATAATGCCAATCTCAGCAATACTCTTACATGAGGAAGAGAATGTTTAAATGTGAACACTGTGATTATGACATTAATTCATACAAAAAGGTTTTTCCTATACATGTACATCATATATTTTATTTATGCATGGTGTGCACGTCCAAGTGTGTTGTATAGAAACTAAAACACTGAAACATAAACCTAGAGCTTCATTGTCTTTGCACTGGAAGACATAAACTAAGAAAATTGCAAAGGAATCTTCTGTGGATCCCCTGTCCTGTTCTTTAGAGTTGTTTAAAGTAGCCTCATCACCATGAGCCCATTTTAGTCACCATGGCAGTTAATTAAGAAGTGGCAAGCATTATTTGTTCCCCATTTCATTTTTTTCCCCTGAACCAAAATAGCAATTATGTAATTCATTCCATTACATCAATTACATGGGTTTTATGTTATTTGGAAGCTTTATAAATCTTCTAGAACAACAATACCGTTTATGATTAACTATTAAAACAGATTTGTTGCTAGACAATGCAACACCTCCTTATAAACTACATCCTTTTCGGGGACATCAATATTGTCATTTTTAGTTTAAATGAAATTCAGGGAACTGAAAAAGACAAACACAATATCTTTCCACCTAAATACTAACATTGTCAAGAAAATAATCAGTTTTATGCTGGAGTGACTTTAAATATAGAAGGCGTATTTCTTTCATATCAATTGATGGTGTTCTATTGATATGAGGATATCCATTGATATTAGCTACTTATTGGCTGCTTCTACACATGCAATTAATGTGAAGCAATAAACTCCAGAACTTTTTGCTCCAGTGTTTATTGCTCCTGAGTGCACAATTTGAACATGCATCTGGGACCGCAGCATGCTGAGTCAGTTTGGAGCAGCTCCAGCTGGCAGCAGGGCCTAGGGATCAGTACTTGTATTATCCTACTGTGGAGTTCATTTAGTTACTCCAGCCTAATAGCCCTGCATTGGTAGACACAAAACATTTACCACACAGCTAATTAGTCTACCCTGCAGTAAAAAGCTCATGTAAATGTGCCCACTACGATGTAAGGGTGCAGTTCAGAAAAATGCTCAAAATAAGATTATGATTAAAGGAGCAGGTCATCTCATTGAATTCAATCAAATTACACACATCTTTAAAGATAAAACATGCCTCAGTGCTCTGTTGAATTTGGCCCGAAGTGAAAGGCAAATCAGGGTCAAAGTTCTTTCACATCCATTGCAATCATGTTTTGTTTCTGATCAGTGGTATTTTTTTCATAGCTTACTGGCAAATTATTTTTCTGTGGTATGAAGACTGCAGTGATAAATTTAGATTTGACAAAAATAGATTTTAGCTTGCAGATAGTCACAAAAATCTATTTTCTGTATCTCTTCTATATAAGTGATCAAAACATGTTAGAATATGCCACCAGAAGAAGCAATTTCAAACCCCTTATCATTAACACTGCTATTGATACAGCATAGCACTCTACTAAATAAAACTAGTAATAATAATATACCCAGAAAAAAGTTATAACAAAGAACATGTTGGCTTACATTTTGCAAAAGTTATTTTCTTACATTTTGTTTTTCATTATCTGTTGGACATTGATTCTTTATCTTATTTCTGAATTAATAAGAATATGTTTTCAGGGGGAAAAAAAGAAATGCATGCTGAAAAAGGCTTAAGTTCCTTTAACAAGATTTATCTTGACCCTGAAAGTTTTTGACAATGCAGCCAAGTGTCATTCAGGAAATTGCACATACCATGGACACTGAACTACCCTCTCATCTTGAAGGCTGTCCCTTCAGATAAAGAATGAAACACAGTGTGGGAAAGAATAGAACATCATTTACTATGAGCATCTGTGTTGTACAGTCTTTGAGAATAATTGAAAAGGTGAGTTTTCAGTTATAATCAATGTAGATATACTTTAAAGATAAGACTAGAATGGATTTTGCTCCTGCCATGGTTTCTGATATGTAATATTTCAGAATGATCTTATGGTTAAAACAGACATTTTTTGGGACCTTAGGAAAGTCACATAGAGCCAGATTCTACCCTACCTATGGGGTACAGAAGTAGGCTTCAGTGCCAAGTGAAATTCTACTCCGTCCTACTTTACTAGGTGAAAAAAACTGTTAATACAAACTGAGTGAGTCCTCTGTTTTTGTGACTTAGTCTTAAAGATAAAATTTACAAAAGTAGATGCATTAATGGAATTTTAAGGACTAAAGGAGGATGTAATGGAATTGTGTTTAGGCATCTAAATCCATTTGAGCCCTTAACTAATAGGTGGAATAGAATCTGGTCTTTCTGAGATACACACAGGATATTTCCTTCCATCCTCTTTTGCTCTGGGTATGTTCATTGGTGCAGGGATTCTTTCTTTCTATGTGCAAATAGAATCTAGCATAATGAAGCCCTGACGCCAACAAAAAATCATTTATTTTGAAAATAATTTAAGCACCAGTTCAAACTCAGTTAAATTTGAAATGAAATTCTCATAACAGAACAATGTAAAACCAACTACACTCATTATTAGCCAATGAGCTTGGCTCTAACACTGACATATCCATTTGCACAATAACCCAGCAAACACTTATGCAAGCAGGTAAATTTACAAATCTTCTTTATAAAATATGGGACTCAAAGTCAAGAATAAATCATGATACACATTAAGTATTAATATGATACTTATGAAGCAGAGTTTTCAAAAGTACTCTATTATGACCTAGGTCTGATGTCAAAGTTTAGTCTCCCACTATCTTCTATAGGAGGAAATTTAGGTCATTCTGAGTTAGGTCAATTTTGAAAATCTAACTGCTAGATTAATTGCAACAAGAACAGCTTTGTTTTTTTTCCAGATTTGATGGTATTAATCACGCTGGTACATCTCTTTTTAGTTAACTGCACTGAAAAGAGTTTTTGCAAAACAGGATTATTTTTTCTTACTGGTAATACTGGAAATATATTTTTCTAAAAACACAAACTATTCAGGTGACTATTTCAAAAGTTTAAATAAAGCTGAGTATAAATTAACAAAAGCCATCAATTTGTGCATATTCAGAAATGAAGCTTATTACAAAATCTAATTTTAAATGTGTCCTGTCACGGTAGCACTTTTGCTGGGTAAGCTATTTTCTGTATGAGAATGTTGTACCCATTGAGGGTTTGTCTTATCAGATTTGTTCTCTTAGGCTGAAAATATTTAAGTGCCTATAATGAATCATTTTACACAATATATGCCCACACATAGCTTACCATAATATAAAGTAGATGGTTCATGAGTACCTTGATAATTAGCATACTCTATCTATTTCAGTTCCCAGATTCTGCTGTCTCCTACTCACCAATGGCATTATGCATTATTCATGCTACCTTCACTGATTATTTTAAACAAAATAATGTAGGAATCATAGACTTTTCCCCACATTTAGAATTTTATTTTTTCAGATATTTCAGATATTTTATCTTGCATTCCTCCCTACTGCATATTTGATATGGCAAAAGCTGAAAATTTACTATTGCTAATAATAATAATAATGTTTCGTTTAATTCTGTTCAGAAGTTTTGATGAGGGGAACACACCTCTTTCTAAACTTCATTTGTTCCAGAATTTATTTTAGAATTATTTCATTCTGTAAATTTTCAATATTTAAGGTTTCCTCACTACTACTAGTTCTATGCATTGACTCATTAACTTTATATTAAATATCCCTATTATACTTCAAATGAGTTACAATCCATTTTGTGGAATCCAATTAAAAAAAAAATCCTTATTCCTTCCTTCAGATACACAGGAGAGTTCAGGAGTAAAAATAAGAGATGCTTGCTTTTGAATAGCCTGTGAAATATTTTACATTAAGCTCACATTTGCACAAGATGTACATAAAGACATATGAGTTTATAGTTTGGTTTAAATGCCTTCTCATAGTTCAGAAGTGTATTCCAGTTTATTCCTGATACATTTCATGATTTTTAAAATATAAATGAGTTGGGTCTGTCATGTGACTACTGACTATTCCACCCAGTAGCATAACTGGGGGTGGGTGAGGGGGAAAGTTGGACCAAGTGCCAAATTAAGAGGGGTTCCAGAATTGCTCCCATTCCTGCAGAGTCCATGCCTCAGCAGCATACCCATGCCAAGAACTCCACAACCATCCCTGGCCGCTGTTTTAAGAGTTCCCAGCATGAGTAAGACTGCTGCTCCCTGACCCTACTCTTAGAACTGTGCAACTTTCACCCCAGCTGTTGGAACTTGAGTGTCCTTCCTTCAAGCTCTCAGAATCTGCTTACTCCCCCCTCTCAGAACCACACTCCCCTCTCTCCCATTCTTCTGCAGTTGCCTCCAGGTGCCAACTTGCTGGTTTCATCACTGATTCCATCTAATCTCTGGAACCCAATAAAATTTACATAACAATATGAGTGGAGTTCTATTTACCTTTGGCTGCTTCTATATGCAATGCTATTGTGCAGTGGTTACTGTGCAGTAGTACTGGCAAACACCTTTTTTGTAATGCTCCTGCACAGTAGCATCACATCACAGTTTTCTGCCACATAATGCTACTGTGCAGTAGTATCAGGCTACTGTGCGGTCAGTGTCCCATGTGGATACACCCTTTGTTTATCTGATTGCCAGTTTTCTAGACATCTACCTGGGCATTTTTAGACCTAGGTGTATGTTATAGATGCATAAATGTTCACACAAAGACTGAGCATGGACAAGAGGGTAATGGGCAAATGGAGTGTTTGACTACATTCCCAAGTCCTTGAGCACAAGTCCCCAAAAAAATGAGGACAGGGCAAAGACCACTTCCAGCATTTAGCTTTACTGGCTCAATGGTTAGGTAGCTTACCCACAAAGCCAAAGGCTCATGTTATAAGCCCCACTCACCCAAAGGGGTTTTGACTTTATACTGCATTTTGACCACCTACTGCTCATGTTCAGTCTATGCATGCATATTTATGTGCCTACACTTCAGGGGAAATAGAGCTATCTGTACTTAAGTGAAAGGCAGGGAAGATTTTCATGTGATAGACTAATCAAAGTGTCTGTGTGTCTATGTGTGTGTACATATATATATAAGCTTTCATGGGCTGAAGCTCACTTCTTCAGGTGTTGTCTTCTGAAGCACATAAAGAAGTGAGATTCAGTCAGTAAATTCTTGTGCTTATATACACACAAACATACACATATGCATACATACATACATGCATACTAGGCCTGTGCAAATAGGGAAGTATTTGATTTGGATTCAGATTCAGTCAATCTGGAGGACAGCAATTTGATTTGGAGATATGGATCACTGTCCTGAATCAATTCAGCTGAATCAGCTTCGGAAGATTCAATGATGATTCGGAGAGATTTGGTGATTCAGCCATAGACTATAATGGGGAATCACTGAAATACCTATACATTTGTCATTTTTTGGAAACTTTAAATGAAAACAGCAGAGGTTGCAGCTCCTTCTGAGGGCATGAATCCTGCCAAGCTTCACAAAGATAGGTGCAGGGGTTTCTGGGAAACTGTACCTCAAACTGCTAAAAGCAAAACTTGTGTCACTTGTGTATGTTAAGGTGGATTTGGATGAAAACAGCAGGGATGGTAGCCTGTAAAATGGGGCCTTCCTGGTGCCAGTTAGAGCTCTGCCCACTCATTTGTTCCTGGGCCAGCCACCTAGCCTTCTTTTGCTCAGATAGAAACAGCTCACAAAAGGGACAGAAAGGCTGCAGACAGAGGCTTATATGCTGTTTCTATGTCCCTCTCCCAGAGCACTGTGATTGGAAGGGGACTCAGGGAAAGATCACAGTCATTGGCCAGTCTTTCCCCCTGCTCCCCTTCCCTCTTCTCAGTTTCTGTTCCCCTGAAAGACTGCCTTCTGAACCTCTGAATCTTTTTTCAAATCTTTTCCGAAACAATTCGGAGGGGTTTTTTGGTTTTGTGATTCAATTTGGATTTGGTGATTTGGCCCCCGAATTGGGCCAAATCTTCTATGAATTAAAGCAGCGACCAAAGCATCACACACCCCCAATACGTATACATATACACAAATACAAATTGGGAGACATCTGGCTGGGTAATAGCTCTATGGAAAAGGACTTGGGAGTCTTGGTAGACCACAGACTCCATATGAGTCTACAGTGTTATGCAGCCACACAAAAGACCGATGTGGTTTTGTGCATCAATAAAAGCATTAGGTGCAAAACACAGGAGGTGATAGTGCTTCTCTATTTGGCATTAGTTAGGCCTCATCTGGAGTAGTGTGTTCAGTTCCAGCTCCAAACTTTAAAAAGAACATGAAGAAGTTAGAGAAGCTCCAGAGGCAGGCAGCAAAGATCATCAAGGGCTGGGAAGGCAAGTTATGCAAGGAGAGGCTGAAGGAGCTATGCGTGTTTAGGTTGAAGAAAAGGTGCATAAGAGGAGTTACGATAGCAGTCTTCAAATACTGAAAGGGCTAACAAAAAGAAGAGGCTTCAGAGAGACCAATGACTTGAAGTTGCAGCAGAGTCAATTTAGACTGGATATCCAGAAAAACTTCATTGTGAGAATAGTGAGTCAGTGGAATAAACTGGCTAGGGAAGTTATGCACTCCTAATCACCAGAGGTGTTCAAGAAGAGGTTGGACAACCACTGGTCGGGAATGATCTAGGCATAGTTATGCCTGTTTTCTACCATGGGTATTTACCATGCTTCAGGGCTTGTCTGGTTGCTTCCCACACCCCTTTTTTTCTGATATATGTGTATCAGTATTTATAAACCTTTCCAGAGGCATTGGGTGGTGGCTACAGCTAAGCCTGGGAACTTCAACTGGGTTGTGCTGCTTCTCCTGCTGGGAGCAAACCCAGAGGTTCCTAGCTGGAGGGTCTTGTCCCTCTCTTTAGGGTCAGATCGATACTATATTTGGGGTCAGGAAGGAATTTTACCTCATGTTCTAATTCGTATGGACTCTGGGGTTTTTGCCTTTCTATATAACAGGGTGCATTTCCCTCTGCCTGGGACTTCTTGAGCATATTTTGACAACATTTTATAGAGGCAGTGCATCAGCTTCTGTGGCTCCCCTGTTTACCTGTGGCATGTTAGGGTGTTAGGTCTATACTGTGCCAGGGCTGAGGCTAGTCTTATGTAGAGTTTACATTATGGTTTTATGGGATGATTTGGATAGGTACAATTCTGCTTCAGGGAAGGGGTTGGACTAGATGACCTCTGGAGGTCTCTTCCAGCCCTACTTCTCTATGATTCTATGACACTTCAGTTAGTCTATAAGGGCATCATTACACATGCTTTGGGGATGGGGAGGTATGCTTTAACTGGAGTGGCTCCAAGAGAGTCTAATTAAAGCACCAGCAGCATCTCATGAATTCAGTACCTTTCACTTCAAAATGGTGGTGGGAATGCTTTAACTGAAGCTCATTTGATGAGCTTCAGTTAAAGCACCCTGTCACCATTTTGAAACATGGGGAGGCTGAATACATGAGATATGGAGGCTGCTGGAGCATGCTTGAGCAGACTTGATTATTACAGTGCATCAGAGCAGCTTTCTCGCTTGTCTATAGGCATCCTAAGGTGCCAGTCTACCCTGCCTTCTACTTGTCTTCAGACTAACACAGATAACTACCTCTATGTTTACATAAGTACCAAAAATGCCACTTGTATGGCTAGAAAGTTGCTATTTAGATGTACAAGATGAAACAGAATTCCACCCTAGGTACCTGGTTACTTAGATTAATACATTTGGGACATGTGTCAAAGCAGGGGAACTTTCAGCTCAATTAGGGATGTACTTATTAAGTTGAAGTACCTGTACTATTACAGATGTCTTGGATTGCAAATTTAGATCTAGGCATCGTAAGCCTTCCTCCACCATATTTGTACTGCCTAAGGATTTTTTGGAGCTGGTCTATAAACCTATTCTAAAAGGAACTAAGGGCTTTGTTACACATCCATTTCTTGGCAGCTCAAGGAGGTCTTAACCCCTGGACTGTCCACACATTAAGATGTGTAAACTAGTTTTAAGCACCATTTAGGCATCTTAAGGTTATGTCATTCCAAGGAAGATTTATCTCTGATCTTTGTTACCCAGCTTGTGTGTCCACGAGTGTGTGGCTATTCTCCAGAGATAAGCTGCCCAAGTTTCATTTTTTCAGCATCCCAGGATGCAGTGTTCCCTTTCCCACCCTCCTGTTCTGTGTGGACAAACTGTCCACCCCCTGAACTCTACTGCCAGGGGGGTGTTTCTGGCACTAAATCAATGCCCCCTTCTGCCCAAAGGGGTGTGACCTACCCAGGCAGCTCAGTGGGACCCAGACCAGTCTGAGAGGGAAAGATGAAGGAGTGGAGGAGTCACAAAGTAGGGGTCCAAAGCAGGATCCCTGTGAACTGGGGCTTCCCTCCCAGGGCAGTGTAACTGTGAGCAAGGGTACCCAATCCCAATCTCAATCCCAAACCCTATTTATTTATTTAATTTATTTACTCTTATTTCTTTTTATCTTTTTTTTTTAACTACCATTGATTTTATCTTAAGTGACTTCAGTGGCTGACTTCCTTCATTTCACCACCCAGGCCCCAACCACCATTTCTACCTATTGCCTCTCCACCTCCCATTTTATTACCCAGTCCCCATCATTAAAACTCTTTCCCTTCCAGCTTCATGCTCCTGCCCTCACTATGCTATCTCGCCAACCCACACCCACCTAGAGCAAGGATAGTAGCCTGTAACACACAACTCAGAGCTGTAGGTCCTAGTCAGGCCCCTGCTCACCAACATTATAGTGGAAGTCACATTTTTGCAGGTCAGAAACAGTCAAAGAAGGTTTTTAGTTTGGACATGTAACTATTCTAAGCTTGAGCAAATACTAACACTAGTCAACATTTGAGAAGTTTGAAGTGTAATGTGTAAGACCATTTTTTTTTCTTTAAAGCACCCCAAAAAGAAGGTGGGGATGCTGTTGTTTATACAATAGTTTAGTGGTCAATGTTTAAGGAAGTTTTTATTTGCTGTGTTGAAAAGGAACATCAATTTCTACAAACAGAGAATGTCACCAGCAATCCAATCAACAGGAAGACAGTTTCAAGTGGGATCCACACCCTGAGTAAACAATTCATGGCAAGGTTTAGATCAAATATATTTAAATTTGAAGGCTCAGTTTATATAATGAAGATAATCCAAATATACCACCTGTCTAAGAAGTTTAATATTTTTTTTGGAGTGGTGTATTTTGTTTTGTTTTGCTTTTTATATTCTATAAAATAGCCAGAGAATTAAAACTAGGGAATTAATAAGTATAATTAAATGAAAATTAAAATATTAGATATTATTTTAAAAAATCTTCCATCATCATTATTGTAGCCAGGTCTGAACCTATTACTATGGGTGTGGAGAAGCCCGAAAGGCCCCATACCATGGAAGCATTCCCCACCAGCGTTGCCAGGAATTAAATATGAAATGATCATATCGGAAGCTCAAAATTATTATATTTGCTGAAAAACTATTGTACACTGAAAATATGCAAATGCATATATAAATATGTATACAAATAAGCCTACTTATTTGCTGTACATTGCTCATGTTAACTCACCAGTGAGTGAGTGAGAGAGAACTGGATCATCAGAGTTAGAGCATGTCTCTATTTTGAGGCAAGCAGTCATAAGAAAGTGCTGACAGTGAACCCAAAAGTAGTTATGACTCCCTGAGAGTGACTTGGGTTTGCATATGCTGCATCAATTAGCTGCCTTAAAATGATCATACATTTCAAATACTTTTGACTGATCATACATTGTACAATAGCTGAAATTATCACACAAATTTGATAAATATTGTACACCTGGCAGTATTGTTCCCCATGCCAATCCCATACCTGGAGGGACTCATCAGAGGCTGAGGAACCAGGTCAAGGAATGCAGTGAGCTTTCCAGCAAGGGATCTTACACAGGTGTAGGGAATGAGGAGATCTGGTGCATGTGAACCAGCAGGGGGGAAAATACAAGATGCTGAAAGCAGCCTCTGGGTGTGACTGCATTGGCAGAGGGAAAGGACACGGCTGTCCTGAGTCCACACAAAGTGCAGATCAAGCAACCACCATGTGGGCTCTCTTCAAAGCCTCTGAAAGATAAGATAAGAGGGGGGTGCAGAAGGAAACGAAGCCTGGGAAAATCTACTAAGCCAGAGACTCTGAGCCAGCAAAAATCTAAGTAGCAATTTATTTGTTGAACTATGTTTGTTTCTTTTGCATTTCTTACAAACCCAGGGTGGCCTTGTGGTGCTTTAGACTAACTCAACTGCTACAGAGGCGAGTACCATGAACAGTGGGTTGTTAGCTAAAGCCAGGCATGAAAGTAAAAGTGGTTGGCTCAGTGTGCCTGACCAGACTTGCCTATCTTTTCTCTGCCTGAAAGCGACTGGTAACTAGCTTTGTCACATTTCCTTTTTACCCTAGTGTGAGTATATAATGAAAGTTATAATGTGTTACTGAATCTTTTTGCTTAAGTGGGAAACAAAGGAGCTAGAAATAGATAAGAACATTAATTATAGCCCTCAGTGTTTTTGTAACACCAACAGAATGTGTGGTTTTGTCTATTTTTTCCAACAATAGGGATTAATTTTTTTAGGGTTTCATTTAATAGCAAAATATAAAAAAGAGGAAGAAATAATAGGTGTTATATAACATTCAGTAACATAACTTGAATGCCTTTCTTAGGTTAGCTTAGGTTAGCTCTCCACTGATACGAGATACAGGAATTCAAGAGAAGGTGGTAGTATTTCTAACTTAGTTTTTCTTGACAAACCAGCAAAACATAAAGTACTTTTACAAGTGAAACACAAAGGAATGCCTGGCATCAGGTATTTTATGTGCAATTTTGTTTTTTTCATTTTGTTTGGCAAGATGAGACTGAGCTTATTATTGACTGTGACATATGGTGATTATTCTAAGTTGGGAAGGTTCAATTAAATGTACATCACAGATAATGGATGAAAACTTTGAAATGGACAGGATTATGTTAGGATTGTGAGATGATTAGTGGGGACTACATTAATAAATGACTAGTGAGTTAATACCTTAGCTAAGTATAATTTATGCATAGTATGTACAGACAAAACATTTTTTTTTGTGCTAAGGAAATCTATCTCTATCTACACACACATATACACACAGACAGACAGATAGGTATAGATTACTTTATGCAGTTGTAGTATTGTCTGAGTTATTAATCTGTCTTTTGATTCAAAGACGGAAAACAATCAGGGATGTTTAAAAACACAATTTTATTAGAGACCCATATTAAAACAGTCAATGCCAGGTAGTAGCAACATGCAAGTGCTGTGGAGCTAGACTGAAGAACTGTTTTTATAGATCAAAAAATTGTTTTTGAATGGGATTCAGTGTCTTAAAGTGACCTATTTGCTCTGGGAAGTGCCAAATGATAGTCAAAACCTTGTTAATTCAAGTTCATTTATTTGGTCCAGCAGTAGCTGTAATGATGCAGAACTTGTTTTTTAGCTCTCAAAAATGGTACTTCCTCATTTACAGTCACACAAACTGCTAAGCCTTCTTCTGCCATATTGCCAAGAAGTGAAACATTATCAGGGAATTGTCAGACTTTTATATATCCTTTTCTTGCTTTCCCCTTGCAAAGTGCTGGATTTGTAAACTTACTTTGCTTAAAACAAATGGATATAGTTTTCAGCTTTCCTTTTCCCATACCCAAGCAATTAGATGAACACAATCTTGCAAATTTAGACTTCAGAACTATTTTAATATCTTTTTGCAGGTTCTCATTGTGAATAACAATAGTCCAATTTCTAACCTTTGCTTGCTAGTGTCTCTTGAGTTCTTAAATACACCTTGGCCATTGTGTGTGGGTAAAATATGAGTGAAAACTAATCCTTGGGACTTATGGAGAAATGTGAAATAATAAAAGCAAGTCTTACTGCCTTGAATGATAAACTGACATTCTCACTATTTCAGCCACATGATGTTATCCAGGTCATTCATAAATTGCCATAGCTGGGGGCCACTTGTAGATACCTTCAAGGACATTGTGGGTGTTTTGATTTCCCAATGATCAGGCACATGTATCATTATATCTGTTCATGTTGACACATACAAACAAAGTTACCCATTCTTTTCCAATGTCTGGCTTTCCTTTTCTCCACCTTGTTCTCTACCAACATACCTTTCAAATAATATCCTGTTTCATACATCATTGTGGATGTCAGCCAAGGTAAAGTTCTCAAAAAATTGAGGAAGGATTACCACTCCTTAGTTGGTGATATATCTGCTAAATGTTTCTTTGTATGCATCTTTGTGTAAATTGGGTTAAAGTATTTCTTCTACCTGTTAAAGCAATAGTCTGTTGCCTTAGAAGCACTTAACCCAACCGGAGTGGCAAGCTGCAGGCCTTTTTCCCTGACCATGGGTTCATATTCCCTCTATCCATTTGAACTTGAACCACAGAAATGGAACCTTGTCAACCTTGAGGGATTTTCCTTCAAGTTTCTATTTGTGATTTTTCTTTGCCTGACTCTCTTTACCTGACCAACTTGATTTCTATCTATGACAGGGTGATAGGCTTTGTGGATGGGGAGAGAAGATTGGACTTGTTATACCTTGATTTAGCATGGTTTTTGGCAATCTCTACTACAACATTCTCATGAACAAGCTGAGTAAATCCAGACTACGTGAAATGAGTAGTCTTCAATGGCTCAGTGTCACCTTGGGAGGATGTATAAAGTGGGGCTCTCCAGTGTCCTGAATCCTGTATTGTTTAATATCTTCATTAACGATTTGGAAGACGGGATTAAGTGTACATTTAGTAAATTTGCAGATGACAGCAAGTTGGCTGGAGTTGCAGACTTTCTGAATGACAGGGCTAGGATTCAGAATGACCTTGATAACTTGAGAAACTATCCAAATTCAATCAAATGAAATTTAATAAGGACAACTACAAAGCCTTCCAATATACTGAAATACGTACTGAGTAATGGCTAGCTAGGCTATAGTACTGCAAAAGATCTGGAGGCTGTAATAAACCATATGCTGAATATAACCCAAGAGCAAATCTCTTGAAAACAAAAGCCAGTATTATCCTGGGTTATATTAAGATAGGGATGGGCAAAATATGGCCCGTGGGCTAGATCTGGCACATGGAGAGACGTTGTCCAGCCCATGGCAGGTCCCTTGGTCTTGCCTGACCCAGGTGCCATCCAGCCCGTGGCATATCATGCTGGTCCTAGGTGCACAGCAAGTTTGGGGTAGCTCCATGGCTGGATTGCATTTCTAGGCAACCTAGGCAGCAGCTCCTGGTTGCCACTGCTGCTGGTCCCAGCCCCATGTTACTGCCAGGGATTCATGTGCTCAACCCCAACTTTATCTCACCTCATGCCTGCTCTGCTCTACTCACCCCAGCCAGAGGGGACCATATTCAGGCAAGCTGAAACCTGCACACACAGTCCCAATCCCAGCCCTCCCTGTGCCTGCTCCAGACTGCCTGCCCACATTGAGCAGCAGCAGGGGCCAAGCAGAAGCTGTTGCTATATACAGGGAAAAAGTGGCTACCTACCCCTCACCACTGCTCAGCCATTCTTGCTCCAGCTACCCAGAGTCCATGCTCAGGCTACTCAGCAGTTCCTCTCTGCCACCATCAAAACCTTCTGGGCCATACAGTGGTGGCAGTGGGGAGGAGCCACAGGGTACCCTGGGTGCAGGCTCTGGGCAGTGGCAGCAAGAAGCGCCCGGCAGTGGCAAGGGGGATGCAGCCGCTTTTCCCCCATGCCAAGCAGTAGCTTCTGCCCAGTCACTGTCACTGCTGCTGCTCAGGATGGGAAAGTGATCTGGAGGAGGCACAGGGCCTTCCACTTCAAGAAAGATGTGGTTATAAGATATAAGAATTGGTTGTATGCACAGGTTTCTGCTGGTCTGAGGCTGGTCCACTTCAGCCAAAGTGACTGGAATTGGTGCAGGATGGGCTACGGTTGTGGAACTGGTGTTGTGTGTTCAGCTGCTGCTGGGTGCTGTTGTGTCACAGGCCAGTTGGTCACTGTGAGTGTATCAATTTTATCACAGGCCAGCTGGGCACTGTGAGTGTATCAATTTTATCACAGGCCAACTGGGCTGCTTGATTCAGTTTTGGATTGAGGAGGCAAAGTTGGGAGTGAAGTAAAGGCAAATTTATTATAGCTTACACATACACAACAGTTAGCAGAAAGATAAATGCGATAAGCAGATAATGCAGTATTGAAGAGCTAATAATAAATAATAATAACAGATAATAACAGATAGATAGATCAATTCTGTTACAGGCCAACTAGGCACTGTGAAGGTATTAGCCACTGGGTTGTTCAAAATAAAAAATAGACAGACATGGGTTGGCAACTTATCGATAGTCCCTCAATGCCAGGTACGCATCAAGTGATTCCAGCGAAGTTGGCATCCCCGATCTACACTGTCAGAGGGTTACTGGGAAAGGTCCCTTGATCAGGATCCAATCCTCACTCACACTGGGAGTCTGGGGTCCGGCCATGGAACAGAAATGACCATTCTGTTCCCTCCTTCCTGCTGGTCACCTGACACACACACATTTTATACCTAGCTTTATGCTAATATGTTGGCTTTAGAACCACTCAGAATGTTACCATATAGCTGTTACCCTATGGGACTGAAAGGTGTTAAAATTGTCATAAAAGATTACTACCCAGACTCGAGTTTATCCAGTAAGCAAATTATGATGCAACACCTTTAGGTTTGAAATTGGCATTGCTCCGGCTAAGCCCCAACCCCCTTTAGGTTTCATTTGAAAATGCTTTCTTGGGATGTGCTTTCCTGGAATGTGTTGGCTGTGCCAGGCAGTTAGACTCAGTTTTTTATCGTCAAAGCTGAACCCTGAGCAGAAACTGTGAGGTCAGCTAATCTTACATCTACAGCTTTGCCTATGGGGCCCAGTCAGTTCCACAAACATTTAATTTTATCATTTTGGTTAAACTTATGACAGACAAGTTACATTTGCAGTTTACAAACTTACAAGCTTTATATTAACTAATATTACCTGTTTAGGCAAAATACCAAATGCCTCTAAGAAGCACATATTTATTCCTTATTAATCCCTCTGGTTCTGGCCGTCACACTGGTAGCAGTGGTTTATGGACAGTGAACTCCTGCAGTGGGTGGGGAGGAAGGTAGGTGCTGACCAGCTCATGACAGCTTCCCTATGTGGGCCTGTGGGACCAAATAATTGCCCACAATTTTAATTAAAATATTTTAAAACAAAAAATAATTAGAGAGCTGGGAAGCAGGACTTATGAGGAAAATATATAAGTATTGGGAATATTTAGGGCCTTACACTGTGAGCTACTTAATTCAAAGGGTGAAAGTGTTGCCCGACCCCAGGCCCAGGCCAGCACTCTGAGGCAAAGTGGGGAGGGGGTGTGTGTGCAGCGCATGTATCTGTTGATGATACTGACATTTTCAGTCTCCCTCTCCCTGCTTCTTCATACTGTTTGCAAACCTGACAGGCAAGGGAGCCAGCAGGTGGCTGATAATACAGTGTTTATCAGTCCATCAACAAAACAAAAGCCTTTCTCATTAATTCAAGCTCTTTTTAACCAGCTTTTTCTAAGGAAGGAATAAAGGAACATTACCAGCAAACCTGTTGATTAGTAGGGCTATGCAAAGCTTCGGACTGAGCTTTGGATCCAGAGAAGCTTTGGACACTTCAGCATACAAAGCAGCATGTCCATATTGAAGTGCTGGCTTCGTTAGGTTTTCTGAAGCACTTCTAAGCTTCTGAAGAGGTTCAGAAAAGCTTCAAAGCCGCTTCAGAGATATGGCCATAGGGTATAATAAGGAATCAATGAAATATCTATAACTTCATTGTTTTTTCTCTGATATGAATTAAACTTGCTGGGATTGTAGCCTCTACTGAGAGCATGATGTCTGCCAAGCTTCAAGAAGATTGGTGCAGGGGTTCAGGGTGAACCGCACCCCAAATTCTTGAAAGCAAAACTCATGTCACATCTATGTGTTACAACACAGAGTGGTAAAAAATGCAGAGATAATAGCCCCCAGTGAGGCCACAAAGTCTGCTAAGTTTCAAGAAGATCAGCACAGGGGCTTGGGGGGAACTACACCTCAAGCTGCAGACACAGAAAACTTGTGACATAGATGACCCTGTGTGTGTTAAGGTGCAGTGGGCTGAAAACTGCAGGGATGCTGGCCCCTGATGAAGTTACAAAGCCTGCCAAGTTCCAAGGAGATAAGTGCAGGGGTTTCAGGCTAACTGCACCTCAAGCCGCGGACAAGCAAAACTTGTGACATGGGTAACACTGTGTGTGTTAAGGTGCAGCAGGATGAAAGCATCAAGGATGGTAGCCCTTGATGCAGCCATGAAGCCTGCCAGCTGTTGAGGAGATAGGTGCAGGGGTTCTGGGTTCTGGGGCCCTGCACCTCTAGTTGCTGACAGGCAAAACTTGTGACATGGGTGCTTGTACAACTGTGTCTGTCTTGGGGGGAACTACTGCAGGCCTGGCTGCTAAGCTACTGTGTTACCAATCAATCATGATTCACTCGAGGACCATCTCAATACACAGTTGCTAGCTAATGTAACCTGTTAATTAGCAACAATTAAAACCTACAAAACCCCACACTAAGGAGAGGAAATAATCAATACAGACAATCAACTGCCCCAAGACAGAGACAGTCAGTTGCGCAAGCACCCATGTCACGAGTTTTGCCTGTCAGCAGCTAGAAGTACAGGACCACAAAAGCCAGAACCCCTGGACTTATCTCCTCGACAGCTGGCAGGCTTCGTGGTCTCAGCAGGGACTAGCAGGCCTGCAGCTTTCACCCTGCTGCATCTTAACACACGCAGTGTCACCCATGTCATGAGTTTTGCTTGTCGGCAGAGTGAGGTGCAGTTTCCCCCAAACCACTACACCAATCTTCTTGAAACTTGGAAGGCTTTTTGGCCACACCAGGGGCCACCATCCCCGCAGTTTTCACCCCCTGTGTTGTAACAGATAGACATGAGCTTTGCTTTCAAGAATTTGGGGTGCAGTTCCCCCCCAAACCCATGCACCAATCCTCTTGAAATTTGACAGACTTCATGCTCTCAACACTGGCCACCATCCTGGCAAGTTTTACCCAAATCAGAGAAAAACCAACGAAGTTATAGATATTTCATTGATTCCCCATTATACCCTATGGCTGGATCTCCAAGGTAGCTCTGAAGCTTTGGAGCCGCTTTGACCAGATCGAAGCAGGAATCCATTCCGGAGCTCCAGATCAGATCCCTGGCATCCAAAGTGGCCAGATCCAAAACTGGATCGAATAGCTGCCTACTTGCACAGGCCTATTGATTAGCTCCAAAAAGCCCTAAGCAGACACTGGTCTGTCTGCCTGTCCCAGTGAAATTGGAGCCACATACACAGACACCTCTTAGCATTAGCTAGCATACCACATGGAGCAGACAGCCCAACCCATGGTTACAAAGCATATGGGATGCTGGGCAATTCTGGTTTGACTTAAACCAGGAAGGGGTGTGGGACAGACTTTGCATAAACCAGTTTGACTCAAATCAGTTAAGTCTGATACTACCTTCAACCAGGTTTATCTTAAACCACTTTCAGCCATTTGGAAACTAGTTTATGTGCACTGAACCTATGTTTTGTTACAGGTTTAAAACAGTTTCTGATCACTTAAACCAGTTTATGTGTAATCACTGACCCTATCCAATGAGTGCCTAAAACTAATTTCAGGTGTTAATGTGCAGACAATCTAGATGTTAAGAGATCCAAGAGCTACTCCAAATTACTGTGTGACAAGACCGTTAATGTGGAGAAGAGATGACTGTTGGGGATTTCATAATAGTCTTCAAATACCTAAAGGCTGATTATGAAGGGCAAGGAGATAATATTTTCTTTGTGGCTGTAAGGGAGAAGACAAGGAACAATGACCTGAAGCTGCCTGAGAATGCAAGATAAGTCCCTTCTTAGAATTACCATGGAAACTTCCCCTCTGATTATGAGACTATGAGACCCCATAGGGAAGAAAAGAGAAGGATATTCTGTAAATGCAGCTGGAATGTTTGGACTTTGCTAATTTGCCCATCCAGTACATGAACAACAAAGTTTCCACAGGAGTTGTCTGAGACTTCTCATGGCTGGACAGTGGTAAAGCTGAAAAGGACCCTAGGAAGATAATACAGTTCTGAGCTGTATTGTGTCTTGCACAGCTTTCCACAAAGAGAGTCTGTTTTTATGGGAAATGTCACTAAGGAGAGAGTTCCATCCCACAGAGAACTGTGCTACAGAGATTACACTCGTTCTCTTTTGTATATCCAGAGGAAAGTCTGTACGTGGATCCTCAGGAGGTAATCTAGGGCTTTTCAGTTAGGCTACATTTACAACCCATGGTTGTTTCAGGTGGTTTACATTAGTAGCAAAAAAGAAAACACAATTCATCTCCAAATAAATTGTAATCTATTTTCATGGTAATTATAATACTGTTATTTATTCATGATATTACAAATAATTATTGTTTTAATTGGCTGCTTCAAGGCATTACAGAAACATAGACAATGGAGAGGGATTTCAATCTGTGGACAGGTGTTAACTGTCAGCTGCTGTAAAAGGGGAAAGGGAGCTGATATTTTACTGAATGTACCAGTTACCTAATTTAACTGCTGGGTCTGTATGTTCTTATGACAATATAAGTGAGCAAAATCGATGTAACTTTAAACCTGAATGAAACAGGTTAAATTTACAGTTTTGTTTTGTTTATACTATATTGGCTCAGTTTACCACAGTACTATTTGATGAAGATTTTACTTGTAGGTCTGTCCACAATCTAAAAAGGTTAATGAAAAAATTGACCATATAGATTGTGTCATCAGCAGGGCTTTGGCTTTTTCAGCTATGAGGTGGTTTCCAAGAAGATAGACTGCTGTGAAGAGAAGGGGCCCATCTGACTAGAAGAGGGAAGCGCACATACCAGCTTGCTAACCTAGTGAGGATAGCTTTAAACTAGGTTCAGCAGGGGATGGAAACAAAAACCCAGAGGTAGCTAAAAAACCTGGATAAAACTTAGTGAGAACAAGCAACAATGGAAGCCTTAGCAATGTTCTCATGGAGACGATAGGACAGTCATTGAAATATCTGAAATGTTTGTATACTAATGTGAGAAGAATGGGGAACAAACTGGAAGAAGTACAGGCCCTGATACAATTGGGGATTTGTGATGTAATAAGGATTAGTGTAACACAGTGGGGTAGTTAACATGACTGGAGTGCTGCCATGGATGGGAATGGCTTGTTCAGGAAGCATAAGCATGAAAAAAGGAGAAGGTGTTGTCCTATATATACATACAAAGGCAATGTACACATGTTCAGAGGTGTAGTGCAAAGTGCCTCTGGAAAGCCTCTGGGTAAAGGCCAGAGAAAAGAGAAGTAGAGCGGATGCCTTGGTGGGTATCTGCTACCAGCCTCCAAACCTTTAAGAAGGTCCTCTTAAGGACACAGGAGCAAGCTGGCCTGATGTGAGGGAATAATAAGTGCAACAGAAAATCAGCCTGACTAGACAGCAATCTTTTCAATGAGTTGAAGCTCAGAAACAAAGCCTATAAAATGTAAGACTATAGTCAAAGTACTAGGAAAGAGTATAAGTATCTCATGGGAATGTAGGGAGAAAGGAAGGCCAAGGCATAATTTGAGCTATAGTGCGCAAGGGTCATAAGAGTCAATAAAATGGGATGCTACAAGTATGTCAAAAGTAGGAAACAGATCAGAGAAGGCAATTTAGTTACAGACCATGCACGCAAAGTGGAAGTATGTAATGCCATTTTAACTTCAGTTTTCACAAATAGGGGCACAACTACCAGGTGATGAATGCAGCTGGCAGCAAAGATAGGGAAGGAAACAAACAGCTTAGAGTAGTAGAAGTAGCTTAGAGTAGAGAAGCTACATGCTTTCAAGTTATCAGGGCTGTGTGGGATGAGGCCTTGAATGCAGATATTGGCTGAAGTAATTTCGGAGCCATTGGCTATCCTCTCTGAGAACTCATGGAGT
This sequence comes from Gavialis gangeticus, assembly GCF_001723915.1. Lineage (NCBI taxonomy): Eukaryota > Metazoa > Chordata > Crocodylia > Gavialidae > Gavialis > Gavialis gangeticus. The sequence goes on along the minus strand of NW_017729027.1, from coordinate 24,819,963 downwards.
TTGGGCAAGGTCTCAAATAACTGGAAAAGGGTAAATATAGTGCCCATCTTTAAGAGAGGGAAGAAGGATGGGGCAACATGAAAAGGAAGGCAAGAAATTATAAGTGCCTAAGCCTGATACATAGGCAGTGCTCAAGTGATATAGGAACTTAGAAATCAAGAAAATAAATTTAATCTCTCTACAGTGAACAAAGTTAAGTTAGTGGATTCAAGGATTTTGTAGATAACAGTCAGATCCATAAGGAACATAATTATAATCAGGGATCCTGGTTTTCTCTAATAAAAAATCCCCAATTTTTTGTTTAAAAATGTAACCCCAAATTCACATTTTTCCATGATATATAGGTGTATATATATAGTGGTGTTTCATTTTAATTATGGAAATATGTGGATTTTAGGTTCCTTTTTAGAAACTGAAAATTGGGGATTTTTTGTATCCGAGAAAACCAGGATCCCTGGTTATAATTAATTCATTGAATGCGCTGATGGAAAGTATTGTTAATACATAGGACACAAAGAAAAGAAGTTTATAACTTTTATGTTGAGGGGAAATTAAGACACGACTAGGGTTATTCCACACACACACGAAAAGTACACAATCCAGAAGTCTTCCACACCTGAGGTTTCCATCCAAAACAATGAGATTTCTGTGAGGGCTAGGAGTATTAGATCCTCACATTTTAAAAAACTTTAATTACATGATAATAAAAAGCCAAAAAATATTCTCTCTCACACCAGGAAATAAACATTTCCAACTGTTAATTGCTGCAATAATGGGAAAGTGGATTTTGCTCAAAACTTCTGAAAATGTACTGCCCTATTAATCCTTTTGGAATACAGGTAATCACTTGAGTCAAACCAAGAATTTTTTTAGAAGTTATACCAAGCATGTGAAAAGCATGGGGTTATATTGACAGTCTCAGATATAAACTAAACTGTAGCTTTTACTTTTCAGAACAAATATATCTGATTTTCTTTGTGTAAAAGATTTTCAGTAACTTTGTGGAATCACTGAAGCAAGCTATAAATGTTGTATGAAATGAAAGCTCGCTGCCCTGTGCACAGCAAGAATACAGACACTACTTTTCAATCACTGGGACCATTTGCTTTATAATTCACTATAAGATTTTGTTCAGATGAAGTCAGAAAAAAAATCACAGAACCATGCCAAAAAGAAAGAAAGAAAGAAAAATAAAATTGAAAATAAAATAAATTTAAGGGATGCTTGAATTTGGTCATTTGTTTCTTCGTCTGGGCACACAGAAAGCCAGATTTATTCTGAAGGAACTCTCTTCCCTATGCTACAATACCCACACACAGCTCACTACACACATTCCTTCCAAAGACACTTAAAAATATGAGACACCATTAAACAACTACTTCAGAAAGATAAAGAGAGATGTTTGTCAGGGCTAGAAGGAAAGATTATATAACTATATTGAATATTGTATATGGCTTTTAACATTACATAACATAATGGGATGAAATTACATAATGGATTTTAATGTAAGGAAAATTATAGTATTGTAGTGTTCCTGTAGCCAGGATGTTGCAGGGACTTTATTTAGTAATATCTTAAAACATCTTGGAACTTTTGAGATTTGTTTGGTAATTTCTTTATTGGACCAACTAAATAGTTGGGAGAGATGTTAAATTAGCTTTTGGGCACAAAAAAGCTTTTCTTTTAACAAGTTATTTTGCCTTGAAGAAAGGTGTTTTGTGCCCCAAAGCTGGTCTAACATCTCATCTATTTATAATAGCTGGTCCAATAAAAAGTTATTACCAAACAAATCTTGCTTCTCAAATATAAAGGAAGACAGGAGAGGTCTGTCAGAAACTGTCCTGTTCTAGGGCCAGTGTAGGACTATTTTACCAAATTCAGATATCTTCCTCTATTCAGCAGAGTGCTTACTGATAATGGCTGCTTACAGATTTTTTTTAAGTGCTTTACTGGAAGAAGCAGCACATTACTTCAACCCAGCTCTACAGCATCTGTAAAGATCAGGCTCCTCAGCAGGGCTTTTTTGGCACTTTTAGTTAAAGCTGATTCAATCAGCTATTAGATAAAAGCACCAAAACAGCTGTAGTAAAGCACCTGATCTTTACAGATGTTTGGCAATCCAGGTTTAAGTAACCCACTGCCTCTTCTGGGCATACACAGGCTTGGCTCAGGAATGCACTGACTTTAAAATAAAGCACCATTTGGGGAGGGAAGAGGGGATTACAGCTACAAGGGCCCATAATGAAATCTTCCTGGTTTCAATAGGATTTAAACTCATCCTTAAAACTAAAACACAAGCTGCAATAATTTGTTTTGTTCCATTAGCACTATAAGCTAATAATACAACCCGTGAAACTGAAATTTTCAAAACTGAGTGATGGTTTGATCAGATCCCCTGCACTTTCTTCACCATTGCTTGAAACCTTATGTAGTTAGTGTTACCAGTGCAAAGTGAATAAATATGCAATATAGAAATATGATCAGAGAATGGCATCTTTCACACCTTTTCCCCATTGGTTAGTCAGGCCCTCCACGTTCTTCTGCACTTGATAAATTTGACTACGAAGTTATGAACTTGAGTCCTTTTGTTCAAGTATGAATATTTTAACATCAATGAGATTACTTCTAAGGTAAATGGGTTTCCAGTGGGCATCTCGTATTTATTCCATTTAGGAGGTAAAACTTATATAGAAGGTAAAACTTATTACTTGTAGTAATTAATTCTGCCATCAGTTGTATAACAAAACCAGAGTAAATTTATTCCAATTGTGTAATTTATAACAGGATCTGTGTGTCACTGTCATTTGCTAGAGTTCATATGTTGACTAAACAGTTAACCACAATTAAACTAAATAGATGTCATGTTTTACAAATGTTCCAGCAAGAAGATTCATCTTTGGTAAATAAAGGTATTTGAGTCAATATCAAATCTTTGATATTTAATAATTAAACTGGTGTAGAAGGATTCCAAGATGAGATTGTATTTCACTTCTAAGTTAGAATTGCACTTAGACACTTCAATCGACTTAGACACCTAATGGGTAGAATAAAATCTGGTTACTAACTACTCATCCACAGTACAAAAAACAGTGTTCTCAGATGTTTACATAAGTTATAAATATATTTAAGAAGCATTGGTACTAGAAAGGTGATTCATTAGTACCTATAGTTTAAATAATGAATTAATCCCATAATATTAAACTCAGTTTAAATAAGTGTTATTATTTGAGATCTTTACGTAATGGCATTTGTCCAAACCTTGTAGAAAAAAAAAATTAACGCCCTCACCTACAGTTTGTGAATTACTATCCAAAAGAGAAACACAGCAAGTAGCATTTTATTTCCTTTAATGTACAAACTTAGTTTTTTGTTTTTATTGTGGGTTTTTTTGTTTGGTTTTGTTTTGTTTTTTCTCCCCCAGGAGAACAAAATCTTGTTGCGTAAGTGAAAATTACAACCGGATTTAGCAAGGTAACTATATGCAAAGTAAGTGTGCCTTAATTCAGCTGTACTATAGTAAAGCATCTAAGATCAGGTGTATGTCCATCGTTACTCAGCAAAGAATGCAAACATACATGTAAGCACCTGCTTAAATCCCATTAATTTGAATGTTATTTAAGGACATTATTGAGTGCTTTGCTGAACAGGAATGGTTAGCTGAGTCAAGGTCTTTAAGCACTCATTATCTTATTGAACTATGGAAGAAAGAGACTTGGGGGTCATCACTGACCACAAGATGAACATGAACCTGCAATGTGATGCTTAAGCTAGTAAAACGACCAAAACGCTGGCTTGAATCCATAGATGCTTCTCAAGCAAATCCCCGGTTGCCATTCTCCCCTTGTACTTGGCCTTGGTGAGGCCACATATGGAGTACTGCATCCAGTTTTGGGCTCCACAATTCAAAAAGGATGTGGAGAAGCTTGAGAGAGTCCAGAGAAGAGCCACACGCATGATCAGAGGTCAGGAAAACAGACCTTACAATGACAGGCTGAGAGCTATGGGGCTTGCAGGCTCAGGGGTGACCTGATGGCCACCTATAAGTTTATCAGGGTGACCACCAGTATCTGGGTGAACATTTGTTCACCAGAGCACCCCAAGGGATGATGAGGTCTCACAGTTATAAAATACTGCAAGACCATTTCAGGCTGGACATAAGGAAGAATTTCTTTACTGTCTGAGCCCTCAAGGTCTGGAACAGCCTGCCATTGGAGGTGGTTCAAGCACCTATATTGAACACCTTCAAGAGTAAATTGGATGCTTATCTTGTTAGGATCCTATGACCCCAGCTGACTTCCTGCCCTTCGGGCAGGGGGAACTGGACTCGATCTTCCAAGGTTCCTTCCAGCCCTAATGTCTATGAAGTCTATGAAATCTATGAACTGAATGTGTTTCTAGCAAAGCATGTGTTAAAATACCTCATTGAATCAAGGCTTTGCCTGTGTACAGGTATTCATTTCTACTAGTAAGAATTTCAGAGAAATTTCAGAGAAATTCTTACTGGTAGAAAAATAGCTAGAGAGCTGGACTGTACATACATTTCTGGCCCTGGCCATTGAACATGTTGGTTTGGTCTGTAATGATGATTTAGTTTTGTTGTTGTGTATTTTATAATCATAAACTGGTAAAGTTAAACCATGTAAGTTAAATGGAACACTAATCCAATTAGAAATTAAAACAGCCTAGGTGTCTGTTTACTTGTGTATATATCAGTTGAAATATAACATTATTCTAAAAGAACATGGTCAAAGATGAGACAATAAAATCATTCTTTTAATTTCCCACTTGAATTTCATACTCTCTGGGAAAAGAAACCTTACTTTGTTGTGTATGGTTTAAATACAGGAGAACCAAGAATAACATATAAAAATGTAACATTAATTTTGCCTAGGTATGCATCTATTGCACAGTAATTGCTGTGCATGTGTAGACAGTGACACTTTACTGTGCATTAGATTAGCCTAATGTGTAGTAAAGCATCTCATGTAAACTTACCCTATGTGACACAGGATATTGGGCAAGATGATTTACAGTCTGACCCAGTGGCCACGTCTCCATGAAATGCTGGCTGTACAATCCTTACTGTGTAGTCATTTAGTACTTGTATAAACATTGTATTTAGTATAAAGAAGTACTAAATGACTGCTCAGTAAACCTGAGTTACTGTGCAGTAGTGCCAACAAATGGCTTTTCTGTGACAGTATTGTACAGTAGCCCAAGACTACTGCACAGTAGCACTGCATCATGGGTTTTGCCATGTGACGCTACTGTGCAGTAGTCTTGGGGTACTGTGCAGTCACTGTCTTGTGTAGACACAGCCAGTAAATGATATTTCTTATGTTTTAATGCTCTTAAGGCAAAGATGCAAGCAGGAAAAGACAGGACCTTGTGGTACTGAACAGTTAGAATCTGTTTTTGCCCACAGGACCTCAAATTTCTCCTATTATCTCCACACAGCAGTGTGACAGTAGCAGAATATGTGTTAGTTAAAATGATATAGAAATATTCCTCTCACAAAAAGTCCTAATTTTGCTACCATACCATTGTACTTAGCACATCTTTTACTGCTTGAATACACACATGTTAACATTCAGGCATTTAAGTGCAATCAACATGTCTTAAATGCAACATGCCCTTATTTACAAATTATGACAACATACTTGGACATGTTACAGAAGGTGGCTGGTAATTAGCAAGGGTTATCAAATGCACATAATGACAACAAGTAAGCATCAAGTGAAATATTTTCCCACTCAGACTTGTATTATAACAGGCATCAAATATGTCTGTAGAGCTTATCATGGAGGAATGAGAGAGAAAGAGAAGGACAATAGATTGGTAGTAGATAAAGAAACTAGTGCAGTTTTAAAAATAAATATGATCAAATTCAGAAAGTATAATTCAACCCACACAGCTGCCTACCTGCCAAACAGAAGCAAATAATTGGGAGGCTCCTATCTAAATTGAGTGCTTGGTACAGTGCTTGAATGCCCCTTTATTAGCTGTTATGAAATTACATCACTGAATAACCAAAGAATTGCAACACAATAGCGAGGCTTCTGTAAAAAATGAAATTGTAATTGAGCATTTTACATCACAAAAACTCCTGAAAGGAGATAAAATGTACTCAGTAATTAATTTTTTGTTTATGATACACGCGTTGAATTCCAGCACTTGATTAACGTACAGAAAATGAAACGCTTTCAGCACAAGCCATTATGGAATTAACAGAAGACACAAGGGGGAAAAAATCAACAGAACTAAATTGCAGGATTGGCTATTCTTCCATTGTAAACTGTCCTATTTTTATTAAAACAACTGAGCTCCATATAATAGAAATAATTCCATCGTAAAACATCAGGAGGGCAGTACAAAGTCAAAAAATAGCCAGGTGCTTCAAGGTTCAGTGCCAGAACTGTTCATTTATTTCAGGAATTAAATTTGTCAGAGCAATGAATGATGTCCATTGTCTGGTGCATCTCTTTCTTTCATTCTTTCAAACATGAAATGAAAATCTGACTTGAATCAATTGACATAGGAAGGAACAAAACCAAGGGATTCATTTCACTTTCAGGTTGATTAATTTCAAAAGCTTAGTGAGTTTTGGTTTGAGGTACTAAGGAATGTGGTTTTTAATTCAGACAGCTCATTTTGATAAATTTTCAAACCAGGCAATCATATCTTTACCAAACTTCATTTATCTTAAGCTATTTGGGATTTGTATAGAGTGTTTAAGTGCACAACTACATCATCTTTGTATTTTTTAAAATATGGCAGGACATAGGGAGAAAGAACATGTGGTCTATGACTTTATGCATTACTGGACCCAAGTGGCCATTAAGCTATATGAAGACTGGATGTGTTCTGTTGCCTAGTCAATCATAGCACATTTTTAATTTTTAAGAAATTGCACTGCAGACAGAAAGAAATCATTAACTGAAATATAGGCACCACCATAAACGTCATGTGCTGCTGTAAAAAATATATCTTCCCTGGAAGACATTTCAAGGTTACCTGTATTATGTTATCACTCATCTAACAAATATCAGCCAGCTTTTTGTGACTTTAGACTATTAAAGTATTAGAGGAGTTGAAAAAGACTTCAGGGGAATGGTTAATATATTTTCTATTAAGCTAATCTGCCTCTAATGATGAACTATGTTTGAGTGCCACAGCATCTCTCATCTTGCATGGCCCAGTACTAAGCATAATGTATCCTCTGTTTACAATGATCAATGACATTCCCATTGATCACAACAGATCGTGTTCTGTTTCAGATGACTGATCCCTATATCTCAGCATTCAGTATTGATAATGCATTAAGTCAGTATAAGCTCAGAACAGAACAGCAGCTGGAAAGTAGTTGTTTTATTGTAAGCCTACAAATGAATCATTCCCTCTGCTTATTGCTTCTTCCAGTCTCTGTCACTCCACAATAAATTACCCAGTAACTCTTTACAACTAACAAACTTTAATAGCTGAATATAAATAGGCTAGATTTGCAATGTTTTCTTCCTCAGGTAAATCTCAGTGGCAAGAGATTTCAAATTGGAACTTTAAGAATTGTCATAAGAAAGGAATTAATATGATAAAATAATCACAAATTTACATGATTGTGCTTATGTATTTTTTTATAGCGAGAGAGCAAGAGATTTTGAAGTTAAAATGATTTTTAATGCTTTAAGTTTGTATTTTTAATGTATAACTTTAAATGCAGAAGTCAAAGCTAATCGTGGAAAAGCTGGAGCTTTCTCTAAAATAAATAATAAAGAGAGTGAGAATGGGAGGGGGGAATGGCAACACGTATAACAAATTAGCTTAATCACTGCGAGCACCTAAAACCAAATCCAAGCTTAGTATTTATGATAGAACCCCCTCCTTGCAACCAGTCCCATCGTTCCCACCTTTGCTTATATTTGAAGTCTACTGCATATCCTGCAGGGATTGACCCTTCACTGTTGAAGTCACTGAGAGCTATGGATTGGGTCCATAGGTTGTTTCACTGTGTGTATTAGATTAAATTTTATGTGATCTAAAGATTTTGGGTGACATTATATTCTTTCTAAGTGGCCATTTTTCAGTTGGCTACTGGAATTTTTTTGGACATGTTTACTCAAAGGAATTGTATTCCTGCATATGTAGCCTCACACATGTAGCCATAGGTAGTCATGCAGAATGAGCATGCACTGTAGCAGCCATAACACCCATACATGCTCCTCCAAATATGCCTGAAAATGGAGTTGGTCTAAACCCATGACTACTGAACCTGGGTGAGGAACAGAAATAGACAGTATGCAGGTATATGCCTCTATTACCCCCATAGCTCAGAGGTTAAGGCATTCACATGGGAAACTGGACAACCTGGCTCCTAGGACTCCCCTTACCCAGAGGAGGCTTGAACTTGAGTGTTTCTGTCTTCCTAGCAATCACTTCCATATCACAAATCAACAATCCAGGCCCTCTTCAGCACTCCTTTTGAAGTTGAACTACTAACATATTATCTGGACAAAATGCCTGGAAAGCAGTGCAGAGGGGAAATTTCTGTCTTACTGGAAGCATGGGCCCTCCTACGATACACGGACCTCTTCCCTACCAGGAGAGGAGACACCTCACTGGCTGCATCTGCACAAGACACTGACTGCACAGTTTCTCATTACTATTATGCAGTAGCTTTGCCTAGCATGAAGCGTGACACAGCCCTACTGCACATTAGTAACAAGTTACTGAGCAGTAACAAGATACTGTGCAGTCAGTGTCACCATAAAGCCATTCAGGGATGCTACTGTGTAGTAATGACAGTTACTACACAGTCATTTAGTACTTGTGTATGCAAATACTAAATGACTGTACAGTAACAACTGCACTATCACTATCTCATGTAGACACAGCCACTGAGTCGTACATCCCCAGACTTGCTGCCTTCTTCCTGGCCCCATATATTCCACAGATCTCCCTCTCCTATCTGTTCAGGGGTAGCTGATTCAAAAACATACTGAAGAAGGAACTAAGTAGTGACTGGCTTACCTTTGGTCTTTAGAGTGGCTATATGGGGGAAAGCATAGGTGACCTATCTCTCTCCAGTGTACATAACTACGTAGTTGTCCATGTGTTCAGGGCTATGCATCCAAGAATGGACTTTCCCTGTATACAAATACCTTGTAGATGACCAAAAAAAGCCTGCTTAAGTAACCAGGAAAAAATAGTGTGCCATCTTCTGTGTATTATTTACCTCTAAGTAAAATACTAAGAGTCTCCAGAAAAGCATATATAATTTTACCCAATATGGTCATTTTGTTCTTTTCTCTTTAAATATAGTCATAGAAGAATGAATGCAGTTGCAGTAGTATAACTAAAGGTGGGGTAACAAAACCCAAATTGTGAACACTCAGGAAAGGGATGTGCTAGACTGGAGTCAGGGATGTTTGAAAACAGTAGACAGAGTCAGGAGTCCCATCGTTAGCCCTCCATCCTTCTGTGAGGGGGAAGGGTCAGGTGTCACAGCCAAGAGGCAAGTTAACTCTTCCCTGACCCCATAGTTCTGACTGAACTAAGAACTTTGGATTCTTTCTTGCTATATAAAACATTAGTTGTTGTGGGGTTAGGGCAATGTTAACCTGTCCATTTGGTGAGATAAATGTAAAAGTTTGGGGAAAAGTTTCTAATTTATATCATTTTTGTATGCCAATATAAATTGTAAAGGGATCAATAATTAACTTCAGTTATTCACGTACATTGAAGCTGTCCACAGAGTAGGCAAATGAAACTAAAAGTCATTTCTATGTAGCAGAGTAGCAAGTAACATGCTGTAGCCCAGTGGTTTTCAGCCATTGTAGATTCAAAGCGCTCAGCATTAGACTCAGAACACCTCTGAAAATGCCAGCTTTGTTTTCACTCATTTTTTGACTATGGAAAAATAATAGAACAATTCTTTAGTTGCAAAGAACTCAGAAAGACCACAAGCCAGAATATTTTTGACACTATGGCTTCCTATTTGAAATCTCTGGATTTATCTTGTGAATCATGAGTTTGCACATCTAAAAGTGCTAATATCGAGTGTCACTTTTTGATATCTTTAAAAGGATTTAAAATACCCCAGGATCCTACTGCATCCAGGTTGAGACTCACCATCCTAGCACTAGGATAAGAGAGCCCCCATCCTTCTGTTCCATGTTTTTTGTATGTTTTATTTTTAAGTTAAAAAAGTAAATAAAGTTTTAGGCTTTCCTGGTGTTTATGAATGTGTGTGGAGATTTGATTCTACCAAACACCAATAACATATTCTGCTCAGTGTCCTCAGGAGGGAAACACAAGAGGAGAGCATAGGTAGGTACAATCTAGACTGTGGTAAAATTGCAGTTACACCAATTAAACATGTAAGAGTGCTTTGTCTCTCTCTGGCCCCAGAGCTGAAAACTATCATGCATCAATTTTCAGTTGACACATCCAAGCACCAGACACGTTAATACATGTTACATAGTTTGGCAGCTCTTCTTTAATTTTTTATTTACCTCAAAATATCCTGCCTACTAGCAATTTGGACTTCCTTAGAAATAACAAACAGTTCACACCCTTTGGTTGTACATATACCATTTAGTTTGCAGGTACAAAGTCAGGAGTCCACATGTTCTTGGTTTTGGATAACCGAAACCATGGAAAGTTATTATATCCTGAGATCATTCTTAGTTTGATATTTAGAATGAGTTTCTGGAGTGAATTCAAGTTGCCAACCATCCTTCAAGTAACTATTCAGTGTGATTCTTTCTTTTGACTCTCTCAGTCTGATACACACACAAAGAAAAAGAAATGACTGCTGAGACTGAAATAAGGACTACAGCCAAGTTATCTTACAATAACCTAAATATCATTTTTACTTTATAAATTATTTTGAGTAATTAAAATAATAGACCCACAAAAGAATAGGGCTGGAAGGACCCATAGGAGGTCATCTAATCGAACTCCTGGTTGAGGCAGGTTCACCCCATCTCATCCAAGCATTTACTTTAACCGTCTCTCAAAAGCTTCTAGTGATAGAGATTCCACAATTTTTCTAGGAAATCTTTTCTAGTGCTAAACCATCTTCCTTGTTAGAAAATTCTTCCTGATATCCAACATAAATTTCCTTTGTTACAATTTAAGACCATTCATTCTTGTCTTGTCCCCTAAAGCTGAAGAGAATAGTCTATCATCCTCCTCTTTATAACCACCTTTGATGTATTTGAAAAATGTTATCTAATGCACCCCTTAGTCTTTTCTTCTCCAAACTAAATAATCCCAGTTTTTTTCAGCTTTTCCTTGTAAATCATGTGTTG
>NW_017729027.1:24791599-24803654 GCF_001723915.1 Gavialis gangeticus | reverse complement strand
CTTGGTCTTTTCTTCTCCAGACTAAATAATCCCAGTTTTTTTCAGCTTTTCCTTGTAAATCATGTGTTGCAGAGCACTAAGATGAGCCTGCTCCTGTAAGAGTTCAAACAGTCTAGCCAAGGAGAGCTGTAGGCTAGGCAGGGCACCACAACTGCAGATAAACTAAGTAACACGCTAATGAGATGATAATAATACAGCACCTGCAGGCAGTCAGCTGCCGGGAGGAAAGTAGGGCTCTGGGAGCATATAAACCCAAGGCTGGCCCCTGCCAGGGGAAGAAGTTCCTATATGTGAAATCTATCCAGGGGTGTTTGGTTGCCTGTTTTGCTGCCTACAAGACTAAGAGGGCTCCAGGAGCTCACAAGGTACCCAGGGCTAGGAGGTATGCTATGCTATGCTTGGCTAGAGGCTGTCCTCTTAGAGGGGCTGCCCTCTTAAATGAGCAGAACATTGTCTCCAGTGATATTATTATGTTATAGCTCAGGGGCTTATGTTTACATTGCTGTTTGAACTGGAGGTTTGGGATGGGACTGTAAGGGGAGAAAGAGAGGTCTCATTAGTGCTGGAGGTGTGGGGGTGAAACAGACACTGTGAGTCCTCCTGTGGGTAGGTTCAAGGCTTGAGTAGCTAGTGAGCTAGAGCAGGCAGAGAGCAGACAGGAGTCAGGGAGCCTGGTGTCAGAGGGGCAAAACCAAACAGGGGTCAGGGGCCTAGCAGGCAGGGGCCAGGGGCCTGGTGACTGGAAGTGACAGATTGGAGCTAGTGCCTCAAAGCCAGGTGTGACACAGTGGGCCTAAGCTTGAAGGCCTAGTTGGATTAAATGGGCATATCCCAAGGAAGCCAAGGGCCTAACAGAGGGAACAACATTTTTATAACACCCATGAGGTGTGGGGTGGGGTGTAGGGGTGACTTTTGGAGCCACACAACTAGCCCATAGGGCTCGATCTCCTGTGCAGTACAGTACTAGAGTGAAGTCCAGTGAAGGACCCCCAGGTCCTTTTCTGCAACACCGCAGCCTAGGAAGTAAGTCTGCTCAGTTCTGTAGCTACATATTTGAAGATTGTATGTGAAGTGGGATACTTTGCACTTGCCCTCATTGAATTTGGTTCAATTAATTTTGGACAACTTTTCCTGGTCATTCTGAATCCTAATCTTACCCTCCATAGCATCTGCAATTCCAGCCAGTTAACTTTTATTCAATTTACAGTCCACTGTAACCACCACATTCTTTTCTCTCATGCTGCAACCTGGCCAATCATTCCTCCATCTGTATTTGTCTATGTGATTGATCTGTCCTTTGAAATATTCAAATTTTTCTCCCTCTTTCAGAATTCTCTGTCTGTCCCCCCCCCCCCCCGAAGCCTTTCCCAATCTCTAGGTATTTTTGGCTCAAACAAAAACATACCCAGCTTATTAACTTCATTAGGGTTTTTTTGTTTGTGTTTTTTGGAGGGAGGTTTGGACCATTTCTCCAGTTTAGCAATTATTCTGAATCCTGGCCCTGCTCTTCAAAAAATCTGACATTCTACCCATTTGGTGCCATCCGCAAATGTACTAAGTGCACACTCAATCTGATCCTCCAAGTTATTAATGAAGATATAAAACAGTTCCTGAGCCTTACTTGATGCATCCTCTGAGTTAGATATTGAACCATGGAAGATTGATCTTTGAGCATGATGATCCATCCAGCAATGCATCTGCCTCAGTTTCATTAAGAGCGTTTCCTTCATTTACTAACTAGAATGTCATGGCCCATAGGATTCTAATCTCACTACTCTCTCTCATCCACAAAGACCTTCACTTCTTTATAGAAGGAAATCAGATTTATTAATCATGTTTTTCAGAAATCCATGTCAGCTATTCCCAACCACATTTCTATCCTCTAGGCTCTTAGAAATATTCCTTAGGAGTTGGATTGACTCCTAAGATGTTCCCCAGGGTCTTCCCTTTTTTGTGTGGTTTTTTTCTTTAAGATTGGCACTATATGTGGCTTTTATTAGTTTATTTGGGACTTCACCCAAGCTCCATGATTTATCAAATGTCAGCAATTCCCTTAGCCAATTCCTTGAGTAATCTAGTGTAGATCTCATGTGGCCCTGCTGACTTGTAAGAATTTCATGCCTTGTACTTCCTGACTTCCTCCTTGTGTGCATTATTCATCCTTGGTAATATGGCCAAATTTACACTTGTAAGATTACTTTTACCTTTCAGTTCATTGAACAACATTCTGTTTAGCCAGTATGATCCTTTTTCTTTTTCCTGACTTTCCTTTTATACTGGGATAGTTTTTCTCTTGTCCCCTTTAATATCAGTTTGTTAAGGTGTAACCATCGCTACTATACACCTTTTCCACTTGGTGTTCTCTCTCATAGGGTCGTGGCCACCTGTTGCCTAATTTTGTTAGTCTGATTTTTCTGAAATCAAGTATTCTTATTTTGGTGTCACCGTCCTTCGAATCTTGAGCTCACGTCGCTATTGTCCAAGTTGCTTTAAGCAGCTAACCCAGAAGAGTTTCTATTTTAGTTGTCCCCAACACTGTGCAAAATCTTGGTAGACTGTTTGTGTGCTTCTGTATCATACTCCCAACAGAGATAATGGTAATTCAATTTCCTCATCAGGACCATGCCTTGCGACTTAGTTACTTCAGTTAAATATGTGGGGAAAAACCCTTCATCCACCTACCCCCAGACCCAGTTTGGTCTACAGTAGACTGCTACTGGAATATTCTCCCTTACTGTTCTTTCCCTTTAAAAACCTATACCTTCCACTTCATGCTGCATTTCAGAGTAAGAGTATCTTCAATATAGAAGGAAATGCCTCTTTTCCTCACCTTCCAGTCCTTCCCAAACTAGTTATACACATCCATAATAGTATTCTACCTGCATTACTGATATAATGGACTACAAGAATTAATAAAGAAAAAAAGAAAAGAGAAAATTGGGACCCTAACCAGACAACCTAATGTTTGTGAATCATATATTTGTTTTATAATGTTTTTCCTTTCAATTATTTATTAGACAAAAAACCTCTTTTGTGATTTAAAAAAAAATCCTATTACTGTAGTTTTCCCTTTCCCTTGAACTTTGTACTTTTTAGATCCATGATAAACCTATAGCAGTTTTTGCAAAGGATTGTTCTCAGAGGAATATATCTCAGCTGAGTACAGATGTTTAAAACAGAAATACAGGAATTCTAGGCAGAGTTCATAAGCTGGATATGTTTTCCATTGAGCCAAAAAATGCCTGGATGTTGGCAAAGGCTTTGAGAGAGAATTTGAATATTTCATATTTCTAAATCCATTATACAAGGAAACATTAATGTGGAGAACCTTTATAAATATATGGCAACTTTGTCTGCAGGCCAAAGTTTGTGCATGTTCCTTACATATGTATATTAAATCAACTTAAATTTGTGAACAACAAGAACATCTGGTGTGAAGCTGTTTTATATTGAGCAAACCCTTCCTATTCAGAACAAGAAAACTGGGAAGAATACCGGGAGATATGTGCACAAACCCTCTGACAGTGAAATCTAAAATGAAGAAACTGTAAGTCATACAGATTAGTTTTCTTGTTACACCTGGTCTCAGGCTAAGTTTCTATACTCTGAGGGAACCCAGTTTCCACAATTCAAGGAAATGATAACATGCTGAAAACTATATAAGAAGGGTGGGAGAACCAAATAATCTCAAAGGTGGATTACTGTTCACAAAACACTAGTAACTTGTCCAGAAAGCCACTAAGAACTCCTTTGCAATATTAAATTAAAGATCACCTCAGATATTTTATTGCACACCTGTAGAAGAAACTGATTGATATTCTGAGTGTGTGTGCATGGCAACACTAGGGGTTTTTTGTTTTGTTTTTTTCAGTTTGAGACTGAAATAATGTTGGCTGCTTAGAGAAGCCCATATGGAAAGGAATGTGAAGAAGCAGAAGCCAGGTGGAGCATGGAGATCTTTGATTTTATTCTAGGTACCTGGGTTTCATTCTAGGTTTCATTTTCAATAAGGCAGTTCTATTATGAAATACATTACTGTTTTAGTGTTCCAGGGAGCCCCAAAAAGACTAAATGTCATGGCAGATATATGTATGACAGTGGATGTATGTGTCTTTATACATTTTTTTTGTCTGTTTTTTGAAAGGTTCTTTGTCACAAATCACTTCAGGTATTTACAATCTAGTTTTTGCAAATTATAAAGTTAGCGCAGGAAGGGGGACCTTAGGAGGTCATCTAGTCCAACCTCCTGCTCTAAACAGGACCATTCTCATATGGATCATCCCAGCCAAAGCTTTGTCTAGGCAGGTTTTGAAAACCTCCAAGGGTGGTGATTCTACCACCTCTCTGGGTAACCTGTTCAAGTGTTTTTACTACCCTCCTAGTGAGAGAATTCTTCCTAGTATCTACTCTAAACTCTCCTGGGGACAACTTGTGACCATTGCTCCTTGTTCTGTCATTTGCCACCGCTGAAAATAGCCTAGCTCCATCCTTTTTTGAACCCCCCCTTCAAGTAGCTGAATGCTGCTCTTAAGTCCCCCTCTGTATCCTCTTCTCTAGACTAAAAGCCTGTTTCCCTCAGTCTTTCCTCATAAAGCATGTCCCCAAGCCCACCCCCCATCCCCATTTTTTCTTGCCCTTCACTGGACTCTCCTATTTGTCCACACTTTTCCTGTAGTGGGGTGCCCAAAACTGAAAACAGAACTCCACATGTGGCATCACCAGTGCTGAATACAGGGGAATAATCACTTCCCTTGACTTACTGGCAACATTTCTACCAATGCAGTCCATTATGCCATTAGCCTACATGGCAGCAAGAATACACTGCTGGCTTATGTTCATCTTATTGTCCACTGTAACCCCCAGGTCCTTTTCTGCAGATCTCCTGCCCAGCCAGTCACCCCCCAGCCTGTACTGGTACATGGGATTGTTCTGTCTTTGTTGAACCTCATGAGATTCATTCTGGCCCAATCCTCCAATTTGTCTAGGTCACTCTGAATCCTAGCCCTACCCTCCAGCATTTCTACTACTCCCTCCAGTTTGGTGTTATCTGCAAACTTGCTGAAGGTTCACTCTATGCTATCTTTCAGGTTGTTGATGAAGGCATTGAACAGAACCAACCCCTGGAGCACTCCACTTGATACCAGCTGCCAACTAGATCTCTGAGCCTGATGTTCCAGCTAGTTTTCTATCCACCTTACAGTTCATTCATCCATCCCATAATTCCTTAGCTTGTCTGGGAGAATGTTGTGGGAGACTGTATCAAAAGCCTTGCTAAAATAAAGGTGCACCACATCCAGCAGTCCTTCTGCATCCGCAGAGCCAGTCACCCTATCATAGACGGCAATCAGGTTGGTCAGGCATGATTTGCCCCTGGTGAATCCATGGTGACTGTTCCTAATCAACTTCTTCTCCAAGTGATTAGAAATTGATTCCTTAAGGGTTTGCTCCATGTTTTTTCCAGGGACTGAGGTGAGGCTAACTGGTCTGTAGTCCCCAGCATCCTCCTTTTTCCCTTTCTTCAATATGTTTGCCCTTTCCAGTCATCTGGGACCTCTCCTGATTTCTCCATGAGTTTTCAAAGATTATGGTCAATGGTTCAGCTATCACATCATCCAAACTCCCTTAATACTTTCCCTTCCCCACCCCCCCTCCAAACTGTGCTGCCTCATGTAGTAGTCTGGGAGCTGACCTTGCCTGTGAAGACTGAGGCAAAGAAGGCAATGAGCCTTCTCTGCATCTTCTGTCACAAGTTTGCCTCCCCCATTCAGTGAGGGACCCACATTTTCCCTGATCCTCCTCTTGCTATCAATATACTTGTACAAACCTTTCTTGTTACCCTTTGCATCCCTTGCTAGCTGCAACTCTAATCCTGCTTTAGCCTTCCTTACTGCATCCCTGCATGCCTGAGCAATACACCTATGTTCTTCCATAACTATTTGTCCATGTTTCCACTTCTTATAAGTTCCTTGTTGTGATTTTTAGTTTTACTGGAGAGTTCCCTGCTAAGCCAAACTGGTCTTCTGCCATATTTGTTAGTTTTCTTCCACATAGGGATAGTTTTTCTTGCACTCTCAGTAAAGTTTCTTTAAGGTACAGCCCACTCTCCTGGACACCTCTTCCCCTCAGACTGGCTTCCCAGGGGATCCTGCCCATGAGTTTCCTGAGTGAATCAAAATCTGCTTTTCTGAAGTCCAGGGTCCTTACTCTGCTGCTCTCCATCCTTCCTTTCCTCAAGTTCCTGAACTCAATCATGGTCAAGTGTGGAAGATGAAAGTCACTAAGCAAGTTATTAGAGTATCACATTTGCAGAAGGGGAGTTCTTAGACAGTTCTGACTTGGGATGACTTTGTGGTTCACTTTTCTCTTAATGCTTTCTGTTTTTCACACCACACTTAAGTGAAATGAAAATCACAGGGCAAGAAAATATGGCTATAAATAGCATACTTCAGCGGTAGCTTGTCTTGTAATCATTATTGAAATGTACAAAGCAATTTCTAAGGGAGAGGGAGTAATCAGCAAGAGCTCCTTCCCAGAACAACTCTTGTAAAGACACTTACTTGGAATGTGGGTGATCTAGGTATAACTCCAGATTATGTCCGTCTGTCTATCTAATCACAAAGTAAACTGAGGGAGTTAAAATGGGTAGGTAAGAGAAAAGAGCAGAAAATGACGATCTGGAGTAACCATAAGTGTAGCAGGGCAAGGTCATGACCTTCATTGAGGGCCTGGACTTAAACCTAGCTCACCCACTTTCCAAGCAAGTATCATAAAAAAACAGAGCTGTTCTTGTTTGTCCCCCTTAGAAACTGTAAAAGATATAGCTTCTTTTCCAACATGGAACAAATACATGTGTTGAAAACTAGATTTTTTTTTTTTTAACAATTTAACCATATATATTTTTTATAGTTTTTTTTTTTTCCACAGGATACCTAGAATGTATAATGTAAAGATTGTAGTACATGTACATTATTGCATGATTGGGAATAGATTCTGCATTTACTTTTAAAGGGCATACATTGTATGAACAAGGTTTAATATCAATTCCCTTGACTGTGCTTCTGAAAAAGAGGAGAGTGCATTGCACATTGTATTTTAATAATCTAATGTTGAGCAGTTTTTTTAATACATGTCTGTAATTTGTAAGAGTATATTGTGAAACATATATTCTAATAACATGATTACAAGTAAATCTTCAATAGAACCCCTAAGCTGTATTTCCCTTATTCTTCTATTTATATATAAGATAGCCATGCCTACACTTGTAACCATTATAGCATCAGCATTTGCTGTCAGTTATCATAGTGTGAGGAAATCTACTGTCTTTTTATTAGCAATTATGTACTTGAATAATAAAAATGGTAATAAAATAGTATAATAGTTTATAAAATCAGTCCCAGGACTGACACCTGGGGTACTCCACTTAATACCAGCTGCCAACTAAACATTGAGTCATGAAAAACTACCCTTTGAACCCAAAGATCCAGCCAGATTTCTATTCACCTTACAACTCATTCATCCAAACCCCTAGTTCCTTAGTCTGCTTACAAGAATGTTGTGGGAGACCATATCAAAAGCCTTGCTAAAGTAAAGGTATATCACATCCACTGGTCTTCCTGCACCTACAGAGTCAGTCATCTTGTCATAGAAGAGAATCAGGCTTCACAGGAATGACTTGTCCATGGTGAATCCATAGTGACTGTTCCTAATCATCACCTTCTCCTTCATGTGCCTAGAAACTGGTTCCTTGAGGACCTGCTCCATGATTTTTTTTTTCTAGGGACTGAAGTGAGGCTGACCAGTCTGTAGTTCCCCAGATCCTCCTTTTTTCCTTTTCTAAAAGATAGGCACTGTTTTTGCCCTTTTTCAATCTTCTGGGACTTCTCCCAATCACCATGACTTTTTAAAGATAATGGTTAGAGGCTGTTTTCTAAATAGTCTCTAACCTGTTCTTTCACCACTGTTTGCTGCACACTGCCTCCCAAAATTGCTACCTTGTGCAAAAGCCTGGGAGCTGTCCTTGTCTGTGAAGACTGAGGCAAAAAAGGCATCAAGTACTTCAATCTTTTCTGCATCTTCTGTCACTAGGTTGCCTCCCCCAATCAGCAAGGAACCCATACTTTCTCTGATCTTCCTCTTGTTGCTAAAATACTTGTAGAAACCCTTCTTGTTACAGCTAGCAAGGGACATGAAGGGTAACTTCAATTGCACTTTGGCCTTCCTGTCATGCCTGGACAATATTCTTGTACTTTTTTCCAGTTGTTTGTCCAAGTTTGTATTTCTTGTAAGTGATGGCAAAAAAATGGCATTTAGAGGTTCGCTTTTGGGAATCGGCTTGTACGTAAATATTGTTTTAGAACAGTGTTCCAGGGCAACAGCAAGAGTTCACTGATTTCTGAAAGCCTGTTTGTGACAGCTTCCTTCAAGGCCCACACTGTCTGACACAGGAAAACAACAATCAGACACACAGCCTGGGAAATTGAAGACATGTACCACGCTGTTCCATAACATAAACAGTGTACTTAAACAGAGATAAGGGACTCTGCATTGACATTGGGTCACATTGCCAAACTTCAGGGCCCTTGGGATTTCCAGTTTTGGTGAACAGACCCAATAAGGAGGTCTGGTAAAAGTCCAAATTAGGATGTGTGCATGTGATGAGTTTGTGAAACAAAAATATGCTGACAGGACAGAATGTGGAAAGGATGATGACCACAGGGAGACCAATGAATAATGCCTGGTAATGAAGAGTTATCAGAGGGGAGAGAGAATATAAAAGGAGGGATTTTAGAGCAACAAAGGGTCCCCGAGAGGGGAAAGCCAAGGCCACCATGGACAGAGGGCATACCACCAGTCCATCTCACCCACCCCACTGGCAGGAAGCCTCTGGCCTCAAGGCTGCTAACATTTGACATTCAACAGAGAATCAGGGTGATGCCTCTGTACTGGCCAGATTTACTTTGACTCTGTGACAGCTCTAGGACTGGTAGATATAGAATTGTTTGCATTATTCTTATCTACTATCACTATGTATCCCTAAATTCATTTATTGAATGGAGAGGTCGTGGTTGGTCTGAGGGTTTTAGTTCTGCCCTGAACAATGTATCTGGGTCATAAATCTAGTGCCAACAATAAGCTTCCTTTTTGTATTTTGGCTCCTTTTTGTATTTGCATTTTAGAATGGGGGGTTGTGAAGAGTTTCTTGCTAAGTCAAGCCAGGTATTCTGCCATCTTGCTAGTCTTCCTGCATATCAGGATGGCTCACTCCTGTGCCCTGAGTAAGGTTTCCTTAAATTACAACCAGCTCTCCTGCACTCTTCTTCCCTGCTCAAACTGGCATCCAGGGGATCCTGCCAATCAATACCCTGAGTGAGTTGAAGTCTGTTTTTCTGAAGTCCAGGGCCCCTATTCTGCTGCTTTCCTTCCTTCCTTTCCTTGGGACCATGAACTCAATCATCTCATGGTCCCTGCTGCCCAAACTGTCATCCTCTACTACATTCTCCACCAATTCTTCCCTGTTTGTGAGAAGCAGGTCAAGAAGAGCATGGCCCCTAGTAGGCCTCTCCAAGAGTTGCACCGGGAAGTTGTCCCCAGTACTTTCCAAAAATTTACTGGCTTGCTTGTGCACTGTTGTATTCGCCTTCCAGCAGACGTCAGGGTGATTTGGAAGCCCCCCATGAGAACCAGGGCCTGTGATTAGGGAAGTTACACTAGCAGTTTGAAGAAAGCCTCATCTGCCTCATTCTCCCAGTCTGGTCTATATCAGACACACCGCCTCTATCACCCTTGTTGCTCTCCTCTCTGACTCTAACCCAGGGACTTTCAACAGGCCTATCTCCACTTTCATACTGGAGCTCTGAGCAGTTACACAGCTCTCTTACATAAAAAGCAACTCCTCCTCTTCTCCCCTGTCTATCTTTCCTGAACAGTTTGTACCCATCTGTGGCAGTAGCCCACTCATGGAAGCTATCCCACCAAGTCTTTCCCCACCTATTCCAGTCATATAATAGTTTTGTGACTGTATGAGGACTTCCAACTGTTTCTGTTTTGTTTCTTGGGCTCCATGCATTTGTGTACAGACACCTGAGGCAACTAGCCAATTGCCTTACTTTCTCAGGAAGAATGAGAGGACCTCTTCTATTGCCCCTTCATGTTTGGGGCACCTGCTTCCCCCAGTTACCTTAGGGCTTTGGTTCCCTGGTGAACCTAGTTTTAAAGCTCTCCTCATTAGGTTAGCAAGCCTGTCTGCAAAAAATCCTTCTGTCTCTCTCAAGTGGATCCTGTCTCTTCCTAGCAATCCTCCTTCTTGGGAAGAACATCCTCTGGTGGAAGAAGCCAGATCCCTGCTGTTGACATCTATGCATTGATCTGCAGAATGTGTTTGCTTTTGACTGGAAGGAAAGAGGAGAACGCCACCTGAACCCCTATCCCTTTCACCCATGTACTCAGAGCCCCATAATCACTTGCAATCTACTCAGTCTACTCCAGCAGTGTCACATGGATGAGCAGCATGGAGTAGTAGTCAGTGGGCCAGCTGACCCTTGGTAATCCTTCCGTTATGTCTTGGATCTGGGCTCTGGGCAAATAGGTGACCTCCAGAGACATCAGGTCAGGACAGCACATGGATGCCTCCATCCCCTGCTGATCTCCAACCACCACCACCCTCTGTTTGTTCCTCTTAAGCCTTACACTGGAATCTGGTTGGCTTGTAATTTTGGTAGCTGTGCTTCTGCACCTAGAAAAGTTTATTAGCTACAGACTGCTGTGGCTGATTTCCTCTTTCTGCGTGACAGTCATTTCTTTTTGTATGTAAGTAAGCTTTTTTTTTCCATAAGGTAATAGTTGCTTTTTGTGTTCTGGAATGATTGGTTTCTCCCTAAAGAAAACTGTCCAGTTTTGAGCAGTGACAGCTAAGAGGATCATCAGAAGACATGAATATTGTGCTTTTTTTTTTTCTGTACTGCAAGCCCACACTTAAATAGATTCAGTTTACACAAGCTCCTATACCTCAAAATGGTATCTCCTTCTTATACCCCAAAATGGTGTCTCTGTCCTCACCAAAACGAATGGGGATTCGTATACCCTATTTTTTATATTAATGTTTCATAGTTTCATAGCTGGTAGGGTCAGAAGGGACCAGAGCAGATCACCAAGTCCTAACCCCTGCCATGGCAATGCATCTTCTTTCGCTGGTCTCTATATTCCTAAATAGCCATATATTTTGATGTTTGTTTTGACTCACTTTTTGGTCTCAGTTTAAATTTTCTATATTCATTCTCTAGTAACATATTAACCTGAGTTTCAGTATCCCATTTAAATGAAACCATTGTTCCTTGTTTTGTTGCCAGTGGAAATGCAGTATCACTCCTTTATTTATTTATTTATTTATTTATTTATTTATTTATTTTGTTTGATTCTACCCCATATATTTATAACGAGAGCACAATGTTGACATGCACAAAGTGTAGAAAGCAACATGGGACCAAATGTACTGTATTTGGAAAGCTCTGTTTTACCTGTAACAGGAGGACCCACTTTGCCACATACTGCAGACTCCAAACAGAAACATTTCAGCTGCACACACTTATTTTGCCAGGTATCCAGAGCCTAAACATTACAGGTAAAACAGAGCTTTCCAAATACAGCACATTTGGTCCCATGTTGCTTCCTACACCTTTTTTTTTTTGCTCTTTCAATATGATCCCTCCCAACCAAATTCCACTCTGTAAGGTAGCTTCTTCTGGCCACTCTTCATGGCTACTGCACAGACAACTTGTTTGGTCCATTTATCTCTACAGCCTGGTCCCTCACAAGTTCTGGTTCCCTGCAGATCTGAAGCATCTTTTATAGAGATAAATGTTCCTCATGCAATAGCCTGTCTTGTAAAGCAGTGACTAAAATACCGCAAATATTTCTATTTCTGATGAGAGATTCTATAAACTTCCCCAAAAACACAGGTCTTGCTCAGTCTCTTTAATTCAGTAACATACTGATCTATACTGTGTTCTGCTGATTGTTTGCAAATTAATAAATTTGTGCCTGTCAAGGGTCTCATTCT
>NW_017729027.1:24783677-24786599 GCF_001723915.1 Gavialis gangeticus | reverse complement strand
GCTTGTTTGCAAATTAATAAATTTGTGCCTGTCAAGGGTCTCATTCTTTTTTGACATACAAAAAAACTAGAACTCTAATTCCAAAATGATACCTTTTATTAGACCAACTGGAAAATGGCAAGAAAATTGTCTTTTTTCTGCAAGCTTTCGGGAGCTTGTACCATCTCCACTTTTCCCAGAGCCTGACGAAGCCTAAGGTCAGTTAGTCAGATAAAGAGTGTGCAGACATTGTATATTGCTCCACAAATGTTGTTTTCATTTTTGTGTTTCTTTGAACCTGATGATTATTACATGGTGTCAGAAGTGGCAAAAGAGAAAGAACTTTTTCAAATTAACCTGAAAAACAAAAGTCTGTGTAAGTTATTTTCTTGCATTGGCAGTACAGTATATGACAGTAACTGTAATAATTAATTGCCAGTGTTCAGAAAAATTATTTCCTTAAATGTACTCAGAAGCTGCTTTGAGTCATCTTTGGGTTTTTTTTTTTTTCCATTTTCTTAGGAGTTGGATAGAAGGAAAAAAAATTATTTCATCTGTGTGTTTTTGCTGCCATTACAAATGACATTGACTCTCCACAATGTTTGTCATCCATCAGTACAAAAGATTTACTCACTTAGAAGACATTTTTGCATTCCATATGCATTTTTGTGGATTAGATCTTAGCAAAACAGACACACATTAAAAAAAAAAATCCTTTTCTTCCATTGATAGGAAGGAACAAAAATGTTGTTAAGCCAATTTTTACAAAAATCTTTTCCAAACATCTTTGTTCTGCTCCTAAAAATGGTATGATACATTTTCTTTCCTTGTTCTATATATTCCAAGGGGCAGACAAGGAATGAGCAGATCATGTGTATATAAAGTATTTTATATTTCTCTTGGACGGAAGAGGGGCAACCTGTCTAGCAAATATTCATAGTGATCTATTTTTTATGTCGTTTTTTCAGCTAGTAAAGCTAGTTTGTCAAATGGCAGCCACTTTCCCAGCTGACATTGCTGTATTCACCCTTTTTAAATGCTCAGTAAGGAGCTAGGTTTTTGTCAGTTAAATATATCATATTGTTATGATTCTTGACGACATGTGCAATGACATGACATACTTACAGTAGAGTGTGAAAAGCTATCTCTCTGCAAAAATGTGAAGTGACATACACTGATTGCAACACTGCCTCTGTACCTCTCTTGTAACTGATGTTCCTGTACCAGTGATACACTTCTGTGTTTTTCACACAGCTTCTCTCTAGTCACATAATGCTCTTGTGCACCACAATGACCATTTTTCCTTAACAAGTGAGGAGTTGCATTACTAAAAGTTCCACCTTGAACCTGTTGGCATCAATTTTATTTTCCTGAATATAGACAAACATATCTGTTAGTAATGGCAAGCACAGATTTTTATTTAATTACATGGTTTTTTTAAATCTTTTTTTCCCTCCAAATTTGAAAGCTAAATTACAAACCAAGGTGAGGATTTTCAAAAAGGAACTTGAGATGTAGTTCACCTTGGACATCCAAATCAAGTATAAAGTTTTGAATATAGAAACCTTAACATGGCTGAAGAATACATCAAATTATACTGCTGTGGAGATAGGTAGTTCTCCTACTCTGACCTCCAGAGGCATATGTTACTTTGTCCTCTAGAACACACAGGTCCCCCTTTACTTTTCCTATAGTTAATGTCTTCAGGGATGGAACCTATTTTGCCAGGAGGTGCATCTCTCTCCTTTATCTCAATGGAGAGTCTTCATTAAGGATAAAAGAATCTGCTGTAATTCTACCCAATCGTGATGATGAAAGAAGGTGCCAGTGATATTTCAGGACTTGAGCTATCTACCTGAACAACTGCATCCACCTATGGCAGTTCAGACTTCAGTATAACATAAATCAGGTAAAATCCAGCCCATGAGCCAGATTAATCCAGCCCATGGGTATGTGCCTATTAATTCACTGTATCTGGCCTGGTCCTGGGTTGCCCCTGCTGTGCTCAGATGGGGCCTAGCACTGCTCACTCTAATGGAGACAGCATATGCTGCACTCCCACCCTCTCCCATGGAACAACCCTAACCCAGTCCTGCCGATAGGGAAGTAGCAGCAGTGGTGGGTGGGTAGGTTGGTGGGGGAAGTGGTGACAATGGGCAAGAGGTAGGGAGGAAGGCAAGGTGCAGTAGCGGTGACAGGCGGGCAGGGGGGAAAGTAGGGAAGTGACAGGAGAAGGGCAGCAGCAGCAGTGGGCAGAAGTGATGGTGTTGGCAGGTGGGAGTGTGGGGCCTGTGCTGATACCAGCAGGGACCCAGGGTGGGGCAGCAGTAGTGTGGAGCCTGGGTTGGCAGGGGTGCAGGGTCCACCTGCTTCCATTGCTCAGGGCTTACATGCAGTTCCTGCATTCTCTGCCTGAGCCACATACCTCTGGGGGAGTCCTGCATCATGGACCCAGTGGCCCAGCCTCTCTCACTGCTATGCACAGGTGCTGGGAAACGGCAGGGAGCTCTATACTATGAAGCTGAGCTGGCTCCACCCCTCTCCCTGCCACCAAGACCAAGCGACATCATCTGCACCACTGGCTTCATCATGCAGGGCTTTCCTTGGCAGTGCAGGGTTCAGGCATGTGAGCCCCATGTAGTGGAGCTGGTGGCCTAGCCATGTGCAGTTCTGGGGTTTGCTGGGACCATATGCCACTGGGAGGCTTTGCTTGATGTTGGCTGTGAGTACCCCTAGGGCCTGCTTCTGCCACTAGCAGCAGGGGCTGTGCATAATGGAGGGCATGTGTGAGGGCAGCATGTTTGTAGGAGAGTCCCCCAAGAACACTCCACACCCACACACCCCACAACCTCCCACAAACCTCATACCTACCTATCTACACACACCCCCACACACCCCCACAAACCCCACCCATACACACCCATTGGCCCCCACAAACCCCAC
>NW_017729027.1:24771916-24778677 GCF_001723915.1 Gavialis gangeticus | reverse complement strand
TTACAAAAATCTTTTCCAAACATCTTTGTTCTGCTCCTAAAAATGGTATGATACATTTTCTTTCCTTGTTCTATATATTCCAAGGGGCAGACAAGGAATGAGCAGATCATGTGTATATAAAGTATTTTATATTTCTCTTGGACGGAAGAGGGGCAACCTGTCTAGCAAATATTCATAGTGATCTATTTTTTATGTCGTTTTTTCAGCTAGTAAAGCTAGTTTGTCAAATGGCAGCCACTTTCCCAGCTGACATTGCTGTATTCACCCTTTTTAAATGCTCAGTAAGGAGCTAGGTTTTTGTCAGTTAAATATATCATATTGTTATGATTCTTGACGACATGTGCAATGACATGACATACTTACAGTAGAGTGTGAAAAGCTATCTCTCTGCAAAAATGTGAAGTGACATACACTGATTGCAACACTGCCTCTGTACCTCTCTTGTAACTGATGTTCCTGTACCAGTGATACACTTCTGTGTTTTTCACACAGCTTCTCTCTAGTCACATAATGCTCTTGTGCACCACAATGACCATTTTTCCTTAACAAGTGAGGAGTTGCATTACTAAAAGTTCCACCTTGAACCTGTTGGCATCAATTTTATTTTCCTGAATATAGACAAACATATCTGTTAGTAATGGCAAGCACAGATTTTTATTTAATTACATGGTTTTTTTAAATCTTTTTTTCCCTCCAAATTTGAAAGCTAAATTACAAACCAAGGTGAGGATTTTCAAAAAGGAACTTGAGATGTAGTTCACCTTGGACATCCAAATCAAGTATAAAGTTTTGAATATAGAAACCTTAACATGGCTGAAGAATACATCAAATTATACTGCTGTGGAGATAGGTAGTTCTCCTACTCTGACCTCCAGAGGCATATGTTACTTTGTCCTCTAGAACACACAGGTCCCCCTTTACTTTTCCTATAGTTAATGTCTTCAGGGATGGAACCTATTTTGCCAGGAGGTGCATCTCTCTCCTTTATCTCAATGGAGAGTCTTCATTAAGGATAAAAGAATCTGCTGTAATTCTACCCAATCGTGATGATGAAAGAAGGTGCCAGTGATATTTCAGGACTTGAGCTGTCTACCTGAACAACTGCATCCACCTATGGCAGTTCAGACTTCAGTATAACATAAATCAGGTAAAATCCAGCCCATGAGCCAGATTAATCCAGCCCATGGGTATGTGCCTATTAATTCACTGTATCTGGCCTGGTCCTGGGTTGCCCCTGCTGTGCTCAGATGGGGCCTAGCACTGCTCACTCTAATGGAGACAGCATATGCTGCACTCCCACCCTCTCCCATGGAACAACCCTAACCCAGTCCTGCCGATAGGGAAGTAGCAGCAGTGGTGGGTGGGTAGGTTGGTGGGGGAAGTGGTGACAATGGGCAAGAGGTAGGGAGGAAGGCAAGGTGCAGTAGCGGTGACAGGCGGGCAGGGGGGAAAGTAGGGAAGTGACAGGAGAAGGGCAGCAGCAGCAGTGGGCAGAAGTGATGGTGTTGGCAGGTGGGAGTGTGGGGCCTGTGCTGGTACCAGCAGGGACCCAGGGTGGGGCAGCAGTAGTGTGGAGCCTGGGTTGGCAGGGGTGCAGGGTCCACCTGCTTCCATTGCTCAGGGCTTACATGCAGTTCCTGCATTCTCTGCCTGAGCCACATACCTCTGGGGGAGTCCTGCATCATGGACCCAGTGGCCCAGCCTCTCTCACTGCTATGCACAGGTGCTGGGAAACGGCAGGGAGCTCTATACTATGGAGCTGAGCTGGCTCCACCCCTCTCCCTGCCACCAAGACCAAGAGACATCATCTGCACCACTGGCTTCATCATGCAGGGCTTTCCTTGGCAGTGCAGGGTTCAGGCATGTGAGCCCCATGTAGTGGAGCTGGTGGCCTAGCCATGTGCAGTTCTGGGGTTTGCTGGGACCATATGCCACTGGGAGGCTTTGCTTGATGTTGGCTGTGAGTACCCCTAGGGCCTGCTTCTGCCACTAGCAGCAGGGGCTGTGCATAATGGAGGGCATGTGTGAGGGCAGCATGTTTGTAGGAGAGTCCCCCAAGAACACTCCACACCCACACACCCCACAACCTCCCACAAACCTCATACCTACCTATCTACACACACCCCCACACACCCCCACAAACCCCACCCATACACACCCATTGGCCCCCACAAACCCCACACCTACAAACACAAATCCTACACCCTTCCACCATCCTCCTATGATATACAAGATTAAGACTTCATTTTTCACTATTTTGCAATCACCTCTATACACATGACACAAACACAAATCAAGGCAATTTTTAAAAATAAAATATGTTATCCTAAATTTTTTATCTTTAGTATACAATTAGTTTTTGGGTTGGTTTTCTTTTTTCTGGTTCTACGATGCTAAATCCCCTTCCTAAAAGGAGTGCTTCCAGGAGCAAGGAAAGGGACTTCTGGTGGCAGGGATTAGGGGTGGGATTTCTGGTCTCACAATGGCAACCAGTGGGTGGAACACCTGTCAAGGGATGGGGCTACAACCTTGCCAGTTGACCAAAACTCATTAAGTGGCCCTGCAGCTGAAATAATTACCCATCCCTGGCATAAATGCTGTTCTTTGTAAATAGCCCAGTGGTTAGTGCACTTGCAAGGTTATATATATAAATAATTGTTTCTAGACCCCTTTGTAGTAATAATAATAATAAACAACCTTCTAACTAGGGGGAAGCCAAGCTGAGAGTATTCTTCATCCACTGGGCATGCACACACACACGCATATGCAATTTAATGAAGCCAGAAAGAGAGGAAGAAAGAGGAGCCTGACTGACCACATGCCATGCCAGGCCATAGGTAGCCAAGCCTGACAGTCACCTCTGAGTTGGGAGAAGCCAGGAGATTGGTTAAGGAAACCAAGATAGAGATCCACAGGGATAGGCAGAACACAAGGCAGTGGGCTAGGGACAGACATTACACTGTACACATAAACCTGTTTAAGTGATCAGTGACTGGCTTAAACCTGTAACAGAACGTATGTTCAGTGCACATAAACCAGTTTCAAAATGGACAAAACCACTTTAAGATAAACCTGGTTGAATGCAGTATCAAACTTAACTGATTTAGGTCAAACTGGTTTATGCAACTTCTGTCCCAGACCGCTTCCTGTTTTAAGTTAAATTATAGTCCCCCAGCATGGTTTTCAGCTCTGGGCTGGGTTATCTGGTCCAGAGAGCAGAGCTGTCTCTGTCTCTCTCCTCCCTAGCAGGAGCACTGTGGAAAGGAAAGGAGGGCTCACTCTAGCACCTCCGGGCTTCTAGCCTGAGCCACTATAGGTATGTGCCTGCATTTTTTCATTCAAAAGTGAATGTCTATCCACCTGAAAATTGCTTCAAGCTCTTCAGGTTAGACTAATCTGCAAAAAATTAATCAATTAAGGCTCAGGATTTTTGAATGTCTGTCCCTGGCCAAGGACATGGGGGCCAGCTGGGTCAGGTATCCAGGAGCTCAGGCCAGAGCTGGGTCAGATATCCAGAGGGTCAGGAAGAATTCTAAGTTGGGAGGCTAGCTGGGTCAAATATCCAGAGAACACATCAGAGTCAGTTGCAGCACAATTCAAGGATGTAGCAGCCTAGATACAAAACTGTACCTCTTCTAGGGCAGGGGTTATATGGGAAAGGGTAATAGATCAGCTGACCTTGACTAGCCATTCCAGTGGCAGGGTGTGGGTGTGTGCCGTGGCTGAGCAGCAGGGTTCTAAGTACTTATATCTGCCATAATGCTCAGCTGGAGAAGTGACAGACTGGGGTGAGCTGCTGTTAGCCAGGCCAAGGCCTTAGGTTCAAGGCCACAGCTTAATGCTTAATAAGGTAGGCACTCCCTTCACAATGAAGTGGTTCTTGAGGTTGTTTACACAATTTGTTTAATGTGATTAAACTTATGCTCATGAAAATCTAGAGTAAGCCATTGCACAAGATGTTTTTATTTTTTTTATTATACTTTTCTAACAGTGGGTATATTCTAGCCCAATATAGCTTCATTAGTACAAGTGAGAAGGGACTGGCCTGTTTTGCCTAGAGTAATCTAAAAAAGCCAAACAAACTAGTTGCCATTAATTAGTAGGCACTCCATCCTTATATGTCTCCTGGATCCATGGTTAGAAGTATCACAAAACAATCATGATTCTGAGAGATTTGAAAGTAGAGAGAGAAGGTGATTTGAATCTGATTCTGATTATGTACACATATAAGTTTCTTTATCTGAAAGGAGTTGGAGACCTTGAGAGCTGCTAATAGCACATTAATGCTCCTGTTAATGAATCTGGGTAACGTCTGAAAACAGGCCTTTCCTTCATGAAGCATTGCCAGAATTCCTACTGGAAGGTTTTAAGATAGTTCAATATGGGCATATACTCATGCGTGACTGGTGCCACCTTAGTCAGGGGGTCTTCCCCACAGCTTCACTGACTGGGAAGCAGCCACAGTTTTCACAGAAGTGGCTGCAGTGCTCCCAGAAGTGGCCATGGCATGTCATCCAATGCTCCCACTTCCCAGCCGGCGCTCACAGGGGGGGGCACTGGTACTCTTGCCTGGCCCCCCTGCCTGTTGCCTAAGCAGGGAGCGCTGCCTGTCAGGGGGTGCACCAGTGCTCTCATCAGGTGCATGTGCACCCTCTACACATCACCACTTTATATACAACTAAGAAACAGTTTCAAGGAGGTGGACCATCCTGTGAAGAAATTTATTCTCTGCTCTGTTTACACACCGCATCAATTATTACTTAATGTAAAACATCATAGATAGAACCAGAAGCAGAACTCGATGTCAAATAGTCTGCCTCTGTAGGCCACAGGGTCAACATCATTTTTTAATATTTATCCTGAATAACTATGCTTTTCTTCCATAATGATGTGGGTAAGGTAAGGAATATAACAAAGAAAGTAGCATGATTTTCATTTTACTACATTGTACCAGCTTTGAGAAAGTGAAAATCCCATTGGATAATGGAATGAAAGTAATTCTTGTTCCTGTATTTTAACTTAATCCTTCTGAAATAGATGCATGCATAGAAAGATATTCAGTGGAGACCTGCAATAAAGAAGCAATTTCATTTTGATGATAACAAACTTTAAACTAAACTGCTTTTATATTTCTCAGTTCTTTTCTGACAGAAATGTAAAGCTCCACAGTGAACTGTATAACCAACACTTGTTTACATTGTTTAAACAAAACATGTCATTGAAACACAACATGATGTCTAGTGTAACTTAATTTGAAGTATGCCCCTTAGCAATGTTTGGCAACAACTTCATAAAGACAGGAAAAATATGGAAACTTCTTACACAGTGATTACAAAGCTTTTCAATAAGAAAATACAACAGCAAATTGTGAATATGCATCAATCTACTTACTTGAAATATTCTTACAACTTAAAATAAACTTCTCTACTAATATTGTTAAATAGGGTAGGCAAAATTAATTAACTGTAGAAATAAATCAGAAAAATTAAAAGGCTATGATGAATAGATATATAATAGAAACAGTGAAAAATATTTTTATTAAAAGTGAGTCTCTGGTTATGCTGTATTTGGAATATATATATAATAAAGCATAACACATGGACCTGCACACCTTGGGACTGGAATCAGTTCTGCACATGTACATTTTAAAATAAATTTTGTTGCTTCCAATTATTTTTTAGTAGATTATAGGTGAAGACATTATACTTCAAAGTTTGGGAGGTTAAATCAGGTAAAAAATGGCCCCAGTGATTATTTACATGTACAGTACAGACCTTCCTGGGATCACTTGCTCTAAGCTTTGTGATTGTAGATCACTTGCCAGTTTTACAGACCTTCGCTGGTGCTGGGAGCATGAAGGAAGGAAGCCAGGGAGCAGGGAGGGTTTGACAGGATCAGGGGGCCTATTAGAGTCTGGGGGGGAGGGGATAGGACCTGGGCAGGTTAGCAGAATCAGAGAGTCTCCAATCCTGCCAAACCCTTGTGGACCCTACCAACCCCTTCATCCCCTTCCTGCTCCCCTCCCCCACCCCATCATGAATCTGGACAAACTATTTTGGTGCTAGTGTCATAGGACTTTATTAACCTGTGGCTCTGAAGGGGGGATTTTAGTGTCCAAGAGGGGGTTGGCAGACTCAGGGAGGCTCTTCCCCCCAGGGGCTATTTTTAACCCCCAGATGAGCAAGACACCCTGAGGACCAAACCCCCACTTAATCCATTCTATCTCTCCCCACACCCTGCCTTTCTCTGATCAGGCTCTGGGTAACAGCAAACACTAATAAAACCAGCACTGGAGATGGCTTGTGGACTCAGGGGATGCATCCAAATGAGCATGCATGTGCCTTTTGTAGCATCTCAAAGCCCTTTGAGACACTGCAAGAGGCATGTGCGGGAATGAAAAAAAGTTCCCCGCACTGCAGATTTTCACCCTGGGGGCAAAATTAGACCTCTGGATATCCAGGGGGCAAAAAAAAAACAAAAAAAACCACAGATACACTCTGGCAAGCAGAGGGGTGCATCCAGCAAGGGGCTAGGGGTACAAGCGGGGAGTGGGGCTGGGTGGGTAAGCCATTGGGGGAGCTGCAGGAGCCGGTGTGGGATGGGACCAGGCGGGGACTATGTGTTACTGTTGGGGGGACTGTAACCTTTGTTGGGGAAGGCTTTAGCCACCCATCCTGAGCAACACCCCCTGCACAGTCCCTCCACAATCCACCCACATCTACCCACACACCGCACAACCTCCCACATCCCTCCAGAGCCAC
>NW_017729027.1:24729382-24766916 GCF_001723915.1 Gavialis gangeticus | reverse complement strand
AGCACACACCCTGCTTGCCCAGTTGCCAGATAGGATGAGGCCTGTTGGCAGGAGTGGCTGCCCCACATCCTGGTTAGTGAAGGGATCACAGGGACCTCTAACTGCTCTGTGGTAAGAAAAACAAAGGCAAACAGCAAAACATATAGGTATTTAGAATTCATTTTATTATGATGATAGAGATACTGGTAGGCTTTCAAATTGCTTTAATACTGTAGGTATAGCAAAAAAACATTGCCTAACTAATCTCTGTGTCTCTGTCTCTCACTCTATCTCTTTATATATAGTAGCCTTTTGTTTTAATTGTGGAGGAACATGGATTTCAGAGCATTTTACAGAGTGACGTGGGGATATTTATCAGGGATTTTTCAGTTTTTAAATAGGGAACACTAGAGTTCCTGTTAGGGAAGTCAGTGGCAGGACCCTGCATGCTCAGAGCTGGCACCTGGGACCCAGCTGGAAGTGGATGACTTCCTGGCCAATTGGGGCCAGGAGGACATGCTTTGACAGTTCACAGCAGGCCACCACACTGGGAACATCTTCTGGGCAATAGCTGCCCAGATGGCTGGGCAGGGGGCATACGTGGCAGTAGTGCTGCACAAAGGGCAACTCTGCAGCCACAGCCTACTGGCATCTGGCCCAGAGGGAATAAACCAGGCAGGATTATTTTGCCCCAAATGGCATGATTTGCCCCACACCAAAGTGCATGTCTGGGCATGTGCGCTGAGGCAAAAAGTGCCAGTTCAAATTTGTACCGCTTCTATTTGAGCTGCTGCAAGTGCACATGCCTGCATGTGTGGACCCACCCAGGGTGTGCAGTTTGGTAGGCTTGAGGGTCCTAGTTCTTCCACAATAGGCTTGTAAGTCTGGGGATAGGGAGAGGGGGTCCAGAGGCTAAAAATAGCCTTGTGGTTGGGGGAGTTAGGAAAAGCTGAACCCTGGGGCTGGGGTAAGCACTGCTGGGAGAGCCCATGCACTCATCCCCAGCCCTGGGGCTGAGTTCCTACCTCCCTGCCCCACCCCCCAGCTATTTTTTTAGCCCCTGACCCCACTCTCCACCCCTGTATGGACAACAGCCCCACCCCACCTTCAGACCAGTTAGTCCCCTGAGCCTACCAAACTGTCCCCCTTCCCCAAGTCTGCAAAACACCCCCAGTTCCAGTTTTACTAGTGCTCACCAGGGCTGTATGTCTGACTGAAGTAAATTGGGGTTGGGGAGGGGCAAAAGGGATTGAGGGAGGTAGTTTGTCCACAGGGGAGTAGGATGACATATATGTTTGGTTAGCTTTTGCCTTTTTGAATGAGTTAGTCTTTCAGCTGCCATCAGCTGCCACCCAGCCCTGCCTTCTGATAAGCTCATGTTATGCACACCACACATGTATAGCATGTATGAATTAGAAATGATAACCTTACTCGCATGAATTGTAACTTGCATCACAGCCAGATAAGATGAGTAAGATAGGACTCAGTTCTTCTCATCCTGGACTCTGTGTCTTGATATCTTCTTTAGCTTGTAGAAAG
The DNA here is from genome assembly GCF_001723915.1 of Gavialis gangeticus. Taxonomy (NCBI): domain Eukaryota; kingdom Metazoa; phylum Chordata; order Crocodylia; family Gavialidae; genus Gavialis; species Gavialis gangeticus. The sequence continues at coordinate 24,765,398 of NW_017729027.1, read as the reverse complement.
GTACTCTATAAATGTATACTTAAAGTTGATTTAGGATTTCTAGAGCTAATTGTAACATAAATATCAAGAGATCATAATTTAACAATATATAGGCTTTCTGAAAGTAGAAGAAACTTGCTTAATTACATTTAAATACAATGTAAACTCAGTCAATTTTTCTGTCATGTATTGTATTACCTTAAATGTATTGCACTTTAAAGCAGATCATGTTATGGTGTACAGATACTTATAATGCAACATATATTACTCAAGACTCATTTATAACATGCATATATTCAGTCTTAAATTTCACAAACATGAAAAATGTTTAAAATACACTTTCTTTAAAAAAAATCAGAAAAAAAATGTACTTCAGATTAAATCATTTCATTAGTATTTCCTCAGACACCCTTTCTATTTCTGCAAAACACTTGATTTATCTAGTTCCTCTGGAATTCAGAGACTTCATAGTTCTACATGGCTCCCATTTAAAAAGTTGTTCTTATTTATGAGTCTTAGTTATCCCTGGTGAACTGAGATGTGGCACAAGCCCTAACATGGGATGGCTGACTCCACATCCACTGAGGCATTCAATGATACAGCAATTGCAGAAAATCAACTGGGATTTGAAAATTACACATATTCCCAACTTGTCATGTCTGGCAAAAATTTGCTTTCTAGTGAAGTTAGGTTGTTTCTATTTGCTGCTCAGGTTCCTAACTTGAGAGAGAGCTTAAAAGCCATTCTACTGTTCAATGCTCATTTCACAGCTGTAGTTACAACTACGTTTCCTTGGATTTTATTTGGATAGTGTTTGTATCTTTTTTCCTTATGATACAGATCCTGCCAGTGAACTTCACACCTTTGCTTCCTTGAGACTAAACTACTGCAATACAATTTACCATTAAACTATACCTTAAATCCCTTCACATGTTAAACTGTACACTGTGAGTCTGAAATCAGGCAGTACGTATGGCAGAGTAGCACGTTGGAGACTATCTGGTTCAAAGAAGCATGAGCTTTGAACCAACTTTGAGTTTGGACCAATTTTGCAGCAACCAGCTTTGGGCCAACAACCTACTTTGTCAGATGCTAGTAATGGATAGAAATAGCAGGCTTAAAGAGGGGTTCTTTGTTGTGGAGGCGGGGTAGTTAGAAGGGGTGAGTTGAGGGGGAGTGGGAAGGGGTGAAAAGTTTGTTGTGAGTGATTTTCTTGTAAGTGAGGAAAGCACGTTAGGATTGGCAGGAAGGTTTGCTTGTGTGGAGGTTTGGCCAGGGAGGCAAGGGCTTGGTGGGAGTAGTGGAGCTGGAGTACTTGGGTTGACTGAGAAATCTTGATTGTGGAGTGTTTGTTTATTGTACACTGCCCTGAGCCTTTTGAAAAGGGCAAGATATAAATCTAAGAAATAACTACTGTAGAATAAGATTTTATTTGGTTAGTGGAGTGTCTCACAATGAACATATGTAGCCAGTTTTGTATGATTTGTATTGCCAACTTTGCCTGCCTTTCTTTGGAGATACAGGTGGGTTAATTTGCTCTGCTAAGAGGCAGAACTAACTGCCCAGAGTGCAGTGCCCCCGGAACATAGCTGTGTTGGTTCAGGTTCAGGAGATAGTGTAAATGGAGTGGTGCAGTAAGTATGGCACCTCCTAGCACAGCAGGATGGTGGTATACATGCATTTACTATTTAAGTATCTTGTACACCTAAACAGTCAGCAAGCTGAGCAGAGAACTTCCTGAAATCAACCACTCAGCCAGAAGCATCTGGAACGTCTGTAGGCAGGGAGGCAGGGATGCCTTATTCGTAGGCAGGGAGACACTTTCTTCTACTTGTGTTCCACAGCCCAGAAATCTCTCTAGAAATTAGGTACCTACAGAAATATATTCAAAGAGAAGGGCATGCAGTTTGTTTTTAAAGCACAACTACTGAAAAAAAGGTCATGTCCCTATCCATTATAAACTAATGTAGTGATGAGAGCACTCACCCAGGAAGTGGAAAGTCCAGGTTTGGTTCCATCAGTGTCATTGTAACTGAATGTTTAGATGTTCTTCTGTGTTCTGTTCCTTGATTTCAGGACTGTCCCTGTATTTTATCTAATAACCTATCAATGTCAAATGCAGCAACACACTTGGGAGCAGGATACAGTTATCTCATGTTCTTTGAAGGTTCCTTAACCAATAGTTTTCAGAGTAAGCTGCCTCTTATGCCCTACTTTCTGGATGAATAAATATTGAAAACTTTTCTGCTCACTGGTGGAATATCAGAGGTAGAGGCAGAAAGTGCCCTATACCTAGGGAAATCCAGGATGGGATAAAGAAATTCAGAAGCGTGCTGAGGGGCACCAGCATGCACATGTGTGTGCGTGCACAGACACGCACACAGCGCCCCAACCCTGTGGCTCCCTCTGTGCACCCCTTCCCCCACCACAACTCTATTGTGCAAGTAACTCTCTAGGATGAGCTGGGCTGGGCTGGGCTGGGCTGGGCTGGGCTTCCGGGAGAAAACTAAAACAAAAGTCCCAGATTGGCACAAACCCAAATACCTGTGGCTGGCTCCTGACTTGAGCTGTATGTGCAGGCAGCTTCCCAGTAATCTAGGACTTTTACTTCAGTTTTCTCCAACTGCTGGGACACTGAGATAGCTTTTGAAATCTGGGACCATTTCAGGCAATCCAGGACATATGGCCACCCTATTTCCCAGATTAGTGTGACAGTTTTGGGTTAGAACCCCTCAGGTACAGAAGGAAACTGATTTTTTTGATCTTCAGCTCAAGTGTTCTAATTGCTAATATATGTAAGCAGAGATAAGTATGTGGTTATATTAATGAGTGCTTTAAAAGAAAGCTTGGCTGCTGATTCTTATGAGAAGCCTGCTCCTTTTCAGTGGCTGTATGTGTGTGTGTTGCAGGGAAGGAAACAGCTCTTAAGTGTACTCTGAGAATGCTTCCTGGAATTAGCTTATCCATGGGGTGAGTGAAGAACACCTACTTTCAGGACTTAGGCATTGGGCGGCTTTGCCCTGTCAAAATTGAAGTGCCTTTTGCATAAGGAGAAGTAGAACTTTGTTGTTTGGGACAAACCTAAGTGCTAAAGTTTCTCAAGATATTAAAGAAAGATTCTATATTACATATATTATTTACATGTCAGGTGTATCAATTTGGATTCAAAGGGTATGTCTTGATAAGCAACAATGTGCATTTTCCCAGGGACAAACATCAGTGGCACAATATGTGCTGCATGTGTGCTTTGGCATGCAGCATTTTGCCCCAGGTGGGGTAAGGGAGGCTGAGGCCAGCACATAGACTGGCTCCAGGAGCATTACATGGGGTACTGAGGTGCTTTGGGTGCAGCAGCATAGCAATCTGGCAGCATGGAGACAGGCCAGCAGCCGGAGTATGGCTCTGGCTATCCAGATTCCAGTTTCCAGTGGTGCATGCTGCCACCATGTGCACTGTCCTACTTTTTTAAGATACAAGGTTTTTTACACTGGGATCTCCCCTTGTTAACCCCCTGCCCCACTCCCCCTCATCCTGCTGCAAATTAGCAGTGCAGTGAACACTTGCATGCATGGTATATGCAAGTGGCTGGACTGTGGACTGGTCTGCAGAGCTGCATACTGCACATCTGCAGTTATCTGGATGTGCCCAATGTGCTCTTTCTTTGATTATTCTTTTTTAACATTGTTTCCTAAAATGAAATTTAAGATATAATTTAGATGTTATTTACCATATAGTGTTATTTGAAGAAATATATTGTTTAAATCCACTTCAGTGAAAAAGGTGTAACCGGCTTCTCCTGTCTTTGTCACGTCTGGTCCAAGTTGACCTGAAATGATACCTAGCACTTATTTTAGAACTTGAACCTTATTCCAGTGTGAAGCAGCTAGTATTCACTTTGGATTCGGATTTGGCCAATTCAGGGGGCAGTGATTCGATTTGGTGATTCAAATCACTGTCCCAACTTGATTCAGCTGAATCTGATTCAGAGATTTAGTTGCCGCCAAATTGGCTGAATCAAAAAGGACCCACCTCCTGCCCGCTGTCCAAGCCCCATCAGTGGATGCCCCATCTGGCCCAAGCCTCCCAGCTCTTTAAAAAAAAGAAAGCCCAGCCCTGCCAGGTGGGGAGGATGATCCCCGCTGCCCCTCCCTACTGCCCAATGCTGCATGGGGGACTCTGTCACGAGGCCTCATCCCCCACCCAGTCTCCCAGCCCTGGCATCCTTGCTCTTTAAAAAAAAAAAAAAGCCCCCACTCACCGGCTGCTGCCAGACAGGGGGGTGTCCCCACTGCCCCACACTGCATGGGGGGCTCTGTCATGAGCCCCCAGAAGCCCTGATGGCTGCTGCAGCAGCCAGTGAGTGTGGGGATTTTTACTTTATTTCATTTTAGTTTTTTAAAGATCCGGGAGGTGGGGCTGGGCAGGGAAGCTATTGACAGGGCTGGAAGAGTGGGCAGGAGATGGGGGGTCATGGAAGAGCCCCCAATGCAGCACACAGCAGTGGGGGCAGTGGGGATCACCCCCCACCTGTCAGGAGCCAGTGAATAGGGGCTTTTATTTTTATAAAGAGCCAGGAGCTGGAGCTGGGGCTGGGCAGGGCAGCCATGGGGCAGGACTGGTAGAGAAGGTGGGGGTTGGGCGGCACTCAGGGGGGCTGGGGGAGCAGGCAGAGGATGGGACCTGGGAGGGGTCCCCTCCCCCCATCTCTCAACCCCTCTCCCTACTTACCAGCATGGTCCAGTTCCCTGTGGCAGTAAGTGGGGACTGCCCAAATCTCCACATCTTTTCCAAATCAATTCCCACCTTTTTTATTTGTCTCCTGATTTGATTCAGATTCGGAGATTTGGCCACTGAATTGGGCTGAATCTCCTCCAAATTGAATCAGCACCCAAAGATTTGCACAGCCCTATTGAACATCTAGATCTTATGTCACTCTCCTCTGTTTCTTATGTAGAGGTGAGTTGGGGGCAGAAAAGAAATGGAGGTAAATTGGCAGGATAAATTCCCAGACTTGAATGTGCATCAGCAAACCTAAACTAAGGTACATTGCCTTCTAAATGCAAGTCTACTGATGCAGGTTACAGTAGTCCATGGGCAATTTTGGCCTGCTTTCCTTTCAAAATATCAAGACACAGTAAATAAATCCATGACAACTTCACCACTCTTTGTTCTATCCATTCAATTCTGAATAATGTCCTTAATATACAGTCCTTAATATGATTAACATCTCAATTTTGTTAATGGACGATCACCAGATTATTTTCTACAAAACAATTCTTTGCTGCCAAAATGTCCTTCAAATTTCTGCCTCTAAAGAAATATTAAAGACTCATGGTGATACTTTAATTATCTATAGTAAATGATAAAACAAAACTTATCAGGACATCTGGAAATATTTATTTTCTTAAGGATTGTAATAATCTAGGCATCAAGCAGTATTCTGTGAAATATGCATAGTGAGGAAGAAATTTGCTTAAGGAAAACTACTATTGCTTATCTATTGCACAAACTCTCATAGTGGGGAAAAAAATCCTGACCTCTTAGGACAACAGTTGCAAAACTATTTGGTCCGGCACTTTTATCAATTCGATTAACAAATTAAGGTCCCGACCCCATAAAGCATTTAAGCACGTACTTAACTGTAAAAGCACTAGAAATTCATTGAAGACAGTGAGACTTTATAAAAGTGGATTAATTTTTATGTTTAGTGTCTAGTCAGGGTTCACAAGCTAGACATGCCTACACCTAATTCATCTCTGAAAACTAATTCAGCAGGTTTTGAAAATACTTATTAAATTGGGATCTATAGGTCTTAGCTAATATATCAAAATTTTGAATGCTAACCCATAGTGTTGGGAAACCCCAGTTCAATTATCATCTCTGCCTAAGGGAACTTGAATCTATGCCTCTTGCCTTCCTCTTGCCTCCTCTTTGCACGGACTAATTAAATATTCATTGGTAGAGAGTAAAAGCTGAAGTATGAAGGATTTTGCAGTCTCATATTAGAATATTCTCTTGGAAGAGGGAAAGCTTAGGGCCCAATCTTGGATCAAATGGATATTTGATATAAAATTCTCTTTGGAATGGGGATTGGGCCCCTCCTTGATGATGAGTGTCCCATCCACTAGACCATGGAGACATTCTCTCTCTTGCAAGAGCTCACTTTAGTTTAATAAATATTGACCTACTCCCTTCAACAATACACAGTTTCAACAAGGAGACTGAGTATGCCTACAGCAGTACACCTGAAAGCTAAGCAGTAAAAGTCTTCTTGTTGAAAGATGCAGATTAACTTCCATTCAGGAACTACACAACATAGTCTGGGTGTACTTTAACCACAGAGACATCATTTTGTGAGTGAGGACTAGCAAAAGACACTAGGAAAGGAGAGTGCCAGAGAAGGATGAGGCTTAACATACACCAGTCCTCAGGATTTTCTATTGGCTACCTTGCATGGCATTCTACACGGATTTCTGTTTTTGTCTATTCCATTCCTAGGTGTCTTATTCTCCACATGAATTGTACAAATATTTCCCCTTTTAAATTATATAATTTTTTCATTTTACCATTTTTCATCTCCCTAAAGTGGGATGAGATAGGAGAGAAGACAGAGAGTTTAACTGTATCAGGACACCTGGAGAGTTTCATGCCTGTCATGTCTCCTGCTCCATTTGGGGACTTACAGGCTTTTGAGGAGGGGCATTGGGATATAAGAAAGTACCAAGGTAAACAGGATATTTACTACATATTTGATGGTTAGACAACTTGTCTAGCTGCATAGATTGTTTGCAAGCTCCCTTTTGTGTTTTCTATATTTTCCCATGCATTTGCAACATGGAGATCAGATCACTCTCACCCTTACTCCAGTCTTGGTACTTCTATAAAATTAAAGCATTTTTCTACTGCAGTGTTTCCTGCAGTGTTTCCATGCTATGCTAAAGAGAATGAAAGAAAATGTCTTTTAAAAAATCTTTTAATTAAAATATTGTCACTATGAAAGAAAATGTGTGCTATTTTTAAATACATTTTTATTTTAATGTTTAAACAAGATGAAGTGACAAGTCAAAGCCAAAACAAACTAAGTCCCAGCTGAGGGACATGCCTGAAATATAAAAATAGTCAATAAAGAGCGAGCACAACTTCATGGGGTTGCATCAGGATTAGCTAAACAGTTGAAATTGCTATATCAACACTGGTAGTCTACACTAGCATACAGTGATATATAGTGACATGATGACCAGAAGAGTGAGTGCAATGATAACATGAATTCACAGCAATTCTTCCAAACACTTTTATGTGTCTATTTAATATCACAGATCAAAGTCTTAAAACAGTGGTTTCTACTCTACAGTAGAGAAAGTTATTCTTCTTTTTTTAAAATGAAATATAAATAGATTTTACTACAAAATAACTATGATTAATTCCAGTGCGAGCCATGGTTTCATGACTTTTTTATAAGTTATAATTCAAACCATGTTGTGGTTTAGCCACAAATAAGAATGCACTCTATATTCAAGATAACAATTTTCTGAAAGATACCTGGCTTTTGAGAACCATGAGAGGAACACCAATTCTATTTCTTACAGTAAAAAAAAGAAAAATGTTATATCCAATTGATTCACACTATAGCCCACTTTCTATTTCACCTAGCAGATGACTAAAATGAAGCTTAAGACTAACTCTGAGTTAGTCAGTTAAAGTTCAGCTGCAGTTCTAATATCACTCTAAGCATGTAAGTTTTCTCCTTAAAGAAATAGGATCACATTCCACCTGCAGACATTTCCATGTTCTCATAATGGAAGCAGTTACATAGACACAGAGGGGATTCTTTTATTTTAAGTAACTCAGATTTAGTCTCAGGCTGCATTTTGGTTATCCACTACATAAAATAGATTTTTTCTTTATGTATGCTTATAGTACTGTAAGCAGACCTTTGAAATATTAGATTTGGGAAATTAAACAGTATAGCTTATCTGATGAACATCTATAGTTGGTATAAAGGCAGTTAGCTATAACATTCTTCCTAAGATCAGCTTTGTAACTAGAACTTTGTCCTACTTTAAATATCAGAATCAGTGAACAATTTCTTCACTGCCATCTGTAAAATCCCTCTATTGCCATCAGCCAGATAGCTGTTTTGAATTTCATAATAGTCTTTAGTATACATTTGGGTATCCTGAGATGGATGGTATATGGTGAGTTCAGTACAGGATCTGATATCCCCCCAAAAAGGCAATGAAGGGAACAACAACTCATCAAAACTTCTATCATAAGTGAAAAAATGATCCAAAAGTATTTTTACAAAGGAATCTCAATACATGCCATTTTAGAGTTCACACTAATCATATACAAAGTCAAGGCAGCCATTCTTGAATCTTATTTTTAATATCAATGACACTGATTCTAGAATCTAAACCATCTATTGTATAAATCTACTTTAGACATTTCTGAGTACAGTCTAGATTTTATTTTTCGCATGTTGATGTTAAATGTGAATATGTATTACAAGCTTAAGTTGAGAACTGAGATGGAGAATCAGATGTTGCAAGAGAACTTGCAAAACTGTTTTGGGCTCTTACCTATTTACAAAAAAATACCTATTTATACAGTCATGTATGTAAAATATTGCAAACTTTCTTAACATTTACATAGTTCTATGAACATGGCTTATACTTTTGCAATAAGGGAAAGGATGCCAGGATAAACACTTCTTTATTTTTGTATTTTACACAAGGGGAGGGTCTTGGCAAGAAAAGAAAAAGAAATAGAGACCAATAAACAAAATAATTATACTGGTATAAAAATTATATGTAGGAATCCTAGGCATTAGGGACCATGGACATGAGGCAATTCTTTTTGACCAAGTGCTGACCTGCAATTGACATGAATCCATACCTCTATATATGAGTGCAACAGGGATGAGAGATCCACTTGTAAATGAGTGGCAATAGGTAGTTAAGAAAAATATATTTTTGTTAGGCTCTGCATACCTATTTAATTCAAAGGATACTGTGTTCAAATCAGTGGTATGTGGCTGAACATTTACTCTAACTACAGATGTTTGTACCTTGTAATATACAACCAAGTAGTATCCAGAGTATCCAAATGTGTTAATTTCTTAAATTAGTAATTCAGGATAATTTTCACAAGAGCTATACTGATTCCTTATAAAGCAGTAGGGGTGGCATTTTATTTTTTCCTTGTCATCAAAGTGATATTTTTGGTCAATAATTTGGTGACAAGACTAAGGCTCCAAAGAGTGACCAGTAGGACTGAGAGTCTGGCTAAGACAGTTAAAGACAACCAGAGACTCTTGGACAGCTTCCCAATTCATATACATCAAGACGTGGCAGGGAATAATGGAGGAATACACTGAGGCTGAAGTGAGGCAGGTTTAAGTGGCTGTCAGGGGGGTTCATGGTCACTCACTGGGTTAGACCTGCTGTAATGAATTACTTTAAGAAGAAAAGTGCAGCAGGCAAGAATGCAATATGGCACTGGCAGCCAGGCAGAGACCAGCTGAAGAAAAGTAAGCATCCCAGGGAAAGATGAGTTACTGAGCTGCAGACAGCTATCTGGAGCAAGATGCCCTATCCAGTATTTTAAGCAATCAGCTAGCTAAGGAGCAGGTGAAGACCAGCTGAGCAGACTGCAGTAGATCAGAACAGGTTGAGTAATAGCCTGAGCAGAACCCCCTGGGTATGTTGAAGGTAAGTTAACCAGAAGGGGTAGAGCACAGCATATTTCATATCTACCTTCACAGCTAGACAGATTGGTCTGGCCCTGAACCATCCCAAGGAATGACCAGTCTGCTAGGGGAGGGAACTCAGGTAACACAGGAATCTGGGGAAGCTAGAGGGAGGCAGCAGACAGAAGGCAGGAGTTTGCCTGTGACCCAGAGACCCAAGGTAAAGGTATGGTGCTAAGAGAGTAAAGGTATGGTGTTTTGGAACCATTTTATTAAATGTTTCTTCTCTTATTTTGATCAGAGGTTTGGAAGTGGCTACAGGGGAAGATGGAGGCCACAGGGGGTGCCCAGAAGGCACTTTGAGTCCTGCTAGGGTCACAGACCCTGGTGGGCTAGATGAGATGACACTAACACAGGGCTTGAATGGCCCTGGAGGAAAACCCACAAGATATAACGGTGGTTATGAAGGAAGCTGGAGACCATGGTTATGGCCAATAAGGCCATGACTGGTGCCAGAGAGTCAGAGCCAGGGGCCCAATGCAGAGGGGAAAGGGAACAAGGGGAATAAGTCCAGAGAGGATTGGGCCAGAGAGCCCAGAGTTAAGTGAGCTACTAGGAATGAATGAAGAGAAGGACTTCTGCTCAGGGCACTGAACAAAGCCCAGTTATGAACAAGGTCAGGTGAAACATACAAATCGCACATGAGCCTCTGAGATCAGTCTTTGATTTCATCTATCAAAACATGGCAAGCAAGATAACAGGATAATTTCCCAGGAGGTCAATGTGGGGTAGATGGTATAAGTGGGACTACTACCATGTGCCACAGCCATTCTTGAAGGTTGAGTCCTGCTATAGCATCCTTCCAGCAGAGGGTGTTTGAATCAGAGCCTGTGACTTTCTAGCACAGTGCTCACTCCACCATGCCATACCTCAGCTTTTAGCTAGTCCCTTCTCTGACACGCCTTTTAAAACTGGTCCCCTGGGCAGTCACTATACAGAGGTATGTAGGAGATCTGCATGGCCAGCAAGACAAAAGCAAGAGAAATGGTGTGTGGCGTATGAGTATAGGGACATAGTATACAACAAATATGATATACTGTATATATCATGAGATTTATATCATGACTCTGACAGGGGGCATGCTCGGAGCCTGGTTTCATGCTGTCCCGCCCACCTGTCTCCATGGGGCAGTCTGCCCGGTCTTTCCTGAAGCAACTTTGCTGTTCCATAAACTGTTGATATAATGTGGGAGACTGCCAATTACTGTCCCGATGCCAGGGGGTGCTATCTGTGGCTCTGAACCTTCGCTACATCACAGCCCATGACTCGCAGACGGCATCCAGACTAATACTGCTTCACAGTATGAGACTGGAGCAAACCCAATCCTAAGTTGGGATCCACTCACCCATGCATTCATACTACCTCCCATCTCACAGGAGGGCTCTTACACTCTTCCCCACTCTCACCAGGGCCTCTGGCATACCACCCATTACTGGGCCACACTCCATTGCCCTTGCTCCTCCTTGAGTGGCCCCTCTTGGGCCACCAGACTTTATGACTCATATCCTGCTTTGCCACACAGTTCTTCAGTTCCTGTGAGTTCCCCTACTCTATATTGGCTTTGGAACAAACCCTGGGCTAATTCTGCCCCAAGCCCTTCACCAGGCAACTCTACACTATGCTCCACTCTGGGGTCTCTGTCTCAAGCTTGCAACCAGCTTTTCATGGTGCTGGCCCTTGCACTAGCCTTCGGGCTTACCCCCATTTGGCCCTACTCAGTGCACTCCTGGGACTGTCCTTTAGGCCTACTCACACTTCATTCTTACTCAGCCCCCTCACACGCACAGCCCTTCAGGCCTACTTCAACTTCAGCCCTACTCTGTATGGGGCCTCCCAATGTTCTACATTCTACCACCTCAGGGGCCTCCAGGATCTGCATCCCTGCTGGGTTCAGGTGCCCACATGTGGGCATACCTGGCCTCCACTACTCCCCTAGCTCTCAGAGTTACCCACCAGATGGTGGGGGCTGGGGTTAAGGTGCCCCTGCCCACCTTTCACTGGGGAGGTAACTGGTCTGGCATTTCCTGGGGACTCCCACACCACCAGGAGCCCCACCAGGCCACCTTTCCCTAGCAGGGTGCAGTTTTAGGTCATGCCCAGAACCAAGAGCCTCATGCTCTCACCTCTAGATGTTCCATGTTGCTCAGACAGGTGATGTTTCTGCCCTCATCAGGAACCTGGTAGTTGCCTGTCTTTGCCCTTAAAGTGCCCATTTGATCTTCATACAGCAAAGACTTCTACTTTTGTCAACTATGCATATACGCTAAGACTATAATCCAGCAAAAAATGTATTTAGATTCTTAAATATACTTATTCAGTGAAAGCTGTCCCATTGGTTTCAATAGTACAATGAGGATTAAGCTACAGATAACTAAGGACATTTTTTGCATGTCCTACTGTAGGGATGTCCTTAGATCAAGGAACATTTGATCAAACTGAAAAGTGGTGAATGCAAATCATTGAAGGGAAATGTTTTTTTTTCCATCTTTTCTACAATTAACCTGTGAAAAAAAATTGTCAGAAGGTATAAATAAAACCAAAAATTTACCAGATTTCAGAAGATAATAAAAATTCCAAGAAAAATATCATAGAAAATATGAAAAAGTAACAAGATATCTAGAAGGAATCAAAATCTGCAGGCGTAAGAGAATAAGACAACCTCTAAATACCTTAGGGTAATTTTTTCTCCCCAAATTATCTAACACAGAGTTTCATGCTAATTTCTGTGAAGTAGCTGGTATTATCAAAAAGGATACCAGATGTCTTACCTAGTTTGGTGATTTCAGTGAACTAATAGCAGAAATTGTGAGTACTTCAGGTATCCAAACGTTAAGAAAAAATATAAAGTATCATGAATGATTGTTAATTTAAAAGAAATACAACAGCAAGCCAGGAATTGGCTAATAAAATCGATAGGGGAAAAAAGCTTAAAGTTGTGAAGGGAAGAAAAGACAAGGCAGGATAATTTATGATGTTTTGGAAATTTGTTTTGATGCTTCCTGTGACAAGGACCATTTAGATGCAAATTCATAAGTTATTTAACCATATGCTAAATATATGAGAAGTCTAAACATATGAGAAGTCTCAGTGACATCAGTAATGCTACTTATGTACTGAAGTTCCTATCTAAGTAGGGCCTGGAGCTGTACTGATTACTGATTTACAACAGAGGAGGGTCTGATATATGAGACCCAAAAACCCATGAAAAGAAGACAGGTATTATCCCAATTTTACACAACAAATGTGCTTAGAGAAGATAAATCTGTAGTAAAACCCAGGAATAGAACTGGCATGTCCTTAATCCTAGCCCTTTGCTTTTACCTCCAGAAACACATTTCCTAAAATCAAAATGTAATTCAGCTTTTTAAAAATGAGGATGCAAACAAAAAATAGAATTAAATTAATAATTGTTTTAAGTCTTTTTCCTTGTGTTTTCTAATAATACAAGAGAACAAATATTACATAAGGAAGGGAAAAACAGTAAAATCTAATAAAGGACTGAGGAGTCTATAAGTTAGGCAACAGAACATCTAAATTTAAGGGGTTTGGAACTGGAGTATTCAGACTTCCTACCCAGTACATGGAAAGACTTAACTCAGAATGGAATCCAAGAAAATTCAGAAGTCTTCAGACAAGAAAGGTAATAGGAAAGCCTTCAGAAAGGGGTGTCACTCAAATCCTGGATTACTCTGAACAGATATGAGTCAGTTCTCCATCCAGATAAATTATTTACTTGAAGATGACCCTGATTATAAGACAACCCCCCCAATAATTAGATTATATATGTGGAAAAATTATAATTTTCCAGGTATAAAATCTAACTTTGAATGGCTGCCTTGAATTTTCCCCCCTCCCATTCCTACAACAGGGAAATAAATTTGGGGGTGGGGGTAGCCCCTTTGCCCTAAATTGATATCTAGATTCTTGAGGAATTTAATAGCCATATAGGGAAATTCTTACTGAATTTAGGTATCTCTGTGGTTGAGAGGCAGTTGATCAGGGACGTTTGGAATCACAGTTTCTGACTAAGGCACTGAAATTCCAGCTAAATCCTGTTTTGATACCTAAATCCTTTATTAGATCTAGCTATAAATACCTAGCACTAAATGGAATCACATCACGTGTAAATCTGGTATATTAGTGAAAATGGAACCATGCACAATGAGCAGGATGAGTTTTAGAAGACTAATACATACTAGAAAAAGCTGAGTTATGATTATAGAATTGCAGAATTAAGAGATGTAGTGAACACTAGATATATCGTGTTTAGTCTTACACAGTTCACAGTATATTGGCTATGAAAGCTCCTGATAAAAATTACTGAAGGAATGCAAGGAAAGAGAAATTTGAACAATGAAGTATCAAGTTAATGGGATGTGTTCTGTGTTGCCTCGGGGCAAAAGTATCTCCACAGACACTCCTGCCCCACTCCAGTCAGGCTGCACAGGGAGACATGCTCGTTTGAGGACCACCACAGAAGCCCCTACTCTACTGGTCACTCTAGGTGTACCCCACCAGCTTGAAAGCAGGCACAGGACTGGAGAACCTGCTTGCTGCTGTCACTTTCCCCTGCCAAGCCTGGTTCCCAGAGTACCTGCTTACCACACCCCTGTCTGGAACAGAGTAGGAGCACCCAGTGGACTGAGTAGAGAGGGCATGGGGGAAATGGGAGAGGGCAAGAGGTCCTACTGAGCACACAAGTCAAAAGAGGGTGTTCTAAGAGAGGGTAGGGGATATTCTTATCTAATTTGGGGACTTCAAAAAGTTTCCAGCCTCTGCTTCTGTGGCATGGTCTGCCCTCCATGTGGTGGGGGTGAGGGGCAACAGAGACTGGAAGTGAGGAGGGAAGCTATTCCTGCCACATTGGTTGCTGCTCCTTTATTTCCTTTTAAAGTCATAGATCCACTTATTATGGAATTGATTTTGATGACTACCTTGTTTCAAAAGTTTTGAAATTCTCCAAATTCATTGCTTTGACAATTAAAAAAAAAAAATTGTTTTATTTAGAATATCTAACTTTAGATATTTATTTGATAAAATCCTTGAAGCAAATAAAACATTTTTAAAAAGCCACAATGAAATATTTTAATTGACCTGAATCATTTCTTTAAAACACTAGTTCACAAAGATTTTGGAAATGGGGAATATTTTCCCCATTTCTTCAGAGAACAAATATTTGAAATCTCCCCTACCTCCCACCCATCATGCAGGGATCACTAAGTCAATTTCCTGCCTTGTTATAAATATAGGATAGCTACAGGCATTGAAGAAGCCTGACTCAGAGGTGTTCAAACTTTTGAGCTTCATTCTAAGTGCTCAAGGTTAGGTTGGAAGCAAACAGAACAGACATTAGTCCTTTAGTAGGGCGGGGCTTTGAGCCATCTGCATGGGCCAAGTGCAGCAGGTATGAGGGTTTCTTGCATGCCCCCAAGCATATTGAACAGGCTCCCCAGGATGCTGAAGACTCCTGAATAGAGCCAAAGAGCTGAGCCACTCTTTATTGGGTGCTGGGCATGGGCCACCATGCCCCCAACTCCCTTCCATTGTGACTTGCACATGTCTTTGTTTCCTGGCCTGTACACCCAAGCAGGAAGATCCTGGAGCTGTAGCAGATTGTGCTAGTTGTCCTCAGTCTCACTGGCAGCTGTGGGCCATGACTACAGAATATCATGGCCACCTACCTGGACAGACTCAACATGACATTGTGCCCTAATGGCCACAAGCCACCAGCCGGCTGTCCTGTGCATGGCCACCCAGTGAACCCTGCACCCACCAAGTTTGTGTGAATGTCTTGGACATGTCTTGGACATGTCATTGTGTGTGTGTGTGTGTGTGTGTGTGCTTGTACACCCCATAGAAGCACACATGGTGCACAGAGAAGAGTGCAAGTACCCTGCCAATGTTGGTGGCCCTGATCAGATCTGCAAAGCCCAGGCCATCTACTACCTCACCTGCATGGAATGGAAGCACTCCTGAATGAGTAGGACCAGAGGCTTTCAAGTACTCCTGCCCTAGCATTGCACCATAGGTCTCCAGTTCTGGGCTCTTGTGGCCTCATGTCCCTGGCAGTGCTGCCCACAACCCAGACTAGGTGGCCACTATTCCACTCCCTTCACCCTTTCCAGACCCAACTAGGGGCACAAACTGGGGTGCAAGGGAATGAAGCCAAAAGAACAGACATGATTTATTTTAATCAAATACTGAAGCTGACAAAATTTTAGTGTGTTTCTTAAATTAAAATTGGAACATTGCCTACTCTAGAATTTGGAACCATCTTCTCAATTAATGTTGAGAGTCAGGGGAAAGATCCTGGCTGCATCAAGTGGTTATGATATTGAGGGGGGAAGAGGGGTGGAAAGCCACAGAGGCTCAGCTCAACAAACACAAAACCTTGGGTCAGAAGAAGGAATGCCATTGTGGAAAAGACTTATCCTCCAAAGCTGGGAGGCAGCGGGAGGCTGTGCCGGAGGATGAGCGCATGAAAAGTGAAACCACGGTGGGCAGAGCCACCACAGTAGAACGTCAAAGGGAAAAAAAAATGGATGCGCTAGAAGGAGATATGGATGGCTTCTGCATCAGCATGGGCATATTTTTTTGTGCCTGCCAGGGCTGATTGGCCAGCCAGCTGCCTGGGGCTAAAATAAAGGGTCCAGCAGAAGAGCAGCAGGGGATGCTGGGAGAGGAACCCCCAGCTGGTCTAGAGGGGCAGGATGCTCCCACGATCCCAGGGAGAAGTCCTTGTGGGCACCCCAGGAGGGGGAAGCCCCAGGGATCCGTGACCAGCTTGAGCCAGGGGAGGCACCCACAGAGCCAGAATGGACACTGAATGGCACTACTGAAGACTGGGGTCCAGGGGGACCCAACAGCAATTTGATACGAATGCTACCAGTGGGTGGTAAGGACCCCATCCAACAAAAGAATGATGCAATGGGGAACAAGACAAAGCCAAGCACAGACAATGCCTAAACAGGAAAAAGGGGGCCACAGAAGATGCTTGGGAACGAACACCACTGATTGATTGCGACCATCAGGCCCTACAACCTCGAGCATTGAAGACCACCCAGGAAATCACCCTCAGTGATGCGAGTGGTAACATCACATTTGGTGGTAGGCAGGGTGTACGGGAGGCAGAGCCCCACAGAAAATGACTGGAAGAAGCAACCAAGGGAAGACTTTAGGGGGGCAGGACAAAACATCGTCCTATCAATTTAAACCAATTAATCATCAAAGACGTGGCAGGAAAGGCCCCCTGGGGAACCACCCCGAAGTTGCTTGGTGACTATAGCGTCCGGCCCAAGAAGCTACGGCGAAGTCCGAGAAGCATCCCTACTCGCGATGTGCCAGGGAGAGGCACGGGAGGTTACAGCCATACACAAAACTGATGCCTCTCAGTTTCATTAAATGTTTAATCTGTCAAACTTTTCATGTCCATAATAAACAAAAACTGGAATGGTGCCCACCCTGGAACTTAGACCTGAGCCCAGGGGACTATTTATCCCTACAGAGGCTGTGCCACTCCCTTTTGTGGGCTCCAAGCCCTGACTGGCCTGGCTGAGCAGACTGGTGGACTGCCCCCAATCCCCCATTCTAAATGCTCCCACATCCTTCCATGACAAGTCTAGAACCCGTTACCGTTCCCCATGCCAATGCTGGTGACTGCCAGTGGCCAGGGGTAGTGATTTGGCTCTGGAAAGTGGGTGATGTCCCTTCTGGCCATGACACTGGGTCTCAGGCAGCCTGGTCCCACTGGATGGGGCCCCACTGGATGCTCTCCTGGCTCCTTGGACCATGGGTCAGCAGCTTCAACATGCCATGCCTCCTGTTTTGGGCCCTTTTCACCCTCCCCAGCATTTCCTAATCAATGTGTAATATGGAGCATTCCACCATAGGACCCCCATCATGTCCACCCCAGGGAAGAGTCCATAGCGTGGGATCTCCATGCCATTAAGGGCTAGCCTGATGCCTTTCTCGACATTCTGACCTAAAAGGGCTACAATCTCTCCATGGGAGGTGGCAATAATATCTCTCAAGGGTGTTGTAGCTGGATTCCAAGCAGTTTGTACCCTGTGCATAAACTTCTTATCCTAGTGATACATCTCTCTTAGCTCCATAGTGGCATAGGTAGCTTTTCTTAGCCAGTGAGTGGCCACCTGGAGACCTCATTCTTGGACCTTCACAACACATTCCTGGGCCTTGCCATTTGTTCAAGTGCCTCCACACTGAGAGCTGGGTATCATCTCCCACATGGGAGACCCAGGACACTGAATAAGGAGCTGTGATTGGACTGAAATGTTTAATGAAAATACTTTTCAGGTCACCCAGGTGCAACAAGCCAGATGCCTGGGTTCTACCTACCTGCTGTGGGAGCTGGGATGCCCAGAAACTCAAGCATCTGGATCAGGAGGGATGAACATTTTGCCATTATCCAGGAAGAGAGGGATGGAGAGTTGGGAAGGGTGGAGCTGTTACTAGCAGGATTTTTTCCTGTTCCTACTGTTCTGTACCTGCAGAGGTGTTCATATGTAGGTGCTCTGCCAAACAGCCTTATGGTAATGGTATCACTAGTGTAAATTTGCAACTGTGACTGTTGGGTACACATCAGCTGTGGGGATTTAGAAAATCTTTCAGGGCCTTTTCGTGTCTGTTTAGGGGGTGGGTTTGGGTTAAGTGGTTCCATGCCAATACATGGGCCTTTCCAAGGAAAGCAATGCATCCATGAAGGATAGGGCAGTGAGTTGTCAATTAATCCATTTTACATTTCCATTCAGTGTAACACAGACTGATAAGTCCCTGTAACAGTAATGACCTTGACACCTTAGCTTTGTTCCAGGCCCAGTGGCATGGGGGTTGAGTGGGGGTTGTTTGAAAAACATGGGGTCAGTGGGGAGCATCAATAAATCAGTATGGTCACTCTTGCAGTTGGACAATCATCAGAGCACACTGAATATCAGAGTAGACAAATAAATCCTTCCCCATGAGCATAACCCAACCTACCAAGGACTCACGTTAGACCATTCCCTCACCTGTAAACTTCACATTCAGACGGTCAGCAATAAAGTCTCTTTACTGAGAGAGGGGGTAAGTGAGGTGCCATACTGCTCCAAGGGATAATGGCAGAATGTGAACTTCCTTAACTAGAGATGGGATCTGGCACATACATACAGTGTCCTAATGTAAAGAGCATTGTAGTCTGATAGTTTGATACCACATCAATCTAGGGCTACCTTAGTGTGAGTTCTGCCATTTTTAATGCACTTTATGTTCCGTGGCTGTTTGTTTGGTTATAGCTGTACAATGCTTCCTGTGCCCTTACCACACAATAAATGTAACATCTTGTAGCTAGCTATAATATCCCAGGAGAAAAATAAATAAAGAAACAAAGCATTTTAATAAAGGTGGAAGTAATTTTCGAGAGTATATGTAGAAAAAAAATCAAATGATTTCTCATGAAAATATTTGTCATTTTATATTAGACTCCATTAAGACTTCAGCTTCAATACTTCATATATTTTCAATATCTCAATAACCAAATTGGAAAAAAGTGACTAGAGGGGACAAACTGAATACAGTTCAGAGAAAAGCAGCTAACATGATTAAACTGTTGGAGAAATATATTTAAAAAGAAGGGTCAAAAGGAGTCTGACTAACAAAATGCATGGCTTGTCTGCATTCAGAACAGATAAACACTTATTTACACAATATCTAATTAACCTAAAAGACACATTGCAACAAAATATATTTGAGGCCAAGCACTTAAAATCATTAAATAAAAGAGCTGGATATTTATATGGCTAATGAGACCATTTTTAGAAAAGTCTCCTACTAAAACACAGCAAAACAAAACCAAAAAGAAAAAAGGAGATGCTATAAATCCTGTTCATTCACATGATTTAGGAAATAAGTTAATTCTTACAGAAGGCTAAGAAGGGGGGAAAATCTTTTTGGTATTTAAAGGAATAGTCTGTAGCTTTTGTATCTTTTTTGGGAGCATGTGATCCTGCCTACTGCAATCCAATATAACAGCAAGTATTGATAATTTAATCACAGCGTTAATTATTTAATATTTGCATTATATAGGACTAAATTATCAAATGGATTTAGGAACTTCCCAATAAAGAGCGCTTACATATTTTCACCTGGAGTAAACCTGAAGAAGCAACCGAAGTAATCCAAAAACCTGTGTTGTGTGGCATGAGGAGAGTTTGGTACCTCACAGTGGCATTCAACATAGGCATCACACTGAGTGAGGAGTTTCTTAAGCCAGCAAATGGGAAACAGTGAGCAGAAATATGTATCTGAAATCCTGTCCCTTTTCAAGATCCAGGAAGATACCTCTGTCCACTTGAGTTCAACAACCTAGAAACCACTTGTGACAGAGCCTGGGATGCTCTGTCTGTTTAAGAAGGCAGATAGGACACAGCTGCCCTTGTAAAGTGACAGAGTGTCCCAGGTTCTCTGTCACACCCCTTCTGAGGGGGTACCCCCAACACACTGCCCTGCTGCTGCTGACGACCATTGTGTTTGGGCATGCCTGCACACTTGGCATGGGACCTTGAGCTGCAGCAGCATGGAAAACAACCTCTACCACTGCTCAGAGGTCTACCCATGGCTGCACTACATGTCCCTGCCCCCCCTGCTGTCAGGAAAGACATTGCCACCAGCATCAACATGTTCCTTGGCATGTGAGAGGCCCATTCCCACCTAGTTGCAGGGCATGGGCTGCTCAATGAAATTTTCCATTGTTCCCCACTTCCCTGTATGCTGTGGAGGAGGAACCCCAGCCAGGTGAGTGCAGGCAGGCAGGGTGGGCAAGGGACAGGGGCAGAGGCAGGGGCTTGGGGTGAGGAGGACCCTCCCCCAATGCAGGCCTTACCACATGGCTGGGGCTGGTGTGGCCTGTGGCTCTTCTTGGTCTTGTCTGTCAGTGGCAGCATGTAGCTCTGGACAGTGTCCTCTTATGGCAGGGTATGGTGGGTGAGCACCTGACTGGGGACCATTTCCTCTGGGTAGCAGTTAGCCCTGCTGATGGCCAGCAGTGTCATGGCCAGCTTCGCCTTGCAGCAGGGGTTGGGGCTGTGGAGCTGACACAGCAGGCACTGACTCGGGCTCCCCAAGCTGCTGTTGGAGACTACAGCCAGGGGACTTATTGGGACAGGCTGTTGGATGCCTGAATAGCTCTCCCTCAGTGACATGTCATCGTGGGTGCCAGGCTGGGGTGGGGGCTCATGCAGGCCACTTGTGCTGCTGTAGAAAGCACAGCTGCTGTTTGGGACCTGGGGAATAAGGATGTCCATCAGTTGCTGCATAAAGGACATGTACCAGTTCTTTGGGTTTCAAAGCTGTCCCTGGGCTGCCAGGCCTGGGTAGCTGCCTGGAGCACCCAGTGCAGGAGCCTGAATGGGAGTGAGAGCCGCATGGCTGAAGCAATGTCCCACAGCACCTGCAGGTTCAGAGCAGGCTACTGGGGGTGGGCTGTGGGCAGGTGGAGCTGGCTTTAGCAGACAGAAGCTGCCTGAAGCTAGGCCTGGTGGCTGGCAGGTCTGACTCAAGCCTGCTACTGCACCTGAAGGCCTGGACAGCATGGGCCTGGCAGGTGTGCAGCCCTGCACTGCCAGGCAAGGGTGCTGGAGTGCAGCCAGGCTGGGACAGGTGGCCTGTGGCCTTCCCATGTGGGCACGGGCACCTGAAATGTCCTCTGGCTCCCTGTTGGTATGTCCCAAGACTCAAAATGCCCACAGGCTTTTAAAGGCAGAAGCTTTTAAAGGCAGACACTGCCATAGAAACAGTCAACGCAGTCCTGGGACTGCTTCTGGGTTGCATCTGTACATGCGTTACTGCACAATAACTAATAGTGTATACACTTGGTACCTGCATTTGCAGGTAACAAATTTAGTTGTGATTAGGGGTCTTTACAATACAGTAAGCATGCACATGTGTAGATGTGCACATTTACTGTGCAGTAAACTATGCTACAGTGCCATTAAGCATCTCATGTAGATGTGCCCATTAAGCATGTCCACATGCAGACCCACCTGCTTACTGTGCAGTAAACTGCTCTACTGGGCAGCAAAGAATCTCTTGGAGATGCACCCTGTGATACTGATCAGATCTAATTTTGTATCTGGATGAACCATGTTCCAATTAATGTTTAATTATTTGTATAAAGTGGAATAATTTCAAGAGTAGAGACTAAGCATAATCCTCTTCCAAATTCATTATAGCACAGTGATTAAAATACTCTAGAGTTTAGGTTAAATCTGTGCTATATCTCAGGCAAGAAAGGAGTTTGAATCTAAGTCTTCTGTTTCCAGGTTATGAGGTAAAAGTCAAAAGCTGTTATCTCTGTAACACGCTGCTGCATTTTGTATGAGATGGGTAAGAGAAAACATTTACATCACTTTAAAAAGAGGGAGGAGGGGACTTAACGTAGTTCTGAAACTTTTATAACCATGTGTCTATTTTATCCTGAAATAAATTAAATCTGAAAGAAAATAATTTACTAGATGTTTCATTTGGAGGTAAATTATTCCAGTTTAAGATGTAATTATTACAGGATCATCATGATTGGCAATTCCTCATGGTCAATGATGATTGTTTTCTATAATTGTCTTATCTGTAGGTTCAAAGATGGCTTACAAGGCCAAGCTGGGATTGACAGGCTCTATTGAATCTTGGGCATATGTGCAGGGTGGATGGCTCCGGATTCCTAATTAGATTTATGACATGTTGTTTATGTAGCTCCTGCCTTTCTGTCTTCAGTTGTCATCATGAATTTCAAAGTACTGAGATCCTTGCAGCAAACTCTTTTTCCATTTGGGGCAGTCCTAGGCAATATCCTCCCATGAATTGATGTTGACGTTGCATTTTTTGAAGTTGGCCTTGAGGATGTCAGGCAGATAGCTGCCACACCTAGGAAGAGAAGCAGGGTAGTCATGGTGGACCACTCTCTCCTCAGAGGGCCAGAGAGAGTGATCTGCCACCCTGACCCCCTGCCTGTGAGGTCTTCTGCCTCCCAGAGGCCTGTATCTGGGATGTGGCAGAGAGGATTCCTAAACTCATCTGGCCCTCTGATCACTACCCCCTGCTCCTCGTCCATGTGGGCATGAATGACATGGCTCAGAGCAATCCTGGCCAGTTCATGACTGACTACAGGGCTCTGAAGGCTGGGCTCAGAGGATTGGAGGCACAGGTAGTTTTCTCCTCGTTCCTTCCAGTTATGAATCATGGGGAGGGGGATGTATTTAAGATGTCAACAGAAGACTGTGGTGTTGGTGCCATCATGAAGAGTTCAGCTTCTTCAATCACAGTTCACACTTCAGAGGCAGTGGCTTGTTGGGAAGGGACAGCCTCCACCTTACTTCAGTGGGAAAGAAGCTCTTCTTGGCCAGAATGGCTGACTTGCTTGACAGGGCTTTAAACTAAAGTCACCGGGGGATGGACAGACAATCATTAGTGCAAGTCCTGGAAGTGACAACCACATAATCAGCAGGTCAGGTAACACAAGGGAACTCACTCCTACCCCTGCCCAAGAATGGGACTTTTTTAAGAGGACAGGGAAGCCCAGGGCTTCTGATGTCAGGCTTAGCTGCCTGTACCCAAATGCTAGGAACATGGATAATAAACAGGAGGAACTGGCCCTTTTGTTAAACAAAAATGAATAAGATCTCATAGGGATAACAGAAACCTGGTAGGACTCCACCTATGACTGGACCACAGATATTGATGGCTACACCTTGTACAGAAGGGATCATGTTGCAAGGAAGGGTGGGGATGTAGCTATCTATGTGAAAGAGAAGGACACTTCCCTACAATCAGAGATTGGCATCCAAGGAGGGAAACTTAATGCTATGTGGTTTAGAATATGGGGAGAACATGGTGAAGGGATATTACTGTAGGGCAGGGTTCCCAAAGTTTTTATGCTGGGGCTTGGCAAATCACAGCCTGGAAGTGGCAGTGGCCTGTCAAACCACAGCCCAGCAGTCACAGCTGACCATGGCTGGAATTTCTGGCCAGAAGACAGGTAAGAATACCACCTCCCAGGGTATCCTGCCCTACTGTGGGCCCTGTGAAAGGAGCCAAGGCCTCTCCACCTAGCCAACCACGCTGTGGACCGGTCTGTGGCCCAGGGATTGAAGAACCCTACTGTAGGAGTCTATTACATACCTCCTAACTAGGAGGAAGAGCTTGACCATGAATTCTCTAAGGAGCTGGCAGAGGGAACTGGCAGAGGCTGCATGCTCTCTGTGTATAGTCATCATGGGTAACTTCAACCACCCTGACATCTCATGGGAAGAGCATTCAGCCAAATCTGATCAGTCAGGAAGCTTTCTCACTTGCACTGATGAGTGCTATTTCACACAAGAAGTCTATGAGCTGACAAGAGGTAAGGCACTTCAGGATCTGGTACTGGCCAAGGGGATGATCTAGTCAGAAACCCAAGGATCAAAGGGAATCTTGGTGACAGTTATCATAAGTTGATCACTTTATCCATCACAGAGCTGGCAAATGAGTCATCAATGCAGAAATCCTCAACTGTAGGAGAGCTGACTTTCACAAGCTCAGGAGTTTGGTTGTTGAGGCCCTGAGACACCATGATCTGACAGGGAGGGGAGCTCATGATGAGTGGTTTCTTCTTAAGGACGTGATCCTAAAAGCACTAGGGAAGTTCTTTCTGGTCCATAGGAAAGGTGGTAGCAAAAGGGCTGGGAGCCCCCCTTGGACCTCCTGAATCTGAAACAGAAGCTTATAAGGGATGGAAGTCAGAAACTACCAGTAAGGAGGATTATGCTCAACTGTAGGGAGTGTACCAGAAAAGCCAAAGCTGAAAGCAAACTCAAACTGGCTATGGGAATCAAGGACATTAAAAAGTCCTTCTTGAAATAAGTGGGAAGTTGGGAAAAAAAACAAGGCCAACATCAGACCCTTGCTGAACCAGATGGGGCAGATGATAACTGACACCCAGGAAAAAGCTAATCTCTTTGATGATTACTTTGCATCAGTTTTTCACCAGCCTAAAGGGATCACCCTGCCTGACAGGACACAGGACTACCAGGGTAAGGGTGATCATATGCTTATAATTGGTGAAGATCTTGTAAAGAAATAGCTTGAGAGGCTGGACATCCACAAGTCAGCTGGCCCAATTGGAATGCACCCAAGAATGCTAAAAGAGTTGGCTGACATCATAGCATGACCAATGGCAAGGATATTTGAGAACTTGTGGCACTTGGGAGAGGTTCCTGAAGATTGGAAAAGGGCCAGTGTTGTGCCTATCTTCAAGAAAGGAAGGAAGGAAGATCCAGGGAACTACAGGCCAATCAAATTGACCTCAAACCCTGGAAAGATTTTGGAAAAATCATCAAAAGAAACTATCAACAACAGGCTAATGGAAAGCAACATTCTGACAGATAGCCAACATGGCTTTATTGTGCGTAGGTCTTGCCTGACCAACTTCATTACCCTCTATGACCAGGTGAGACATCACCTGGACAAAGAAGAAGAGGTTGATAGCATATATTTAGACTTCAAAAAAGCCTTTGACCTTCTTTATCATGATGTCCTCATGGTAAAATTGGGGGAACTGAAGTCTCAACAACCTTACTGTCCGATGGCTGGGGAACTGGCTCCATGGTCAGACCCAGAGAGTGATTGCCAATGGAACTGTGTCAACATGGCACATGGTGACCAGTGGCATCACCCACACAGTACTCAGGCCACTACTCTTTAATATATTCATACGTTATATTGATTTGGGTGTCAGAAGCAGACTGGCTAAGTTCTGAGATGAAACCAAAGTATGGGGAAATGTGGTCACACTAAAGGATTGACTGGCAATTCAGACTGACCTAGACAGGCTCATAAGGTGGGTGGATCAAAACCTGATGACTTTCAACAGAGAGAAATGTAAGGTGCTCCAACTCAGGAGAAATCCCCCCCATCATATTTGTAGGCTTAGCAGTGGTACGCTCACTGAAAGAGACTTGGGGGCATGACTGACCAAAAGATGAACATGAGCTACCAATGCAGTGCCACGGCTGACAAAGCAAATACAACTCTGGCTTGCATCTACCGATGGACATCAAGCAAAACCCAAGAAGTCATCCTCCCACTTTACTGAGTGTTGGTGAGACTGTGGCTGGAGTACTGCATCCAATTATTGGCTCCACACTTTAGAAAGGGTGTGGAGAAGTCTGAGAGAGTCCAGAGGACAGCCATGAGAATGATTAGAGGTCAAGAAAACAGACCTTATGAGGAGAGGCTGAGAGGCATGGGACTCTTCAGACTGGAAAGCAAAAGCTTAGGGGTGAGCTCGTGGCAGCCTATAACTATATAAGGGGTGTGTTTCAGGAACTGGGAGAATGTCTGTTCACCAGGGCACTCCAAGGGAAGACAAGGTCTAACTATCACAAACTGCTGGAAGACCATTTTAGACTTGGCATAAAGAAAAACTTCTTTACAACACCAGAGTCTGGAATAGACTCCCCCCAGAAGTGGTGCAAGCACCTACTCTGGATACCTTTAAGAAACGCTTGGATACTTATTTTGCTGGGGTTATCTGACCCCAGCTGACTTCCTGCCCCTTGGGCAGGGGGCTTCACCCAATGGTCTGGCAAGGTCCCTTCCAGTCCTAATGTTTATGGAATCTATGAAATCTTTGTCCTTCAAGCTCTTGCAGCAGACTTTTCCTCCATTTGGGGCAATAGTCTTGCATGAGTTGATGTCAATGTTTCATTTTTTCAAGCTGACCTTGCAGACATGCTTGAAGTGCTATCTTTGTCCTCCTCTTGAGTGTACAACTTGGCTGGGATGGGAAAATAAAACTTTCTTTTGGAGTCCAGATTCAGACTTCCAAGCACTTCCTAGACTTGGAAGGACTTACTGGATAATTTATCAAGCGCTTACTAGACTTGGTGCTGGCCACATGGAATGATTGGTGGGGGATCTGCAGGTACAAGGTAACCTAGAAGATAGTGACCACCTATTGACAGAGTTCACTGTCTGGCAAAAGGTGGGGAAGATAGCTAGTAGGGCTGAATTGCTAGACTTCAGAAAGACCAACTTCAACAACCTCAGGAGATTAGTTAGGGAGGGACTGGCAGGCAAAAGCATCGGAAAGATGGGAGTCCAGAAAAGGTGGGCTTTTCTCAAGGGACTGATGCTGCAGACACAGAAAGGGACCATCCCAATATATATAAAGGGAGGCAAAAAAGAAGGAAACCCTCTTGGTTGGTCAGGGAAATCCAGGAGAGTCTGGAGGGGAAAAGAGGCCAACAGGCTGTGGAGTCAGGGGGCAGCCACCAAGGAAGAGTATAACTGCTTGATTCAAGCTTGCAGGGAAGTAGTGAGGAGAGCCAAAGCAGAAATGGAGCTTAGGATGGCAGCAAAAGTTAGGATAACAAAAAAATCATACTTTAAATACATAGGAAGCCAAAAAAAAAAGTGCAGGGTAACATTGGGCCCCTTCAAGATGATCTAAGGCAACTGGTAACAGATAGGATGGCCAAAGTGGAGCTCCTAAAGGATTTCTTTGCATCTGTATTCTTGGACATGAATACAAACATGTATCCCAATGGGACTTTAGGTAAGCACGAGATAGATACCAAGCCACCAACTGTTAGCGCTGACCTAGTAAAGGGGCACCTGGAGGGGCTGAATGTATTTAAGTCAACAGGACCTGATGATCTTCATCCTAGGGTACTTAGGGAATTAGCTGGAGTCATAGTGGATCTGCTAACACAACTGTTTGAGCCCTTGTGGCACTCAGGAAAAGTCCTGGGTGATTGAAAAAGGCCCAATATGCTACCTATTTTCAAGAAGGGGAGGAAGGAGGAACCAGCTAACTATAGGCTAGTTTTAGGATAGGATAGGTCACCTCTATCCTTGGCAAGACCTTTGAGAAAATTGTTAAGGATCACATTTGTGGGGGATCAGCTGGTAGAATAATGATAAGGGGCAACCAGGATGGGTTTATAGCAAACACATCCTGCCTGACTAACCTAGTTTCTTTTTAAGGCTGGGTCACAAAATGCTTGAATTAAGAAACAGAGGTAGATGTTATTTACTTAGATTTTTAAAAGGCCTTTCACAGTGTCACATCCAATTCTTATAAATAAACTAAACAGTTACAATGTAGATTATTACACAGTGTAGTGGGTGGAAAATTGGCTTATGGAACGCACCCGGAGAGTGGCGGTGGATGGGTCAATTTGTACCTGGAGAAATGTGGGCAGCAGAATCCTCCAAGGCTCTATCATAGGACTGGTACTATTCAATATCTTCATTAGTGACTTGGGTGAAGGAGTAGAAAGCACCCTGTCCAAATTTGCAGATAACACCAAACTATGGAGGGAAGTTAACAAACTAGAGGGCAGGGAGCAAATCCAGGAGGATTTGGACAGCGTGGAGAAGTGGGCGGAACAGAATAGGATGCAGTTTAGCAAAGATAAGTGCCACATGTTGCACCTAGGGAGGAAGAATCATCAACACTCCTATAACCTGGGAGGTACCATTATAAGTAGCACAACTATGGAAAGGGATCTCGGAGTCATAGTCAATTCCATAATGAACATGAGTCACCAATGTGATAAGGTAATAAGTAAACACTCTTTGTTGCATAAGTAGGTATCACAAACAGGTCTAGGGAGGTCTCCCCCTCTATGCAGCACTGGTCAGGCCACAGCTAGAGTACTGTGTCCAGTTTTGGGTACCACACATCAAGAGGGATGTAGATAACCTGGAAAGGGTTCAGAGGAGGGCCACCCATCTGGTTAAAGGCCTAGAAAAAAAACCCCATGAGGACTGATTGAGATACCTGAATCTTTTCAGCCTCCACAAGAGAAGGCTGAGAGGTGATCTCGGGGCTGTCTACAAACTCATAGGGAGAGACAGCAGAAAATAGGGGATACAATGTTTACCAGGGCGCCCATCGGGATAACTAGAAACAATGGCCACAAACTGAAGGAGAGCAAATTTAGACTGGACATCAGGAAAAACTTCTGTACAGGGAGGATTGCCAAAATGTGAAATATGCTTCTGGGGAGGGGGGGTGCTGTCCCCTTTTTTGGAGGTATTTAAGAGGAGATTGGACAAACACCTGGCTGGGGTCATCTGACCCCAGCACTCTTTCCTGCCCAGGGCAGGGGGTCAGACTTGATGATCTAATAGGTCCCCCCCAACCCTAAAATCTATTAATTCTATGAAATCCAGATGATGTGGCCAGCCCAGCAAAGCTGATGTTGAATGATGATTGCCTTGATGCTCATGGTGTTTTCTTATGAGAGAGAATGCTAATGTTGGTGCATTTGTCTTCTCACTGGACATGAAGGATCTTCTTCAGGCAGCATTGATGGTACTTCTTCGATGACTGAAGTGTCTCTTGTACATTGTCCATGTCTTGGCTCTGTACAGTTAGGTAGAGATCATGACTGCTTGATAAGCCATGGCCTTGGTTTTGATTCTGATGTCACAATCTTTGAACACCCATTTCCTCAGGTGTCCACAGGCTGCACTTACACATTTGAGGTGATGTTTAATTTCTTCCTCAATGCCAGCCTTTTGTGATAGATGGCTTCTGAGGTACAGAATACATGCCACATTCTATAGAGTCTCCCCATAAATCTGAATCATCAGATTTGAGGCTGCTCATTAACAGCTTGTTGATAGAGGACCTTAGTCTTCTGAATGTTAAGTATGAGTCCCATTTTCTTGTATGCCACAGTAGACATCAACAATTGCCTGAAGGTCTGCTTCTGAGTGAGAACACACTACATCACCAGC
Organism: Gavialis gangeticus; assembly: GCF_001723915.1. Taxonomy (NCBI): domain Eukaryota; kingdom Metazoa; phylum Chordata; order Crocodylia; family Gavialidae; genus Gavialis; species Gavialis gangeticus. The sequence goes on along the minus strand of NW_017729027.1, from coordinate 24,735,898 downwards.
AGCACACTGGAGCTCAATGACTGAAGTCAGAGTAGTCTTGATTTGGGCTCAGATTCAGCTGAGATTAAACAGTTTACCAGTCTTTGAAGAGTTGAGCTCCGCTCTCGCTGGAAGTTTGTCAGTGGTCAGAGGTAGCATCATGGTAAGGAATATCAAGAAGAGTGTTGGAATGATGATGCGTCCTTGCTTAACTCCTGTCTTAATCTCAAAGGGATCTGTAATTGACCTGTTACGGAGAACTACCGCTCATGTACCATCATGGAGACGATGAAGAATGGTGATGAATTTTGGCATCTGTACCTGATAAAGATCCTCCACAATGCTTCTCACTTGACAGTCTCTAAGGCTTTCATGAGGTCAGAGAAGGCCATGTAGAGGAGGTTATATTTTCCTGCAGCTGGTGAGCAGTGAAGATCATGTTGGTTGTGCCTCTTGATGCCTTAAACCCCCCACTAATTTTCTGGAAGGAACTCTTCAGCAAATAGAAGGAGACAGTTCAGGAGGTTTCTTGCAATCATCTTTCCTGTGGTGCACAGCAAGGTGACCCCTCTCTAATTTCTAGTAAGACTTATCTCCTTTCTGAAGATTCTCACAAATATAGAGATGTGATGTAAGCTCTTCCCCCCAATACCTGAAAATTTCAGGAGGATTCTGTCTGCTCTAGATGCCTTGTCATTCTTCATTTGCTGCATAGCTCTCCTCACCTCATCAAGGGTTGGAGGGATTTGGAGATTATCTCTGACTGGGTGTTGCAGGATGGAATTGAGAACACTCTCATAAATGACAGTCTTCATAGATTTCATAGATTTCATAGACATTAGGGCTGGAAGGGACCTCGGAAGATCATTCGACTCCAGCCCCCCACCCAAAGGGCAGGAAGTCAGCTGGGGTCATAGGATTCCAGCAAGATAAGCATCCATCTTGATTAAGCAGGACTTCAAAATGCTCCTTCCAGTGGGCATTGATAATTCCCCTTTCCTTGATTAGGTATCCTTCATCCTTAGGCTTCAAGGGGGTTGGTCTCCCTGAGTGCTCAAACTGCAGATAGCTTTGTTGGCACTAAAAAAAACCCACACAAATTGTGGATGTTAGTGAGATGTTGAAACTCCCTTGTCTTGTCTTCCCACTATCTGTTCTTCAGGTCCTCCTTTGAATCTCTGCCTTGGCTTATTGGTGATTCAATTTATTTTGTTTGGAGTTGATATCATTCAGCCAAGCACAGAAGGTTTTGTGCTTTTAGTCAATCAACTGCTGGATCTCCTGGTCATTCTCATAAAACCAAACTTGATGTTTCCTGGTAGAGAATCCAAATGTCTCTTCACAGGTGCTAAAGATAGTGGACTTGAAGGCACCCCAAGCACTGCCAACGTTCTCCCATTCTTGTTGATTGGAATTTGCCAGGTTTTTTTGTTCAGACACTGGTGGAAAAAAATCTCACTTGATTGGACCCTTGAGTCCTTTGAATTGACCTTCCATCAGCATTGCTTCTGTTGCAGCCATCATTTTGAGTCCACTTTGAGTAACATAACTGAGTGTATATATCAGTGATTGGTCCACCAATCGTCAGCTTCTAGAATAGCTTGAATGATATGGACATTTTTGAGATCCCAGGCATGACATATGATGTAGTCGATGAAGTGTCAATGCTTAGATAATGGGTGTTGCCAAGGTGCCTTGTACTTGTTTTTCTTGAAGAACAGTGTTAGTAATTGTGAGTCCATGTTCTGTGCTTTTGGTCAAGAGGAGTATGTCAGTGGAGTTGACATTTCCCACTCCTTCCTTGCTGACAGTTCTATTCCAGAGGTTCAAGTCCCTTCCTACTCTGGTGTTGAATCACCAAGAAGAATGACTGTCTCCCACTGAGATATCAGAGAAGGCTTGGTCAAGGTTGGCATATAATTCCTTCTTGGTTTCACTGGCAGCATCAAAAGTTGGGGCATATGCATTGATGACAGTGACAAATTGTCCCCCTGCCAATTTAAGTCCAATAGGGAACTTGTTGAGTTGTTTTTTGAGTTAATTCGTATTGGCAAAACCAGCTCCATGAAGTCAGTGTTCTCCTTCCTGCTTACCCTTACTGCCTTGTTGTTTGAGCTGCCCATCTCCCACTTAGTGGGTTTCCCTCAGCACAGCAATGTCAATGTTGTGTCTCCTGAGTTCTCAAGTCACAATTGCAGTTCAGCATTCTGAGCATTCACTATTAGGATTGTCCACAAGGATCCTGATGTTCCAGGTCCTGAAAATGATTGCATGTGTTCATTGATTTTGACTGCAGTAAAAGTGATACCACTGGATGTGGTTATCCATTCAGGAAAAGGGTGGGTAGGTAGACTATATTTAGGGTACCTTTCATAGCACGTTCCCCATGTGGAGTGAGCATAGCAGATCCTAAAAAGAGCTAGTCAGTCACAATTAGGCCTCACAATCCTGATCCTGTCACCACTAGATGGTCACTCTTGGCACTTGATTTATGACCCAGATACCTCATTCCAGGTGGACACAAACTCTCAGATCAGCCATGACTTCTTCATTTGATAGTAGCCAAATGTTATTGATACACAATGATAGCAGATAAGAATAATGGAGAGAAGGCAACCTGCCCCTCCCCCCAGATTCTATATCTACCAGTCCTAGGTTTGTCACAGAGTGAAGGTACATATGGCCAGTATGCAAACTTCACCCTATGGTTCTTTTTGGAATGTCATAAGTCAGCATCCTGGAGTTTGAGGACTGGAGCCTCCCCCCACCCCCCGCCTCCCCACCATTGGTGTGGGTGAGATGGGATGGTGTTGTGCCCTCTGTCCATGGTGGCCTTGGGATTCCCCCCAGGGGACACTTTGCTGCTATGAAATCCCTCCTTTTGTATTCTTTCCCCTCCTCTGATGACTCATCATCTCTGGGTACCATTGGGTGGTTTCCCTGTGGCTGTCATACTGTCCACATTCTATTCTATCAGTATATTCCTTTGTTTCCCAAACCCGTCACATGCACATATTTTAATGTGGTCATTTGCCTGTGTCTTAATTTGGTCTGTCCACCAAAACTAGAAATTCTGAGGGTTCTGCAACTGGTCACTGTGACCTGGCCAACACAGCAGAGTCCCTTAACTCATGTTATGGAATAGTGTAGATAAAGTCTCAATTTCCCAGCCTGGGTATGCCCTCTTGTCCATAGGCCTTGGACATGGTATCTGCTGGCTTTGGAAACAATGGGCTTTGAAGGCCAAGATCATGAAACATTGTCATAAACTGGCTTTTAGAAACCAATTAACCCCTGCCATTCCCAGGACCATTGTTTTAATTCCGTATATACTTTACCTACAAAATAATTCCTAAAAGCAAACTTCTAAATATCATTTTCTAGCCATCAGTAACTAAAGGACATAAATAGAATACTAAAGCTGTTTTCATGGAAGATGCCTGTACATGGTTTCTTTTAGCATGGAGATACTGCTGCACATTAGCTTCCACATCATTGTTGACTGAACAGGACCTATCATCCCCAGAGCACACCCCCCTATACCTACAGGACATGTCACCTACACCAGAGCACACACACTATAAATGAAGCTACCTGTGTCCCTGCTCCCAGCCACCAGAAGTAATGCTAGGCACTCCCTACAGCCTGGGACCTGGGCCAAAGCCTCCACCACTGAGAGCTCCATCTAGGTAGAAGCTGCAGAGAAGACAGAGGTGCAGGATATGGCAGTTGTGGGAGGTCTGACTGTGTGACACATCCCCACCATATCTAAGTCCTTCCTTGTGATCTTCTTTCCTCTGAGAAATCCTAAGACCTCACTTCAAAGAGGGGGGTGGCAAATTGACCGGCAAATTGACCTGCAAACTGCTCTGTTTGCTCTTCCCTGTCTACTTGCTCCCTGGTCATTTAAAGAGCCTGGTTTTAGGCTCCTCTCCTAGGACCAGTTGACTGCAACTGGGTATGTCAGCTCATTAGGACTTAAAGCCTCCCACCCAGCACCAATCACTGCCAGTCAGCTAGCAATCAGCCAACAATGTGGCCTCTCAGAACATATGCCCTGCTCCACTGCCACACAAACAGTCACATAGTCAGAAGCACACACAGCAGCTCACCTGGCTAGGAACATCTTTCACCAACTCCATCTTTGTGAGACATATGTGACTCTTTCTTTCCAATTCAGATCTGGCCACAGTTATCAATTCCTTCATCAAGTCTTGGATATTGCAATTTTCTCTATGTTTGGTTTCACTAGAAGACTATCTGGAAGATCTTCACTAGAAGATGCCTCTAGTACAGAATGCAGCAGCCTACCTGCTGGGCCCTATATACCTAAAGGACCCTCTTATCCCTTATGCTTTATCATAATCTTTAAGGTCAACTGAGAGCAAACTCCTACAAGTACCATCAATACACTGTCTGCTTATCAACAACATGTGGAAGGTCATTCTCAGGAGTTTCTCCTTAGCTCTGGAACGCCTTCCCTCTTGAGACCTTTCATACATCTGGACATCTTTCAGGTGTGCTGTAAGACCTTCCTATTTGGAGAGATATTTAGCAGAAAAAGCTTGGCTGGGTTATTTTTGGGGGCTGTGTGTTCAATTTTATCGTAATGGTTTAGTTGATTTACAAGATGTTCTGTTCTTTTTTAAGTCTCCTGCTTTATAAGTTATTCTGTTCTCTTACTGTAAGCCACTGTGCCTTTATTGGGAAAGCAACATATAAATTGAATAAATTAATAAATTATCTTTTTGCAGTCTATGTGATTTAGGAGATTACTTATGTATGGCAAATAATGAATAGTGAAAGCAACTCTTTTACAATCAATTACTGGAAAGTTATTTTTGAGGTATCTATTGACTATGTACGAGCAAGTATGTTTGTAGAAATTACAATTGCTTAATTAATGACTAACATGAGAAAAGAATAAATCTGTTTGATAATATATTGGGAATACATAATTTTGTCAGCTGTGTACATGGGGTACTTATCCCACATGACTTCATAACTGCCAGAATTCATCTTATTGAAACATAATGTGCTTTCATTAGTCTTTGTTTCCTCCTCCAGTTTAGTCCACTTTTGATTTCAAGCTCCCTTTTAACTATACAGACTTTCTATTATCCTGATTTATTAAATGCATTTCTACAGTGTCCTTGACCTTGTTTTTATCCCTGCAGCTTGTCAGCTATATTTTGATTTTGTAAATATTATAATGTGCCTGTTTTTGCCTGATAATTTTAGCCTTTATTCCGTAAGTTGTTCCACACAGATGACTTGCTTAGCCCATGAAAATAACTTTTAAATTCTGAAGAGCTCTGCACAGGGGCAGATGTCTAGCCATGTGGGAAATGTAGAGAATCAAGACCTAAATCTTCACTACTAGTCTTCGCCGTTTCTTAAGTCCTGTCTTCATTCTAATATTTCTCACCTTTTATTTATCACAAATGGTGTGTACTTTAGAGTTATATGCAACATGAAGAGTACATTACTTATTATAAAATGCTGTAACTAACTTATCATAGGGGGTTAGAAACAATGTTATAGTTAAAGTTGGCCATATATGTGTGTATGCATGTGTGTATGTGTGTGTGTTCCTTTAAGTATATTTCCAGCTACATTTTCAACTTATATTGTCATTTTCCACCAAATGAGACAAGAAATGATCAAATATTAATTCTACTTTAGATATTTAGAATGTAGTAACCAGGCCAAGTTTAACTATATATATATATAACATTTATCACCTTTTCTAAGATCTATCTAGAGAGAAAAACTGTTTTTTCTTAGTCCGGATAGAGAACTCTCATCCAAGCACTTATCTCTCAGCTCTTATGCTTTGAACTATTTGGATTATCTTGACTTTTACATTGACCTGTAATGTGCATTGCTTGGCTCAGGCCTCAAGCTGAAGATATAAAAATGGCCCTGCATAAAATTAGGAACCACTTTTGAAAACCTGGGGATGAATTTTCCATCTTCCCCATCTGAAAAATGGAGAATTATAAAACATAATTATCTAATCTGTATGAATTCTGTGGTAGTTAATGAGTGACTACAATTAATGTTTGTAAAATGTTTAGAAGCAGAGGTGGTGTGTGTGTGTGTGTGTGTGTGTGTATGGATCTTACTTTATTATTTTTAGAGGTAATTCCAATGGTGGCTTTTGCAAAGTAAATACCTGTTCACAAAAAACTAAGACAACCAGTTAATATAATTACTGCTAATAAAAATCATAAGTCAAGATAGTGAAATCCATCCCTGTCCTAATATAATACGATTGAGTTCAGAAAAAGAAGCTGAAATAACAGATTTTTTCTTTAAACATTAGAATTAACTTTCAGAGTGTTTGATTCTCCCCTTGATATTAAAGACCCAGGGCCAGATTCTATTCCATCTATAAGTCATCTAAGTAGAAGTAGGTATCTAAAAGTCATTCTAATCCCCTCCTTTTAAAGTCCTGAAAATTTATTAGTGCATCTACTTTAGTAACAAAAATGGTATTTGACTTTTATGACTGAGATACAAAAAAAAAAAAAA